>NW_006913046.1:48724-648724 GCF_000585515.1 Cladophialophora yegresii CBS 114405
GGCATTGGATGCCTCTGGCATTGGATGCCTCTGGCATTGGATGCCTCTGGCATTGGATGCCTCTGGCATTGGATGCCTCTGGCATTGGATGCCTCCGTCGATCAAAGCAATACGTCGATGTGGTCACAAGCAGGCACCTCCAAGGTTATTTCCGCTCAAACCTCAGAAAGGGTGTGACTCTCGGCGCTATATCCTTGATATCCTTGCGACAATGTGACGACAACGTCCAGATCCCGTGATGCCAGCTTGACGCGGATGTCTGCTCCTACGGCTGTTTCCCCCTACCTTCCCAGTTATCGATGATGTCGACTAGGGTGTCCGTCGCCTTATCCATCATCTGCTTCACTTCGTCTGACAGCTCTTCGCCATCATGTCCCTGCCCCTGGATATGTTGCTTGACCCTCTCCATCGCCTGCTTCAGACGCTGATACTCCTCGTTATTCTTGAGCCTTGGCGGTGTTGTGGGCACAATGGGCGCGAACGGGGATGCCTGTGTATACGCCTTGAGTCGAGAGTCAGTCAGACACATCTCGATTCCGATAAGGGAGGGCAGACATACCTCAGTTCTGCTTGGAGTGAAGACGCTCGATGCCTGGTTGGTGGCATTGGTATTGGCGTTACTGACGCATACAATGTCTTTGATATATGCAACGCCCGCCTTCACCATCTTGGTCATGGGGTTGTCCTTCGGCTCGCACTCGGGTACATCGTCGATGTATCGCTGGGGGATGAGCTGTTGCAATTCCTCGCGGGCCCCATGCTCAGCATCGCGACGGAGCTGCGAATACCTCGCTGGGTTCGAAGACATCTTGGTTGAACTCAGTATGATGGGAGAGAGCAGTTCAACGAATTTCGCGGTCCACTGGAGGTCGCGCTTGAGGCGTGACCGGCTGAGATCCAAGACTGGAATGTGTCGGTTTCTCATCTTGTCCGATTGCGGGTGGCTTCATAATGAAATATTTCTGAGATCTTCAGCAGATCTGACAAGGCAGTTGCTGCTGACCTTGCAGTCCTTCACGCATTCAATTCATCTGGAGTCGCGGTCACTGGACCCAACACCCTTTGTCAGGAGGCAGCGCAAATACTCGTGATCAGGCCTTGTCTTCACAGCCTGTGAGCTTGTGTTGAGCAATGGAGTCACATGCTCATCGCTCGGTTCTTTCATCCCCTTGATGTTCATCAGCTCTCCTTGTCTTGAAAATGGTCGTGTCTTCACTGAGCTTAGGGCAGGAAGATTGTTATTCGGGAAGTATTGCGTCGCTAATGCGCTGGATTGGTACGCACAGAGAGTCTCCATCACGACAGTCTCGTAAGTGAAAGAGGGGCTTGGTCATTGAAGACGAGGAGACTGGATAGGACTTTGCACAACGATTTATATATTCGTGAATTTGAGTTTGGTACACGACGTTCCTGTACAGGTGCTGTTGCCTCTGTCCATGCACACAGTTTGCGATGCTTGCAGAAGCTCTCAACACACAGTCACGACAAAGTCACGTCTTCCATATTAGCTGGCATGTCCAAATAGGAAACCGCAATGGCTGGGTGCGAGCTTGATTGTTTAGTAGAGGTTATTGATTGCTGTTGGTAGAAACCCTCAGCTCAGTCCCCTCGTCCATTTAAGCGATGCATGACCAGTTGAAGACATATGCCGACACGTTCTTGGCTTACTGTAGTCGTGATATGCACTGGCAGGCATCTCTCTCTACTCCTGCTTGATCCGGCGCCTTTTCCGGTCATCCCCCGGTCCCTGAATCTATGGGATATCTGGTTGGTTCGTTCCGAGAATCAGGCTATTATCATCGACACATGTCTACGGAGTATACCATACAAGGAACAATTTAGCGGTCCGCCCGGGCGTTCTCCCACAGGGACGCGTGGTCCTTGAAACGCAACACCGAATGGCATCCATGAGCCCTTCCCGGGCTAGGGCAGCCTATCGAGGAAAAGGACCCCGGGTTCCAGACTTCTCCGCTGGTGCAGGGTGGTGGGTTTATGGTGTTTCAGGGATCAGTCGCCTGTGATGGCCTAACCCGGCAGTGCGGCGAGCGTGCGCTCCACCACACGCTACTTGACTTCTTCAACGTGCTCTCTCTCAATGATCTCCACTGTTCCCTTTTTGTCATCCGCGCCCGCGGCATCCTCCTCGCCAGGATTGGTCTCCATCTTCTGCAGGATATCGTTCTTGACAGCATGCTCGCCGTCGAATATGACCGACACTTCTTCGAGTGTGATTTTGCTGGTTTCCGGATATGTGAAGTATACGACCACGATGGCGATGATGATGATAATGTTGATGATCAGGTAGTATTTCCAGCCGATATTCTTGAGGGCGACGGGGTTCTAGCGAGAAATGTTAGGAACTGAAGAATATTTTTGCAAGGGCAGGGACTTGCCAGGTAGTTAAAGCCTGTGATAGTCGCTTGCACGAGCAAGTTCTGCGTGCAGATGAGTTTCGGTCGGATGTCGTAGCTCATGACTTCGACAGTATATCCCGTCAAGATTCCGTTCCATGTTGTGGCGTAAAATCTGGGATAATTGGTTAGCTCGTGGCCCTTGTTGACAGAAGTATCACGATAACCCTTTCCACATTGGAATGGTGGGGCAGGGACAAGGATGACTCACGCGTTGAAGATGAAGATGAACGCAATCACAGCGGGGCCGGCATTCTTGACTCCCTCGGAAACGTACAACGCACTGCAGATTGTCCATGGCAAGAAACCGCAAAAGAGCATGCCGCTGAGGGATGTCAAGAGCATCGGCCGGCGACCAAACTTGTCGATCACGTAGGCACCCCAGAAGGCCCATCCCATGTTCCTGCGACTGTTAGTGGTCACTCGTGCAAGGCCGTGGGGACGGTTGGCACTCACCACATCGTAAGACATCCATTGATGATTGATTGATGTCGTGGATTGGTGATGCCTATGCCACTCAAAATCAACACCAGGTAGTACCCGATGATAGTCTGACCAGTAGCTTGGCTGAGGATGGAGCAAGTAACCACAATCCACGTGCGATGGCGATTACCAGGGGTACGGACAAGGTCAAGCCAACTTCTGCTACCGTGCTCCTTCTCGTACGCGAGGGTATGGACGATCTCGTTGTACTCGAAGGTCGCAAGGGGATCGGCTTCGTTGCCGCCGCAGTGCCAGTCGACGAGGGTCTTGAATGCTTCTTCATTTCGGCCTTTGGAGCACAGCCACCTCGGAGATTCTGGGACGAACCATGTAAGCGAAACCGAGATCAGGGATGGGAACATCTGGATCAGGGACACGCTGCGCCAGCTCCAGTCGCTTTTGATTGAGAGCGTTCCGAGCGTGATCCAAGCTGCCAGGGTGGCGCCGAAGTAGTACAAAGTGTTGAGCAGTGTCGATAGCTGGGCTCGATGGGTAGGGTGTGCCAGCTCAGAGACAAGCATTGGGGCAGCCGTATACTCGAAGCTCAGTCCCAGGCCGATAATACAACGGGAAACTGCAAACATAGCTATCCCCTGAGCGAAGGACTGCAGGAACACGCCGATAATGATGATGACCGCCCCGGATATAATAATCAGCCTGCGGCCGACCTTCTCGACAAGCCACCACAAGAAGAACTGTGATATGACGCCGCCGAGTCCCTGAGTGCCATTGAAGATGCCGAGCTGAGCACCTGTCGGATGATGAAAGTAGGATTGCTTGTCGGTCGTCAGCATCGTGGAGCTAAACTTTCCCTGGAGAACTCACCCAATATGTCAAGGTCTGCATTCCATTCATGATCGAGCCGTCAAGTCCGTTCGTGGCCTGCACAATGAGAACCACACAGAGCCATCCATATAATCTTCTTAGGTGTTTGTACTTGTACCATGGCTTGTCTAGCAGCTTTTGGACGTTTATGGTGGTGTCTCCTCGCTTCGTCCCGACGTGAATATGGTTCTCTTGTGGTGCCATCCTGCTCCTCTAGGAGACTGGTTTGCGTGATCGCGATACTACCTGGACCTGAAGGCAGAATCTGTGCTCGGGAGAAGAACGGCTTTCCTTTTGTACAGTTGGAACGTCCGAACCCTTGAACAGACCGACTCTCCGCATTCTCAACTACCGAGTCTGGCGTGTCCCCACCAACTCCATGGGAGTATTTCCCCCCTGCGTGGTCGCAGACGCTTGTGCAAAATATTTAGCCTAAAGCACTTGTCCCTCATGCTTGTAAGGGTTTGAAGCGATGCTCAGATGCTCGTAGCCTTTGATGTGAAGACGGTCCGGCAGTGCAGATGACTTCCGCACGGAGATGCACGGAGATGGCCCGATGGAAGAACAGTCGAACTCGTGGCGTTGGCAGCTATTGAAGTCCGGCAAAGTCTGGGTAAAAGGTAAGCGACTGGCACTGGTTGAATAATATGCTTCCAAGAAAAGATGGCTTCCGTAAGAAGACCGGGTAGTTGCATTCGCCGTCTGCAGCCGTCAATGGATCGGTACTTTTGACTGTATCAAAGACTTGGATAAAGAGAAGCATTTGCAGCCGAAGCTGGTGCTTCTCCAAACTCAAACTGGGGATCCGGGGAAAACGCGGCATGGTTCACCAGAAAGCCAACCTCCACAAAATCCGTCCCCACACGGAAACGGGCGGTCATCCTTCGGCAGGTAAGCCCTAGCGGCCACTGAAATACCATTGCCTAGTATTTTGAGCTGTGGAGGCATCGGGAAGCCAAGCGTGAATGTCAAAGCCTCAATTTAGCCTGAAGCTGGTGAGAGCGTACTTGTTATCAGCTGTCGATAGCGTCAACGGTGCTAGTCCTCTCTGGATCATTGCATTCTTTCACGGCCAATCAAGGAGGCGACAGGTCGCTTGAGTGCGATGCTGTTGCGAGTCGCTAAAGGAGTTGCCAAATGATCCCTCCCTGTAACCATGCAGCTGGACTTTGCGTAGCACAAGCGATGCCCACGTGGCAATTGGAACGGTTTGTTTGTATGGTGCTTTCACGCTCTGTGCTTTCGTGGGTGGAAAAGTAGACCTTCTTGCTAAGGTGTCTCCTGCCACCGCTTTTGCCGTGGCATGTGTGTATTGCTGGGCTATGATCCATCGAGAAGAGGAGCGGCAGGCTGGCAGAAGCGGCCCCAGCTACAATTGGCGAACTCCGCTCACTGACTGGCCACGTTCTCTGACTTGCTTACCACGCCAGGAGAGTGCCGAGGACGTGGAAGTCGACTCATGCCGTGTCGCATATGCAGGCTTGTGTATGCGAAGTGCTGCTGTCCAGCCAACATGTCTGGTTTCTCAAAGTGATAGTGTCTCTGCGCAAAACGTGAGGTTGAACAAGCTGGGGGGAAGATTGACGTACTCATGCAGACGTGTCAATTTGACCTCATCGTGTGAGGGCATTGATCGGTTGTCCCTGGCGAGCACATTCGAACCGGTCCCCTGCTCTAAGACGTGCCTGGCTTGGGTACACAATGCCTAGCAGGTCCATGATCTTCAGGATTGATTGTTCCAGATGTTCGGTGGATTTTCACTTGCTTTGTCCGTCAATATGCCACCACGAATCGCGCCCTCAGTGAGAGTGGGGCTCATCCTCAAGCCTCAGAATGGTCCATGAGCGTGAGAGATTCGTTGCGATTAGTTAGGACTTCTGCTGGCCAGGAGAATGCCAGTGGGTGTCTTAGACCTGGGGTTCAGCTACGCCGAGCTGTTATGTCACAAGATATGGCCTTTCCCTCACAAGCGTCGGAGACGTCTCCGGCATTGGGGTCTCGGTGCGCTCCAAAGCGAGTAGCAGCCAAGGACTCATAATGTCACAACTGACGCGCAGTCTCAAAGAATTCATTCGATACGGTAGAGAGTAAATAACGACTTAGCGTTGCTGGCGACAATAATCCCCCCCTTTCCAGAGAAATAGCAGAATGAGTGAACCTCTCGTCGTCAGGGGTGAGAGCAAAGCGCTCATGAAGGAGGACGGACCTGTGTTACTGCATCGCTGGCCATTTTCCATGGGTGTTGAGGAGCCAGTTGATTCTGTCATAGTAGGAGAAGTACGTGGTGCGTGCCTCGGTGCGTAGTGGAAGTGAACGAGGCTAAGGCGGCGTTCGGGACCCTGATTTGAAGCTGACAAGGCTGAACTTGATTGGCCAAGCCACCTTGACCTGCAACGCGGCGCAGGAGAAACGATCTCGACATACTCCGTACTAGGTAGAAATTATCCCTTATTCGCGGTGGCTTCACGGTCACACCGTTGCGACAGAGGCTTACTCGATACCTCGTCCGTGATCTTGCCATCCGATTCCGCCCCGTCTCAGCCCACGAAGTTTCCATCAAGATGGATTTCGAAAGCCTGAAAAGCCAGGTCAGCAACCTGACCCTCTACGACATCAAGGCCGGGGTCCGAAAGGTCCAGAATGGTATGTGTATGCATCACGCGTTGTATGTGACGCTGACATTTATATGAAGCCGTGATGAATCTGACCGAGATGGAGGCCAAGGTACGTCCGTACCCCTTGAATACTTCAAACCACCATTTCCTCATCATGCGAGCAGGTGCGAGAAGCCACGAACGGCGATCCATGGGGAGCGTCGGCAACCCTCATGCAGGAGATTGCCCAAGGCACACATAACTAGTCGGTCTCCGTTCTTGCCAGCACATTGCCTGTCTGACTGTGCCAGCCAACAACTCAACGAGATTATGCCCATGATCTACAAACGATTTACAGACAAAACCGCGGAGGAATGGAGACAGATTTACAAGGTGCGACTATCCTGTCATGTGCTGAATCTCTTCGGCTCATACACAACAGGCTCTGCAACTGCTCGAGTTCCTCTGCAAGAACGGCTCAGAGCGAGTTATCGACGATGCGCGATCACACCTCTCCCTCCTTCGGATGCTTCGACAATTCCACTACATCGATCAGAATGGCAAGGATCAGGGAATCAACGTGCGGAATAGATCTGCTGAGTTGGTCAAGCTATTGAGCGATGTTGATACTATTCGTGCAGAAAGGAAGAAGGCACGCACCAACAAAAACAAATACGGTGGTGTCGAGGGGGGGATGGGCATGAGTGGTGGTTTCTCCAGCGGTAGCCGATATGGTGGCTTCGGTAGCGAGACTGGTGGTTTCGGGGGTTATCAGGGCGAAGTCTATGGAGATGGGGGTGGCTTTGGCGGCAGAGAAACCGATTACTCTGGCACACAGCGGCGCGGTGACCAATTTGAGGAGTATGATGAGGGTGAGGATGTCGAACCCACGAGGCCCAGCAGAGCAAATACAACCACACGGCCAGCAGCACCAACAACGGCCAAGCGAGATCCCCCTAAACCAAAAGAGCCGGAGCAAGATCTTTTTGATCTGATTGACGAACCTTCAACCACCCCCGCCGCTACATCGACCGGGCTGGCAAATCTTAGCAGTGCTACGAACGACGACGACGACTTCGACGACTTTCAGTCTGCGACGAGTCCCGCAGCTCAGCCGACAGCCAACACCCTGGCAAGTCTAGTGCCACCACCAACCACTTCCACTACGACATCGGCAACACAGTTTGCTGCTCCAAAACCTGTCGCCCCTGGCCAGGCGGCAGGTCTCAGCAACATCTTCACGACCGCCTCTCCTGCTCCATCGGCCTCTTCCTCGATAATTTCACCATCGACATCGACCTTCTCTCCGCCACCTGTGCAGAAGCTTTCCCAGCCAGCTCAACCTGCCGCCTACAGGCCGACGGGTCCCAACTATTTCACCTCCGTACCTGCTTCGTCCGGTGCTCAAACCACCTTCTCGGCTACCGCTTCAACTTCGCTGAGCGGTGGCGCGACACCTTCTTATACGTCTTCACCCTCAATGGCGGCATTGGGTAAACCGGCCTCGAAACCGGCTTCGAGCACTTCCGGCGATGCTTTTGGCAGCCTGTGGAGCACTGCCAGTAACAAGGCCGGGGTCAAGAGTACAGCTTCTTCGCAGAAGGGACCAGATCTCGCGAGCATGGCCAAAGCGAAGAGTCAGGCTGGCATTTGGGGAGCCGCCTCAACGGCGACCTCGACTCCACGACCGAGAGCAACAGCACCAACACCCACAGCTGCATCGAGTCAGGGAAAGCCACTGGGAAATGGGCTGGATGACTTGCTTGGATGAATTGGTGATATTGGTGCTGATGGCAACGAAGTCGATGTCGCTTGTGCTGGGGACGCAAAAAATGTCCGTGGCCCCTCAGAGCCCTCTGTTGCGTAGATTTTTCTGAGTTTTCGGAGGTCAGCTCCGCTATTGCGCTCTCGCGACAGTGGGAGCGGCCCCTGACATGCCTCAATGGTGGCCTCGAATAGGATGCCATCTATTTGCAAGGTCCATGAGATCTAAAGGCAGGCAATGCGAGCCAGATCCGCCAGCAAGATTGCCGGGTTTCAAGCGTGTGTTAGTCGTCTAGTTTGCGACACAAGGGAATTGTTTTCCTCACAAGGCTCACAACATCTGCATCGGTTGCGCTGGTCCTGCCGCTGTTTGAAGACGCAGAACGTGGCCTTGACATTTGCGTAATAGGCAACCTCAGGGCTGCCACTCTTGCCCACAATATCGTGTATAAGGAGCGTACTGCCCCAGACTCAACCTTGCATTTCCTCATTACCTACTATCTGCTGGTATTCTTAGAACATCCTCCCTGGACTGGTGGGACCCTAAGTGCCTCAGATACGGGTCTACTCCGTACATTCAGGCCAGGTTGTCCGCTTTGGGCAACATTACTCGAAGTTTTTTTGGAGCTTGAGTTCTCCAGACCGTTGTCCCTCCGTCATTGTGCATTGGCGGCACAGCTTGGTCGATCGCCCCTGTTGCAATCGATTGCTCGTGGCCTCTTGTCACCAATCATCGCGAGGGATGAATGGTGGGGTGAAGATGCTATCGTCCCCCCAGAGTCGCAGAAAGCAATCTAGCAGTTCGCCTTCGCCCACCCATTTGGTAATGTAAGTGGCTGCGCGTTCTTCACTCCATCATCTTTATTACCCTGCTCTCCCGCTCTTCATCTATCCCAAACTCTCCTTCGTCAATGCTAACATGACCGAAAGACCTCCTCACAAGCGCTCCAAAAGCGCCAGAGTGCTCAACCTCCTCCGTAGCGACAACCTCCCAAAAGAGAGCGGTTCAGATACTGATCAGTCGCCGGTTACTACAACTACCTCCACCACTGGGCCTTTCTCCGCCAACTCACCCTTGACTCCAGTCGACGGTCCTAGATTGAGTCCATTGTCGCCCAGTGTCACCAGAACTTCACAGGTGGCCATGGACTCGAGTGAATTTTCCCGGGACTCGAACACATCACATCCAGTACAGGCAGTCCCGTCGGGCATTTCTGCTGATCAGTCCGCGTCCATCGAAGATTCCGTTCGCACCTTTCGCGTGTTCGAGGTGCTTCGCGGGAAGGACCCTGCGGCCATCGCCAAGGCGATCAAAGAGTCCATACCCTCATCTACCAACCCTTACCCCATCCCCGGCACCACGATACTTCATCTGGCTATACAATGCGCCGAACCGTCAGTGGTGGAACAGGTGCTAAGAGAAGGGCAAGGCCTGGATGTAAATGCGCAGGACAAAGAAGGAAACACGGCTCTGCATCTGGCTGCACAGCTTGGTCGAACGCCGATTGTACGAGACCTGCTTGAGGTGCCTGATGTCAATGATGCCATCTCCAACAGGCAGGGAAAGCTGCCCATTGATCTAGCTCGAACACCAGAAATCTTCCAACAGCTGCAACTGGCGCGTTCGTTATTCCTCGAAGAGAAGATCAAGGAGATACACGCAGCTTTGGCGCACAACGACTACAAAAAGTTCGAAGCCATCCTGGTCGAACCCCGGGTGGAAGGAACTCTCGATGTTAATGCCCTCGAGCTACCTACAGAGCCGGCTACTGTTCAAAGTGGAGGCACACTCCTCCATGAGGCTGCACGCAAGAAAGACATCCAGCTGGCACAGCTTTTACTGCTGCATGGCGCAGACCCATTCCGCAGGGATCGCAAAGGAAGACTTCCACAACATGTGACACAAGATGATAGAACGAAGGCCATCCTGAAGAAGTCCCCGGCGGCTGCTGCAGCACAGCGTGGAATCCAGGAGAAGGCCATTCTCGGAAACAACCCCTCTCAGTCCAGAGTTGGGGCAGGTCCCGGTGACACGAGTAAAGACGCTCGAGAAATGAAAGGTTATCTTAAAAAGTGGACCAACTACACGAGCGGGTATAAGTTGCGTTGGTTCGTTCTCGAAGAAGGCGTCCTCAGCTACTACAAGCACCAAGATGACGCGGGTTCCGCCTGTCGGGGTGCCATCAACATGCGAATCGCGAAGCTTCATATGGACCCACAGGACAAGACCAGGTTCGAGATTCATGGGAAGTCGTCGGTCAAGTACCATTTGAAGGCCAATCATGTCGTGGAAGCCAAGCGCTGGTTTTGGGCCCTCAATAATGCCATTCAGTTCACCAAAGACGAGGCAAAGGAGGATGAGAAACGGCGTACACTTGACCTGGAGAGCCTCCGCCATGTCAGAGGCGAGCCCTCGGATCAACTCAGCGCAACGAGCAGCAAACCGAAACAATCTGCACAATCACTCGGTGTGGGAGGCGCGTCATCCAAGATCAGCTTTCGCTCCGATGCCGATGGCGGATCAGCTTACGACTCTTATGACGCGAGCCTTCATGGCGACGAGCTTCAGAGAGTTCCGACTACTGCTGTAACAGATATACCGGCTGAAGAAGACGGGGATGGCGACGACGCTAGTAGCGGCGAGGTCCACCACCCCGGAAGTAAAGATGCATTCAATATCACCGCGCAATCCGCCAAGCTACAGCTTGACCTCATCGCACGGGTCTCTGATGCTTTGACCGCTCGTCAGTCCTCTGAACCTACCACGCCTCTGTCTGACCCAGATGTAACTCAGGCGCTTCTCACCTATCAAACAGCAGTGAACAGCTTGAACGGGCTGGTGGCAGATCTGTTGAAGATTGCTCGGGACCGGGACGCATATTGGCAATATCGCCTTGATAGAGATGCAGATGCTCGGCGAATGTGGGAGGAAAGTATGGCAAAGATCGCTTATGAACACGAAGACCTGAAGAAATCGATTGCTGAATCAGAGGACAAGCGCAAGCGGACAAAACGTGCCTTGAAGGAAGTCCTCGAGGGCCAATCAGTACCTGCCAGTCGTTCGGGCTCCATGCTTCAGCCAGAGTCGCCAGAACGTATCCAGTTCGCAGAAGCAGTCGATGATCAAGTGCATTTTCGACCAGAAGCCAGTAATCAAGCAAGATCACGGCGGAAGTCCGTCACCAGAGATGGCAATAGGAGAAAATCCATCATTGCGCAGTACACCGATCTCTCGGATTCAGAGTCTGGGGATGATGAAGAGTTTTTCGACGCCATCGACGAAGGCAAGGTCGAGGTTGTCGAGCCGCCACTTCTCAGCCCGCCACCCGTCCAGATACCGACAAGTGAGGAGCAGCAAAAGGAACCGTTTGGCGATGAACGAGCTCTGAAGCAAATGGAAATCGAGCCGTCATATGCAGGCTATGGAGAGGGTATCCGGAAGAAATTGAAGATGGACGCCGATAATAGGCCCAAGATTTCACTTTGGGGCATTCTCAAGTCTATGATAGGCAAAGACATGACCAAGATGACTTTGCCGGTGTCATTCAACGAGCCGACCTCGCTCTTACAACGCGTGGCGGAAGACATGGAATATGCGGATCTCCTTGACATTGCGGCAGATCGTCCCGACGCCACCGAGCGTTTGGTCTACGTTGCTGCATTCGCCGCGTCGGAATATGCCAGCACGATCGGTCGTGTTGCGAAACCTTTCAATCCTCTGTTGGGCGAGACATACGAATATGTTCGTCCAGACAAAGGATATCGATTCTTCATTGAACAAGTAAGCCATCATCCGCCGATTGGGGCCGCCTATGCCGAGTCTGCGCGCTGGGACTACTGGGGTGAATCAGCCGTGAAATCCAAATTTTACGGCAAGTCGTTTGATATAAATCCTTTGGGCACCTGGTTCTTACGATTACGCCCCTCCAATGGCGGCCCTCCGGAACTGTATACCTGGAAGAAAGTCACGAGTTCTGTGGTCGGCATTATCACTGGCAACCCTACCGTCGACAACTATGGCACGATGGAGATCAAGAATTGGACTAGCGGTGAAGTTTGCGTGCTCGAGTTTAAACAGCGAGGTTGGAAGGCTAGTTCGGCCTACCAAGTGTTTGGCAAAGTGATGGGCGTGGATGGAGTCACGAAATGGAGCATTGGCGGTCGATGGAATGACAAGATTTACGCCCGTGTCACGGAGGGATTCGAGGATGAAGCCGTGGGAGAAGGCAGAGTGCATAGCTCTGGAAAGGGAAGCCAAGATAAACAACAGGCCTTCTTAGTCTGGGAAGCACACCAACGTCCGCAGGGCATCCCATTCAACCTGACGCCCTTCGTTGTGACGTTGAACGATGTCAACGACACACTGCGTTCTCACCTTCCCCCAACCGACACGCGACTACGTCCAGACCAGCGCGCCATGGAGGATGGTGCGTATGACTTCGCTGCGACAGAGAAGAACCGCGTGGAGGAGAAGCAGCGGGCGGCGCGCAGGAAGCGAGAAGCAGCAGGCGAAGAGTGGAAGCCCAAGTGGTTCGAGAAGAAAGTCGAGCCCACCACGGGAGAAAGCTATTGGGAAACTAATGGATTGTACTGGACAAAGAGGGCTGAGAAAGATTGGAATGTCTGCGACGATATCTTCTAGGTGAAGAGCCCCGAGGATTCTTCTCCCCAGGAAGTGGACCCAAGTCGCAGGATAATTGACAGAGGCAAGGAAACCGAGGGCTAGGGGGGACGCGAACGCAATTTGGGATTGGCAGACGCTGAGCGCGAGCCAGGGAAAAAGCAGGCGGAAGATACGATCATCGACTGAGATGAAGTCGCCGATACAGTATACCTTATGAAGCTAGATGACTCGCTACCTTCTCGCCTAGTAGCCTCGTGATGTGGCCACGTTTTCTGCCCTTTCGACCTGCAGAGCATCTTGCCACTGGCCATGCTTATACGAACCCGAAGAGCCCCTCCAATGAGCCGCCTTGGTGGCGTCTGCGTCAGTCGCTCCCTATGCAGCATTTGTTTCTCTGTTGATTAGGCATCCTAAGTCTGCCAGGATGGAGATCGAATTGAGACAATGGTCTCTCTCGTCTATTGGCCAGCCATAGCTACGGCCCCCAGCGCGTATGGTCATTTCTACAGCTGCTTTGGGCAGGTACTTCCCCTTCGAAACCCCTTAGTATCCATCAAGTCGACCACTTCCGTGAGTATATAGGCGGGATCGTGCCGGCCCGTCCACCGACGGTCGCAACCTTCTTCAGCTCTATCTTCCCGCTCATCATCATGGTTGCTGAGCCCGACTTGCTGGCAATCAAGAAGGAGCTGGCGAACGACAGCAGAGATGTCGCCGATTTGTGGAATGACGCTCTCCGGAAATACAAGGGCATTGTTGGGGAGGATCTGCTACCCAAGTTTGCCAGCGTCGACGCCATGGTTCAATTCGGCACCATTGAGATGGAAAACTTCCACCAGTTCCGGCACAATCAGAAGAAGGTCGACAAGCTTCGCAGCCTCTTCATGGCAAATCTGGCCTACATCCAGAAAGGTGCGGAACAGTTGATTGCTGCTGCCACTCCAGCGTTCCCGCCGGCAGCGGCGATCGGAACAGCTCTTACATATATGCTCAGTGTTTGTGCTTGCCATGTTCCATCTCAGCAACCTTTCTTCCTGACATCGATGACAGGCATGCAAGCAAGTCTCTGCAGACTACGACGTGGTCACGGCATTCTTTGAAGACATAAATACGTTTCTCCAACGGATCACGATTCTTGAATCACGGTTACCAAGGTATCCCGCCTACCGCAACTGCCTGATGGATGTGTTCACTTCGGTGCTGGAGATGTGCGGCTTTGCCACCAAGTACATTGAGCTGGGTCGATTCAGTCAGCGTCCTGATGTCCCAGCGAACAATTTGTGTTAGTGTCTGACTTGTCACCTCCGCGCAGAGAAATGGATCTTGAACATGGTACGCGGCGAGGATGGGGAGTTGGGAGGCGCCCGAAAGAAGATGGACACATCTCTTTCTCGCCTCCAGTCTGCTACCGAGTACGCCATCCTCGGCAACACCGAAGAATTGCGGCGCATGAACTCGGACCTCCAGCAAAACCAGGACATGCAGACCAAGATGATGGAAGACCAGACTCGGATGCTTGAGGACGTGATGCGGAGTCAGGATTCCGTTCTTTGCGACCTTCAAAATATCCAGAAGCTTCTGGTCAAGTTTGAAGAGCGACGACGAGAGGATACGCCCAAACAGCGAGTTGCGACTAAGGCGTCTGGCCAGAACAAGCAGCCGCCCACATCGAATCAGGTCCGCAGCTTCTTCGAGGATTCGCTAAACCCAGCCCACGAATACCACAATATCAAGGAATCCTTCATTGCTGATACGTGCACTTGGATCTTCGAAGAGCCGCTGTGGCAGAGCTGGCTCACCCGGGAGCAAGGCAAGGACAGTCCGCGGATGATCGCATTGCTAGGGTCAGCTGGTTCGGGCAAGAGTCATCTTGCGGTGAATATCCACGACCAGCTTGTTAACGTCGCAGAAAAAGACACCACGACGAATACCTGCGTTGCCCATTTCTACTTCCGGGAGTCAACTAAAGACCTCAACGAGGTGTACAAAGCAGTCAACTGGACCGTCATGCAAATCGCAGAACAGAATGCTGTACTCTGCGAGAAGATCTGTGTCGAGCTACAGCGAGATGATCTCGAAATAGATCGCTGGAATTGGAAAGATGTCTGGAGCAAGCTGGTTCAACCCTGCTTCACTCCACCCATGAAAGCTCGTCTTTGTGTCGTATGGGACGGCTTGGACGAGCTTCCGGAGATGGAGCAGCAGAATTTAACCGATCTCTTCACATTGATGAAATACACGGCTAACCTGAACGTTATGTTCGTTTGCACCAGCAGGGAAATGCTAAAAGACCTCCTTAGCAAGGCTGGTGCCCATTTCATTGAGGTGACCAAGGAAAAGCAGCTCCCTGATCTCAAGGCCCTGATTTGGCAGCATCTGAACAACGATAGTGGGCTTCGCAAGTTCAGCAAGTACATGAAGCAGAGGATCTCGAGCACGCTGGAGGACAAGGCTGATGGTAAGCGTTTTCGGGCTACAAGGAGCTTGCACTGACAGTCGGAGGGATGCTGTACGCCGAACATCTACTCCGCCAGTTCAGCATCTTCGGCAGAGAACCTCTTGTTCTCAAAGCACTGGAAGAGCATATGCCAGAAGGCTTGGAGGGCTTTACCTTAACATGGTCGCCGACCTGCAACACCATACTCCAGCGGATGAACTCCACGCCATGAAGACTCTGTTGTGCTGGTTGGCTTATTCGTACCGTCCGTTGACCCTAGCCGAGTGCCTGTCCATTCTGGAAATCACATCTGAAACCTCGTTCGACCTGGAGCGAGAACTCCAAGGCAGACAGCTGGCAAGATTCCTTCGACTGGGAGACCTCGAAGAACGTATGACCGGCAGTGCAGCTGAAGATATCAAACTAAGCCTCCAAACCCAGAACAAGTCGGACGCTCCGTTCAACGACGGAGACTTGCCCTTGAAGTTCCAGGAACGCTCCATGGCAGGTTTCTTCCGTGGCGGAGAGACGGGGCTAAGAACCCTTGGCAAGGACGGGCATTGCGAGATATTCATCGTCTGCTCCGACATCCTTTGTGGCCGGATGCCCAACGCTCATGCAGCCCTCCGTCAGTATGCCGCTATAAACGCGATGGTCCATCTTAGCTGGGTATCATTGAAAGATCACACGGAGCATGACAGGATCCGAGCCTTGAACGCATTAGGAAACCTGATGAGCAATGAGTCCCATGCTGCTACGACCTTGGAGGCTCTCGGCGTGGACTACGAAGAGATCAACGAAGGTTTCGCAAGTGGTGTCCTGATGTTCAACATGGCTTATGCGGCGAAAATGGCGGTCGCACTCCCTGGTAAAGTGAGCTCGAGCACCTCGAAATGGGCGGCTAGTGTGGCCGCAGATGTTCGTGTTGCATTCGATCCTCTCGCGAGAGGACATGTTGCGAACTGGTTCCAGGCCAAGGATGCAAAGGCCGCCCTCCTCTCGTTCGCTTTCGCGCACAGCGCCATCGCCATGGTACGTATAAAATTTCCTCATATTGCAGTGAGCATGGTGTTTCATGAGACGATCCGACTTCGACTTTGATATCACACGTGGCCCTTCCGATCTTGGCGAAGTGGTCTTCGATTATGGCCATCCTACAACACACCGATATGGTCAATCCTGTCTTTCTCAATGGTCACGCTCTTCAACCGCACCTGGAAAGTGTGCGCGTCGGCTAGATATGCTCTACAACATCATTTTGTATCTCATGTGCCCGAGATTGAACACCACCACCATTTGAAGCCATACAAGTGAATCCATCATATTTTCTAAGCCGGAATGGCTTCTGCTATACGCTTGCATCTTCCCATCAAACCCGCCTGATCGACGGAGCTTCTAACCGCGTGAGCTGGATCATTTGTAACTCGAATTTACTGACTGGAATTTATACTTTGAAGAAGCGCACCGTCGATGCCAGCCAGACAGGCAACTCCGAAACGGACAGCCACGACGACAAAAACGCTGACGAGGAGCAGCCCGACTATACAACCAAGCAGATTCTCGCTGTCTTCAACTGCTTCGATGACATCCCAAAGGACGCCAACGCTTACCTTGTCGTGGCCATGGTACTTGAGGAATCCGACGACCATGCCTCAGCACTTACCTATGGCCTTCGCGCATTGGAAATGTGCGTGGATCCCGTTCTGCGCTTCCGGATACTCGATCTGCTAGCCACAATCTACCTCCATAAGAAGTAAAAGCCAATTGCTTACGAGACCATACGCAAGGCTTTTGCCAATCCTCCATCGTTACAGCCAAAGCTCCTTCGTGCTGGGCTTGTCACTCGCGCGAAAGCCGAAGTTGCGGTCGGTAAGAAGGACGAGGCAATTGCGTCGTACGAAGAAGCTCGCCTGGCGGATCCGGAAGAGCCATTACCAGGCTTCAACCTCAAGTCTGCGTTCAACGCGTGTTTGTCGAAGAAGGACGACGCCATGCTCGTGGAGCTTGTGAAGAACTGGAAGCCCATGGAGCGTCTTGCTTGGATGACTTGGGATCTCGACCGGGTTGGAAATGACGACCACGACGAGCTCCGAAGAGCCGCCACCCGAGCAGGGCAACAAGAGTACCTGTACCAAGCGTACGACGAGGTACTCAAGTTGCTCGACACCGTGGCTGCGGCTGCTCCGATTCGCTACCATCTCGCAATCACACACTGGGAAGTAGGATTAGATATCGAGGCAGCAAAAGCCTTGATCAACGAAACCCTGGACACGAGTTCGGACGGATATCGTTTCGCCCTTACCAACGAGGATCCAGCCTACACACTAGTTTGCGCCGTCCTCTTCATGTCCGAACTGATTTATGAGCAGTATCGCACAACTTCCGACCCATCGGTCAAAGCTCAACTGTACGCCGAGATCCAGAGCCTCACCAAGAGACCGCTCGCACAGTCGGTTACATCCCTCAAATCCGAGCTAACACACCATCCCCTCACAATCGCGCGAATGTCACGTAAGATGGCCACGGCTCGAGAGTTCCAAGATATCATGGAGCACTCTTTCAACGTCTGCTATGACGCTCTGACCGACAATGTGGGATGGAATGACTTTCGAAATCTTAACGAGCTTGCCGCCGTCATTTCCAGCCTAGAGGGACTCGAGAAGGAGGCACAGATTCTGTTTTCAGCTCAATTTTCCAAGCTGGACCCATCGGTCAAAGAGAACGGCGAGGAGTCAGAAGCAGACGACGAGGAAGAAGAAGACCCCGACGAAAGTGAGGACGATAGTGTTAATGACGGTAGCGACCATGACGACCATGACAATGACGACTATCCGCTCCCAACCGACGAAGGCGACCTTGCCGGCGCCTGGGTCGAGTGCAGCGGAGAGTGCATGCCGGCCCAGATGTGGCGCGCGTGGAAAGGGCGCCCAATGTACTTTTGCACAATATGCTGGAACGTATTTCTGTGCGAAGACTGCTACCACAAGCGGCAAGGATACAATCAACAAGGAGGAGACACGGCATGTAGGGAAAAGGTCGGCACCGTATATTGTGGGACGAACCACAGCTATATCACGCCAATCCCAGGCTGGAAAGGCATCAAGGATGGCGTGATGAACATCCAAGGTCAGAATGGCGAGGAGACCACAAGTGTGAAGTTCAGGGATTGGTTGGAGGAGTTGAAAACCGTCAAGTGGAAACAGGCTTGGGAGCGGTTCTGGTTGAAGGAGGAATGATACAGCTGGCCTCAAGATGTTTGGTTTGGGAACTCCTGTGCCTATCAAATGTTAAACAAGGGCTTTACGCGGGAAGCTACACATCGCAACCCAGTGAACCATTCCAGTGCATTGGGCCGGACCAGTTTACAAGGTAGGAAAGCAAACGAGGAGCAAAACCGTAGAACAATGTGGATTCTTTCACGACAAAAACTCATCTGCTTCGAACTTTGGCCTAGCATCCCCCAGAAGACCAGCCTTTGTCTTCTGCAGAGCAAAAGAACTTCTGCCGGTCTCTGCGCCAGTCCAATCTATCAAATTGCCGGCACAGCGAGAGACAAGGATTTGTGTGGAGATGCGAACTTGATCATCGGTCGACTTTAAGAGTCTGGAGCATATACGGATCAATATGCAGCCCAGCCTTCTCAGACAACCGTGGATGTACGCGTGCATTTTCTGGCGAAAGGCCGCATATTTGGGGAAAGACTGTCTCTAAGCCTTGGTTCAACATCTAAAATGATAGTTGCAGCAAAAACAGCGTTGCCGGCGCGTATGAGCAATGCGTCGGGGTTCAAGACAAATGTATATAGTTGTGGTTCAATTTGTGTGTGGATGTGCAGAAGAAGCGAATGCAGGCGTACCCGAGGCGGGCCCAAAGGTTCGGTCATCCAGATAAAAGATAGAGAGAAGAGCCCAGGTGGAGATGATCAACTTTTCATTTGCTTGCTACTTGACTTTTGATGGTCGTGGCTCGCACCAGCAAAGCACGCTTCCGCTCTTGTGAATGCATCTGTTCATGTCTGTGATTGTGTGCATGATCCGTACTCTCTGAAACATGTTGCCTCCTTCCGGCCAGCAGTCTATGATGGTTGACTGTGCACTTTTGTATTTGACGAACCGCTGGTGCGAAGTCTCATCGTCGCTCGTGTCTATTTGGAAGCTCCGCAGTCGACGATGGTTGGCTTGACCTTGTGCTTGACTTGGCCGGAGCCAGAACCAGTTGCCTCGAGTTTCTTGACGATGTCCAGGCTCTGAGTATCAGCGACCTCGCCAAAGACAACGTGCTTGCCATCCAGCCAAGAGGTGACGACGGTGGTGATGAAGAATTGGGAGCCGTTGCTAGAGGATGGAGGTCAGTATCAACAAAGCACAGTTTGCAGACCGTAATGTCTCAAACTCACGTATTGGGTCCAGCGTTGGCCATGGACAGGATACCAGGTTTGGTGTGAGCTCTCTTGAAGTTCTCGTCTGCGAACTTTTCGCCATAGATTGACTTGCCACCAGTGCCCTAGTGGATCTGTCAGCGTGTGCTCTGGACCAAGCTCTTTTGCGTTGAGTGTTGACGGACATTACCACGGGTGAAGTCACCACCTTGCAACATGAATTGAGGGATGATGCGGTGGAAAGACGAGCCCTTGTAGCCGAAGCCCTTCTCACCGGTGCAGAGAGCACGGAAGTTTTCGGCAGTTTTGGGGACTACATCATCGTAGAGATTGAAGTTGATGCGGCCGCGGTGAGCTGTAGATGAGAGCAAGCATTAGCCGCGGAGCCATGAGCCGGAGGGGTGACAGGAACGCCGATGATGAGGAGAGGACGGATCAGAAGTGCTAATTGTGAAGAGCACGGTGTAGGGAGAAGTAACATACGAGGAGGTGGAGCTTGACCAGCGCGTTCGGCATCAGCTCGTTGCTTGTCAAGGGCCGCGTCGGACCACTCGACCTCAAACCAAGCAGTCATACCCATGGCTGCGGACGATGAAGAGAATTGTCGTGTTGGGAATGAGAGACGGTGGGTGAGTTTTGGATGAGGACGACTTGAAAGAAAGATCGAGGGCGGGGTGGATTGAAATCTGAGAAAAGACCTCAGCGCACAGGCAGGAGGGGCAGACATTTCACGGAGTAATGAGGGGTGGACGATCTGCAAGTGAATTCCAGTTGGTACCGGCTGCAAGGTGGGATGCAGTGAAGGCGCAGGCAAGGGTCTTGGGTGGTGGAGTGGCGGTCCGTTGGATTGAGCTGCACGTGATGTGTCGGTGAAGATAGCTGAAAAGATTTCATCAGCCCGATTCACCCAGCAGGGCATCAATGTCGTAGGTGTCTCCTGTCTGATAATGCCCAGAACTGTGAGGATAGTAGACTTACTGACTGTTTCTATCCAAGATAAAAGCCCAATACTCCGTACAGTCGCTGAGTTGATACCTAGAATTTGATTTCGAAGCTGTCCAATGATGCTAGACACAAGCTGCAATGATGACCAGATCACTTTCCAATCCGCACAGCCGGCAACCCGATGTCCACCTTAGGAATGTCGGAGTACTAATACACAAGTAAATGTACAATGGGAAAGGTCGGAAATACAAGTCCAGTTAGAGATCAGACTGAGGAGAGCTGATGAGAAAGGGACAGTTGGCCCAGCAAACTGGAAGTATGGCAGGTCCCCGGCCAATCAAATGTCGTGCTAAGGATGGAAAGGGGTTGACTGGCCGAACACTGAAGCAACACGTAGCCACGTCCGACATTCATGAGGTGCTTACGATCAATTATATCGATACGTTCGTACAGTATATGCCGCTCGAATGCGGCTCTGTAGCTAATAGGCCGTTGAATCTCTATCGTATTGGGTCGGTATGATGGTTCAACTGAAATCATCGTCGGCGCCTCTTCCCGGGCCAGCTTCAATGGCCATCACCCTCGACACCAACTCCTTGGTCTCTCGTGCAATTCGGAACGCAAGAGGAGGTAGCTGCTGCAAATTCTCCTTTTCAGGCGTCAATTCTTTGCTGACCTGCGACATCTGCTCCCGGCAGTTTTGCAGGATTGTCACAATAGGCCCTGACTTCTCCCTCAGTGTCGTTTGGTATGAGGAGGGCTCATTGCCCGTTCTGTCCACGGAATTGATAATGTCCTCAATCGTGCTGGAGATGGTGGTCATGTGCAGTTGAATGGTGGGCATGGCATCGTTGTTCCGAACAGAATCGACCAAGGAAGTGATAGACTTGACGAGCCCATCAGTTCGATCTTCGAGATACATCTGCGCATTGTTAGCGTCAAGTCTCCTGCACCTTCGCGCTGGACCCACCTTGAGATCCTCGAGGTCGGCCTCCTCCTGGCTGCTTGCATAGCCTCCTTTAATTCCTAAGCCGGCACCGGCGACAAGGTTGGAATCATGGCGCAGGTGTGAATTTGAACCGCTTCGGTTGGGTGCATTTCTGCTGGCGGACGGCGTGCTGAGAGCACTGTAGATGCTCTCAATTTCGCTCCGCCTTCTCAAGGTCTCGGCAATATTGAAATATCCATTGCTCTGCAGAGACTCCAAGTTGGGCTCATCGTCATGTCCCAATTCCCCAGCAGGTGTAGGGCGTATCTTCACGGAGTGAAGCAAATCAACTACAGCGGCCGTCAAATGCGAGGCCGCTGCGTCCAGAAGACTGACAGGCGACAGTCCACTTGCAGAAGCAAAATTCTTGGACGCAGTGATGAGATTGTTTGCTGTTGCCGACACCTTACTCTTGAGCTTGCTCCTCCGTTTGCTTGCCTCATCGTCCTTTGCTGCCGATGAGCCTGACTCGATGTCAGATGTAATTCCGCGTACTGCCACTACCACTATTTTCATGTGATCAAGCACTGCGGCAGGGTTATCGGACCTCGCAATCTGGAGCAGCTCGTCGATGGCCATCTGGAATTTCGTGACGTTGACGTCCCTGACCAGTCCGTCACGGTCTTGAAGAGCCACGGCGTGCTTACTGGCGTCGGTACGGGGAATGTCAAGGCCCAGAGAGCTTGCGCGCACGTTCCTAACTTGCGCCTTGGCTCTGACATACCGACTTTTCCAGTTCTTGACTTCGTCTTCCAGCTTCTGCACTTCTGCTTGCAACTTTTCCTCCTTTTCGAAATTGCCTCCACCAGATTCCGTCAAGGTCCTCATTTCCTCTAGGTATGCCTGACCTTGTCGGCTCACTTCGTTGGTCAGCTGTTGCTGTTGTGCCAGCTGTTCCTCCAGAACCCCATGATCCTGTTCGAGTTTGAGGTACTTCGTCTTCCAGAGAACGTTCTCCCCACTGTAGTGTGGCTGCTCAGCTCTCAGCTTCTCGATCTCGTCCTGGAGCGACTTATTCAAGTTTTCTGCTTCCTCCAACTTCTTCTCTAGATCCTGTTTTGTTATGACCCATTCTTCGCCCTTAATCTTCAGTTGATTAAGTTCCGCATCCTTGAGTTCCAGGTTGGACTCCAGTCTGGAGACCTTGTCCTGGAGCTCAGTCAATGCTGGCAGGCTGGGTTTCGTGGAATTCGTGCTTACGCCACTCTGCGATGTGGCAGCCGTATCTCTATCGCTCCTGGGGCTGGCAAAAGAGCTTTCGAGGGCAAAAGCATCGCTGGACCTGTCATATTTTGAATCTCCCTGGGAATCGTCTTCGTCCTCGACCATCGTACTTTTGTTGGGGGTGATTGTGTTGCTCTGAAACTGCTTGGGCATCGGTCTTCCAAGGTCCGCAAGCGTAGGAGGATTCTCAATAGGCGGAAGACTGGACACTGATTCTTGCCTTTGAGAGTAGCCTTGTGCGCCTGAGCCGCCAAAAGTCTGGGCTCGGGAAGGGAGCCCGAAGCCGTTTGGTTGTGGAGGACCATCTCTTGATGGCGGAGCCGGACCTCTAGATTGAGAGCGCGAACTATCCCTCCTACCGCCATCAGGCCGCTGGAATTGTGGAAATCTGCGCTCCAACTCGCAAAAGACGTCCGTCGACAGATCGCGGAACCGGGGCGTCTGCAGAGAGGAGAGCTTTTGTCTGGCCTGATTCCGCTTCTCGTGAAAGTCTGGTCGTGGTTGTAAGAAAGGAGGCACGTTCTGTTGACGGGGCGGGCGACCTGGGAGAGGTGCCAAGGCCTGCCTTCTTTGCAACTCGTCAAAAACATCGGTACTCAGTTCATGGAATTGAACAGGCGACAATCGCAAGAGCTTATCCCGAGCCTTGTTAGGACGAGGAGGAGCCTGAGAAGCGCCCTTGAGAAACCCTTTTAGGACGGTATAGTGTTGAAATAATTCCGCCTCCATCCGCCTGTATTTTCTGCTTTGCTCGTCCGATAACGTGCCATCACTCGAGCGGGAATTGGCAATCGATGCAGTGCGCGAAGAACCCCTAGACCCCGACTCGGAAGGGCGCCGTTGTCCCATGGGATCGAGCTGGGGAGGTGTAAAGTTCATGCCGCTGCCATTGGGAGGGCGCGCGTAAGGGCCGGGTGGTCTCGCGGGACCGAATTCATCCCCGGGCACGTTAAGAGGTTGAGGTTGGTATCCACCATCGTTCCGCGACAGTTGATTGTAATTGTTGACGCCAGACCATTCGCTGGCGGTTGAGACAGGGGACAACTCAGGTGCTCGAGGGAGGGAGGATAAGGCCGCCTGCATATTGTAGACGCATCGACTGCGACAGTCAAGGTTCGGACAAAGGAGAAGCTGCGTAGCCTTTGCTACAGTCTCTTCGCTTGTGTGGGAAAGAGGTATGTGAGGCACGAAATGTAACAAGGTCGGTAGCGGTGCAACGGGTCAAAGAGCGGACGAGGGTGGCTGGATTCGACGCTCTCTGAGATGCTGTATCCTCCGAAGGTCAGCCCGGACTGTCCAGCAGACGGCAATGGGTGTAAACGAGCGTGGTGTTGACTTGGGCAATGGAGAGGAGGTAAATGGCAGTGTGTAGGCACGGAATCGAAATCGGGAGAGTGCGACTGTGGTGCAGCAATAGTCTGTCTCCAAAAAGCGCAGGCTCGACAGTGGGCTCACAGGCGTGACAGGCTCACTGGATCACTGGCCGGATGACTTGCAGCCAATTGGTGACGGCCTTTGTGGTTAAGAGGGCGAGCCCATTGTTTGCGGCGGAAGCAGATCAAAGTACGGAGTAACTGACGCTTCTTTATTCCCCTCCCTTGCCTCTATATTACGGTCTACTGCCTCTATTGGCCCAGTCCTCGTTGTATATGCCGGGTAACTCGTTCTTCGCCATGGGAGACGCATACGATGGCCATCCAGAACACCAGCATCCAGATCTAAAACTTTTTTTGGACCCCCTTACTGACCCAGCCCCAATACAACCCAGATCCACCTGATCTGACGCGCCGGCGGAATCTCCACTATCAAACAAAGGATGCGCGACACTTAAGCTTTGATGTTTTCAGAGTGGTAAATCACTGCTCCAACTCCAAATCTTCAGGCTTCTTTGGCGCCAAAAGAACCACAAATTGGACGTCCCTGGCGCCTTGCCGCTTGGTGGCGTCTACCATCGGTGTGCTCTGGGCTGTTGCCAGTGAAGACATTCATTATGCTTTCAGAACACCGTACGAACTAGGCTAACGACAGCGGCTAATGATGATCGCTCATCTTCTCTATCGTGTACTGGAATGTTGTACAAAAGTTGCCAGAATTACTCTCGGCCGCGCCTCTGCCATGAGCGCGGGAAGCGTCCACCTTTCTTCATTCATTATGCCTTTCCCAAAATTCCGGTCATAGTGATCAATCACAGCCAGTCGATGGTCGACGCGGACCTCGGTCCTCCAAACGCCACATGCTAATCGCCGATATATGTAATGTTGATCGTCTGTACAGATGTGGCCCGCCCACAAGTTCATTTGCCGGTCGTCATTTTGAGGGAAGACGGTATTGATGGTCCGGTCTGTGCTCGAAGGAAGGGCTCGACCGCTGCTGAGACGGGCGTTGTGGCCCGAGTAGGCACCGCGCTTCGATTGTGTGCCATGTGTGCTTTTACCAGATGACCTGCTGCAAGAGCACTGCAGAGACTCAACTCGCCTGCAAGCACGCCTGCTGCGACGATCCTGGCCAATCTTCGAGCATTATCGCCCGGATTTGTCGGGTGTGATCCTCGCACTCCGAGCATCTCCAGCATCGATGATTGGGCTTCCAAGATGGTGCCTCCGCCAATGGTGCCAACCTCGATTGACGGCATCGACACACTGATTTGGAGGTTTCCGTTGAGGCTGTTCGCGTGTCAGTCGTTGCAAACTGGTATAGACAAAATCAACTTACTTCTTCATGATGGTAATGCAGTTAGAGCTCTCCACGTTTTGCGCCGGATCCTGGCCCGTGGCCAGGAAGATTGCCGTGACAATATTCGAGGCGTGAGCGTTGAAACCTCCTATGCTCCCGGCCATCGCACTGCCGATCAGGTTCTTGGACACATTGAGTTCGACGAGTGCGTCCACGTCGCTCTTCAGAACATTGCGAACCACGTCTCCTGGAATGACGGCCTCAGCAACCACGGCTTTCCCTCGGCCATCAATCCAATTCACCGCCGCTGGCTTTTTGTCGGTGCAGTAGTTGCCTGATATGGTAATTGTCGACATGTCCTCAAAGCCACACTCGGTTGCCATCACAGACAAAGCTTTCTCTACTCCCTTCGAGATCATATTCATACCCATAGCGTCACCTGTCGTCGTCTTGAATCGAATGTAGAGATACGTCCCCGCCATGGCCGTCTTCATCGACTGCAGTCGAGCAAATCGGCTGGTAGAGTTAAATGCTTCACGCATCCTCTGCTGGCCTTCGTCGGAGTCGAGCCACACTTTTGCTTCGCCGGCTCTGACGAGCGTAGGAAAACCGACGCACGGTCCCCTGGTCATTCCATCACCAGTAACAACGGTAACTGCACCCCCACCAGCATTGATGGCTTTGCAACCACGGCTGGTGCTAGCTACCAACACTCCCTCGGTCGTGGCCATTGGCAAGAAATATTGAAGGCCGTCGATTATGATAGGTCCAGCAACGCCGAGGGGAAGAGGCAGGTAGCCGATCACATTCTCACAGCAGGCGCCATGCACGAGCTCGTAGTTGTAGTCCTTGTATGGAGCTTTCGAGATTTCCAAACCAGCTGCCACATGTTTTGTTGCCGGGGTGCGTGACACAACTGCTCTTCGAACCTTCACCGCTCGCACAAATGCTTCTCGCCGGCTCATGACTTCCGGGTTCTCCAAGGTCTTCTCGATCGCATAACCGGGGATCTTACCCTTCAGCGACAAGTCGATCAGTTCCTCATCGGTCAAATACGCGGCCTTCTTTTCTTTGAGCATCTGCTCCCGTTCTACCGGCGACCTCTCAGAGTGAACTGGCGCCGTGAGAGTGGTTCGTCGAGGTCTCGGTGTCACGGGCAGCTCAAGCTCAGGTGCCCTTTGTGCGGCTGGTGAACTAGTGGCGGATTGTGGCTCTTTCAAGCTCCAACGTGCGGCGTTGAAAAGGTAGCCGTTTAGTATTAGACTCAGAGTAAGAGCAATCAAAACCCATTTGCTGAGAACAGGGTCTTCCAGGCTACTCAAAACGCCTTCGATTACACGGCCGCCCACAACGTTCAGCAGCTGGTCAGTATAGTCCGTATCGAAGAAGCCGAGGTCGTCTGTTGTGTCCGCACGGGGAAGGTGGGGATAGTCGAGCTCGTACTTGATGGGAGGAAGCACGGTAACATAGGTCTCTTGCTTCTGACTCTTAGCTGTCACATAAATGGCATCCAGGCCATTTTCTGCGACCTTGAAGGGATCAATGGGTGCAGGAGTCAGGACGCTTGGCATGGCGGCACCTGTTGTTTTGGCTGTCCGGAATGGGATTGTGCAGAGGTTGACCAGGTTGATAATGACAAAACCAGTGACCATCCAGATCTTGAATTTGGGCACACTGTTGGCTTTGATCTTCTGGCCGAAGATGTTGAACCCTGCTGCTTGACCGGACTGTCCAGCGGGCCAGTCGTTGTTCGTGGCAACGTCTTCGGCAACACGGTGGTTGATGCCATCCTCTTCGAGAGCTTTGCGTAGAGCGACATGGCGTTTGATGCGATTGATCTCGAGTTTGATGCAAAGGATGGTCGCGTAGAAAGTGAAGAGGAGGAGACAGTCAAACACCAAGATCCATGCCGCTAGAAAACAGAATTGTCGTAGACCCCCTTGAATGCCTGAGGCCGCGCCCAGAATAAGAATGGCGATTTCAATAGTGTAGTCTCGCACAATCTCAAATCCGGTCTCCCTGACCGCAATCTGGATCGCGTCTTGGATGGAGCTGGGCGAGTTAGGAGCGACCACTGGACCATTAACACTGCCACTAGCAGAGCCGTTCTCCAAGCTTCGCCAGTTCTTATCGTATGAGGCGGACAGAACAGCTTTTGTGAGAATGATTGACTTCTCAAAGCCCACTGTAACCACGAGAAAAGGCAGCCCTTCCGACAGCAAGACCATGTTGACCGGAACACCAAGTTTTGTTGTAGTTACCAGTCCAAATAAGAAGGCAAACAGGCTCGAGAAGAGCACTGATACCGCCAGCCAAGCATTGGAACCGAGACGTTTCATGGAGACGAACAGCGAGAGAAAGGTGAGATGCATCGACAGGTAACCGAGAGACATTATGATGATGTCCAGCGTTTCAGCATGCTTGAGCAAATCGACAAAAGACGTCCATCCTTCCCGGAACCACGTTGTGTAGGCCCCACGCGCTCCATTGCCACTCAGGCGAGCAGCTTTCATGAACCATGAAGGTTGTCTTTGTTCCCCCGACTTTGCCTGTTGCACCGGAAGCTCTTGTGCGGCTCTCAGGAAGTCGGGGAGTTCGGAGAAGGATGTGTAGAAGGCGAGCGAGGTGTCGTGGGATATGGGCGAGAGCAGGTTCGAGGTAGTCGGGATGTTGGTGGCCGTCACATTAGCCGGAATGGAAACGGCACTGACTTCAGGTGCCAGCTGATTCGAGGAAGAGTCTGGGAAGACAAAGGTTGAGATCGCATAGTGGTGGGGACCCTGCAAATGGGCCTCGTCAGTTCTATCGTGTGTCCCAGCCAGATAGCACTTACCAGCGAGACCCGGGGGATACTGGAGTCTTCTGGGAACTGCCATTTCCATGCAGTCTTCTCCGACAGCTCCAATGTCCTGCTTCCTTGCAGGAGGGCCTCCACATCCACCTTTCCGTTGTGCTGGAGAGATTTGAGCCCGCTGTCGAATAAGCTCTCTTGCAACAGGCCCACGTAGGAGGTGCTTGCGAACAAAGCAATTGCAACGACCGTGTGAATGGGATGCGCACATGCCAGACTCGAAATGGCCAGAAGATTGGAGGTAACCGTGCGATTCAGCCAGCCGTCACTTTTGCCCAGAGAGCGAAGTTGTTTGGGGAGGAGATTCGAACCTCGGACCATTTTGAGAGAAACCGACGAGGTAGAGGAGGGTAGGACGAAGGAAAATGATTCACGCCTATCTTTCCATGCCCGAGACGGTTGAACAGGTCCTGCTTGTCATGTGTCAGTCGCATTGCACAAAGACATAGAGGCCAAAGGTGCAGAAGTGCAAGTGGCGGTCAGGAGCCGACAGGGAGGCCGTCGCATACCAATCTATAGCAGCACGGTCAGTGACTTCACGATCTTCCGAGCAGTTAGCGAGCAATATTTCCACCCCCAAGAACGAGTGCAGGATCAAGGTGAGAGGCAGGTTAGAGAGACAATAGGGAGTAGGAATAGACCATGGCACAAAGCCATCGGCTCGAAGCGACAAATCGCCCTCTCTATGAAATTTCCAGCAGGCTTGCGATCGTCTCCAGTGTGCCCACCTGCAAGGTTTCGGTTGTTTGGGGGTCCATGCAGCCAAAGGAGGCTAGGGGGGTACCTTGTTTGGTAACTGAGGAGCCTAGCCACCCACCACCGCGCTGCCTGCAGATTTGGTGCTCACGGCTGGCTTATCCGCATGAAGTCCTTCCTCTCCCCGCCCAATCATTCGGCCGTTGAGGATTTTCACCACAGATGCTGGCCAACGGCGGCGTGGGCCCATTCGGCATCTGCTCCCAAGTCTCCCCACTGCTCTCCGAAACTCGCACCCACAAACGAGGTACAGGTACTGTGGTTTTCATCAGATTTGCCATGCGTGTGTGGTACCTCGTACTCAGAAGTACCACGGTATATCAATGCCGCCCCAGACAATCGTCATGACTCCAAGTAGGAGGTGTGTGGGTGGCGTGGATGACTTATATTTGGAGCTGTACCTGCATGCGTACGTTTCACAACACAATTCCTGCTGCGGCAGTTACACAGTACATACGTCGCCGTCGCCCACAACCAGCTGAAACGGACTGGTTGGCTTATGCCACCCAGTATCTGTCCTTGGATGCGAATTGCCTAGAGGATTATCTTCGTTCCCTAATTTGAATCAGAGCTCCAGCTTTCTTTTCAAAAGTAAACGGCAGTGGTTGCATCCACTCGTTCGGCCCTTTCCACAAACTCTGGAGGGACGCTTTGAGCATCGGCTGGTCCATCTGACTGTCGCCGGTGTCTTCACGAAGCCAACGGTGCCAAAACCTCTCGATTCACGTTGCTGCTGCCTCTGCAGTCTTTCTGGGTGCAAACAGCGCAAGCGAATGCCCCCTTCAACAAATATCTGCTCAATTTGATTCTTTCCGCGACCAATGGCATCAGCAGACGCCAGGATAAGCTTCCTGTAACCCTCATCGCTGATAAAAGTGCCTCTCGTCTCCACAGGAACAATAGCGGGCATTCAAAGTCGCTGATGCCTTCTTTGCAACATGGTATGGGCTGAGGACCCTCATCCCGCGGCGAGATTTGTTTTGCATTGGCTAGTGGTGCGTCGACCTAGTCGGCAAACCCGATGTCCTCCTGCTCGTCTCCGGTGCCTTCGGCAAGTCTATTCACCTCCTCTTGCTCGGCCTGGTCAGCTTTCTCCGAGAGTTCGTTGGCCGCCTGATCGCTAGCCTCTTCGTTCCTCTCTTCGTGGCCGACCAGTCTCCATTCATTCTCGCAGACCATTCCGGAAACATTAGTGTAGGAGGGTAAAAATGCCTCTCGCGTATGGTCGAAGCACTCCTCGTCCCAGGCGAAAGGTGCCCGTGGGTCCATTTCTGATTCGGTCGGTCTCTCGAAAAACCCTGCGCAGCGTAGAAGTCAGGAGGCCATTTGGTATCCTCATCACTCGCCGCGTAGTCTTCGTTCCCCGGAAATCCAGACATAGTGGTGATGGCGGCCGCAAGAAGCACGATAGCGTCTGAACTGGCGGGGTGATCAACTCCCCCCTGCCAACTTCCATATCGCGACGGTCATGGCTCAGACTCTGCTACAGAGCTCGTGGATCGTATGCCTTGCACATCGTCGCGCGATGAACAGATTCTGTCAGGGCAGCGCGACTAGCGTAGTATCGCTTTCTTCTTGCCAAACTCGGAGCTGCTGTACCCCCTGTAACCAGTATTTCGCATTCGCTCGACAAACTAGCACGTACATGATACCATCCGTTCTCGAGGGTAGGCTCGCTCAAATCAAACCCTGGGATAGTCGAGGATTGAAAGCTGCCGCCACTGTCAGCACGGCGCCTCCCCAGCTCGACCAAAGCAGACCCAGCGGCGGTCGCATCTCGTCTTGCAAGTAGTTGACCAATTGTGCAATATCTCTTGAAGCGGCGTACCAATGTGGTTCACCGCCTGTGAGTCTCGATTCAACAATTACGATTGTCAGCAAGAAGCAATGTCCATAGCCCATAGGGTCCGGACCGGAGGTAGTCCTGGTTGACAGGGCGGATCCCGCACGAATGGTTCGTATGACTCCTTGTTGTCGCCCGGAGGCTGCCCATGTTGCACGATAGGCGCTATAGCATAATCATCGTCCGAACGCGTCCTCGATGTAATGGGTACATATTGTTTCACATGGAGTCCAATCGAGACTTTGTGGATCACGCACTCCTCTTCGGTATCCTCTTGGGTGGCATGGTACGATGACATGTCTTCAATTGTCCACAACGACCGGGCTCTGCCATTGATTCAATCTCGCGACTGTACAAGAAGGTGCAATGCCGCGCACTTGGTACGGGGGTCGACCTCACATAACGTATCGTCAGCATTGGCAGACGTCGGCTTACATACTTGCTGTGGCACCTTGGAGACGGCCACGTGGCGGCCTAAGAGGCAGTCCTCTTGGTGGACGACCAATGCTCGTCTCATATCATGGATTGCCGTTAAGCACTTACCAGTCGATGCTGGACTATCGGGTCACTGTCAAGAAGCCGTTGAAGACGTGGACGATGTAGCTCCGAGCCGGAACGGGTATAGCCGGGCGTTCTCCTCGGTTACTTCCGGCTTGAGAAGTCCAAAAGTTGAGACCAACTAATCATTGCCACAGCGCTGGTGAGCAGCGTAGCAAGCTCTCCTCCGATATTTAGACGCGGGAGCTTCTACCGTCGGAGAAATAGTAGTCATCCTCAGTTCAACCCTATCAGGAACCGTCAACACGGCTGTGAAACGCAATAAGCGATATGAGAAAAGCTAGACAAAGCCCAGAGCACAGTACAGAAGGCGGCTTGAGGCGCAGTTGGTGTAAGACGAACTGCGTGAGTCAATGCAGCCAATCAGGTGCGTTGGTGACGAGCCCGTCCGCCAAACCACCAGTGTACTACAGTATGCCCGCCACGTCCCATCTATCGGTGGAAGTATCTCCTCTCAAGATACCTGAACGGCACGTATGTGATCGCTGTGAACGCAAAAGCCAATTCAAACCCAATATCCCCACCGTACCCGGTACCTATCAACCTCCCGATTGGGCCGATGAACCAGACCTGCGCCATCCCCATGGCCGCACCCAGAATGCCAAAGCAGAAAGCTGCTGCTGCGGCAATGCCTGGTGGGAGATACTTTGGTTGATCGTAGATTTCGGGCTTGTAGCCGCGCATCCCACGCTTGAAGATGAAGTGTTCAGGTAGAGAGATGCCCTCGTAGATGGCCAACCAGTAGCCGATAACTAGCATGAAGTTTTCAAGGACAGATTCAAAATGCTAAGACAGATTAGCGAGTCTTACAATGGGAGTGGTAGAAGCAAGGAAAGGGGTGTGACGTACGTCAGCGCCTGGAATTGCAATGGCGCAGTAGGTGATGGTGGCAACTAGCGTCCAGATGAAACGAGGCACCATTTGCGCGTAGTGCGTCAGAGTCTGCAAAGAGAACGCTATAGAGTACTGATTCGGAATATTGTTGCCGACGATCGAGAGAGCTAGGATGATGAGGCAGAACTTGCCGAAGCCTCCCAGTGGTGGGACAAGAACTTCGTGCAAGAGACCACCAACGGCATCGGTGGCGTAGGCATCCGCGTAGGCCTGATTCGTCGGCATGGCGGTCGCGACAGCTACACCCAGCATCTGGGTGAAACATAGAGGGAAGATCAAGCCGGCGAAGACGTAGAAAAAGATCTTTGTCCGGGAGGTGTTCGCAGGTTGGTAACAAGTGTAGTCACTGGCATAGGAAGCCCAGCCCGTGGCAAATCCGAACACGGACGCCGCGAAAGATAAGACTGACCCAGCCTCGCCTTCGCCGTTGCCCATCGGGATGTTGACGAAATCGCCACGATGCGCAAACTCCCCGATAACAATGAGGAAGATGATGAAGCAGGGGACCCAAGCGACCATTTCGTATATATGCACAACTTTGTACCCGAAGAGCGTGACAAAGAAGGTGCACGCAGCGATGGTAATGATGCCTGCCCACGCCGGGACGTCTGGGTTGACGGCATGGATGAGTTGAGAGCCCACGATCACATTGACAGACGACCATCCCAGGCAAGCAAGACAATTAAAAATAGCGACTAGGAAATCGTCAGCGAGGCTAAAATGGCCCGAGTAAAACTGGCATACTGATCTTGACCCCGTAGTAGCCGAAGAAGAAGCGGCTGAGAATCATCTGGCGCATGCCAAACCTGGGACCGAATGTCGAGAAGAAGCAGACTGGTAAGATTCCGAACATGTTGATGAAGAGAATGGTCAGGACGGAATCGACGAACCCCAGGCCAAAGACTGGCACTGCGAGGACGCCGATGGCAAAGGAAGAAACGACCATATTCGCTGCGAGCCACTGTTGAAAGGGTCAGCACCCACATCTTCATTACCAAAGAGGGGCTCTGGAAACCTACCATCGTGCCCACTTTGAAGGTGCTTTTATCCATCTGCTCATCTGCAGGAACACGTTCAATGCCGCGCTGCTCAACATGAAAGCGCCCGGCCAGACGTTGTATTTTGGCGTACATCGAGTCGCCGATGGTGAACGATTCTCCATGCACGGCGCCCGAGGCATCGGGTGCGACAAGAGAATGGTGCCTTTCGTACGCCGCGGGTTGTTGATACTCGACATCGCAGCCATTTTTTCCGTAGCCGCTTTTCTCGTAGGAAGCCATCTTGCCAGGCGATGAGCCTAGAAGGCCTTGACAAAACGACACTCTTGATGGACCGCGAATCAACGATGAAACGACAGCTCAGTGGAAATGAGACGTTGGCAAACTACACCGAGAATACAGTGGGGACAGAGGAGTAATATAGTAGATGTTGGACAAGACGATAGGTCGTGGATACCGCCGTCACTCTAGCGGTGCGACCTGTCTGGGCCCAAGCGGCGGCTTTCCCATCTTCGAGATAAGGGTCTTGGTATCGGGGGAACGTGAGAGCTATGCAGCCCCTGCTGAATCGGTCGCAGCCGAACACTTCATCGGGCTTCACTCGCTGCTGGACATCCCAGATATCATCTCTCGTACTCATACACACCACAGAGCAGGCTCAATGCCTACGTTGAGTGCCTCCTCATAGTAGGCTGGAGTATGTCCTGGATACCACCTTCACATTGCCCCACCCGTCACCTACCGGTCGGGGCTCGCCTTTTAGTGGCGTTTGCAGCTTCAGCACCATTTGTACGGCCACCGCGCCTCCCTGATGTCGGGAGTGGGTATCGCTCGAGCATGGACACCTGAAAGGCCACGCGAGTTGGCGCCAGGGGACAAGCGAAAGAAGCATGGCCTGCACCAAGCTTGAGGAAGCTTGAAGCCGAAGCTTTGGTGTGAGTGGAGGAAGGATGGAGAAGACTGGTGACGAGCTTCCAGAATTGGGCGTGGCCTCGCTTGGCGTAAGAAAGCTCGAGATAAGGCGTCAGCTTGTCCAATTCGATGCAGTACTGTGTACGAGTAACTAATGCCGTTGCTAATCGCCCATTGGCTTCGCCACTGGCCGAAACGTTATCGGTGTTCGGTATTCTGGAAGAACTGCGATCTCGTCTCGCCAGTTGCAGGCCCACTAGAGCTGATCGCTGGCTTACCGACTTGCCTCTGTTTATTGGCAGCTACGGGAAGACGGGCCCTTGTCTCGGCAAAGAACCAATCCAGCGTTGTAGTCCACTCGCTGAGGTTGAGCCTGAAACGCGTATGCACTGGAGAGGGCCAGAGCTGCCAAATGTAGGCCAATTTGGACCGTTGTCAACGTTATTGAACGCACTTTGGACAAGATTTTTTGCGCATCTCCCAGAAATTGAGACGCAAAGCCAGATAATAAGGTCGTCCATTCCAACAGCCGCAAAGCTGCCAAAGGCTAATGGAGCTAAGTACTTGAGCATGTGGGATATCTATGTAATCTCACGGCAACAGCACCGAACCCGACCACAGCGATTATAGGGTGAAAGCTGTATGCAAACGGCACTGCTCCCAAGACGAATAGAGCCAGTGCTCCGGCATTGCGAATCCTCCATCTTGTTACTTCGCTTTGATCTCAAATTCCCCCGCCCAACGGGTCCAGATCTGTAAGCTCGTCCCCGCGTAGACTGTTGAAGTTGTGGGGAAAATCCACTATGCCGTCCAGTATCCAATTGAGTGGGTCGAACACATCATAATCTGGCTGGCCATATTCCACGTTAAGAGGATCAGCTGTTCGAGGGATGGCTGGCTCTGACAGCATAGGCCCGTTCATCGCTGAGACGGAGTCTGTGCTCGAAGCAGGAATGTTCACTTTGGTATCGGGCTGCTGAAGTTGCGGATTTTGTTGCCTCACTGATACCTAGTCAGTAACTGTCTCAAAGACAAAGATGGCATTCTTACCATCAGCTGGCTTTCCGCCTCGGAAATGGAAATTCTGTCGCCACTGCCAAACCGAGTCGAAGACCACAGACATGGACATCCGACACTTGACCTTGAGCTGGAGACTATCATCGGCAGCACCTTCGCCGATGCTGTTACGGTTTGGTTCCGCACGCACACGCCCGCTTTTCCAGACTTGAGCTAGGACCTCCGACAAGCGTTCGGCCAGGTCGTTTTCCTCCACGCTCATGCTCCTCAGCGCCCAAACCGTCCTGGATAAAAGCTCGGAGGCACCCTTCTCGTCTAGCTCATGCTCGCCGAGGAAGTGATGCATGAGTTTGAGGAGTGAGAATCCAGCGCCAAGCATCGTGAAGAATATATAGTTCGTCGCATGTGACAAGGATAGGCCATGGGAATAGCTTGATGGCAGATTGACGCTGATGTTTGATTCCAGACTCAGACAAGTCTCAAGAAACTCAGTTGTAGCATAGTACAGTTTCAGCATGTCTGTCCGGTACGACGGTAATGAAGGGGGCGAGAAGAAGGCACTCAATCTCATGTGGAGCCCGGCAGCCTTGAGGTATATCTTGGTAATAGGCGAAGTGTCCTTGCGAAGTTTATCTTCAAGTTCCTCCAGTTCATGTGCGAGGAATGACACGTAAGTAGGACGTTCCGTGTCCATTGCGAGGCCGACGGGGTCGTGTGGGTTCATGTAAAGCGTTCTTGACACCTTGTCAACGAATTTTTCTATCAGCAGTCGATTGAATATCGGAGCCGGCAGTTCGTAGCTGGGATTTGTTTCCAAGGGCTTCGGCCCCAGGGTCCAGTCGTAGATACTGAGAGGTGGTTGCCCATACGCCGTGCATATCCTCTGGGCGACAATATTGCACACGCTCCAGACCACGACTCTATCCTGCAACTCCACCTCTCTTAGCTCGACCCTGAACTTACTGAAATCTTGTGCATGTGTTGGACGATGCATACCAATCTGCAGGGCTATCTGCATCATCAGACCACAGAGCATGAATGTTGGATCTGTGGAAGTGCTGCTCGTAGGCAATGGCCAAGCGCACAGTAAGATGAGGGCCTTGATCATATGGTAGTTTTGTGGTACCTCAGCAACCGTTGACCATACCAACCGCATTACGGGCCCAGTCAGGGTATGGAAGAGCTCAGGCTCAGGAGTGTAATGACGAGCACCTACAGCGATGATTGTCCAAAACAGCAGGGGCGATCTGGCGTAGTAATCCTCGGCCGTTTTGTCAGGGTTGAGAAACGGCAGGAATGGGTGATGGAATGTGAAGAACCGTTGAAAGAGTTCTTGTGCCCGATCCTGGGTGAGCATCACGTCTTCCAGCCGTTTAAATACTGGTCTTCCTGTGCCGCCGCCTCTCAGATCGAGCAATCCTGCGGCGGCAGCATCCGATGTGAAAGCCCCGTCTCCCGTGGGCGATGGTTGCAGAGCAGCTTTGCCAATGGTATGAGCGCCGTTGGCTACACCTGCTGTCTTTGGTTGTGAAGCCACCTGTTTGCGCAGCTCGATGATCTCGCGCTCCATCTCTGCATTTCGCGATCTCTTGCCAACACGCTTGAAGTTGTCTTCGATCTTGCACCCAAGGTTGAGGCGCTTGCAGCGAGTGCACATCTGGAAGGGCTCTTGGACAACATCGCATCGCAACTGCGTGATGACGATTAGCACAGGACTCGAGGTGACAGGGCACAAGTTGGCTCGAATCGATGCGCAAGGCCATCGGAGGGCAAATGGGTAGATAGCGGCATGTTAACGACGGACTAGTGTACGCAGCCCTCCCAAGGCTCAGTATACAGTTGCAAGTGTGACGGCTCACCTTCTGCTGGCGACATTCGTTGCAAGCTCTTTTCACCGGCCTGCGCCTACCATCGCGCCCATTGTCATCACCATTAATGTCTGGTGACTCGAGGCTTGCCGGCGAGCTGTCGAAACCGGCCGCGGAGGCATTTCTTTTGTGGCTCTGGGTAGGACTGGCGAACGCCGTGCCAGGACCATCGCCAGGGCTTGCGGCGGATATTGAAGCCAGATTGAAATCGTCGCCAATCTCAAGGCCGAGGAGGGTCTGAATTGGGATTGTCCAACTTGCGTGCGCCATCCGATATCGCAGGCTCGCAGGCAAAGTCCGTGTCGGTTGCTAAGAGATAAGATAAGATCTGGAGGGCATAGAAATGGAGCTGGTCAACAAGTGTTCCTTGCGCCAATTAATTGAGGGGCTCTCGCCTGCATTGGCAAATAAGTTCATGTCCCTAAGTGGAAAGCGCCTCTACCATCGTTGTTCACTCGTGAATTGGGCGGACGTGTCGGAGATTGCCAATGGCGAGCTCTAAAGAGAAGAGAGAGCTCTTGAAAGGTCCACTGAAGAAAGCACCGAGGTGTGAGAAGGCGGTCGAATCGAGGAGCAATACCCAATTCACCCAACCACAAGCCCAAGATCAGCGCGGTGAGAACAAAGTGAGTCATTTTACTAGCGAATTGAGAGCTAATGAAGAAACCAGTAACCGTTTTCGACTCCAGCATCACGTTTGAACCATTCCTTGACTCTGTCGGGCTTGAGAATCTGAGGCAGAGGCAACAGATGGATGCCAAAGCAGAAGAATCAAACACCAAAGGATAGCATGCAATTGTAGTCAACTCCTCGCTAGAAAGCCGTTTCATCTGGGTTTGCCGTGCACTGATGGTACATGCTCATTATTTCATTTCAATCATCAATCATCAAGACGTCAGATCGTGCGTAAGTCTTGCTCCTAATACCCCAATTACCACCAAAACATGATCGCAACGCTGCCAGCTAGCCTCACAAACGCCCAAGTGAAAAGAAGATCCGGAGCCGCCAGGGCCAGGATGATGTATGGTGAACACCTTCTCGAACGTCCTCGAATGTCGTAAGACGGGCGGCGTAGGCGAACAACCTCGTCAGACCCGGTAACATCGACTTGTCCGTGAGTGTAGGGCTTATATCTCTCTTCCCAAGCTCGTGTTGCTGGCTGGAAACCGGGAGTCGCCTTGTGAGACAACATTCGCTCCGATGCTCCGTCGAAGTTCAGCTCTCCGTTTTTCTCTCCGTTCGTCCTCTTTCCGCTGTTTGGCAAGCAACATCCTTTCTTGAACGGCCTTGATTCCAATCTGAGCGAGGTGGAAGCGTAAACCTAGCCCTGAAGATCGGTGCAATTTGCGAGACGATCGAATTCTTGCTAGACTTGATTGACTTGATTGCTTCACGACCCCTCTATTCTGCCTGCGACGTTCGGAGATGCGCCGGATCAGAGACACGGGCCCTGTAATGACAATCCTCTCTTGGGGCAGACCCAAGGAATTGTTAACAAACCCTTCAGCAAGTACGTGTGCTGGCTGTTGACCTTCTGGGCGAGTATTGTCGATGTCATCCCAGAACGCTCGAGGGCGCCACATTGGATGGAGATTGTTGTCAAGATCTTGGTCCGCTTTCCGATTGCGAGCGTTTTTCAAGCTCAGATTGCGAGAAATGGAGCTCATGAAAGATTCTGATCGAGTTCGCGATCCGCCAGGACGCTTCATAGAGCTTTTCGTGTCGACCCCGAGCTGACGATTGGCACTCTCATCGAGGGGTGTGGGCGGAATTACCTTGAACTGTGGTGGGCGGGGAGGTTGTCGGGGATGGCGCAAAGGAGATTCCACTTCGATTTCTGGCAGATTCTGCTTCTGAACCTCCCGAACAGCCCTTGATTCTGCAATCGAGAAAGGCTCAATCAACTGCAGGGAATGATTGTTGTGAGGGAAATAATTGATCGCCTTTGCCTCGTTGATTTCGGGAGAAGCAGATTGAAAAGAGGGCTGGGAGAACGGTGTATCAAATATTGATGGGGGCCGAAGAGCTGCCCACTCCTGCGTCCCAGGGACCACCAAGCCAAGCGCGTTCGAGTCTCTTTCGCCGTCTCCAGACGCAACAATGAGGTTCGTGGGAGCCACAGCCGTGGTTTTGATGGGCCCTTGTCCAGAAGATTTGCGATATGGACGGGCTGTGGCATTTCCCTCTGGGCCATGAACCTCATCTGCGAGGTCCGAACCGCGCAGGCTGTTGAGCAGCCTTTCGGACTCCATCCTATCCAGAGTCTTACGTAAGTCTTTCTCCGCCTGTTTCCTTTGAACTTGAAGGTGCTCAGAAGTGATTGAATTGGCCCTAGACGTGGCCCTGGAGGTGGGCGCAGATAGTGAGGAACTCCGTGCAGGTGTCAAGGGTGCCTGGAGTGGATCCCTACCACGTTCAACGGATTCCGAAAATGCCTTTTTCTGATGCCATGATGATGGTGGATTGTCCGAACCCTTGCCGGAATGAGTACGACCAGAACTATTCGAAAGCGACTGCCGCTGGCTGCTGTGGGCAGACGAATTCAAAGAAGAACTCCTCTCTGGAATTACTGCAACTCGGATCACTTCGGTCTTGGGCAGCACTGCACTTGAAGCCAGACTGTACGACCTGGATACCTCGGAACCGAAGCTCCAGCGATTTTGATTGCTTAAACGTGCCTTTTTGTGAACGAGGCGGTGCGGAGAGTCTGAGTTGGAAAGCACTGAAGTTCTCTTTGAGGCTGGCAGAGGCGAGCTGACAGAGCGCAAGGATTCATGCTTGTTAACATGGCGTAACGTTGTCTTCCGTCGGGGCAGAGGGGCTTGTTCCACGACGTATGCTTCAACTGTTGAAGTTGTTGAGATGCCAGAAAAACGCCGATTGTCTTCGACGCCCGAGCGGCGTTCTTCAACTGGCACATCACCAATTGGCACAGAACTGTTCCAGCCAATGATGTCCGCAAACTTTTCCGTTGATGCAGACGGGTCCTGGCGTTGCGCTTGCAGTAGTCTTTCGCGCAGACTCTTGCCTCTGCTCAATTCTTGTTGATCAACGCTGTGGCGAACTGGATATAGCGATCCGATGCTTTCGGACGGTATGGCTGGAGCTGTATCGATACGAATATGGACAAGCTCGCCATCTGGGACCGCCTCTGAGCTCGAGCTTGAGTTCAGCTGTACGGCCCCTGTATGAAGTTCTGCATTGCTTTCGCTACCAAGAAAGCGAGGTTTGTCAACGAGGGACTCTGGAGATCGTCTAAGAACCGGTTCCTCGCCATAAAAGTTTACCAGTGGCGAACGAGGTAAGGCACTGGGTCGCAGCCGATGCGCTGTCGCGCCGAATTTGTCAACGGAGCTCAAGGGCCACAGGAACCCAGGCTCTTGGCGTTGCACAATCCCGTCGGACTCGACATCGGAGGTGAGAACTTCCCGGGCGGTCGTGAATGACTCCGCTTGGGTGGAAGCCATGGACGAATGGGTGCCCAAAAACGGGCGGACGAATGAAGCATTGCGCTCGCGCGGAGGAGTGTTGTCGGGAGTCGGAGGACTGTTTTGGTTATTGGGCGTCACCAAGCTCGATCTAAAGACGGCTGCATCAATAGATGGAGCAATTTCCTCCGGAGCTGGCGAGTCACTCTCGACGTTCGCTCCAGGCGGCGTAGGGGGAAGATGGGGCGAGGTTGGCAAGACGGTCGAGACAGAATGATAGGAGTGTTCCTCGTGGCGGGGGTCGCCAACATCTTGAGCGGATATGCGATAAAGCTTTCGGAGATTGGACGAAGCGTGTCTTGAACCGTTGCGGTAAGGTAAAGATTTCGCCGACGACGGCGGTGATTGACTTGAAGGTTCCCGGGGAGGGCCCATGATGGTATACTCGGTAGTCCTGCCCATCACAGCATCACTTTATGCCATCAATGTCATTTAGTGGTGCCTCCTCCTCATTGCGACAAATGACCATGGGAGAAGGAGTCTGTTTCTCAGGACATCGAAAGCCTCGAGTTGGCTCGGACAGAGTATGGGGAGCGCAGGCGAGCGGTGTCAAAACCTATGGAGTCCTCAAAGCGAAGGAAACGGTTGGATGCGTGACGCGACGTGTAACAGACCCAAAAACTTTCCGTAGCTGGGCGTCCGCGGGCGGAGTGATTGATCGCCGTCGGCCTCGGAGTGGGTCAGGCCCTTCAACGACAACCGACACTCGAAGAGATCGAGAGACGATTTCGCGACCGAGGTGATTTGGAGACGGGCGTGTTGAATGATACCAGGCGATGTGATCCGAAGTACGCTGTTGAACGGATGGCTGGTCGGGGTGGGTTAGCAAGCGCCCTGCGGTTGTGATTTCCGAGCTCAATTGCGGGTCGCCTCGACCACAGAACGACGACGAGGTGTTGGAGAGCCGGCCGCGGCTAGTAGCCCTGAGGTAGGACACTGATCGCAGGTATCAAGATGCGAATATTGAGTGACGAATGGTGCAGTTCAACGGACGTGAAGAGGCAGCCAGAACAGGGATCGAGGAGAGCGGCTGGGGCGACTCCCGAGACGCTTGCACAAGAGGCAACTTAGCCGAGTCGCACCTTGACACTTTCCCTTTGTGTCTCTCTCATGCTCTTCTTCTCACACTGGAGTGGCCAGTTCTCCAAGACTGTACGGAGTACGCTCATCTTGCTGCTTAAGTACAGAAGTACGGTATTAGTCTCTGTCACCCTACGAAATGTTGAGAGACGAATGTGGATGAGCTGTATCAGCCGGCTCGGGCTTGACGAGCTCGCCAATACAACGGCCTCAAGTCCTGCCTACTCCCTCTGACTCGAGGCATCTCCAGTACGAACAGAATACAGGACTAGTCGAATTCCTCTTGGTGAGCAAAGCCGAGTCGTGCGGCTCGTGCTGCGTGATTTGATTTGCATTCCATTCACTTATCGACACATTCCATTCCTTGCTCAGCTCTCAGCTTCAGCCTCAAGCAGGGGCCAAAACAACAAACCGAAGTCCTCCCATGATGCACGCTTCACGTACTGTGTTAGGGAGCACCGTGTAGGCAGCCCACCCTGTCACATCCTAGGCATCTAAAGTCTCCCTCCTTAGGTATCAAAACACTAAGTTGATTTTCTTGGTCTTTAAGCGTGTTGCCCTTTGGGTGTGTTCTTGTCCACAAGGGGCCCTTCACGACGCCGCCTGCAGAGTCGTGAATCAACACGATGTCCTCGCAAAGACGCGTGATGTTATCAGACTATATCTTTCCCTTCGTGCTCATGCTCCGCTGGGCATTGGCATCGCCCGTGCCTGAAATCTTTCGGCCTGAAGCCGACACCCTCTCTTTCACAGAACTAGCGCAGAAGGCATTCTTGCGGATCCTGGAACTTGGTTTCATTCGAGGCGTTGTGGTCTCCCTCTTCATACTTTGCGCTCTGGTATGTCTCCTCATCGGCACACTTCAGGCACTGGCAGCCTATCTCCACCATCATGATACCAAATTGTGGGAGACATACGAAGAGATTCAGGCCTGCGCCGATGTTGAGAAAGAAGTTCAGGAGGCAGCAGACAGCCGACGATCCAGTGTGATCGAGGAGTTTCGGCGATACAACCTTCAATGTCAGAAGCAAAGCCGCACTTCGAGGTATATCATGGCCAATCCTTCAACGCCAATCACGAATATCAACGTTCATACCTCACCAAGACGAGATGCAGTCGCAACGTCACCTTACTCGCCCTCAGAGACCAGGTTTTTGACCCCCATTCGGCCCACTTCGACGCCACTCCGGTCTGCCTTGTCCAAATCTCCACCGTCTTCAAAATGCCTCTTGAGTGCGCGATCCTACCTTTTTGGTTCAAGAAGCACAAGCACAAGTACCTGCTTAACGCCGAGTCCGAAATACGTCCGATGGGCGGATCAGATTCATATCTCTATCTCTTCCAGCCTCGAGATGAGCGTGCGACGACGGCCTGGGGAAGAGAGGCAAGCAGGTACTGAGGCCGAGGTTGACATTGCAACAAGAACAATCGGGAATAGAAACCAGCACCCTTCTGATGTCTTGGGTATTCTGACCTTTCCAGTCCACCACGCCGGACCACTTCCAACATATGATCCACCTTTGCCAACACCTGCTATCGCAATCCGTGACGGACAAAGCGATTGCGGTAGGGAGCCATCCATGCCGCTGGAGGGCGATACGAGCTGGGCTATGTCTACCGGGCGCCTTCGGTAACAGGCCGCGGCTTTTCGATTCACATTGGAGGTTTTCAGTGGCATACCCTTGCACATCGACAGCTCGCATCCGGCCACTGGGCGCTTTTTCTCCGGGCCTATTTTAAGAAACGGATTATGGAATCTTTTTGTGCGTTGCAATATTTGTATAACTAATTTCCTCAACTTCTGACCCGCATCGAGTGGGGCGCATTGATCGATCTTTCAGCACCGAAGCGAGTATCATCAGAAGGAGTTCTAACGAACATGGAGTAGACATTCGCATCAGACGGCGAACAATGAACACGGGCCCCTTCTTGCGTACATGTCCTTCCAAGCCATGCTTGTGTGCTGTTGTTTCTTCCGGCGGCTTTTTGTGTAGTAGTAACCACTCTTGAGTCGGGTAGCTGCTTACGATCGCCAGAGGGCCATCTATACATGAAATGGTCCTAATCTACGTGTGTCAACGTTTTGTCGTATGCTTAGACACGGCATGTCTCCTCTGGCACAAAGAGGCCAGGCTCGAGCGGAGTCTAAGCGTCCGCTGAAGCTGGGACAGACATCCGCGTTGCCGGCATTGATTCGAGGGGACGAATGATGACATGAGTCTCGTATATTTAAGCAGTTCGCTCGAACAACCGGCACAAGTCCCGTAGATTGAGAAGAGAGAACTTAGACTGGACACGATACGACGATTGTGTGGAGGGGAATACATGTGGCATGTCAGAAAATGAGCCAAAGTCGAGGTGCAGATATCGAGTAGCGCCTCGAGCGCCAAAAATAACTGCACTAGACGGATATGGACATGACGTCAACTCGGATCGAACCGTTATTCTGGGCGTTAGATCCCCTAGTGGATTTCATTGTGGACTTACTCCGTACTCGTACTCCTCCGGTGCGAAGCTCAATTAGCTGTAAGGTTGGAGCAGCTCAGCTCTTATCATGCGCAGCGAATATGCATCTTCCGGTCTGGAGCTCGAGCGAACGGGCTCATGCATGCGATGAAGGTGTTCGGCCTACAAGGAAGCAGTCGTCGAGCTTCCGGCATCATGGAAGGGTTGTTTCGACGGCGAGCTTGACGCCCTCTCACACCTTCGCACACTTTGCGGTCATTCTCACCCGTAGCTTGCTTCTGTCACTCCCTCTACTCAAAATGCTTCTGAATTTGACCACTGTCAATCTGTCCTTGACAACACCACGTTCGTTCCTCCATTTGGGTAGGTGCTCCTCGATTTTTCATACGCACCTCAATCTCTCCGCAATTTCTCCAGTGATGGTCAGCGATGTCTCATCCTTCGAAGAGGAAGCTGGTAAGTACTGGTTATAAGTATCTTCTACAATGTTCTTCGTCGCAGTGTTTGCATCATCCTGTGGCACGAGGACCAGCAAACATTCGTTGCACTTATCTCTTCCCTTCTCCGGCCGTTGCACGCCCTGCACCAGCTGAATTACACGGACATTTTGACCGCAACTTCGAGAACGGTCGCTTCACGCTCTTTGATCGTTGCAGCCCTTGCTGGCCTCGCTCTGGGTCTGCCGCATCCAGAGGCCGATGTTGAGAAGAGAGGCTACTACACCTCGACCTAACCCTACACCACGACCTATGCTACCTCCGTTTGTGAGTCTGCCTTTCTACTCAGGACGGCTCTATCGGACAGGGCGTTGCCATGCTTCCTCAATTCGAACAGGCTGATTGATATGCAGATCCGGCGTATACGACTTATCCTACAACCACGTACTACCCGACCACGACCTACTCCGCTTACTTTCCGACATCGACGGTGACAGTCTACTCGACAATCACAGACTATGCTACTGTGACGGACTATTCCACCGTCACAGATTACGCGACCGTCACGGACTACTCTACCATCACCGACTATTCGACGGTCACAGACTACAGCACCGTTTACAGCACATCCTAAAGCACTGTCTACAGCACAGCCTACAGTACAGCATACAGCACGGTCTACAGCACGGTCTACAGCACGGTCGATAGCACCGTTTATCCGTAAGCGTCCCTGGGAAAGCGCACCTCTTCCCCATGCTTCATGGCTCATGCTCTTCTTCTCTCTTGCGTCCATGTGAAATGCAAAGCTGATTGCTTCCTCAAGAACTTCGACCTACTCCGCCAGCACCAATTACACCCCAAGCCACACAACGACGTACAGCTCCGTGTATCCAGCACATACTTCGACGTATACCAGCAGCTACAGCAGCTATGGAGGGTGGTGAAACCTGTGCGAAATTCGCACAATGCAGCCACAGAACGACGGAGGAGATCAGAGGGACCTGGCTCGATTGCCATGATGGAAGGAGAAAGTAATACGCGAAATCATCACACCCCTTGGATATTTCCCGAAACCACTGATGTTGTGCATTGTTGTCTGCACTATTGAGTAGACATGGGCGATGGCTGGTGCCAGGAGGACAAGTCAGTTCTTACTCGAACACAGCGAATACGCACCCTAGACACGATCCTTATAATTAATGCAGAATCTTGCGTACAAGAGCCTTTAACCTACTCTACGTATCTTGGTCGACGCGGTCTCTGTCAGAAGATACAGGCAGTTGGTGTGGACTGACGAATACATCACATCTCCGGACATGCAGAGATTCAGCGTGAAAACCCACTGGCGGTGCGGAAGATCTCTAGCCCGACCAGACCGGGTCGGAGCGCCATTAAAGTTGCGACTCTTCGATGATCTGAATGAACCGTCGTAGTGACGACTTCCCGGCTGTCACCTGCCTTGTCGGCCACTCCTACCAGTACCAACTCTGCTCATCTGTGGGGATACCGCGTATTCCTTGTATCCATCGTCCCACTCCTGTACCCGTCTCCTCGAGCTGCTGCGTTCCGGAATCCCCGAAGTTCGGCTGGTATTTCGTCTGCCGAGTCTGCTTTGCTCTTTCCCATGTCTCAATCTCTCGATCTCCCTCCGGCTCCCTCCGCCGTTGTTTACTCTGTCGCTCCAGATGAGATGCTTCGGCTTGCCGGGGTAGACTCCCTTGCGGACTTTGCGCTTGCGGTTGAAGTAAGTGAGGGAGATGTAGAAGCCGTGAATATGTGAGGGGATAACGGCTAGAACGAACATGACACAGTTGAAGACGAAGTCCTCGTTGGGGCCAGTGATCATCATAACTGCGACTGGAGGAAAGAGGATGTTGAGAACGGCTATGACAAGGCGTTTGAAGAGTGGTATCCTCATTCTGGCGTGGGAGGATGATGCTGCCTGGGGGTGCCTCCTGGAACAATGCTTCCGAACCTCGATGGGGTTCAGCTCAGTGGACGGTGAGCTTAGGCGATTCAGACAGATTTCCCAAACTCGGGGTAGTGCATCAGTGGACAGCAGCAGCTAAGGCATTCTTCGACACAAGATGGAATGTCGCGCGGGCGAGCTGCATCATCATATGTACTTTCTCCTCAACCTTCAGATTGTGGCGGTGCACATGCCTTCTCTTGACTTTTACGCAGGGTTCTGACAGCTGCTTACCCAGCCAGGGAAAGAAATCAATGCAGTATGCACGTTCTGCAAGAAAAACATGGCAAACGGAGCCGTTGGATACGAGGACGTTATGATCGACAGCGTCAATGAAGCCTGAAAGCCATCTGAGCAGCCAGGGACCACGACGTCATTATTTGCCCGGGCGAGGATTGGGTGAGGGTCACCTTACACAGTCAATAGCGCTGGCCAATATCCGAGGTCAACAGCCACAAATGTAGCGCCCAAGAAGAGATCTGACTCCGTAGTGTGCTGGCCCCCCGTTCCACATTCGCAGTCTCCGACTGTGAGAGCAACTTTAGCAATAGAGAACATTGCACGCCGCCGGAATTGGTACGTTGAGCAAGACGGGTTCTTCCGTGTTGGCGTCGTGATACTATGTACCTTACAGGTTAGGGGCTTTTATACATTGACAACGTACCCCACGAAGCGACATCTTGAGGCCTCTATCGGTTGCCGCTCACGAGCAGGATTGCACTTCCAAGCTGCCGTCTAAGATCCTCGTTGTTCACATCATGCGTGTCCTCCACCTCTCCCCACATGTCCGTCTGCCATCTCACCTCGAGATTCGACGCTTCAGCAGCTTCGTGAATGCCGAACCGCGGCTCACCACCGTCACGCTGCATGTCCCGAAACTCTTCGCTCCATTCGATCAACAATCGAGCTGCAATCAGGAGGCTCTTTCCTGCCAGGACCGCCCGTTCTAGGGCCGCCAGCTCCCATGCCGGGAGCCCTGCGATCCAACCCTTGATCACGTTCCTCGTAGACTCATCCTGCTTAGTTGGCATGATGCTGTTTTCATCCAACACGGGCTTGATGTCGACACCAGGCCACACTGAAGTACTCAAGAAGCTTATGATCGGTTTCGCTGTTCTGATTTGGACCTGTCTTAATGACTCTGGTCGATCGCTCTGCATTTCCAAAGGTGATGATTTTGTTTCGGGCGCCCAGCACAGTAATGTGTCCGTGTCCAGGTACCGCAACATGGTCGTAATGATCTCGTTTCGTACCCGCACGTCGCCCTTCGCCTCTGCCTCGATGATATCTTGCGCCCGAGCAGCTATTGAGGTCATAGGGATGTTGTGATTCTTCAACGCTTGTTGCGCCGACTCGAGCATGTCCCATTCAATGGCGATGGCATGTGCAAGGTACGGCTTCGACCGGGGGATGGTGAGAATCGATTTTGAGGGTGTTCTGACCGGTCTCTTGTCGAGGAGGATTTGATAGCCCTCTGGAACCTCTGTGACGTGCACTTCCTTCCAGAACCGTTTTTGTAAAGGCTTCGATTTGCTTGCCGGTTGGCTTGCCGCACGCAGCTCTTTCCCTTGTTTGAGCATTTCTGCTTTCCGCCGTCTCTCTTCAACGCGATCTCCATATTGTGGGGATGTTGGGATGGGCGCGCTTGGAGGTGGTCCGGCGGCCGTGATGGGAAGAGCAGTGGCGCATCGCGAGGACGTCGATGATATTGATCGGATTGCAGGGACTGCGAATCTTCCACGCGATGGCTGCGATCTCGTAGTCAACGCAGCTATCGACACTGCTTTCATAGATGAGGCACGCATCTTGGGCCTGTAGTGTGGAATAGGACAATTGACCAAGAGCAGCGGAATTTTGAGATCATGTTGACAACGTGCACGACATTCCGGAGTTAAAAAAAGCCGAGATATATATCGCCGGCCACTATGGAGTATGACATTGAGCTTCCGCACGGATCAACACCAGACAGTAATCTGAAACACATTCTATCGTTTCTTCAGTGGCAACAACATTACACGAACATCGCCCAAAGTATCGATTAACGAAGTCGAATGAGCCATCGGTGATTTCGGATGTCGGTTTCTGCCCGAAATGAAGAGCCTCTGGACGATGCGGCCATCAAGATATGGAATCCAAAAGGGTAGATGTATCCTGGACCAATGAAGTTCAAAGGAGCGCGTATTGCGCCCTTCGACTCCGCATTGTCAAGATTTGACCATCTAACGATGCTTGGTGATTTGAAAGACAATTGGAACCATGTTTTGACATACCAGGTATAAGAAAGGGTGCAAGGCGTGTATTTCGTTTTGCCTGAAGCCAAACTCATTTAATGTTCAGACCTATTATCGGACCTAATCAAGAACCGTACCGCGATACCCATGCCGTCTCGATCTATCAACATCATCAACGTACCCTCTGATGTTGGATCGGTCTATGCGGGCAAGTCCCGAGCCCCAGCAGCATTCCAGGCCGCCGGCCTCCAGGACAAGCTTGCTGCTTCGGGCTGGCAAACCACAGTGTCAACCGCCTTACCACAAGGGCCAGCGGGGTGGGCTTCCAGCACCCGTCAGCCTAACGGAGCGCGGAATGAAGCAATAACTGTGAAGGCTTGTAAGAAGGTCCGAGACGCTGTTGGCAATGCTCTTGCGGCCAGCGAAGGTGGAAGGGACCGACCGCCGCCATTTCAGCTTATCCTTTCCGGCGAATGTCTGTACTGCCCAGCTATCCTGTCGGCCTACTGGGAATATCTCAAAGGAACGAGGGACCGCATTGGGATCGTCTATATGGACGCTGATTGCGACCTGTATACGCCAAGCGATGCCAGCTCATCGGGGAACATCGCCGGAATGACCCTTACACATCTGACCCTGTGTGAAGGTGCGTTAAAAAGTATGAGAGTATTTTGTCAACCCGATGGGGCCGGGGTTGTGGACAATAGCAACATCCTTCTCTTTGGCTTGAACATCGATTCACCCGCCAACAAGCGAGAGCACTTAGGTTATCTGTTCAATCATGGCTTCCGAGTCACCACCTCTCGGGCAGTCCAGAGAAATCCAGTAAAGGAAGCAAAGGCCGCACTGGAGTGGATGGAAGACAAAGTCGACCACATCCTCGTTCACCTAGATGTGGACGTGATTGACCCAGGACTGTATCCCTTGGGTAATGTACCAAACTGGACGGGTTTGAGTTTCGAGGCCACCATGGCGGCATTTAAAACATTCCTGAGAAGTGACAAAGTTGTTGGGCTCAGTATTGCTGAGGTAAATCCTGATCACGATCCTGGGCTGCGGCTGACGAGGGAGCTCGTCGACAATATCGTTGATGGTCTCGTGGGATGACGGGCAACCAATGGCTTTATGGCGTAGATCTAATTAACCCGACCGAGCTGGACACTCAGCACGTCATGGACACGAGGCTGAGAGAGCTCGAACATTTTGGCCGCCGCCATACGTGGACATTCAGCGACGCAGTCGACGAAGTAGGGGACATCAATTTGGAAGGCTTGTATAGTTCCACCTTGACATTCTTACAGGCTTATACACAGTACCATTTCTGCGCAAATACTCCGGACGGAGCAGTGCGATGACTAACCGTCAGATTCCACTGTTTCCACCTGCATTCGAAAAACTCCGTCAGGCGTCCTGCCAACACCACATAGCACCCTGGGCCCTTTTCGCCTTCTCTGGGATAGCTCTGACATGAACCTTGTCAAATACGGCCTAGGGCTTGCCGCTGATCTGGTCTGAATTACTCAACACCTGTGTGATCTCTCAATACCAGGCTATTACCCTTGTGCATAAGACGACTGACGTTCGGGGAAGTAGCGCCATATCCAAGATCTGAGGAATGGAGCTATTGCCAAAATACTGTGATGAGAGTTCGTCGCGGGTTCAACGCCAGAGAACTCCTCTCGTCCTTAACCTCGGAATCACGCACATATCAGTATCGGCCTCTTCCATCAGCAAGATCTATCCGCTTGCTCGAAGTTCACCCCCTTCCTCCTTCCTCTGATGGCAGCGGAAGGATCGCAGTCTCATTGAGCACACACAACGTCGACGATGCGCCTCCCTTCCAAGCGCTGTCTTACACTTGGGGTTACCCGCTCATACCAGAGTCGAGGCCGTCGAGGAGCAGCACCTGGCATCGTCTAGCATTTCTTCAGCGGCTGCAGGCTCGAACTCTGCTAGAGAGTGACGGCCGAGCCGGTGCCGCTACCAGTAGCGGCGCGTCTTTGTCGCCTGCCTCATCATCCGCCAGTCTCTCGTCGCTGCTGCGTATCAAACTCACACAGAATGTGCCCTGCTTCCCCGTCAAGTGCGATGGCAGGAACCTCCGGGTCACTGCAAACCTGCACGATGCACTGGCCATGCTAGCCCGCACCCATCAACACCTGCATGCTGAGTTTCCAAGGAAGAGGGACTTCTACTGGATCGATGCACTGTGAGTGCTCCTTACTTTCGCACAACTAGTGCTTCATGTGCCAGACTCTTTTTCTATACAAGCAGACGCGATCCTTCAGATCCCCATGGATGAGGACTAGGCAAATTTTCGAGACCACCTTCATCGGAGAAATTGCCGCACGACCTAAATGTCGCCTACGACAAGGAGCTCCGATTAGCACTTTCCCGATGCAAAGGTCTGATCGCTGTCATCTCTGGAAGGAATCCGCGACGGCGACATCCTTTACATGACTTGTCCTACCATGCCTATTTGAAGCCAGAGTATTCTGTCATCCTTGCGCGGTCCTTCAACATGCCACTCCTCGTTTCATAGAAATGGGTGCCATCTGTGATCATGTGTACTGACGCATTTCGCAGATGTATCGATCAGACATCTCTTACGGAGAGGAATACTCAAGTTTCTTTGATGTCAGACATCTTTCGGGCCGCCCAAGGAGTCACTGTATGGCTTGGAGAAGAAGATGACTTTACATCGGACGCCTTCACCGTGATTGAGAGGATCGCCAAAATTCCCAGGGCGAAGTGGACAAACATGCCGTACACAGGCTTCTTTGACCCCGGAGGATCTTGCTATCACGGTACTGGTGTCGAGCCCTTGAGTTACCACCACTGGTTGGGATTCATCGCGTTTACCAATCGGCCCTGGTTCAGTCGATCCTGGGTGGTCCAGGAACTAGCACTGGCGCAGAAGGTAAGCGTCGTCTGCGGCAGTCGAATGTTGCTCTGGGAAAACCTTGCGAGGACAATCGAGTTCATCCGAGCGACGAGGTGGTACCACCACCTTTCGACCGAAAAGATGCGGCATCTACGCGAGCTGAATCGATGTCCTGGCGTGTACCAAAGATTTCTGGCAAGCAATACCAAGTTTGGCTTGGAGCCCGTGTATCTGAACAGCACGCGGAATGCCCTCCAGGCATACGAGAAAGGAGGGAATAAAGGAGCGCCTTCGTTGAGACTGCTGGTTGATACACATCGTCACACCAATGCAACCGACCCCAGGGATAAAGTGTATGCATTTCTCGGCCTAGCGAGCAGGACATCTTCATCAGCAAACCAAATCGAGCCCAACTATGAGACATCGACTCGGCAGGTCTATATTGATGCGGCCTGCTCTTTGCTCCGAACCTATGGAAACCTGTATCTCTTGTCTCACGTACAAGATCGTTCCCTGACAAAGACCAAAGGCCTGCCATCCTGGGTCCCAGACTACTCTGTACCGCTCTCACCATACCCTCTCGACTTCCGAGGATACTGCAACTGGTCGGCGTGTGGGCATATGAAGTGGATGCCGCCGAAAGACGTGACACTGCTGGACCGAGGTCTCCTGCCTGTTCAGGGCTTTCACATTGACACTATAGCTGAGACAGGCGTCATGCCACACGAAGCGACGGACGCAGGAGAGCCATGGGCTAGCATTGTGAACATGGTCTCGAATCTGCCAAATCCGTATCCGCTCCTTCCGCTCAAAGGCGCTCCGATATCACGCATCGATGTCCTTTGGCGGACGCTGACGACAAACACATATGCTCGCCAACACCCGGCCCCTCCTGAATGTGGCGCCCTGTTCATCGACTACATTCTCAATCTACAAATCCGACACCGTCTGCGGCCATGGTCATCTAGTGACTCGGAATTCCAACCGCACTCGACTCCACTCTCAGTGCTCACAAACCCAGACTGGCGCAGACTTATAGAGTCGGAGCCAAGTGACTCGCCGTATAATATCTCCTCTTACCGAAGGCGTCTGACGGCATTGGTCGAGAATATGCTGTCCTCGAATTCGTACACGCCAATCGATCTCGCGCAACTGCACCATGACATCGAAAACGGCTCGGGCAAAATGCGGCGCGTGTTTCGAACAAGTGATATGATGCTCCTCGGTACGGGTCCCAAAGCACTGCGCGTGGGCGACGAGGTCTGGATCCTCGGTGGTGGAAAGGTGCCATGCATTCTTCAGCCGGTCAAAGACAGGGAGGGCGCCGGGACGGGACCAGGGATGCAACATCGTCTTGTGGGGGAGGCATATGTGCACGGGTTAATGCACGGTGACCCAAGTCGGTTTGGGCGGGAGTTGCAGTCGACTGTGTTGATATGATCATCGCCATGATCTTGCTGATAGTTCCGGAGACTGGAATGATTGCAAGTTTGTTGCTGTGTACAGGTCCCACTTGCGTCATGCATATAGAAACTGGTTTGAAAATTAGAGTCTTTTGACTGTGTATATCTACTAAGAATCGGCAAATCAGTGTAAATCTTGTGAACCGGGCCAACTGTGTTCATTGAAGGGCAATTGAGACATCAGACATGGTTGAGAAGTTGGTGTGACTGGTTGCTTTAGGCATTGCGTCCGATTAGCCCAGGGTTTGAAGACAAGACCTTCGACCGCCGGATCGTGACGCTAATCGGGCCCCAGCTGCCTCGTCATATAGCCGAGCGTGAAAGAAGAGGGGGGCACTCACCACAGGGCATCATGGACAATCGAAAACTGCCGTCGCGGTTTCCTGTTGTACACCTTCGAGGTCGGATGACCCAGCAGCGCCGAGCTCAACTCTCTCCCACGCTCCGCCTTCGTTTTCTCATCTCTTCTACCTTCCTCTTATCCTCGTCAAACCTCTTAATCATATCCTCCTGCACCAGCTTCCTCCGTTCCCTAGTCTGGAAGCGGTAGAAGTCCTCCAATCCTTTAGATTTCTCTTTTTGCCGCTCCGCCACCTCCTTTGCCTCATCCATCCGCACACTGCCCCTCGACCCGCGCGTGACCGTCAGGAACCCGTCTTCATCCGGCTCGGCGCGTCTCCGTGCGTTCTCACGAGAGCGCGACTCCTCGAGAGCCGAGTAAGCAGTCATGTACGCGTTGACGGATCGGAGAAGATCTTTCCGCGACGGGAATTGCAGTTGTCTATGGCGCTCGTACCGCGCTAGACCCAAGGAGGTGACATCGGGACCAGCGTCCCACGAGATCGGTGTGCCGTGTTTCGCGGCCCGGCGGGCGGCTTTCAAACTGAGCTCCATGCTAGGTCGGTCCACGAAGACCACGACAGCACTCGCACCGCTCCCGTGGATCTCCGTGTCAAACACCTTCGGCAAAGAATATGTGTCCAGTCCCGCCTCTAGTTCTTCCACCGTTTTCCTTTTGCGCTTGCGACTTTTCGTGCCTGGCTCCTGACTCTTGTGCGGTGTCGTGTCTGAGAAGTGGACCCTCTCAATCCGTCCTCCTTCTAGCTTTGACGTGAACAGATCTTTCAGCGATTGCGCTGTCGTGGAAATGGGGATGTTGACAAGGAACAAGGATCGTGGCGCGGCTTCTTCAGGTATTTTGGGGTCGTGCGGCTTGAGATAGAGGTAGTGCGTAGTTTCGTGGGGAAAGGCGTCCGTCTTTGTTAGACGGAGCGGAAGAGCGATGAAGCCGCCTACTTCGCGAGGTGTTCGCACCATTGTAGGATGTGGTGGGTGGTGTTAAAAGGAAGAGGCACAGCAGACTGATCGTACTGAGTTCGGCCAGAAAAAGTCCTACTCTGTCACGTACATTGGAGACGGTCGTTAGTGCGGGGATCACGGAGCCTTGAATGACACTACATTTGATATGACCGTCATGTCGTGTCACAACAAGGCTGGAAGGGTCCCACCACAAGTACCAGGTAAATTCTAGGATATCTCGACAATCGGCGCTGCGTAATGTGCCGTCTGATATTGGAGAAGTCGCTAGTTACTCGAGTATCTGGACGATTCTAGTTGCTTCTCTTGCGGGAAATAACACCGCTTTGTCACATTGTATTTGGAAGCTGTAGCGTCGAGTGCAAATGTGGCGCCGTCAGTAAAAGCGGGAGAAGAAAGTGCCCTTGATGGACGAGTTGTAGGCCATTATCCCCGATGTACGCGGGCCATTCATTGTCTTCATATTGGCCCTTGCACATTCTAGCCCACCAATGTCCACAATCATATATCCTGTTCTGCCCAATATTTGCTCTCAGCCAGGCCCAAGCGCTTGTTGGGTACCAACCCAGTACCACAGTAGCATTTCTTCCGCGAGACGCCGTCATCTTGATGTCGTCGACGGGATATCATATCATACAACACATTATCGAATAAAGTTTATCATAGCTGTTGTCATCCTCGGGACGCGACAGACTGATTCGTTCCACATCCCCCGTGATTGATGGATAGGCCAATGACGGACTTTGGTTCTGTTCCGTTTTACGGTACTGTCGTCAAGGCCGTAGAACTTGCGGAGGCGTCAACATGCATCTAGCTGTTTATCCTTATCCTTTTCTCTCTCTCTGACCGCACCCTCCTCGCCCTTGCTGTGTAACGGGTACGGGCTAAAATCGCGACTGCTGGTAGAAAAGCTTGATTGCACAGGAGGGTGCTTTTCTCCGTTGCTAGGCTTGGTCTGTTGCGGAGGGAAATCGTGATTGTTTGGTATGGGCGTGCTCATGGAGCTCGGTTCGGTTGAGACAGGACTGACAATCTCGTTCATGATCCCATCACCATCCAGCGTCACGGAGTTCAAGCCATGCAAGCCGCCCTCAATGTCCCTAACCAGCCGCACGAATTCTTCTGGCACAAGTCCACTTTCGCCTGTCCGAGGGTCTTCCGCCACCAGCCAGCCCTGACCATGTCGATAAGATACCAAGATTATCTGACCCTCTTTGAGCGGTAACTCATTCTGATGCTCGCTCTCGAAATCAAAAAGTGCAACAGCCTTGCCATGCATTTCCTCGTCAGGGCTGGCAATGGTGAACGAGTAGTCTTTTGAGAACCGTGCGTCGTCATCGGCGTCTGAAGATTCATCTTCCGATCCATGCTCCTCGGGGCTGTAAGGTGACGGATTCCGCTGTAAAGGTTTGGCGAAATTCGAGTCGCGATGTTGTGGTCCGTACGCAAAGCGCAGGGCAGGGTTGTCGAGTGTCTCAATGACTTCGCCAGGCCCATCTTCAGGATGAAGGGAGCCGCTGACCACAAACCCGCGATTGGGACCCGCTGCTCCAGGGGATCGCCCTCGCTCATTGGATTTACGTTTTTTATGGCGACTGGTAGTAACAATGGGAGATTGGATATCTTCGTCCTCACTGTATGGCGGCCCGTCGTCTATGAAACTCATTGCTGGTAACCGGTCTCTACTGAACCCACCAATATTCGTTTCCGTGATCCACGGAGGCGCAGACCATGGTCCTCTTGTATCTTCCCATGTCGATACTGCGGGATCTGACAGTCTCCGTGACTCGCTTGCCGGTGTTGACAGGCCAGACGAGTTAGGGGGAGGCCCGTAGTGTAAAGGATGTGTGGTAAAGTATGCAAAGTCTCGCACGACGGTATAAGGTAGACTCGAGTGGAAGGCAGGAAAGACATGCGACGCCGGCCGAGACTGGGGCTGATATGAAGCCTTGGAGTTTGTGGAGAAGGACGACATCCGCCTCTCAGCATATGAAGTTGGTCTTTGCGCACTCGTCCGCCGCGGAGTCGGGGTAGTGGTGATCAGAGGAGGGAGCTGAGGAGGAGAAGTGGTTTGCGCTGCCAGAGGAGGAGACATTGTGGGAGGTGAGGCTGTGATGGTGGCCATATTGACACAGGAGAGGTAGACCCGTCACCAGACGTCGATGGCAAGAAGGAAGAAGCCCGAACAAAAAGAATAGGAGGGCTGATTCCGGCGGTCGGGGCGCGTCTACAGCCACGAGGGCAGCGCGAGGGGCTTCGAAAGGCGGGCGGCTAATTGAGTGTCAAAAGTACCAATGGCGGCGGTGTGTATGGATGGTCGGACAACAGCGCGCGCTTATGAGAGAAAGAAGGTACGGAGTAGAATGAAAGGATGGAAGTCGCAGACCCGTGAAGAAGCTAGCTGTAGGCGCCGTAGACGATGCCGGTCAGGAATTGTAGAAAGAAGAATGAGAACAATTCTCCCCAGACGAGCAATTAGGCGAGGCGAGAAAGGCGAGAGCGCAGGGAAATACGCCAGGTCTAAATATAGACTCTACGCCCCAGAGAGAAGATTAGAAGAGCACCCAGCCCATGCAAAGCCGCGTTATGTTCAGGCGGTCAGCGCAGCGTGAGGACTGGCGCCATAAAGAATAAGAAGCAATCGAGCTAAGCGGTGAATAAGAGTCAGCAGGATTGATGGAATTCATCGAGATAACCTGGTTGCTGGGGGAAGCCACCACGGATTGGAAGTTGAAGTGGTAGAGCAGCCCACCGCCTAGGGCTGGCAGCGTGAGTCCAACCACGAGCCAGTAACGGCTCCCCACAAGTGTTTCAGGTTGCCGAGTGCGGCCTAGGCAAAGACGAGCTTCGCATTCCCGGGAGTTGCTTAGCTCGCGTATCGGGATGATTTTCACCCACCACCGACCTCGACATCGACACCGGCATCGCACACGCTACGAATATCAGTAGATTCTGCAGATGTCACGAAGCCAGCTACGTTCTATCATTAGATGAAAGCACGCCTCATCTTTGCGTGACTTCGTTCTCATGCTCCATCTGCGCCGATTTTCAATGTCTTAGACGAATGTTAGAGGCAAGTCATTTCCCACGCAATCACTGCATGCTTTGCCTTTTTTTCCACCGTGATGATCACCATATTGGAGCTGTCCTAGTTCATGGTGCGGACATCCATTATACGCATTCTCAAACATCTGAATCACCTCTTCTCGACTTCACCCGCCACTTGAACAACTTCACTTAGGATGTCCGACTGACAATCACGAACAGCAATGGATATGATCACCTTACCACAATAACCACATCCATTCAAATCATGTCTGTAGACCCTCGACGTGCCCGCCTTCAGGCACGCACACAGACTCCTCAACCTGCCGCATCAATTTCACAACCTCCTCCCGCTCCTCCCGTGGCTTCAGTGCCTGTACCAGCTGAACCGTCAGTCCAGCCAGGACTTACAACATCGCCATTTCTCGACGGCAATGTCGACTCGCCGCCGAGAACTGCCAGCACATTAATAGCACCAGCACCCGCTCCGCCCGAAGCACCCTCCTCTGCCGACGATGTTCCCTTCAAGTTAAAATTCTGCACCGTCTGTGCTTCCAACAACAACCGCTCCATGGAGGCACACCTCCGCCTCTCCACGTCCTCGCACGCCTATCCTGTAATATCCTTCGGCACCGGATCCTACGTCCGCCTCCCTGGGCCTAGCATCTCGCAGCCGCAGGTGTACAACTTCAACACGACTAGTTACGCCAAGATGTACGAGGACCTTAACGCGCAGGACGCGCGGCTATATAGGAACAATGGCATCTTGAATATGCTGGATCGGAACCGCAAGATCAAGTGGGGCCCGGAACGGTTCCACGACTGGGTCGTCGGAAACCCAAGGATAGAAGCCCTGAATCGCGGGGACAAAGGCGCCATGGGTGCAGAAGGTGGTGTGGTTGACGTGATTTTCACATGTGAGGAACGATGCTGGGATGCCGTCGTGGACAACCTTTTAGATCGCGGGGCACCCTTGAACAGACCGGTACATGTATTCAACATCGACATCAAAGACAATCACGAGGAAGCGCTGGTGGGAGGCGGAGCCATCTTGGAGCTGGCAGACAGTCTCAATGAAGCAGCGATTCAGGAGCGGAAGATGAACGGCGCACAGGGTTGGGAGAACGGCACGGGGGCTGCGAGAATGAGCTTCGATGAGAAGGTACCCGAGATCCTGGCTAGGTGGCAGGAGCGGTGGCCAAACTTGCCGGCTTTGTGGACGCTGTCGTGGTTCTGAGGCAGAAACCAGCCGGGGCCAAACTGAAATGATGAAGGACGATTCCCGCTCGAATTAGCGACGGCGCTGGCGGAGTTCACCATGCTTGGTGGTAACATGATATCTCAATTCGATTGCTCCAATGCACATCTACACAGTATATGGTATCTTTAGTCGACCGGTTTCTATAACTTGCTCCCCTTGTCCACGCCTTTCTCCCTCCTCTCCTTGAGTACTTCCTTTCTCAAACCAACCTCTACGTCTCTCGGGCCCTCCTTGTTGAACTTCACGAGCACGACATACTCCTCGTCGCCCTTCAGCCCGCTGTCTTTCAGCTCTGGGCCGGGTTTATCCAGTGCAAGGACTGACCGTCCATCCTCCCCGAAGCTCATCCCGATCGGACTGATGAACTTGTCCTTCCAGGGCACGGGATTGCCCTCCGTTTCAATCCTCCTCTTCAACGTCTCCCTTTTCCTGAGCACATCCTCTTTGCTATCCCCCGGCCCATCAAGTACTTCAGACACGAGATGCAACAGCAAAAATTGCGGCGGAAACAGGATGATCTGCCCACTGCGCGCCATACTCAACCAATCCCTCGCCCTCCGCCACTCCGGCGCCATCGTCTCGATCCGGTCCGCCGTCGCATGCACACTCGGGTTTCCCTGCTCGGACGGGTCGACAAAGTAAACATACATCTGGGTCGTGAACCGCTTGGGCACGTTGGGCGGAGTAACCCAGTGCGTAAAAGGTAGCAGACGGTCTGTGTCCAGCACGGCATCCGGCCCAGAAGTTTGGGCAAGCCATTCCTTGAATTTTAGATTATTGCTGTGGACGGCTTGTCTGCCGGCCTTTCGCGTGTCGCGCGAGATCCGCAGGAGGGATTTCGCCGAGCTGGATGACCGAGCCAGGAGGATTCCTGTTTCCTCGAAGAGTTCGCGGATGGCGCCGGTGCGGTAGGCGAGCGACTCTTTATGTCGGTTCACATCCTTGGGGTCGGAGGAGACCTCACCATCGGAGGCCTCGAGGTTTCCGCCAGGGAAGACGTGTGCTGAGGGGAAGGCGCTAGAGGTTTGGACGCGGTGAAGAAGAAGGATCTCGTTGGACGGCGAGACTAGGATTGTGCTAGCGGAGGGGGAGGCGGGAGCGGGAGTTTTGTGTTCCGAGTAGCCACGCACTTCGAACTTGGGCTTTGAGGGCGATTTGGACATGGCGCAGTTTGTAGGCCTGGCCGGACTGGGGGGTGGAAGGTGTGCGCGGTTGTCGAACCGGGTAAGAAATTGAGGCAATGGTCCTCGTGTGGAGCAGAGCAGTTGGCTGTATTGTCTAATGGGTGAGGAAGGTCTATGATTTGGTATCTGCACACATGAGCCTGGACTCGAGAACAGTGCAACACAACTTGAGTCCCCGGCTCCGACAAGATAAGGGAAGAAAGATGGGGACAACGTGGGCAGCGATCTATATGGGGATGTCGAGGATGGTACCCGCATCGAGAAACTCCTGCACGGCAAGCAGAGAGAGCGACCGAGGCTGAACGAAAGAACGACAGGTGGTGAGACAAAGGGAATGGAGCAGTATTCGCCCGTTCGGCTGTAAGATCAGTAGAAGGCGGAGAGGAGCAGAATCTCCACGACGTGGGACGCGTGAGCGGGCCGAGGTCCATTCCATCTCATCGACTAAAGTTTGTGCTCCAATCGCAGTGCTCGTGGAAGATGTGTGATTCTAACATGGTACGGAGTATGTAGGGAGATCGTGACTGTCGTTCGGAGACGATCATTCAATTCGTAGAGCCTTATCAAGCACTGGTATCAAAAGTCCGCTGTCTTCAACGCCCCGTCGCCATCGAAACGCCCATGTCGGTGTCGACCCCGGTCTTAAGAATCATGGGGTCCAACCCCGGCCGTGCTATATGTGCCTGCTTATGAGTAGAGCTTCTTCTCGAAGCTGTCCAAACCGTGGACATTTCCCTCCGCTTGAGCACTGACAGTCCGGAGCTCAAATCGCACCTTGCCGCTGTTCACCTCGTCCCGAAGCTCGACTAGGCTCTTGACGCCGATGTCTTGCATCGAATGCTGGAGGCCAGCCAATAGGTAGGGTACGAACTTGGTGACAGAACCACGATCCAGAACAGATCCTGAAACACCTTGAGCGACCAGCAGTCGGTCACTTTCCGAGAAGTAGCGCGCTGTTCCTGCGTTGGTCTTGGAGTTTTTGACTCCACCCCCGGCCTTCTTGTCCTCCATAGCATCGATACTGCCCATCCCACGGTAAGCCTTGACAAGCTTACCTTCTCGGTTGATGTATGATTGACCTGGTGACTCAGTGGTACCGGCCAAGAGACCACCCATCATGACCGTCGAGGCGCCCATTGCGATGCCCTTGACGATGTGCCCGACATTCTGGATGCCACCATCCGCGATGCAGGGGACGCCGAACTTTGCAGCAAAAGATGCCACAGCATGCACAGCTGTGGCTTGGGGACGGCCTACAGCCATGACCTCTTGCGTGATGCAAGCGCTGCCGCTACCCATGCCAATTCTCAGGCCATCGGCGCCAGCAGCGATCAGATTCGCAGCTTGTTCCCGAGTCACCACATTTCCAGCGATGATGTCGAGCTGCGGGTACTTCTCCTTGATGTATTTGACCATGTCGATCTGGTACATGCTGTTTCCTTGACTACTATCCAGAACCACAACGTCCAGGCCGGCATCCACCAGTTTCTGCAATCGGTTCCTGTCATCTGGTCTGGTACCAATCGCAGCGGCTGCGATAAGCTGTTTGGAATGTGGCAACTTGGAAGCGAGGGGGAAGTTGAGGTTCTTGAGGAGGTCGGAACGTGAGAGGAGAGAAACCAGGTTGCCCTCCGCGTCGACGATGGGCAACTTGCCTTTTCTTGACTTCCGGAGGACGTCGTTGGCTTCTGCAAGGGTGGTACCAGATGGAGCGGTGATCAAGTCTTTCGACATGACCTCAGTCACCGAATCATCTGCATTTGGGTGGAACTGGATGTCTCTCGTCGTAATGATACCAATTAGTTTGGAATGAAGCTGACCGTTCTCTGCAAATTTGTCAGCCGCTGCTCGGAGCGGCACGTAGATGGCTTGTAACAGCGAATGGTAGTTTTTATCAGACAGAAATCTCCATAATTCCCCATTGCAAGTTCATGCTGCGGATGAACGAAAGTTTAAAAGGGTAAATGTGTTTGGACATCATTTGTGACGGGACAACGGCTAGATTGATCACATACCTGTAACAGGGAAGCCGCCGAAGCCCCACTTCTCTTTGAGCTCTTTGGCTTCGCCCACGGTAGTCTTCGGAGAGAGGACGATCGGGTCTGAAATGAAACCGTTCTCGTATCTCTTGACTTTCCTGACCATGTCGGCCTGCTCGTCAGCTGAGCAGTTGTGGTGGATTACACCTAAACCACCCAGCAGAGCCATGTGTATGGCCATTGACTCTTCTGTAACGGTATCCATAGGCGATGAGAGGAGAGGGGTCTTAAGGGATATGCGCTTTGTGACAGGAGAATCGAGCGCGACTTCAGACGCCGCGAAGCCTGTGCATGGAAGTTAGCACGCGACTTCGCGGCCAGCATGACAAAATCTCAAGTACCGATATAACCAGGCAAAACAAGGAAGTCATTGTATGTCAACGCCCCGTTCTCTTTCGAATTGAGAAGACTCGTTATATCGAGCCCGTCGCGCGACTCGTAGGCGGATTCGAGGACTTGCAGGGCCTTGCAATGGTCCAGCACCTCCACCTTGCGGCTGACAGGAGTGCCGTTGGCGACGTCTCCATTAGCAATAGGCATCGTGCGGTAATCAAAGCAGTATTGACTTTCAGCAGACACTTGGAAAAACGTCTGCTGGGGTTCAGCGAGTGCCTTGCCAAAGAAAAAGGGAAAGGAGGGAAAAATTCCTGTGCCTCGAGAATTCACAAAGGAAAGGCGGAGAGAAAGTGGATCTCTGGTATTGCCAAGCTCGGCTCGCTTTCATTGTCATTGGTGGCCGCCTTGTGAGGACTAGCACCAGCCAGTACGCTTCGCCGCCGCATTGCTTCGCCGTAGTATTGGCGCATCTAGAGTGGGGCTGAGATCAATGTTTTTGTTTTACCCGATATGGACAACTTCGGCGTCAAACTCCAAGTTTTCCAGCAGTCAGGACTTCGATCGTGACTCCTACCCATTCGACCCAGTGGATGCCTCACAAGACCGTTGGCTAAACTCTACCCAAGCTTAGAGAGCCACGGCATTTTTAGACTCTCTCTTTCTGTCCGTTGAAGCTGTATGTGCAACAAGCTGATGCGGCCTTCGTGACGACCTGGATGACACCGAGCACAAGCAATTGAGGATGCGCCGCAAGCTTCGACTACGATCCTACTCGACTTCCTTCTCACAGATCGCTTGGCCTCTAGCTCTCTCCCGGGATGTCGCACTACGCTCTTCGCCGCGCACAGACGGACAACCAGTACAGCCTACCTCATCGACAAATCTCTGTGGCATCTACAGCGTCATCAGCCTATTCAGCCGCATCAAGCGCTTTCTTGCCAAGCCGAACGAGCACTGTGACTTCGACCAACTCCAGCATCTACTCAAGAGGATCTCCAGGACATAAACGTTCTAGCACCACAATCGAGGATATGACCCCTACAAAGGCTTACGCTGGAAGCAGCAGTATCGAGAACAGTCCCGACCATGTGTATCGCAACATCCGCCAATCGCTAAGACCTCTCCCGCAAGCGCCTTCACCTTCTCCAACGCCTAACGCAAGACGACCGAGTCCATACCATGCTCGAGCCCAATCAATTGATCACTTCCCCCAGACCCAGTCCGAGGACATATTTGTTGACAAGCAACACCCCCTTGAGCATCATCAAGACTCTCACACGGCAAGACCGCATCTTCATCATAGTATGACAAGCCCGCACAGCAACACGTTTAGAGCGCCCGATCTTCAGGACCTGCAAAAGTCTTCGACGGGCTACCTGAAAACGCTATCCAGATTTGCACAAAATGGCGAGGCTGAAGAGTTCGGAATTTCCCGTCCTGGTCAGTCTGTCGTTGGGCTGCACAATCGACGACAACTAAAGCGCACCGATTCTGCTGTATACGGTGGGCGGCCAGCACCTAAGAGTTATGGATGGGGTGACAGGAACTGGATGGACAAACAGCGACAATTTCTACAGGCATACGAATACCTCTGTCACATTGGCGAAGCGAAGGAGTGGATCGAAGATATCATCGACAAACAAATCCCGCCTATCGTGCAGCTGGAGGAGGCGCTTCGTGACGGCGTAACTTTGGCCGAAGTCGTCCAGGCTTTTCATCCTGATCAGAAGCTGCGAATCTTCCGCAACCCAAAACTACAGTTCAAGCACTCCGACAACATTGTCCTATTCTTCCGCTTTCTGGAAGATGTGGGCTTACCTGACCTCTTCCGATTCGAGCTTATCGACCTGTATGAGAAGAAAAACATTCCCAAAGTCATATACTGCATTCATGCACTGTCATGGCTCCTCTATCGCAAGGGCATGGTGGACTTTCGCATCGGAAATCTGGTTGGACAGCTCGAATTCGAGCACCATGAATTGGAGCAGACACAGCGCGGACTGGACAAAGCTGGAGTCAGTATGCCAAGTTTCTCTGGCATGGGTGCAAGCTTCGGTGAGCCGGAGCCTGAACCTGAGCCAGAACCAGTGGAGTCCGAAGGTGAGCGGATAGAGCGAGAGCTGCGTGAGCAAGAAGCCGTCATTATAGATTTCCAGAACCAAGTTAGGGGTGCTCTGGTCCGATTACAGCTAGGCGACGTGATGCAGCAGCTCTGGGATGGTGAGGCTGTTATTGCCGATCTTCAATCTCGGATTCGTGGTGATTGGTCACGACAAATTGTGGGATACAGGCTTGATATGCAGCGTTTTGCTGCGAGGCTCCAAGCTGCGACTCGCGGGTTTCTGGCGCGGCAGAGACAACGCGGAACGAAGCAAGCATGGAAGTCGCAAGAAGGCGAGATTCTCAAACTTCAGAATCTCTGCAGAGCAAGTCGAATCCGCGCTGAGACTCGCACGCTGAAGTCTCAATTCCGGAAGCACGACTCTGGCATTCGCAACCTACAAGCAGCAATCCGCGGAGCACTCTCTAGACAGGATGCGTTCGATCAATACGAAGAGACCAGGGGAGCGGAAAGCGAAATCCTCAGCCTTCAAGCCAATGTTCGTGGCATGTTGGCTCGGAGTCAGCTGCAAAGGGATCATGCAACTCTAGAACGACATGCTCGGTCTGTTATTCAACTCCAAGCTGCGACACGGGCCTTGTTTGCCAGGGCGGCTCATGGCAGGATGCAGGGAGCTCTTCAAAAGTCTGCACCGAAATGGATCGGCCTACAAGCCAGTATTCGGGCTGGTCAAGTACGTGCGGGCGTTGCGCGGCTGAAACAGTCCCTGAAGTCACATTCGACATCTATCAGCAAATTCCAAGCAAGCCTGAGGGGAGCGAATGCGAGAGAAAAACACAACGCGCTCAGGCTTGCTCTACTCCGGCAGTCAACCTCATCCATTTCTCTACAAGCTGTCATCCGTGGGTATACCCTAAGGCACCAGTTGCGGAGTCAACGACAATTATTGGACAGGCATGTTCCTCGCATCAGTCAGCTGCAAGCACTGGGGAGAGGCGCACTGCTTCGCAACCAGACTGCAGACCTGCTGGCAAAACTAGACGACAGTCAAGAGGGAGTCATCCAACTACAAGCTCTGTCGCGAGCCATGCTCTGCCGCGCCCATGTCGGTGACTTATTGAGCGAATTGGAAGCAAACGAGGCATCAATTACCCAGCTTCAGGCAATTATAAGAGCAAGAGCAATTCGCACCCGCTTTGCCGAGAAGCAGCGTCACTACAAGGAGAACATGGAAAAGGTCGTCAAGATTCAAAGTGTGGTTCGAGCCAAGATCCAGGGCAAAGCATACAAGAGTCTGACCGTAGGCAAGAACCCGCCTGTCGGCACTTTGAAAGGGTTTGTCCACCTGCTAAACGACAGTGATTTTGACTTTGAGGAAGAAGTGGAATTTGAGCGACTTCGAAAAACGGTGGTGCAGCATGTGCGACAGAACGAACTTGCCGACCAGTATATCACCCAGCTAGACATCAAGATCGCGCTGTTGGTGAAGAACAAGATCACGCTGGATGAAGTCGTGAAGCATCAGAGGCACTTTGGTGGCCATGTTGGTGCTCTTCTGCCAAATTCCGACATCGCCTCGAAGGACCCTTTCGATCTGAAGGCGCTCAATAAAACATCGCGTCGAAAACTGGAACATTACCAAGAGCTCTTCTTCTTGCTTCAGACACAACCGCAATATCTTTCCAGACTGCTCAGGCGCATCCGGGAACATGCAACGGCTGAGAAGGAATGCGATCGGATCAAGCATCTGGTCATGGGCATGTTCGGCTATGCTCAAAAGCGAAGAGAGGAGTACTACCTCGTCAAGCTGATCGCAAGATCCATCAAAGAGGAGGTTGACTGTTCAATATCATTCCAGGACTATCTCCGAACAAATTCTTTCTCGAACAAGCTCTTTGCGGCGTACAGCAAATCACCCCGAGACCGCAAATTCCTGAGAGATGTCCTTGGTCCGGTTGTCAAGGAAAATATCATCGACAATACTTCGCTTGATCTCGAAAGCGATCCTCTTCAAATCTACGTTTCTGCAATCAACAATGAAAAGCTGAGGACGGGTCGGCGAAGTCAGAGGGATCCTAATGTGCCCAGAGAAGTAGCTATTCGAGATACAGAGACGAGAGCAACATTCATCGCACATATGCAAGACCTTCGCGATATCACCGATCAATTCTTCCTTTGCTTGGAGGACTGTTTGCACAGAATGCCTTTTGGTGTCCGCTTTGTCGTCCAGCAGACCTATCAGCATCTGGTGGCACGATTTCCAGGAGAGGAAGCGGATTTTGTTCTTCAGCTAGTTGGCCAGTGGCTATGGCGGCACTACGTTCAGCCCGCTCTTCTAGAACCAGAGAAGTTCGGCGTTGCTGATCGTGCAATGACTCAAGAGCAGAAACGCAATCTGGGCGAAATCGCCAAAGTGTTAAACCAGGCTGCTACAGGTCGCGAGTTTGGAGGCGATAACATCTACCTTCAACCGCTCAACAACTACGTACGGGAGTCGATTGAACGGTTCGCGGTAATCTGGAGTCATGGTAAGTCTCTTACGGCTCTTTGAAGTGCATGCAAACTGACATCTTACAGTCATCTCTATACCGCCAGCTGAGGAGCACTACGATATTGATGAGTTCAACGACCTGTATGCCAAAACGAAACCAACACTGTACATCAAAATGGCCGATATCTTCTCCATCCACAAACTACTGTCTCAAGAGATCAGCGCCATCTGTCCGGGCCAAGACGATGTGCTTCGTGACATCTTGAGAGAACTGGGTAGCGTCCAGAGCAACGAGAGTGAACTTCGAGGTGTCAGCTCCAGCGAAATAAGTCTCACCTTGACACCCAAGTTGCTCAACTCAGAAGATCCTGATGCGGATATCAAGGCCTTGTTGACCGAGACCAAGCGCTGTGTTCTATACATTATCCGAATCCAGTCAGGTGCTAGCCTCCTCGAGATTCTCGTGAAGCCCATCTACCCCGAAGACGAAGAGAAGTGGGGAGCTTTGGTTGCCGAAGAGCTTCGATCGGGCAGCGGGCGACGCGGTGCATATGCCGATGCTAACAACCACCTTGACATCCTCTCTCTATCTTATCCCGACCTCAAGCGCATTGCTCTGGAAAACATTCTGCAGCTCGAATCTATCGGTCGCTTGACCAGGGCAAATCAATACCAAGACCTCCTCAACGCCATTGCGGTGGACATCCGTACGAAGCACCGGCGTCGACTTCAACGTCAACGAGAATTGGAGAATGTCAGAACCACATTGGAACGGCTTAATGAGCAAGCGGTGTATCTGGAACAGCAGCTGAAGACTTACAACGACTACATCGAGCAGGCCATGGTGACTCTTCAAAACAAGAAAGGCAAGAAGCGCTTTGTCATGCCCTTCAGCAAGCAATGGGAACACGAACGCGAACTTCAACGCTCCGGCCGCTCGTTCAAATTCGGCTCCTACAAGTACTCAGCCCGCACCCTCGCCGACAAAGGTGTCCTGGTCCAATGGCGCGGTTATAGTGAGCGACAATGGGATCGCGTGGACCTCACCATCTCCTCCAATGCAGTTGGTGTGTTCACTATTGACGGCAGTTCCGGCAACATGATGATCCCGGGTGCAAATGCACAGGTTCCATTGGACGACTTGTTGCAGGCGCAGTTCAACAACACGCAGTTCATGGAATTTTTCGAAGGCGCGCTAAGGGTTAACGTCAACTTGTTCTTGCATTTGATCATGAAGAAATTTTATAATGAATGAATGATGACGCTGCCGGCCAAATATGCATATTCGGGGAAGGAGGTCGAAGCGATGGATTGCAGGATGCTTGGGCACACGAGTGGTTCTGTTGGAAAGAGAGGACAGAGGGCATAGCACAAATGCTGAAAAGTCCCATAAGAGCTTTGCAACGATATGTCTGCCTTCGGCCGCACTCTCAGATGAAGTCCAACGGATTGATGCGTGGCTCCTTGCACTGGGCCCATTGTTAAGGAGGTTCACGATACCTGTGCTCGTTCTCAAACCCTTTGTATCGTACTAACCTTCCGTCGCCACCTATGCATGTAGAAACCTCCCATCCCTGCGACGGTAGGAAGAACAATGCAAGCGCCACAAGATCAAGGCTTTTGAAAACTTCCCCCCACCATTCCTCATCACAGCTTTCTGTTACCACATCAACTGCGGTGACATCCTCCAAGCTGGGTTGTCGCAGTCCCTGCTTCCAGCGAGATCGAGATCCCGAGTACGAGGTATTTGATCTTCCTGCGCGGAGCTCAGTCTGTGGTCAATCCCACCTTGGAGTAGTATTGCTCTTCGCACGAGCCGCCGTGGGTACATAGAACGTCTGTGCAGTCGTAACGACCGGAACCACTGGGAACCTTCACAGGAGGCGACAGAAACTCTACTCGAGGCCGGCAGGTAATGTAGCACCATCGCCGTGGCCGAAAGACGGAGTTGATGTCCGTCTCGGATGAGGTTGGCGAGTGTGAAGGGAGGATATCCCTGGTGCTGACGGCCAACAGTTAGCTGCCAACACGTTTCGGATCTCCTACGTTCTACCATGTGTCGGTCCATGAGAGTTCCTCAAGGTCATGATGCAGGACGCGGATGTGTCACGTCAACACAGTTGGGGTCCATACCGTGCATCACGAGGAGGCCGACGGAACTCAACTTCAGGCCCCTACTGTGTAAACAGCGACAACCCTGTTTGGAGCTACACTCGTCCTTTGCTGTCTGCTGGGTAGACATGCGAGCAGGGCGACTCCGTGCCTGACCTCCTGCATTTCTACGTTTGGCATCTCAGTGCCTCTTCATTCCATCAAAATGCAGGAAAGGCTTGCAAAATGTGCACCCCGATTGACGCAACTGACGGAAAGGTAAATTCTTTTGACACATTCGGAAAACCATCCTCTGCGTCATCCAGGCGTCGTTACGGAGTACAGTGCACGGTGCCGTGCTGTAGATCTTCTACCAGAGTCGGTAAAGACACTGGACGACTGGAAGCATTCCATCTGACGAAGACGAGGTTCGCGCTCGAGCACCAACCAGCCCAAAGGAACTATTGGCAGCTCGGCTTTGCAGGGTCAAGACGGAGAGGAGATGAGAGATATCTGTTGCGGGTACGGAGGCGTGCACACAAAGGCGTTGCCGCGCTAATTAAAATGACAGCCCCCGGCGGAATGACAGAGCAATTTCATGTGATGACACCACGCTCTAGGGGCTCAGTGCCTAAAGCACGCCTAGAACCATCCCACACCAGGGGCGCCTCTAGGTGTCACGGTGGGTGCTCGCTAACCCGCTTAAATAAACTCAGGGGTGGTTGCCTCGGACAACCAATAGTAAATAGGCTTGTCTTTCAAAGCACCGTCATTCCACCACTAGCGTGGCAACGCCTTTGTGTGCACGCCTCCGCAATCGTTCCGCTTCGTCCAAGCCACTTATGCAAGGTACGGCGCACACATGCAGAAGTGTCAGACGCGAAAGCCGCCTCAAATCGAAAAGGTGGAAGGGCACGGTCCGCGTCGACTGTCAAATCTCCGACACCTCGACAGACCCGGCGTTGCCGGCGTGACCGTTGTTGAGATTAGAGTAAGATGGTGCACAGGCTAGGAACAGGTGTAGGATCTCTCATGCGACAAGATCTACTACGGCACGTGTGAATGGAGTACGAAAGCCGGAATCCAGGAGATTCGAGCCGCAAAGGACCAAATCTCCAGGTATCATGAGACCACCGAGACGAAATTATTCTACCGACACCCAGAGTCACGAGCCACGCTCCGTACATAACAGGCAGTGTGAGATTCTGGGCAGTCGCCAGTTGGGCGCGCGGAAGCAGTCACGAGCAGTTTTAGTGACCCCCTTTACAACAGCCACCACTTCACTGGAGAGCACTGCCGTCGCCGCGTCCACCGCGACTCGGCTTCGTGCCATGAAAAGGGGACGCGCGGTCGACGAGCCCCTTATCACTTCGCGTGATGTCAAGGTGGTTCAACAAGAGTGCGGCTCGGTGCTGGAAAGCAACGGTGGTCCAACGGAACATCCCAGGACGAGTATATCGATTGGCGCCCGAGACATGGACAATGCAGGATGTATAGGCCTGATAGGGTTCGTGGCCTTGTCCTCTTGCCGCGCCCAGAGCAGGGCATGGTCGAATCGGCTGCGAGACAGGCACGGCACAGCATTGGTCGTGACGTGTTTGAGCCTTACAAGAATCAAATAGTGGAGAGCTTTCATGGTGCTAGCGCCTGGGAAAAAGTTGGTATCGGCTCGTTGGAGCTCTGTTCCCCTTGCATTGGTATGCCGAACCCAGTCGAGCGAGCATGCATGACCTGCCATCTCACTCAGGGGTAACACCAACATGCGAGGTCTGTTTCTGCAGTCCCGGGCTAACGTCCAAGTCATTGCCAGATAGTCTGAGCGAGTAGCATGCGTGGGAAAGGCTGTGGGAGGGGCCCTGGCTAAGGTAAGCTGATGGCAATCGGTGATCTCGGAACATCAAGCCATCATACAGCATGATCGAAGCCGACCAGCATGGCCCGAGTACGGGAACAGGCGGGTGCTCACAAAAGAATGATAGACCCCCATTCTGATGCGGTTGAATCTGTGCAGACTTTGTGCCTCATCCATAGCGCTCGCTGTCCCCAGTGACCAATATCTCTACCTCGTCTATCTCAGGCATCCCTCGATGGTGGCACCTCTGTCAACCCATTGGCTACACACCTACCATACCGTGTAGGCTCCTTTATTCCCTACTGTGTATTCAGTCTGCCAGCAGCACCTGCCTACTATGGCCTGCCACCAGCGCAACTCATCCATGGCATCGTCAACCAGGACCGTTACCCCAATGGATAGTTGGGAGTCATACTTCGACTCTTGGAGGGTGGAGGATCACGAAATACCTGACTTGCATCCGCCTCCAGTACCAACAATCATCGAGCCCATCATTCTGGACGATGAGCTCTACCACCCAAACAGCCTTCTAAATGCAAACTTCAATTTTGACCATGCCTTGGATTTGGACCTGGACAGGGAGCTCGACCAACACTACCAAGACTATGAAGCCCGGTGCTCTCCCAAAGCGTTTGGGAGATTGAACGCGGCCAATCCTGCGAACAAAAGGCATGCGATCATCGTGTCGAACCGACGGGCCTCTGCAACCCGCGCCCTTGGACCAGGACAAACGGTGCACCAAATCCACCAGATTCGAAGAGATCGCCAGGCTGCACCAGTCAGGAGAATGCCTGATGACGTCGGCGGAGGAATGCAGGCTGACGAGATGGCAAATACCACGACCCAGCCTTGCGTGGCACCTGAGTGGCGCGGGTACGAAGCTGAAACAGCGAGATCTCGCGATGCCGCATGGGCTTGCAGAACCCTGCAGATAGCTCGAGCAGATCAGCGTCAGCAGCGAGCTACGACACCGTTTTGGACAGCAACTTCGGCAGCGACAGCAGATGAAGCTCGAAGTCGCGGAGACGGCCAGAGAGCCAGCAGGACACCAGCCCGCAGAGCCCCGAACGCTTCCTCAGCAGCCGCATCTTTAGGCGTGGATCCGCCGCTAAACCCACCTGTAAGTGACCGTCGATCCCCTGTGATTTATGATATCATGGCCGCTAAGCCCCCCATGCCCCTCCACGATTGCCCGTCTGCCATGCTTGCTTGCGTTCATGCCTCGTCACTCACTGCTTTCTCCTTCCCAAACGGCGTCACTGCGCCCGAAACTTGATGTCGAGATTCCATCTTTCATCTTCCACTCACTTTACTCTCTCTCCATTCTCGTCCAACCAAGTCTTTTTTACCCTTTCGTCTCCCCTGTATGAGCTGCAGTGCTGCACTGCATCTGCATTTCTTAAGCCCGACTGGCAATTGGCACGGCACCTCCTACTCCTACGCTTAGCTTACCTGGGCTGCGTGCTGAATCATCCACCGCATTCATCCTGCAATACGAGATCTGGGCCCAGGACCATTCCTCCCGCCTGATCCTGCCGCTACTGTCACTCATACCCCATTAACTTTTCTTCTAATCTCGACCTCGCACTCATCCTCACTTGTCACCAGTCTGGCAGCTCGACGTCTTTTGGCCCTGTCCTTCTCACTCTTCCTCCTCGTGCAACTCACGCCCGCTGTACCACTGCTAAGATGAGCACCATTCAGAATCTCAAGAACTTCATACGTCATGGCAAGCAAGCCCGCGCTGCCGAACCTCCCCGCGACCAGCCCACCACCAACGTCTCGCCAGTCCACGCTCAACAACAGAAATACCACCACGCAATTAGCGATCCACTGGGTCACAACCAACGGCAACTGCAGCAGGACGTACAACCTCAACCTGGACAGTATTCCGTGGCCGCTGGTGACAACCGCAATGTCGCGGCTCAGGCTGGCGGGGCGGCAGCCCATGTTGCAGGCAAGAACCAGAAGATCAACCAGGCCGATATCCAAGCTATTGTCGCTGAGGAGAGAGAGAGGGCCAGCAAGATGCCGAGATATCCGGGACTTGAACGGTTCATACTGGTAGAAAAGATGGGCGACGGCGCCTTCAGCAACGTCTACAAAGCTAGGGACACCCAAACTGGAGATGAGGTCGCCATCAAGGTCGTCCGCAAGTTCGAAATGAACTCGAATCAGGTATGCCTGGAGTCAGGGGACGCTGCCATGTTATCGACCTCCCTTTTCCAACCCACCCTTTCCCCTTCCATACCCTCCCCCTGCGTCGGCTTCTCCCCTGCCTAGTAGCCTATAACCCCTCCCATCTTCGCTCCAAAATCCACCACTCCTTCAAGGCAGCTTCAAAACCAACCTCTCGTAACCTAGGGCGATGCTCACCTTCATCCAAACTTCAAAAAACAACCAAAGGGCGTGGAGGTGCGCACATTTTTTTTACTTTAACCTTAGTTGGCCTCATCCGTTGTTCTCCAATCAGCGTTATCGAGCCACTCGATACTTGGCCGACCGCAGACTGACCAGTGTTCATAGCGGGCCAATATTCTGAAAGAAGTCCAGATCATGCGTCAGCTGGATCATCCCAACATCGTCAAGCTCATTGACTTTTCCGAGTCACGACAATACTACTACATCGTTCTCGAACTTTGTCCTGGTGGTGAACTTTTCCACCAAATCGTCCGCCTGACATACTTCAGCGAAGACCTTAGCCGTCACGTCATTACCCAGGTGGCAAAGGCACTTCATTACCTACACGAAGAGACGGGCGTCGTTCACCGGTGAGTGTAACAGGTTGGAGACAAGTATTAGGAACACAACTGATCTCAACCCAGGGACATAAAACCCGAAAACCTTCTGTTCTACCCCATACCCTTCGTACCGACACGCAATCCCAAACCGAAAGGCCCAGATGACGAAGACAAAGCCGACGAGGGAGAATTTATCCCAGGCGTCGGTGCTGGCGGTATTGGTCAGATCAAGATTGCCGATTTCGGTTTGTCCAAGGTTATCTGGGATTCCCAAACCATGACGCCATGCGGCACGGTGGGTTACACGGCCCCGGAGATTGTCAAGGATGAGCGATACAGCAAGTCAGTCGACATGTGGGCTCTTGGTTGTGTCCTCTACACTCTCCTGTGTGGATTTCCACCTTTCTACGACGAATCGATTCAGGTCTTGACTGAGAAGGTTGCCCGTGGTCAATACACTTTCCTCTCCCCCTGGTGGGACGATATCTCAAAGTCGGCGCAAGACCTGGTCTCCCACCTCCTAACTGTCAACCCTGACAGACGCTACACCATTGAAGAATTCCTGAATCATCCATGGATTCGGAACACCACTGAACCTACATACGCCGCTGCAGACGCCCCGCCCTTGGCCACACCCTTGTACATGCGTCAAAAAGACCAAGCTCAAGCAGCGAATCTCCCCGCAGAATTTCCTGGTACCCTCACTCCAGGAGGCAGGCGAGCAGATTTCAGGTCTCCGGGTGCAGTTAACCTACGTGAAGTATTTGACGTCGGCTATGCCGTGCACAGACAGGAAGAGGAAGCCAAGAGAAGAAAGAATTTCAAGCAAGGTTACCGAGGAGCCGGTATACCAGGCGGTCTGAATCCACTGAATGAAGACGAGGACGATGAAGAGGACGAAGAAGAGGTCTCGAGTAAAGTGCCAAAAAGTCAGCAGCCCGCCGATGTTTCGAGTATGGAGGCCAAGATGCGTACAACCAATCTTGGACCACAACCATCCGCGGCAGCACAGGCGAGAGCGTCGGCTGCTCCGGCTAGAAGCCAACACCATGCAAGTCAGCAAGAGCAGCGAGGCTACGGACAACATAGCGCGGCCGTCGCAGCTGCGGCCAAACAGAGCGTCGGAAGGAGGAACAAGCAACCGTTCGAGCTCAGTTTGGACAACTCGACACTATTGGGCAGAAGAAACAAGATAGGGAATGCGAACCCGAACGAGCCATCCAAGTTGAGAGAGGAGATCAGTGCTCGGTAAGACATGAGGGGCGGTCGATACAACGGCAGAACCATTTGAATGCCAGACTTGGGCACAGTTGGATTGGCTTGGTCAGACGCCTTGGTCAGGTCAAAGTGCGGGATCGGAGTGATTCTGCGAATTTCAGGTCGCTGATGAAGAGGGCACGGAATGAATGTGAGCGAACTGTCAATAATCCGAATTTTACTCGTGCATCGAAGGCCATAGGCTAGAAACAAGCAATGCACAAGAGATACACTCAGCCTGATGATGTCTAGAAATGAATCATGAAATTCCATGCGTCCTCTCATCTAGCCTCTGTCCCCCACAAGCTGGCCATGTGCGTGCCATGTGGTTTCGGTTATGATATAGGCAGCTTACTATGGTATGATCACGCGTGTCCTTTGCCCTCTGGGAATCCGACATCCGGTAGCGAAGATCGCCGCGAGTCATGTGCGCGATGGGGTTAGAAATTTGATCCCGCCTTCACCATGCACGACCGCACGCACGAAGCATGTACTAAGCCGTGTACGAAGCCGTGTACGAGATCCGGCATCTCCTGGGGGCCTTTTCCCGGCGGGTCCCTCCCCGTCCCTGGCCATTACCCCGTCCCTGCCCGTTTAGAAGATGCAATAATTACTCCGTACGGTATGTAGCTCCGTAGCTAGACGGACATGACCGAGCCAACATGGTGAAATTTCTGGCGGCTCCTCCTTCGACTGGTACCATGGCTATCGCCGTCCCTCACGTCTTTCTTTCTTGCTGGTCATCTGCTGTGCTGTGCGGACTGTGTTCAATTTACGGCCTGTTGAGAGCAAGATTTCATATATAATCAGGACTAGGTTGAGCCTGGCCACCGAGCCTTCCCGCAATTTCATACGCCATATTTAGGAGCCCAGCTCACCTCGGGTTCAGTTTCAGCTGCATATAACTTGTCCATGACATCTAACCAAGGGAGAGAACAGCAAGACTACGGAACTCCCCTGGACCAGCCTAGTCTGGCCCAGGAAGCAAGCCGTCTAGCACCAGATCAAGGACACCCACTGCAGACTTATCCGTCAGGACCAGCTTCGACACATGACGATCATCACCGTTACTCGTGGCGGCACTCCAGCACAACACATCCTTCATCTGCCACACTACCGGTAAGCACTGGAGTGGGACTAGAGAAGCCTGCGTGGAAAGACAGTGAACAGACGCTCGATGCCTTCACTGACTCTAGCATGGACGACGAGAAGAGGTCTGCGACCATCGCAGAAAAACAGTCAACTGACGCCCGGGAAAATTCCCAGCTGAGGCGCCCAAGCCTCGGGTCTCGCAAGGGGACGTCCGCCGCTCCATCGATAGCCGCTGCGCCCTTCACAGGTCCTGACTGCTGTGACCTTGAACGGCCGCACAGCCATCACAGTCATGGAGTTCTTAACAAGGACAACTGCACCTCTCGACCAAGATCGTCCTCATCTTCGAGCTCGGTGCCGACGTTAAACCAAGTTCCGAGTAACCTGGCCACAGCCAGCCGAGTCTCAACCGATGCCTATGGCAATACCTACCCCGAAGGAGGGAAGGAGGCGTGGCTCTGCGTCTTGGGTTCGTTCTGCGGGCTGATGGCTGCGTTAGGAATGATGAACACGCTGGGAACCTATCAAGCTTATCTCTCAACACATCAGCTTCAGTCGGAAAACGAGAGCACGGTTGGCTGGATCTTCGGCATCTATGCGTTCCTCTCTTTCTTCTTTGGTGTACAGATTGGTCCAATCTTCGATGCGAAAGGTCCGCGATGGCTTGTCCTCGCCGGGTCCGTCCTCATGCTCGCCTCGCAACTCGTCATGGGCGTTTGCACTGAGTACTGGCATTTCTTGGTCGTCATTGGTGTGATGGGCGGGACAGGGACATCCTTGGTCTTCACGCCCGCCATTGCTGCACTCGGTCATTTCTTCCTGCGCAAACGCGGCCAAGCAACTGGTTTAGCTGCCGCTGGTGGCTCGATGGGCGGAATTGTCTTCCCCTTGACTCTGCAGGCATTATTCCCCAAGATTGGATGGGCGTGGTCGACTCGCGTTTGTGCCTTGATCAACTTGGTTCTGCTCATTGTTGCAAACCTGTTCATCAGATCGAGGCTCCCACCTCGAAAGGCCACAAAGGAGAACATCTTGCCCGACTTCCGCATCTTCAGGGATCCCGTCTTCGCACTTACCACGGCTGGTGTCTTCTTCGTCGAGTGGGGCCTCTTTGTTCCTCTTACTTATCTTTCCAGCTACGCACTGCGCAATGGCGTTTCATCATCCTTCTCCTATCAGATCATTGCCATCTTGAACGTCGGATCTTGCTTCGGACGCTACTTCCCCGGGTTTGTGGCGGACAAGGTCGGCCGTTTCAATGCCCTGGTGGTCACGATTGCTTTATGCCTTGTGTCGACTTTGGCATTCTGGCTCCCTGCCGGGGGCAACATCGCATTGATCATAGTCTATGCCCTCGTCTTCGGTTTCGCGTCCGGGTCTGGCATCTCATTGACGCCGGTCTGCGTGGGACAACTCTGTAGAGTTGAGAACTACGGCCGTTACTACGCGACCTGCTATACACTGGTGAGCTTTGGGAGCCTGACGGGCATTCCAATTGCCGGTCAGCTCGTTACCGCGTGTAACGGGGAATACTGGGGTCTGATTGTCTTTACAAGTTGCAGTTATGCGGCTAGTTGCGTTTTGTTGAGCGCGGCTCGCATCGTGGGCGCAGGATGGAAATTGAAAGTGGCTTATTGACTCGATTCTGGCACACAAGAGCGGCGTTAGGGGCTCATACGAGCATTTGCACAATAGGCTCGGAAGGAATAGATCGAAATTTCACATAGCGATGTTGATAAACGGAAAATGGGATTGTTTGGCGTGTAGTGTTCTGCGGTCCTGAAAATGCTGCTGACTCTTGCCGTCCACGTCGACGTGAAGGTGTCTAAGATTCCTGCCTTCTTCATCCTCGTTAGTCTTCCGTCTCAGTCTTCTTCTCCCGTTCGCCATTCCCATTTTCTCTTCGTGAAGTTTGACGTTTCGTCCGGCAAGACGTCGCACGAACAGGGTCACAACCCCTGCAAGACAAGCCCGAGTCGAATCTCCGATTGCAAGCCCCCGCGACAATTGGGGGGCGAAGACTTTCCCGGCAGCGTGCCGAGGACAGAGCACGAACGTTTCAGCTGGATTGACAGCTCTGCAAAACTCCCACCGACCCACAAGCAGCGAGATCTATGACTTGTTACTGGAAATTTCGATGGATGGAGGAGCATATACGTTGAAGTTGTCGCTGAGTCGCCGCGCTTCGAAACGGATCGCACCAGTCCATGGACGACCGCGGCTTCGTTCTGGACGGTCATGCCACTGCGCGAGACGTGTACAGTACCCTCCGCGACGATGAAATTCGCACCTTGTTGCTTGCCCCTGGCAAGAATACTCCAATGGTCTGCGAATTGCAGGTGATACCATCTCCGACAAGCGCCCAGTTCGAAGCACTTTCATATGTCTGGGGCGACACCACAAAATCCAATTCCATTTCGTGCAATGGCTTCGAGTTCACTATCACCGAGTCGTTGTATACTGCTCTCACTCACTTGCGATACCCGGATTCGTGGAGACGGATCTGGGTGGACCAGCTGTGTATCAACCAGCTCGAAAATCAAGAGTTGATGAAGCAAGTTGCAATGATGGGTAAATCATCGATGCTCTCTCAAGTAGCATGCCCTTCTGACAAGGGGACACTAGGAAAACTCTACTCTTCAGCGTGCCGCGTGATCATCTGGCTGGGTAAGTACGACAAAAAGATGTCATTTGCCTTCGAGCTGGTTCAGGAGACTTCATTGAGTTCAAGTCTCGTCCGCTCCGACTTCCTTCACTCCTCTTCAAGGCCGCCGACGCCTCGAAGAAAGTCACTGCCGCCACGAACCACGCCACGATCAGTGGGCCTCTCGGGACGCTCCAGCCGTGCCTCGAGCTCACGGGAGAGCCTGACCAGCCTCTCAGCTTCAACCTCTAGCCTCGACAGCCAGTCTTACCCAACCACGCGACCGAAGAATAGGCGAAACAATACACCCCCTGCGCTGAAACATGCACTGTCAATCTTCCAGCACGTTTACTTCTCGAGGAAATGGACATTTCAGGAGATTGTTCTGGCTAAAGCGGCAATCATCTGCTGCGGCGACCTCGAAATGGCATGGAGCGATCTTTCTCTATGGTACTTCCACTATGCGTCCAAGCTTCGCAGCTCCAGCCTGCTGTACGACTCCGATGGCGCCTTTGAGAACATTCTAAAAGTACGAAATGAACTCGACAAGGGCACGCTGACGTTGAGCAACCTGCTCATGCTAACCAGACCGAGGCTGAGCACGAAGCCCGAGGATGCGGTCTATGCTTTGCTCGGCTTGGTGCCTGATTTGGTGGCGTCTTTGGATCGCTCCTTCGAGGCGATCGTATCCTCGGCAGAAGAAGATCTTTTCAGACTATACTTGGAAGTCTTCCGACATTGCATCGATAAAGAGCAGGATCTGGCGATCTTGAGTGCTGCTGGGAGATACAGGGGCAATGCTCAAGCAGTAAATTGGCCTGGTTGGCTTCCAGATTGGCGGCAGAAACTACCACTGCGACCATTGGTTCTCAGCAATCCCACGGAGCTTGGTCCAGAATCTGCTTTCGATGAGGAACTCCCTTCCAGCTCCTCGATTCCATTGGAACGGGTCAAGCCACTACTCTACAAGTTGCACTTCGACCCCGCAAATCTGCCTCTGTCGTCACGCCGATTGTCGATGGTCGTTACCGGGGTCCGCCTAGGCTGCATAGTTACGCGTCCACTCGCGTGGCCTGGATCATTCCTGGTCGCTGACTCATTGGGCCGGTCCGCCTTGGATGATGTCTTCGCCATGGGTCAAGACAAATATTCACAGCCACTGGCTTCCCTGGCCTCCTCATTCACGACACTGCTACATCAGTCTCCGACAGTGAAGGGATCGACGGTGGAGCAGAACTATTCTGCGAAGCTGATTCAAACTTCACTCGAAGCTGATGCCCGATGTTGCGCCGTCCGAACTTCTGCCATGGTCGAGACCGGAGATTTGCTCTGTGCATTCACAGGTGGGAAGGTGCTGTATGCAATACGGCGTCTCACTGAAGGGCGCAACCCAGATGGCAACGATATTGTCAGACGTGGTCTCAGGGGGAAGGGCAAGCCTCAAAACTCTTGGCGCCAGACCGTCCGGTCTTCGCCTGCGAACGCAACTCAACAGGCTCTCAGATGCCTCTTCCTCGGCGAATGCGCCGTGCACGGGCTGAATCCAGCGGAGTTGGTGGGACATCAGATAGATGATGAGCAGATGATGGAGTTCGAATTGACATAGGGAAAGCTGTGGACACCGCCAGTTACCGGATCGATCTCAAACCTCTCAGACAGCTTTCGCCCAAGATGATCTGTGAGGAGCCAGACAATCACGTCAAAAGGTGTTCGAGTCTGGGCAGCTCGGGCGTCCTCCAGCCCAAGTTTGAAACCATTTGGCTCTTCCTACAATACTGTGACAGGAGCCGAATAAGCACATACACGGTCTCGAAACGTGCTCTAAGACCTCCCATGTGGCAGTCCCTCAGGCGGACCCAGCAGCTCTGACGACAGGCCACCCCAAGGTTCTCAGAGAGCCAATCAGAGTGCATCGAAAGTTGGCTTTTGTGGCGCAGTCGAGGGCCGGTTTCTATTCCGGCCATGGACCCAATCACAAGGAGACTCACCGACTGCACCCAGCAGAGGCCGGAATAGCAGACAATCAATTACTTAAGATCGAAGCAGGAGAGGAGGGGCTGCGGTGAGCTTCTCCTTCTCACCAGTCTTTCGACAATACTAACAACTGCAGCCCAGCTATCACGCGCCCGACCCGCGGAGGCTTCCAGCGGGCTTGCGAACACGATGTCCCACCAACTCAATTCTACAAGCTGAGAATCCCCGGTCTTGACCGGCTGGGTGCAACGGCACTGTCCGTCAGATACAGGAGTCTCTACTGAGAATGTCAATCAGGAGTTTGCGATGTTGCTGCATGTGGTCGCTGGGGGACCATGTTAGCGCCAAGACAAGGCTGGCTGTCCTAAGGACTGGATGGAATCGTGGTGATGGCGATGTCTGCGGGATCTCTTTACCAGGGTTGGTATGATGGTTCTTGCGTTGCAATGGAGTCGCATGCAGTGATTGAGCAAATCGCTCTTCTCCTATCCTGCAGTGGTTCTGGTGGCGGAAGGCATTCCGGCCTCTTGAGTATATCAATCTGTCCCGCTCTCGAGTTGAGCCTGGCACAGACCACGCTGCCAGGAGCCCATCGTCCTGCTTCTTCTGCCAGTCCCCAGATACTAGACAAAAAGACCCTTGACTCTTCTTCAGACGGTTGCCCAAGCATCAGCGAGGATGACATACCTCACCGACTCGCCCCCTCTCCCACCACTGGCCGCTCTCTTCCCAAATATCCGCTCTAACGTCGGCAGCCTGCCTCGGTCCGCCGATCCATTCACGGTCACTACGTCTACCGGCTTCCTGCCCTGTCGTCCCCCTTTGCTCCGCCTTCCAGCACAGTTCGATCCCCTGTCGGCCATTCTGGACGACATGCCAATCGTCAAGGCCGATGGTTCACCTGGGCTGCTCGCCACATTCGAGCTGGGTCCGCTTATCGACTCTGGTGTTCTGCCGGATTTGACGTCTTACGTTGACAGCCTGCGGATCGATGAAGGGGAAATAGACCTCGAGTGTATCACTGCTCTCTTCCGGGACTACTCCTTCCTTGCCAGCGCCTATCTGTTGGAGCCTTGTTGGGAGATGTGGTGCAAAGATCACGATGCTGGCTATGGCTTAGGCAGAGCCGTGCTCCCGGCATGTATTGCCTCTCCACTCGTCAAGGCTGCAGACATGTGAGTGATAGCATTCTGTATCTTCTTGTGATTTTAGCTTATCGATGCTCTTACCTCTAGCCTTGACATTCCGCCATTCATGTCGTATGCTGCCTCGTATGCACTGTACAATTACAGCCTCGTCAAGCCGAATCTGGGAGCGAGTGTTTACGAGAATCTTCGCCTCATCCGCGCCTTCGAACGTGGACTTGATCACTCAAGTTCAGAAGCTGGCTTCATCCTCACGCACATCCACATGGTGCAAGAGACCGGGCCTCTGATAGCGGGCGCTGTCGACCTCTTGTCGACGATCGAGAACAGCTGCAACGATACATCTGCAGCTATCACCGCTTTCCAGACTCTTTTATCCTCCATGACCCTGATTGAATCCCACATGGAACAGATGTGGACACATTCCTTGCCGAAAGACTACATCTCCTACCGGACCTTTATCTTCGGCATCACTTCTCAATCCATGTTTCCTCATGGAGTGATCTACCAAGGCACACGCTATGGAGACACGAAACCGCTATATTTCCGAGGAGAGTCCGGAGCAAACGACAGTATCATCCCACTCCTGGACCATCTGCTGGAGATACCCATGCCCAAAAACCCGCTGACAGAGATTCTCAGGGATTTCAGGAGCTATCGACCGAAGCCGCACAAAGACTTTCTCGCCTGGGTCATGAGCAAGAGCGCAGAGATCGGTGTTAGAAAATATTGCACTCATCCTCCATCTAGCCCTACCGCCGGAGGTGACGAGAATCCCTGGTTGCTGCCAACACTATATGTTAAACTGCTGGACCATGTCCGAAGCTTCCGCTGGCGCCACTGGCTCTTTGCAAGAGAGTATATCATCAAACGGTCCTCGCATCCTACTGCTACAGGAGGAAGTCCTATCGTCACCTGGTTGCCGAACCAGCTGTTTGCTGTCATGGATATGATGCAAGAGGTCTTTGTTGATAGTGGGCTTGCGAGGTGTGTCGGGCAGGACGTAGGACAGGAGGTCAAGATGGTACGGGAGATGATGGATAACGTTGCCAGCCAGAGAGAAAAGCTGGACAAAGAGGTCAAGAAGTACTGTTCTGAAAGGAGCGTCTAAGACCTAGGTGCACACTTTCATGTATACGGTGCCAAAAAGGATAAAAAGCATGCTGTCGGCCGGCACAATAAGCCCATGTGGATGCACAGAGAGTCTCAGCCGCCTCCAGCCCCCAGTACAGCGTATGATATTTGGACATTCACGAAGGACTCAACCCCTTCAGCCTCCTTCTTGCCAGTGAACAGTGCCAAACTCCTAGGTGCCTGCCAGAGCCTCAAATCACTCCGCCCCTTCCGTCCTTCACGATTTTTCCCGCTCTCGACACACCTGACCGTCAGGGTCTTCCACCAGCATCACTTTTCCCCATTTCCGTTAATTTTATGAGTCAGCGAATCGTAACTCACGGATTTCGTTAATCGACGTGAACAAATCAGAACTAACGATTTTTCGTTAATCTCCAACGAGTCTTGGCGCCGATTTTCGTCCCGCCCTGATCTCGTGAATCACCATTTTGCTCAGAACAATGGGGAATATCATGGCCAGCCTGTCGTTCCAGCCCCCACTGAGACCGGTAGAACTTCATCGGCGTGAGCTTGACCATGTCACCGCTACGCAAGTGGTTTCGCGTGAAAGCATCCGCGTCACCAGCGGCCGCGATGACTCGGCAAGACGTGGTCGGCAGCAGCAGAGGACACAGGCAGCACCTTCCTCTGCTGAGGCGAAAAGTATAAGTATCCCCCCTTCCCCCCGAGTTTGTGGCCCTCTTGCGTCTGTCCATACCTTTCTTCATCGACTGTCCAAGTCCTTGTCTCGTCGCCTTCGCGGTGGCAGATCAGGGCTTGGACATGTCTGATTTTCGTGTGATATATATAACTCCACTGGCGACTGCTTGAAGCACCCTTTGCTTTATTGCTTCCTTTCTTCATTCGTTTCTTCGGCCGGTTCCTCCATCCTTCGGCTGGAGTCAAGCTCATCCTTCGCTTGGAGACGACTTCATCCTTCTTTGGGATTCAAATTCATCCTTCTGTGGAAGCCAAGTTCATCCGTCGCTTGGGGACAACTTCATCCTTCTTTGGGAGCCAATTCCATCCTCCTTGTGGAGTCAGCTTCATTCTTCGGTGGGTGACAAGTTCATCCTTCGCTTGGAGACAAGTTCGTCCTTGTTTGGGAGCCAATTTCATCCTTCGTTTGGAGACAAGGTCATCCTCCTTTTGGAGCCAACTTATCTGGACGCCGCACGGTCGCGGCTGACCTCTCGACTCGTTTCTTCATCTTCCCTTTGAAGCCAACCTCTCAGTCAGACGGGCCGACGACCACGCGGGCCATGATGATTCTTTCTTCATGGGTGTCCTCTCCAGTCTCTTTTGTGGCAAATCTCTCGATGCGACGAACGGGTGGCGCAGGCCCCTGTGTCGATTCAGTGGCTCGAGCGTAAGCAGATCCCTCACGCGGCTGCGGCCCCTTTCCACACTCCCTTCCCGCTTCACACCTGGCGGCCTCCTCTTTTCACTTACGCTTCCCGGTTCTCACCATTCGTTTGATTCTCCCTCACATGAGAAATCAAATTCACGAGGAGATTCCGGCGTTTCTTGCACACGTGCATGAAGGAGAGACATGTTTGCCATTACACGGCGGTGTCTGCATAGCTGCAATTGTACAGGCTTCTTTTCTAGCTCTGTACACACATGCTGCGGAAAGTACACGGATGTGTTTCTTGCTGGTTCGTCCGGCAAGCAAACCCTTCACGTTGGGAAGACGACTTGTGCATCAAAGTTATGATCGCGGTGGAAGTCGTCTACCTGGACAGAAGAATGAGAATGTGACAAAGGCATTTTGACTTACCTACGACCCTTTTACTGGCCGCATGGCTGTCGTGTAAGTAGTTACCCTCGCTTCCGCACTCCCAGAGCCACATGTGCTGACCATGGCTGCTTGCCAGGCCAGGATCATTGCAAGAGTCAAGATGACACGCAACTTGATTGCTCAGATCGAGCACACCGGCAAGAGTGTCGACTGCGGAAACGTATCCCTGGCTGCAATCACGTCATGGAGTGGAGGAGCTAGAGACGCGCATCACAGAAGGTGCCTTGTCCGACAACTCACGTTGGAACATCCGCGGCGAGTCACAGACACTTTCTGCTGGAGCTCGAAGCCAAAAAAGATGTACCACCAAGGTCACTTGGCTGCGACAAACGAACAGCAAAATGTTTGTCTCCCAGGCTCGTACTGTCGAGATATCTTCTTGGGGATACCTGGTCGGTATGGGAGCATCTGTCGATCGCCTCAGCTCAGTGGGCGGCTCGTAGCCTAGCCTGGATGGGTCTTTCCGGAGGTGCAATGCTCTGAGACTTTTCGACATCTCCGGGATGAAAAGGCAAAGCATCGGTATGCGGTGATCGGTATGCTGAAGGCCTCAACGCCATGAAAGAATACGGCTTGTGCTGCTTGTTCCCAAGACAAGTTCGTCTGTTGAAGATCGAATTCAGCAAGACAGCGTCAAAGTTGAGACATCTCCATGCTAAGATTTCTACCTCTCGACATCCAGCATTGTGGATGTATCTTGAGGCGGAGGATGGGGCTGAAGTCTCGCTGGACAGACATCGCGTATCTTTGGGTGGAGGCACGTTTTGCCTATGCGCAGAGCTCAAGAAGAACCTGACCCAGACGTCCTGTTTTCAAGAGTCGTCTCATCGACAGTGTACGCTTGGCTCCTGGCCTTTATCCGATCAGGACAGTGCATGCGACCTTCGATGTCCTCATCGACATTATACGCCAGAAAGGTTGATGCAAGAGCAAAAGAAACGTTTGGAAGAACAGCAGAACGGGAAACCGCTCGAGAAGAAAATGGCCGGCCTATTGTACGCTGCGGCCTGCAGCGCTGCTCCAAGAGCCTGCACAGCGAACTTCTAGCGTGCAGACCCAGTCCCGTCGACATTATTCACCTGGATTTCAAGCATCGTCTCGACAAGACTGGTTACTTGGCTCTCGAAAATCGCCGCATCAACATCGTACATCTAGCTTCACGGCTTCATCTCGTCGAGCTAGTGCATCAGGCGTTTGATGCCTAGATTGCAGGCCTTTTTCCTGCGGGGATTCTGATATGGATGTCGAGCACGAAATCATCGACAGTGTACGTCTAGCTTTCGAGCCTGATGTCGACCAAGATGTTCACCTGAGCTTCTGACATCGCCTCATCGACATTGCACAGCTAGCTTTTTGAGCGTCGACATTGCTCACAGACCACCAGCACTGGTACCCCACGTACCTCGGGTGGGGCCCCAACGGCAGGGGGGTGTGGGCTTTGAGGTATAGGGCTATCGGGCCTTCTTCGCACAGAATACCTTCCTCATGGTCGGATACATCGCTACAAGCATGTTTCATGCTGCGGAGGTGGACATCGCCGGTTTGAAATACCCTCTTTTGCCACCCTATCCATTCTGCTAGAGAGCATTTTCATCCTCACACTGAACTGTCCCGGGACCTTCCACAAGATCAGCTGAGTCTTCACTTCAGTGACGGCACTGACTGTGTTCAGTGGCCGGTCATTGCGGTGGTACTCGACTGGGATACGATGAAGAGAGCTCTTTCAGCTGACAGCTGTTGAGATATCGTTGACTGTTCACCACTTCTGAGACATGAGTGATAAAATCCAGTGTTCGCACCCGTCAGGGAGCGGTGTTCTTTACGGCTGGCTGGCAGTGACTCTCTCTACACGAGGAGGATACCTTCATGGTTGATCCCCGCCACGGAGCGGTTACTTCCCCGTGGCATGGCCATATGAGAGCAATAACCTCAAAGTTGATACCCGTGCTAAGCCGGTCTCCTTCACCGTGGATCCGTCACAACAACCTCTACACGGCAGCGATACCAACAATGTCAGTACTGTCACGGAACGGCTGTCGTCACCGCGGATGGCGCACGGGGTAAAAGCTTTCAGTGTCAATACTCGTCGGAGAGCCGCGCTCTTCACGGCAGAGTGGTCTTGATTTCATCTATTCCCAGCACATCAATACCGTTGTCACCACATGTTTCGAATAGTGAATATGTGCAGTCATGAGCTTTTCGATACGGTTTGCTGTTTGCAGCAGGATTCTATCTATTATATATATGTATCTATGTCTCTCCCGTGGGCGGAGCGGGATTATGGGCACAACGATCTCGGGTGCAAAATGGCCACACAACAAGCCAACAGATACACCCGGCGCGAGATCGAAGCAGCAGAGGCATTGGTATCATTCCACTACAAGACAGTGGAGTTTGTTGGTCCTCGAGAGGTAGCGACCTCTCACCAACTGCACCCTGTCATGGTGCCTCGCACTCCCGCTGCCGCCCAAAGCCCAGATCGACAACAGATGCCCCCGCCACCGCTGCCACTACCACGACCGTTTCAAGCGTCTCGGCAAGTCCAACATGGCCAAGTGCCATCCCAGAGACACGGTGGTCAGGTGTACGGACAGGCACCGGCGCTGCCTCCCCCAGCTCCAGTGCCGCACCTGCACCGAGTTCCGGTCCAGGGACAAGGAGCGCAGTACGGCCCGGGTCAAGGTCAAGCACCGGGCTCCGCCACCATCCACAGTCAGTATGCGGCCATGGCGCGGCCCTCGCCTCCTGCTCCAGCAGCATCACCGTCACCTGCACCACGTCAAGAGCAAGGTCCTGCAGCGCGGCCTAGAGCCCAGCCAGGATACTCGTACCGCTGTTACATGTGCGACCACACCATCCAGAATCGGTTGGGGCCGATGGTCAATCACATGGTCAACAAGCACGGTGTCACCAGAGAGAACGTCGACATGGCGCGGCTCGAGGACACAAAGGTGCAGATGCTGTGGTGAGAGGCATTTATGGCCGAGTCCACCCCACCGCGTCTCTGTCCGAACGCAAAGCCGCGATGACATCTCACCATTTCCGCAGCTTCCTGGGACAGATCTTTTGGGCAGGGGTTGACGAGAAGCGGCAGGTGAGGAGCACGGCGTGGATGTTCGGGTGGATACGGAGGTTGGGGGGAAGGGCTGCATGTCGATATCCTGCGACGGCATGCAGGGATTGAGGTGACGGCGTGTCACGGACCTTTTGTGTATACTATTGGGGGAGGATGGAAGGGAGGGATGAAGGGTCCACGTGTCCTAGCAGAGGATACTTGACGGCATGTAATGTATGGATACATGGCCTCAAACGAATGAAACCACCAAACACCCCCAGCCCGGATCTTTTTACGCTGTCCCGTTTAGTTTCGCTTGCTCACTCGCTTTTCGGGCCTTTCGTCTTCCCTCTGAAAAACGCCCGTTGAATCAACCAGATCCACCACAGCCCATTGCTTACCCTTCCACTGTCGTAGTCCTGTCCGCGATCGCCTATCTCAGCCATCGCACACACTAAGTCGGCGAGTTCCTTCTGCACCTTTGCGTGCAAATACGCGGCCGCCAGGTCGAGGCCGTTCGTGATGCCACCTGCTCAGAGAAAAGACAGACACGCATGCGTTAGTGGAGAAATGGAAAATTCGGCTTCAGTCTCAGCAACAAAGGCAGGTACACGGTGCAACTCACCTGACGTCCAGACTCTGTCGTCCCTCTCCCATCTCCGCTCCACGAACTTGGCCGCGGGGAACTTATTCTTCAATCGCCCCAAGATTTCCCGCGGACCCGTCACCCTTTTCCCGTCCAAGATGCCGGCATACCCTGCCAGGAAACTCCCCGTGCATATGACGAGAAAATCCGTCTTGTTGGCGTCCCTGTGGGCACGGAGAAACGCCAGGACCTCGTCATCCGGCACGACGTTCGGGTCTGGTCCCGGGATGAGAAGCGCGTCGAGATGACCTGGTTGGACGGCCTCCGAAGATAAGAAATCCGTCACGGGCAGAGACGCCGACGAGGTCATGGACGCATAGGTGCCCGGTCCGGAGGCGGCGATGTAGTGGATCGAGACTGGGATGGCGAGTTTGGTGAGCGGCGCGGGGAGGCCGCATGCTTCGAGATATTCGGGGGTCAGCATGCCGAAGACGTCAATGGGCGCGGCGTCGAGGAGTTGCATTGGCGGGACGAGAAGGACGCCGACGCGGAGAGAGGTCGCCATGATTGGGATGAGGAGTGAGGCTCGTGAAGATCTGGAGATTTGCCAGCTTGGGCGGCGTCGCTAGCTGTCCTTCTGCTGTAGGAGAAAGTCTGGTGGTAGCTGTGCTGGAGAGATCATAAGAGCATGAATCTTGAAGAGGTACGCATGTCATATATATATATTGCTCGCCGAAGCACCCGGTAACGACATTTCGTACACAGCATTGAGCACCAGTTTGTAGGTGAGATTAGCTACCCAGGTAGCTTTGAGATGAAGTCGCCTGCTTGGGCTTACCAATGCCAGAGGGGTGGGGAAGGGGTTCACGAATGTTGTTCCGTTTCTCTTCCGTTCAGTCTACACGTCTAGGTCAGAGGCAAAAATGATTGGAAGCGCCATGGTTCGCGATATTGCTCTGTCTTCTGCTGCCAGGCTCCAGCATTTTCTCACAGCCTTGCCACTTATCATTGGCCGAGGGGAAGCTGCAGCCGGCGCATGGACTCCATGATTTTGGCCAGATTGGGAGGACTTGACATATTAGGCAATGCTTTCGGCCGCGAATGAGGCCGAAACGAGGTTTACCAGGGAGTGATGCCCTCGTTCGGTGAAATCGTATGGTCGGATGATGTCCTGGGCGAAGGCTAGAGCTGAGCAAGACAGGAGTGCTGTATGTCGCATCTGGGGAACTTCATCGCTACGCTTTGAGTATGATCAATACCTTCGTGGGCGTACGGAGAAGGCACGTGTTGGAAGTCAAAATAGTGGAAATTGGCATGAAACGTGGAAATGAATTGCCAGTGAACACAAACTGAAAGTTGGGTGCGTGTCGCAGTTTAGGTCATCGCGCCAAGACCTGTAAGGCCAGGTGCAATGACGATTATTGCTTGAAAACATCGTGTACCAGGGATGTGAGATACCCTTCCTTCATTTGCTGCACGTCCGGAAATGTAGCGAGGCACCACAGCAAACTCGCGTCGTTCGTGGCGCCCAGGTAGCTCGTAGGGGACTGGAGAAAAGAGAACTTCCACGAGGGATGAACGAGCGCGCCAATCTCCTGCAGCGCATCTGATCATCCGCTACGGATCGCTTCCGGAATATTTCACCACTGAACGGCTGGAGTTGACAGTTTGACATAAAGCTTGGTACGGAGTACCGATGGCAGCTCTCTATGAATCGAGGCAGAGCTTGACACCACGCGGAACAGGATATAGGAGGTTCAACCACAGCATGAACAACACAGGCATGATCTAGACAGAAGTTGGAAGAAGTTGGATACTAGAGTGATGCTACGGAGTACAATGGACAAGGGGATGGGATTGGCAAAAGCGGCCCCTTCGGAAGTAACTTGATGCAGCTAGCGGGGGAAGCTCTTCCAACGGACCTTATCCGCCGCTAACGGGACTAGGCGTAGCCCGCTCCAGAAATATCCACCACGCATCGTTTATCGATATCACCGACGAACCTGCCACATCTTTTTCGAATTCATCGCCCTCATCACCCTCCGCCACCTCATTTATTCCATCGAGCATCTTGTGACTTGATATCCATCTCGCGCCGTTTCAGAACTTTAACTTTTTTTCTTACTTTCCTTCAGCCAAACTATGTCCCCGTTCATCAGCATGAGGCGGTTTTCCCGATCTGGCTCGGTCCACGACCCCAAAACCTCAACCTCAGCCTCACATCAATCAGCTCCCCCAACATCATACACACCACCTCTTTCTCATGCTCCAATGGCGAATGGCACGGCAAGCTCAATCCAAGATTCGAGACCCGTGTCCGCCAAAACTAGTGGAAGCTTCGACTTTGCAAACCGGCCGCCGTCAAATTACCCGATCACCGCGTTGCCCAACAGCGCAATCGGCAACCTCTCACGAACAGATCAGATAGTTCTGCGTCATTTCTGGGAGGTCAAATACGAGGAGAACAAGAGCCGCGATCTTCATTTTGTGAGTCCTTGCGACCCTGTGGCCCAGCCTTAACTGACAGGACTTACTCGAAAGCTCAAATTTCCATTCTTTCCGCAATACCCGAGCCACCAAGACCTGGTGCCATATTGTGAGATCTACCATCTGGTCAAGACTTCGCCTGGTGCGAAAATCATCAGTCTCGGCAGCGCCCACGGCGTCTACATTGGGTGAGTCGCTGTTGCTGCGAAGTCAGCTCTCTCTCTCTTGTCCAGCAATGTTTGTCGCACAAAGCGCGGGCACGGTTTGCGTTGTTTTTGGGACGCCATTGGGTGGGCGAGATGGTCATTGCAATGGGCTACTCTGACATTGTTCTACATAGATTTGAGCTCTTCTCAGGTTCCCAACTCCATATCGACATGGACGACAGCTGGCAGAACATCTCGCACCACCGGATCTCGTTCAAAAAGTACGACAAGATGCTCAAGGACCCTGCATCAGACACGGCATTTAAAGCGTGGCCCAAACCCCTGACCATCGAGTTCCTGGAAGAGCAGTATCAGCGCTGGATGCTGGACCTGACAAGCCTGTGTTGGGAGACCGCCGAGGTTAGAGAGCTCGGCGGGAGCGCGGCAGGCGGGGACACCGGAGAAGGGAGCGTGGACGGCGATTTAAAGGACGACATGTTGTAACTGACGGCAGTACGAGTAAGCAGCGCAGGGCAGAGTGACCTGTCAACTTTGTCGATCTCTTGCTGTCCAAGCCTTGTCTTGAATGGGGCTATCTATGCATGCGCTCTGCAGGGACGTTGTGACGTGCGACGTGCGTGCAGGGCAGGCGAGTGCAGTCCATCCTGTCCCTCAAAACCCTTTCCACCAAAACTTCGAGAAAATTCAGAAATCACGAGAATACGACACGAACGCCACGGCCTTGGGAAACATTTCTTCGAAGTACGGAGTACATTATCGGGTAATTGATAATGATCCGGGTGACTCTAGCAGAAAAGGCATGTACATACATAGCCAACAGACGGCGTATTGGCGATGGCGCATTGGATACTGTACGGAGCTCTGGGGTTCTCTTCTTGGCAGCGTCTGGGCTGGACGCATGGTGATTCATGACATGCATGTATCGTGCCTTACTTGGGTGTGGCCTTGATTCCCAGGCGTGCCGTGCCTGCTGCTTGCCGCAATGGTGGCCTGCGGTTATGAGCATTCCAGAGCGCTTGTCGCACGCTACACAGCACAGCGGTCAAAAGTCGAAACTATGCACTGAGCCGACACTGGATACAAGTATCCCTGCCTTTGTTGTGCCACTATGCACGCTTCTGTGCAGAGGACATGGAGGGCTCGCCCTACCTGAGAAGGGCTGTCGTTTTCGCTCGAAGCCCAGGCATACATATACTTGGTACGGAGTAGAGATGAACAACGCTCAGTAGCACGCGACTTGGTGCGAAATGACCGAGGTGATACTTTCATACAAAGGCTCGGGAAGGGTCATGCGGAAATGAATCAAGGCGCCGTGACATGTTCCTCCAGCTAGATCCTGTAACGGAGGCGGCCATGCTCGTGGGAGTCATAGGCATTATTGAGCTTCTGGATGAGTTGAGTCGTTACGTCGTTAGTACTGCATAAGGTACATATCGTCTTAAAGCTTGAAATACCCCAAAGGTGTAGAGAAAGAGGCAATCGAGTGCAAGCGGCTCTGGTCAAGCACTCTCCACCAGAATGGCACAGGAACATGTCAGCCGAACGGGCCGCAAATCTGAACAAGAGACGCTGAGTGAGATGGCAAAAAGCCAAAACTGCAAAGCACGCGCTCCGTGGGCCCCCAATCGTTGCCAAGTTCGTTTGCGGCGACAACATCAAAGAAAGGTGTAACGTTCCCAGGAACCCGGTGACAGGCTTTCCCCTCGGCCACCCCGACATGGTGGCTGCGATCCAACTTTTGGGACCCAAGATCCCTGACGTATCAATGTGAACGGTGCGATGGTGGGAGAAATGGTAGAGTGGATTTCGGCGACGGATGCAGCTTGTGGTGCTTAGACGTAGTTTGTTCATACCGCCCCTCCTAACGAGCAAACTCTTCTTTCCAGTATGTTTGAAAGTCAGCCATCGAACGTTGGGCAACATAACCAATATTCATCACTTTGATGTTGTGTTCGATGCTGTGAATTTTTCCGAAATGGATTCGGCTCGTATTGCTCAGCTCCTGGTTGTTCATGAGGTCGACGGCGATGGGCTTCTTCTTGAACCGGGGCTCTCCAGGCAAGGCTGCAGGTGGATCCTTCCAACGGCTTGAGTAGACGATCGCATGCGCTTGGGCCCCGTCATTGCCGACTCTCCTCCCCGAAACGCCTTGTTGTCGATAAGAGTTGATGGGCACACACATGCTATAGCCTTTTCGTTGTCTGACGACAACCCATCTTCGTATGTGGCTAAATATATATTCACCTTTTGGTCCTCTGGTAACTCCGGGGCCGTCAATACTGGGAGGCTGTAGTTTTCCGCGTTCGAGGCCGAAATTTTCGTGGAACATCATGGAAAAGACCCTTCCCTCGAAGAAGAAAGAATCGTCACGTAAGGTATAGTTTGGGTCAAGAAGCTCAGTGTCTGCCACCTGTAGCTGAGATAGACCTCTGAACTCGACATTGTCCAAGCCGCCAACAGTCGGCAAGATAAGCCTCTTATCGCGGCCGGGCTGAATTTCCCTTGCAGGATGAGGATAAGATACTCCAGTCCCGTGTGAACTGCTCCGATCATGGGTTGCCTTATTTCCGTGCTCGAAATTCATATTTGCACGCGAAATCGGGACAGAAGGGGCTGCAGGTCCGTGACTGTCTTCGAGTCCGCTCTTGCGTCGAGTCGGCATATACGGCACAGTGGTGCCTGATTGAGGGGGAAAATTCCTAACCAGCACCTCTCCGCTCGTCTGGTTCGGTTGAAAACGACTAGTCTGCTGTCCATAGGACGAAAATGCCGCTGTGGTGGGTTGTGCAGCTGTACTTGGCATTGCAGGTGGTCGATACGAAGGAACGGGAGGGCCGTGAACACTGTACGATTGCTGGCTCTGGTCATTCATGTTCAGTTGATCATTGCCAGAACCCTGGTTTCTGGATGTGGATAGCGTCGGTTCCCGGCGTGCGATTGCGCTGGCCTCGAACAGGCGTCTCACGGAGTTCAGTGCCTGGTGAAAGTCTCGGGCGTACTCATTTTGATGGGCTTTATCCTCGCCCTTTCCTTCCAGATGATAAAAATAGTCATCTCGTTCGCGAGCATTGCGACTTTTGCAGGCTTTGAGGATGACATACCGTTGGACGCAACGGTGAGTGCGCAGATCGTCTCCAATTCGCCTGGACTGAACTGCAGAGTGCAGAAGAGATTGAACATCCACGTCCAGGATGCGTCTATTTTCTTTAATGAAGGCGTTGCATTCCTCGAAGTCACTGTATGGAATAGCGATAAAGTCGAGAAGGAGGTCAGACTGAGAAGAGTTTTCCAAGGTGGGGTTACTCGCCAGGGCGTCTTGTGATGGCTTCGGTGTTTGGATTGGTACTCCACGACGTGAGGCGGTGGTCTCACTAACAGACGGGTGCGATGCTGAACGCGAACCGGTGGCAGCAGTCTGCAACTCGTAGCGTTGTGAGATAGGTGCTTGCTGTTCCCGTCGCCGAGGATCCTGCTGAGCGCCCTGGCCTTCAAGACGCTCCAGACGTTGGCGTGGTTGATCTCGTTCAGATCTCGGCATGTCCCTGCAAGGCAGGCATGTCAACAGGCGATAGGTCTAGCAGGTAGAAAATTAATGCCGCCGCACCTTTCCTCGCGAGGAGATATTGCGTTAGGTATCGGATCGACCCTCCCTGTACGTCGATCCTCGAAACAGTACCTCCCTTAGCCGGTCAGCGACACGCTCCAGGCCTGAGATTTCACAACATACCATCCTTAATCACGACTCGGAGTTCACGTAGTTCACGTCCATTGTCGTGTGTCTTCCAACCAAAACCATATCTGTCGATAGGATCAAATAGGGCCATTATGGTCCCGGAGCGTGGGCGAGGCGTGATCCTGAGACCAGCTCCATGGTAGCCAGTAGGACACAATGACCCCAACCCAAATATGTACCACGTCCATCACGCAGAGCCGCACCTGCGGGGAGGAGAGTGGAGCATGAGTTCACGCAGAGGGTATTGGCGATGCTCGACATTGCTCCCAGAAGCGATAGGCCTCGCCGGTGCGTCAGGTCCAACAGCAGCGTGGGTGAGTACAAGACAACGCACGCAGCCGATTCAGGGCTGGGTGATTGGCCGCCATGCTCACTCTAAGAGAGGAAGAGAATAAGATCAGAGCAAGCTGAGGAGCCTGCGGGGAGGACCCTTGCTATCGCCCGTTGTTGTTGCACAAGTTGCAGGAGATACGACGAGGGAGGCGCTGTGAGGGAGGAGACTCGAGGCCCGTGGAGGTCTGGACGGTAGATGTGCGGCGGGTTGCAGGAAGACTGATGTAATTCGAAATGACCCCGATGTCAGACACGCCGACATTATCATGAATCAGAAATTGCAGATGCCTCCTGGGGTTACACAGCGGCACTTAGGGCCTCTTAGGCTTGCTGAGGCTTGACACGGATGACAGGCGCGGACCCGGGGCCCCTGTCAGAGCCTTTTCCGGCGTGATCAGCAGACCTTAAGTTAGAGACAAGGATCAGACGTTTGCCGGCCGCCACACATCTGCCGGCTTGCGTTGTTCCATTGTGATTGCCATCAACCTTGCGTCTCGAAGAACAGGTCGTTGTGGAAGGGACGCTCTTGAAATGCTGGTACTGGGCACGTTGCATCTGGCCATTGGTCCTGCACGGTGTAATGTTTGCAGCCATGGCTGATGCTGCTCTAGTGATGTGTATTTTAGCAATGTGTTTCTGTTCTGTCTGCTCTGTACCCTACAACCGTCTGTTACCTCGCCGAGGCTGTTTGACTTCCCATGCTCCGTGCTCCTTTGACCTCTGCCCCTTCCAGTCGCTCTCGGAGCTGTACCGGCTTTGGCGACTGAGTCTCCCGGTGCGGGCTGCTCGTGTTACTTGATTGTGGATGCAATGTGCTGTCTATGGACTCTCCATCTAACGAGTTACACCAGCATTCGGGTATACTCTTGCAACCGGATCTTGCACGGTGACAATATTCTTCCCGGTTTCTTGACTTGGGACTGACTTAGGACTACAGGGTCGTGGCTTTTCCTCAATGGCCTCCTCAGCCGCCCGTCAAAGATGGGGAGACTTCAACGCTGGACTTCAACCATCGCAGAGAGTCCGACATGCCACGACCAGCAGAGGTCCTCCCAACCATCAATGGAGACGAAGAAAGAGACGAAACAGATGGCAGAAGAATATCATTGGATCTAGCTATGATCGATTATGACTTCCATCCCTCTCGGACGCCCTCGTGGTCGGTGGCAGACTGGGCCTTACCAGAGGACCAGTCTTTCCCTCGCTTAACAGCGGATGTTGTGTCGAACACCTCGCGGGGCGCCAAACCCCCAGAAAATCACCTTGAGCATATTGATAAGCAGTTACATTTCGTTTCTAGATTCCAGAAACTCGCGGAACAGAGGCGAAAGGTGCGACGGCTCAGAGTGCGAGCAAGGGACGGTCGAGGCCAAATACAAGCTACGCGCCATCGCCTCCATGGTGCCCTGCAGCGCGTTCTCAAGGCCATCGAAGCACATTCCGTTCGTTCTGACAGTGAGAACTCACTCATGAAAGATTTGGAGACTGCGGAAATGGTCTGCGATGAACTCAACTCCGAGGACATTGTTCAGGACATTGTCGAAAGCGATCTTCTACCAGAAGAATGGGAGTTAGAAGACTCAGAACGGAGACTGTACGAAGCCGTACTTGGTCCATCGGCTTCTGACGGAGATGATGACCTGGATATCGATCCTGGAACCACGCATCAACAGGATCGTCGCCCTGCGAAAGCCAATGAAAGCGAAACGTATTTACCGGGACCCGACGAGGCAACTGCAGAAGAACGATTGTTGGCACTGGTGGAGGAAAGACGACACTTGAAGGAGAGTCTTGAGAAGCAGGAAAAAGAATACGCAGCGCTACGGAAAGATCTGGAGATGAGAGCGGCAGCGGGTGTTCCCATTGACATTTTCTCACGTGATACTCTGGAAGACTTTGGTGAACGTCGTGGTGCAATGCTGAAACATATCGCAAGATTGAGCACCCAGATCAGCGAGCTCGAGGCTATGAGCTCGGAAGCGTCCCGCCATGATTCAAGACAATCAAACGCTCTATTTGGCCTCCATCAATTCCACGACTTGGAAACTGGGAAATACACACAGGCTCCCGAGAATGGCGACTGTCAGATCCTACGGCTCTACGACGAGGACTACAGGGCTCGCAATGCTGACATGGATTCCTTTTTAGGTCAAACTGTCTTGGAACAGCTGGAGCGTGTGGACAGTCTACAGGAGCAAGAATCTGTTCCTGCCATCGTCCCTCACTTGGCTGTCAAGTGGGCAGTGGATGACGAGCTCGTGGACGATTTGACAAACTATGTGTCTCACTGGATCCTCGGATGTATACAGGCCTCGTGGTGGTCCTTTGCTCGCTTGGCAGCATGGGTAGACACTGCTGGGGAATTTACAATTCAAAGAACCGCAGAACTGTTGAAGGCGACATGGTTTGTGGATGGAGCAGGCCTGTCATCTCCGTTTGTCTGGAGCGAAGACCCAAGGAGTTCGATCGTTCCTCAACCTTACATGGACCTGATGCTGACTCCGACATCTGGTACAGTAGGAATGCGGGAGCCTCTGTGGCAGGTTGATCGACCCAAACGTCGGCACACCTCAGGCTATTCCGATCGGAAGACTCACCAACGAAGAGTGTCGAGCCATAGTCACCCTGGCACAGGCCGAGTCCAGCAAGACCCTCCGGTACCGAGTGATAGTGTCTCGTTGGCTTCGTGATGAAGTCGTGGCTGGTACATTTCATGAACCCTCACATGTATATCAGGGTCTTGACGGCTGCTTGCATCAGGCTCGCTGCTCTCAAATTTCCGGACATGTCGGAAATACAACTCTGTCGCAACAAAAGGGGTTTTTGCCCCTTTGGGCGATGGATCTGAGGCTTATTGGTGTGCAGTCTCAGCATCTCACAAAATGGCTGATCTCCAGCCTCGGCCTCTGCTCGAGTAATGAGCCAGGGTTTCGATGTCGTCTTCGCCGTCTAATCGTGCATACAGGCGGCATAACTTCCCTCCGCCCTTTCATACGGTGAGTTTTCCGGAACCCTTCATTTGACGGAAGGATCATCTTGCATACACCACCTGAAGCCGGTCACCCTTGTAGAAGTGCATAAGAACCCATCTGCCCACTGCGACTTCCCCGCCTTTTTCGGAATCAGGAAAACGACCACAGTTGGTTCAATTGTAAACAACCCTCTTAATACCGGCTCATCGAGGAGAAAAAGGGCGCTTCCCGCTCGTAGCATTGGATTCCCGAGCCCAGTGAACTTGACCAGACCAAAGCGCCGCTGGTGTTTGTCTCGCCATGTGCCGAGCCTGACCGTGTAGGTTTACCACAGATGATAGGTAGCATGTGGTGCCTCAATGTGAGCTAAACTTCCAGGTTCGTGTTACGAGCCATACGAATCGGGGCATGCTCATTTGACGACTCCGATGCACGTCTCCCGGCCCTGTTTGGAGGACCAATATGACGACCCTTGTTTCAAATCACGCGGCTGAAAGCTGGCTGGCTGAGCGGCTCCACGACTGGGCAAACCAGCCCAGCCTTATTGTGGAATTTACTGTGTATTGGATAGCTCCATTTGACAGTTTGTGCTCCTTATGGCATTTGCCCTGCTTGAGAAGTTCCAAGTCACGGATCCATCGGTGATAGAGAAGCCTTGATATGCCTTGCCACGGCATCCATGGGCACCCGAGCAGAGCGGGACAGTCGAGCAGTGAAGGCTGTGTCGGAAAGGCCGAGAGGAGGTTTACTGCAGAGTTGTTATCCGGCGTCGGTGTTGCTAGAAGCCGACTTCATGCCACGCAAGTCCCGCTCTTTCGGTGACTGCGAGTAGGATGTTGGACTCTTCGACACAGTCACTTTGACCATGGCAAACGCGGCCCGCACAGTGATCGCGCCTTCAAGGTAATACTGCCACCTCATCCAGCCGCGGAATTCCTTGCCGTGGATCGACAGGGGGAATGCCAAATATGCAGAATGAGGCTCGCTGCATACAGCGTAGGCGTTAGCGAATGTCCAGGAAGGAGACTTACTGATGAGGCATGAATTGCGAAAGTGCGTCGTTACGATTGTACCCACCACCTGTCGAGGAAGCTTCAGAGCATCGTCCTGCGGTGTACATAGCTGCCGTGGTCAAGTCGCCCGAGGGTCTTCCTCCATTGCCAGCTTGCACGGCATACTCCAGCGCAGACGTGTTCTGAACACGGGCCCGCCGTTCCGAAGAAATAATACATGCTGAGTTCCGGGAGCGGCTCCAGTGGCTATTCAGTGTGCTTTCCACCAGGCTGTTGCACGCAAGGCGATAGCGCGATGCGAGGTGTTGACTTTGACTTCAAAGTGCCAACGACGGGCGTACGATCCATTGGTCAATCCCGGACGTGGAGCTGCATGGAACCGCATCACATTGGGCCGCAAGGTTTGCTTGACCGCAAGTCCTGCCAGTCGTCATCGATTCCAGCAGGGCGGATACAGGCCGCCTTCTCCGCGACGAGCCAAGCTTGCATTGGTGTTAGCCTTCTTCGGATCCAACAGGCTGGCTCCAAACTTGGTGAAGCTGTCTGTTTCTCCTGGCATTGGATGACAGATGGCAAAGCTCGCTGAATGTTTACCTTCCCATCGTCTGCCTCATCTTCCCGGAGGCGCACAAGGAAAGCGAGCTGGGAACGCACATGTTGACAATAGAACGACCTATTGCCCGAGCAAGCCATGAGGTTCGAGAAGCGGAAGTCCAGTAGAGTTGGGGAGGGCGGTGAGTCACAGCAGATCATGGCGTGGCTTCCTGGTCGGATGTCCGGGGATGTTGGGCTCTCATCGAGTCAATTGGATATTTGAGAACCTATCAGACCTTACAGTCATCATCCTCTGTCCTCATTCGGGGACCTACTCGCGATGCAATGCTTCTAAGCCGCCGCCTTGCCTTGGGCGAAGGACTGCACAACTAGCCATCTGTTGCACTACTGGAAGTGTTGGTCCGGGTGACAGTCCAAAAGCATCAATCTGTGCTGCATCCAATGTCTTGGTGGGTGTTGAAATGACGGGCTGATTGCGAGTCTGGGGCTCGTACGGTCGAGACGGCTCAGACAGTATTTCTCGAAATTCAAGGTTATGGCATCGATCCCTCCTTACAATCGAGTGGCTAGTTTGGAGTCTCTTTGCCGCGCGTCAAATTGAGGCTCCGTCTCAAGAAGTGTCAGGCGGTGGTCTCAATGATCGAGTGGAGCGCCATCGCCATTTGAAGGCAGTGACGGCGGGAAACCGCTATGGCGACCACCTGCTCTCTGAGGCTGCACTTCCACGGCATCAGAGCACGTCGCACCGGTCGTGGCAATGGCTGGTTGAGAGTCCCGTCGCCGCGACGTCGAGCAGCCCGGGCGGCCTAATCACCATCGCTCGATGAAGAATCGGGAGCTGAACCGTGCTTGTTCTGACCGAACCTACAGCGTGGTCCGTAATCGTATCCCGTTCTCTTCAATCGGCGACGGATGTCCGCTTCACCCGGATCGGATCGACACCGTGACAGTTTCGCTGTACTCCGGACGGTCAGGATATCAGTAGCCGCCACTGTCGTGCTCCCCAGAGATAAAGACCTTGCCTTAGTGTGTCATACTGTCGGACCCTACGAATTGATACGGAAGGGAGCGGTCTCTTTCTGTCCTGCCCACCGGAGAATTGAATTTACCGGTACAAGTGTATCTTGTCGCCCACACTAGGGCAGGGGACCGGACTCCGCGCTCTGTATGGGGCACTTAGTCCGTATTCGTCTGAGCAGGATTGCAGCTGATGCGCTAAGCCATAAAGGACTATTTTCAACGATTACGTCAACAAAAATCGTTTCCAAGTTCAGTACTCCATATGTAGTACAGTACGTATCAGAGGATCGTGGTGTTTAGGCTGGGGTGGGATACCTGTGGGATGGGAAGAACAAATGTACAGAAGAAAGATGGAACAAGCTGTCGAGGTTTCTTCATGCGGCTCACGCTTGACGTCATTGGCCTGATGCTCCTTCTGATTACTACGAGGCTACGAGGCTGGGAAAGTGGGGTTCAAGCCATCATGCAAGCAGGTCAATATTGACGCCGGCGGATCCGCGATGCGATCATAGCGTCACCTTGTAGGGAGTATTGTGGGGACTATTTCCCGCTGAAAGCAGAAAGTTTACTGGTAGTCGGTCTTTTGATAAATGGTTCATTATCTGACGTGGCCTGTCGTATCGAGATTACTAGCCTCAAAGCCCAGCACAGCTAAGGAAAGGCAACCACCATACCTCAAGAAGAAGGCAAGCCACGATCGGTCCCACCCAGATATGGTGTACGAATTGCAACTTAGGAACGAACGAGGCTTTCAGAAAAGGGGTGACAGAGGCTGCGTCCAGTCAGTCACTGAGGGCGTTCAACAAGAACAATGTGCGGGATCAAGGCGGGATCCTCGTCCGTCGAAATGCCGTTTCCAATCTTATGGGTAGACTGTAACCAAAAGGCGAGGGACTTGTAGCCAGTGCACCTGCAGAGCACTGTGCAACAAAAACGTATATCATGTTGCATGAACCTTCCACAGGGGTTGCCGCAACATCTCGTTCAGTGACTCAGACATGGCCACCCGATCTTGGAGCGACGGCGTTGGCGGCCGCGATGGCTTCATTCCGCCAGTACTGACAGAACCAAGCCATCGAATCTGGTGATATCTTTCCGACTTCCTTCACTCTCACATTGTGCTCGATGCTGAAGACTTTGTCGAATCGAATGCGGCTCGCCTCGTGGAGCTTCTTGTCCTCGCTTGCGGGTACAACGGTGATGGGACGCTTACTCATGGGCGGCTCGCCACGGAGGCTTTGCGGCGGTGTACCATCCATGTGGATGATGGCGTGCTCTCCAGTCTTGTTGGTTGAACCCTCGTCTAGTGAGACCTTGCCCATGATACGTGTTGATTGGAATGACCCAGCTGAATCCGTGACCACCATCCCGTACAATGGCGAATCGGCGGACCTTACTCAAGATATTCTCCCCATAGAGTCCTTGGGAAGAGACTCCACCTTGCGCGGTGGTCAAGGTCGTGTTTTTACTGGTATCATTTTCATGCCATAGTACAATAAACACCCGGCCGATAGTAAACCAGCCACTGGGTTTAAGGATGAAGTCGACGTCCAAGCTCGACTGCCGTGTATCTTCGGACCTTTGGGACGGCGCGCCAGCACTCCTCCGGCGCCCATGCGGTCGTACGGGCGCCGGCGTCGTCGCGCTGAGCCTGGAGACGGACAGGCTGTCTCCGCCCGGCATTCGCACGCCTCTGGCTCTGCTCATTTGCTGCACGAGTGCCTCCACTGCCTGCACCGTCCCCTCGGTGTGATTGCGCCTATCTTCTAGTTCAGGGTTGAAGCGTTGACAATCTTGCTCAGAAAGGCTGTTGTACTTCCTGACCAGTAAATACAGCCTGATGCAGGCCTGCCGGAACCTCGCCTCCGCCGGGATATCACATTGTATGGCTTCTAGGAGGAAGAGATAATCGTCGACCCCAAACAGGTCTGGTCGTTCAGCAACGACCAGTATCCCGTATGTGTCGTTTCGTACCACATTTCGGATGTGTTGGTAGAGGGCGTCCTCCAGACAAAATGCTGCTCGAGCTGGAGAGTGGTCCCTCTGAGCGCTGGTTCCCGAGAAAGCTTTGCTACTCCTTGAACGTGCAGTGGGAAATCCTCTCCCATCATCAGAAGCGAATTCGTCGCTTCCGGCTCTGTATTTGCCCCTCTCAATTGTCTCGGACGACTGAATGCCTTTAGGTTCGCGTTGCAGCTGGCCTCGCTCTTTCTCACTGTCTCCATCTCTCGGCCTCCGTGGCGTAGAAGGCGTCGCTGTCGTCAGCTCTCTACCACCGCTACCCTGGGATCTTCCATGCTTCGGTCTATCGGGCAAGTCCCTGCCATACTGGCCGTAACCTGAATCACGCTGAGACATGACTCCAGTTGAATAGGAAGGGACGCCTTGTGCGTCCAAGACTGGGGGAACCAAGCTCACAGTACCAGAGAAGGTCGCAAGAACAGATCTCAGGCTTCAGAATGTGTTCGAAGCTCCAGTACATCCAAAATGCTAGAATCACCAGAGGTCACACTGCCACAAACAAGGCAGATGAGGCTGGGAAAAAGGACAGGTAAAGGACTGGCTACGCACGATTGGCGCGTCTTATAGGCATCATGGTGCCACGCTCATAGCAGGATGGCGGCTCTTTTCCTCTCCTCCCTCTCCCTCCCATAGAGGCATTCTTGCTGCAGCAGAGTGCATGCAAAATGCAAGCCGACAGACATCAATTGGAACGATCATCGAGGGGAGCGGGGTTGAAGCAGCAAATGAAGCTGAGCGATGCTCGTAGCTGGCTCATGGCTGAGATTAAAGCCTGTCCAGACCAACGACGAGGACGGATGATGGGAAGATATGGCCAAGGGGGTGAATGGTTGAGGAGAAAGTGGCGCCAGGTGAGGGATGTGGTTCGGGGAGCAGGTGCTTCCCCCAGGCGGCCCAGGCGGGGCTGGTCGGTAACGATACAGGTATTACAGGGGCCTGCCCGAGACAAACTGGTCAAATTGGCGGTCCGACAGGCGTTTACCTACCTGAGGCTCGCGTCAATCCACACCTCATGCAACCCCCCCATCCGCCGTCGCTATTATTGCCCTCAACTTTGGCTGGGCTGCCTCGCGGCCCCTGCTTCGCATTTATATCAATGGCACATCTCGCCTCAGAATGGGGCCACCTTCGTCCTACCATGAACACGCCACTCAGCGGTCAGCGGAATGAACTTCTTCTGGAGCAGGACCAAAACAGCTGCCGCCCTACCTCCGCAAGAGTACGCCCAAGCGCTAGCCTGTTGCCCCTTGCACCGTTCTGACACGTCTACAGCTCGAATTTAAATCATCGGGAGTCACCGCCGCCGCAACAGGTCCCAGATGCCACCCGAGCTGACTCTAAAAAGGTGGACAACAATGTTTTCCGCAGCGAGGTTCTTTCACCCATTGGGAATGTTGACCAGACAGACAACGGACCGTCAACTCATGAAGCCATGAGCATAGAGCAACACCAACCGGATACACCTCAGGGAGAAACACACTCCTCTCGGCACTCCACCCTGGTAGTACAGCCATCGCATGGCTCAGATGAAGCCGCGTCGAATGTAGTTCAGGACCCACGGGCTGCTAGCGAGAATCGAACCTCGGCGCCAGTGGACCATGTGAGTCCACCAGATGAGCCCGTCAACACTCAAGACCGTGGGAATGCTTTGCGCGATCGCTGGTCACGACTGGCGCATGCGGCGGATTCGATGACCGGAGATTTAATATTAGCAAGCGATTGTCGAAGAGAGGTTATTGGGAAGAGAAGTGTCGCATTGCTAGCCATTCAAGAGCACCTGAAGACTACGCAAGATCCTTCTCTGCTACATTTATGGGATGCGCTGTCCGATTTACAGAGCTCAGAGCAGAAGTTACTGCAACAAGACGAGAATCTCGTTCCACGTGGGTACGAGATTGTTGCCCAAGGCTCCAAGATATTTGGCGTCGAAGCAGATACTTCTCTTGAGATCCTTGAAGCGCAGGATATTGCTGTGCCTCCCACTGCCACAGCTACGAGCCCGTCCGTTCTCTCGGCAGACAATATCCGACTCGACCAAACCTCGGAGGCTCGGCGATACCTCTCGAGAAAGGGCGACGTGGACCTGTTGAGGGAGAGCCTGATGGGCCTCGACGAGGAGCAGGTCATGGCTTGCGCTTTTCCCGAGGTAGCGATGCCCGCGGCCCAGCTGGAATCGAGAAGGCAACAGCTTACCCTCGAACTGGAGCAAGCCGAAGCGGACCTGGAGACACTACACAACAACCTGCCAGACAGGGAGGTGCAAATCCCCAAGGATCAGCTTCGTTCCTTCCCGACCAATGAAGAAGCGTCATCTCAAACCGACCGTGATTCAGCAATAGGTGGCGAAACATCAGGCCCGCAACAAGAGGTCCAGGCCGAGAGCCTTTCACAGATCCTGGAGCATGTAACGGATGAGAGTCCTGTTAGACCAGAGACACTAGTCAACGCCTATCTCCTATACCAGTTGCGTCAATCTCCGGAAGAACGCAAGGCTTTTTTTAGGACTGTTGACGATGAGCTAAAACTAGGAAAGCAAGCAGGCCGTGCAGATATGAAAACCGACATCCCCATTGAGCACTGGTTCGACGACGAGGCAGGCAAAAAGAAGTCCAAGAAGTCTCAGACGTCACTCACGAAATACATCATCAGTCAACCAAGGTCCAACATGACCGAAGTGGGCACCGCTGAGCATGGGCAGCTAACGCATGGAAATAGCGAGCCGGTTGAACGTCGTGAGGATACTCAGCACAACACACGCGAAGATGTTCGGGAACACAGGCTTTTGGCACGCCAAAAAGCCAGGGGCACGAGTTCTCTCCGTTGACTACATGTTTTCTCCAAGCCATTGACTTTCGATCCTACAAGATGTCCCTTGAGTTGTTCGGATGCTTCCACAATTATTGAATGTGTACATCTGCTGTAGATCATTGTTGCGCGCCTTGGTTCTCCGAAGGTATGCTTCCTACTCGACGTTAACAAGATGAGGCTGTCTGGGCCTTGACACCGGCTGACAGCCCTGCTGCGACCAGGATTCCCTGGCTAGTTGCAAGTTTACACACCCTGGATCGCACTACAGTACGATCCTATCAAATTCCCGGAGCCAGGTTCTACAGGACACGCCGACACGTTAGCGGTGGCGACTCAAATGACCACAGTTGTATTCGACGTGGGAGACACTGTGATCTCCATCCTGTCACGATTGTATGTTCAGCGAACCGCCGAGATGCAGGTCACACGATGCATCGCTTACAGCATCCTGGAGAGTTGGCCTCACCCTCCAATGTTCGGTGCCCGTAACTCATTGGGACGGTGCGTCTGTCTCCGGCTTCTACGTGGTGTAGCGGCTCTCACACTATCACATGTGCTTTTGACCATTGTCCTCTGGCGTGCACAGCCTCCATCCTGCTCGAAACGCTGAGCAGCTGGTGAGGCTGGCCAATTGAAATGAGAAGGCGCTGAATAAAACCGGGATGGTAAAAGTGGTCAATTTCACAAACGAGCATTCCGGATTTCTTCTCAACCGGGCAATTCGCATCGGATTGGCCAGCGGTTTATTCAAACTCGTCTCCTAGAGGACGACCTAGGAGCAATACGCTGGTGGCGCCTTTCACTGAACGAACCCCGGTGTCTCTATATCAGTTGACAGGCAGTAAAACACAAAATGTCATGACATGCCTTTCTCGAAGACAACCGTTCTAGAGATAGCCTGCGCCGATAGCAGGTCACAGCTTGACCGCGATCATGGCATCTGGTCCCTGCTGTACTCTCACGACGGCCAATAATGGTCTTTTGGCAACTGGTCCTGTCACGGCAAGTTCGAAGGCGCAGTTTCCGGCTGATGGAGGGTACTGTGTAAGCTTTGTAGAATGTTCTTGGGAAGCCTAACTTGATTTCTGCGGACGGATCACTGCAGCACCGACTAAGTTAGCAGCACTGCCGGGAGTTGGCCCGATGTCGGGACGGGGGTGTTCACTACCGGAGAAGTGTGAACTTAATTAGGACGTCGGAGTACGAGTACCCAGTATCCGGGAGATCCCCAGGTAAGAAGAGCCAAGTGTTTAGGCTCGAAGCATCCCCCAGTGGGTGCCAGTGATTATCCACACACTAACTCAGTACCCACCCCCGCAAGAAGTACTCAAAGCCTCCACTTGACGATCCCTCAGCCTCATACCGAAATACTCAGCGGCGAATCTTGACCTCTCCAAAGTCCATTTCCGTTTCCAGACTGAGCAACCGCCAACTTAACCTGAGTCATGACTAAGCCATTCTCAGCTGTGGCTGTGCGCTCCTGAGCGCGGCTTGGCAAGCCCTGAGCACACCACGAGTATCCCTGAGTATCCCTGAGTATCCCTGAGTATCCCTGAGTATCCCTGAGTATCCCTGAGTATCCCTGAGCATCCCTGAGCGTCCTGAAAGAGGCCCTGAGCGCAGGTGTAGGGGCCCATAACGCGGCCCCTTCCGGATCAAGCGGTTCCTGAATTCGGCTTTCCTACGTTTCAGGGTTCCCAGTTTCGACCCCTGCAGGCCCGGTTATTGTTGCCTGCTTTCCAAAGCCCAGTCTCGGCCTACGGCCTTCGCTGCCTAGAGTTGGTGGGGACGATAAAGCTAACATCCATCTAGCCGCCCACACATATTTCGTCGTCTCTCTGCAATTCAAAGGCGCTGTCACCGATACGACGAAGATCTCTCTGACATTTCTAAACAACATACTATCGCATATCCCTCTACTCAATACTTTGTGTGGACGTTCGTATTGACAGAGGCCCAGTTGCTTACCTCTTTGCCAATTGCAACGACACATTGACTGGCACATTCGCTGAACCATACCTATCGCGAAACTGGACTAAAGGAAGATAATGACAAGGGATGAGTGGGAATAATGTACTGTGAGCAGAAGGAAGGATGGGGGCTCGGTATCTCTGGCCGGTGGAGTCTAGCAGGTGGATTATGATCATGCGGATTGGAAAGCTGGTCCGGCAAGACAGACTCAAACAAGCACTGAGGGTTTAGCGACTTCCGTTTCGGCATCTGAGCTCCCGTCTTTGACTTAGCAGTACTCGTACAAGGAAAGTAAAATCTACGATAAGCTCACGTGTGGCTCACCTTAATCGCGCCGCTCTTGAAATCGACTCACCCGCCCATTCACCCTCCGCTCACCGTTCCTCTATGCTGATCGTCCAGCGACCCGTCAGCCGTTCAAGTCCCATTTCGGCTGTCTTCCCTATTCTTATCCCGTCCCTCCTGCGCCCTAACGCCCCATTTCCCCCAATGAAATACAAAATCCCCGCCAAACCCTCTCTGGCTATGATCTCTTCTTTTCGAATGTCCTGCAACTACACCCTTGAGTTTGTCACCAACCATCTCCGGGCCGTGTTATGACTGTCCAGCTCTCTACCGAACTTGGCCCACATGATGGGCAAGCAGGAACTCACCACTGAGAATTACTCTAGGTCTGTGCCAAAGCGAATCGCTACTAGAGAGTAGCACACAGGTGATCACGAGATTCATGGCCACAAGAAACACATCATAAAGATGAAGAGGGATCAAGCGTATAGCCTTCAGTGCTGTATCTTATGAGAGCTACGACATTTGCTTTTCACTCTAGATTGCCTATAGCTAGCTAGCATAGGCGAAAATAGGCGATGAAGTCCTTCAACACGAGCCCTCGGCCAGTGCCACAACAAGATCTTCGCATGGGCGTGGTGTGATTCGAATTGCGTGGGCGTGGTGCTCATCGTTTTTGCGATGCCGTATTGTTCTCTGATGTCATATGGGCATGATGCTCATGCCAGTTTTCAATGTGAGTCTGGCGACTGTGCGTGGGGTGGTGCTGTTACCAAGTGGTCAGACATCTGCAGTGCAGAACCCGAATACCCCTGGCAGTTGCCAATCAACATTACACCTACTTAATATTCTCTCAATCCTGTGGCTGTGTGTTATGGTCAAAAGCACCGCTGGCTTTCTCGACCTTTTTATTCTCTGCTCTGGATTGTCCCTGCGCCAAGGATTTACGGAATTGTCCCTGAGCTCGCCTTTGGGGAGGTATCGGAGGCTCAATTCCATGTACGCTAAAGGTTATCGGTCACGCAGTATCGGTCCAAGCTCTCTTCTGTTCAACAGCTGGACACCTCATCAACGCCAAACACTCAGCTGCGTGCGAGCGTTTACCGGTTTGGCCGCGCAAACTCTTCCTTTTCCTTCCGTGATGACTATTGGACGTTCGCACGAGTTCGACGACGATATAGTGGCGCCTCAGGGAAACAAGTACATACTGCATTCGACTAAATTTACCGAAGGTACATCTAAGTCTCAGCTAACCGCACCGTTTCCCAAACCTCTCGTCCCTAGACCGAAGCTCGGCCAGCCTACCGGAACATTTCAATAAACCGGCGAACAGTAATTTCCCAGTATCTCAGCGCGATCACGCCTCTCCCTCGTCAGTGTGCGATGGCCCGCGTCTGCTCAACAGGCGAAAATATCCAAACTTCCACCACCACTGCAAGCAGCAAGTCAGCCATGTATCGAACCAAATCGGCTTGCGTACGAGGCTCTGTCTTGAGCCACTGAGTCTCCAATGCTGCGAGATGCGTCCCCGTGTTGATAACCCCTATTTGATGGAATGGATCGCATATTTGAGGCAAGGGTGGTTGGGGATACTGAACAGATTTGGAAGTCCCTATGTCGGCGAAGGAAGATCAATTGTCATTGACGTCATTCAGTCCCTGGCCGAAACGCAGCTGCAATGGAAGATTGCCCTACTTTAGCTATATCCCCAGGCAATTTGATTTCGTAGCGCAGATTGCGACCGCTGACAATGATATTGAGGGTGCCTTTGATCCTCCAGCAAGGGAGCTTGCCCGGCACCGGTTGGGGTTTGATGAGACCAGAGGTTTTGAGAGACGTCATATCGATCTCCACGTAGCCTGCTTGAATTGCACCTGTTCTTAGTCAGCTCCTAGCTTTCGAGCCTCCGAAGTTAGATAGTGATTCACCTTCGTTCTCGGGACTTTCGCGTCGGTAGTGGTCTTCATGGCGGCGGTCAGAGACGTATAGATACTCTGCACCCACTAGCTTTCTCCTGGAAATGGCGAATGTGTATTCAACTTCTCTCGGGATAATGTACTCTGACTCCACAGTGTCACCCTATCAGAAGGTGTCAGCAATGGGCTATCGACGATCAGCAGACGCTATAAAACATCGTGATCAATACCTTTTTTATGATCCATTCGATAGTATTGTCTATGTATTCCCGTCCGTCAATCTTGTCTGTAATCGGGACTTGGCCTAGGTGCTCGGCTTGTGTGCCGTACCGCTCTGTTCGTATGAACCCGTAGCTGGCCTGAAGAACTCGGGCAGGTCCATCTTCCTTCCTGAGAGCGCGAAGAACGGCACCACGGGCCACGGCGGTCGACCTGCTCGTCAACAAGAGAAGATAGTGAAACGGAAGATGGATTTACTTACGGTAATTTTGACGTCTCGAACACAATTGTTCGTGCCCAAGGGCCGCATTCTGTTGCTAACGATTTCCTCAGATGATCGCATAATGATTCAGACTGTCCGAAGCCGCCCATAAGTATAATTTTCTGCGTATCAGATGAGCTTGATACCAAAAATATGGCGTGCTTGCTACCTTCACATCGCATCCTTTTTCTCGTGCAAGTCTCAATTGCTCCTTCATGATTTCAGCGACGCCCTCCAATGAGGGCAAGAAGAGAACCTCCATCTCCTTCCTGTACGCTGAGTTAGGTCTCGCGATGCCGATGTTGTATTGAGGTATTGATATCATATCTTACCGGTTCAGTACCAGCCGTCCTTTTTCGAACCGTAGCTTGTCACTATGTTTGAGGCCTTGCACCTTGACTGTGTAGTTGGCGCGCGGATCTAAGAATTTCGCGTCCAACCGTTTCTTGTCTCGCCTCTCAAACTCGACTACTAGCCCGCTTATGATTGTCGGGAGACTTTCGCCGTTGTCCTCGAGGTAGGTAGCATTTTTCAGTCTTTCACGTAGTAAGTCCTCGTATCTCTCGTTGATGAAACTTGATCCACAAGTTGAACCTATCATCCTGTAAGTCGGCTAGTGGCAAGTAGCTGATGCTTGACTTGCCTCCGGGTTCAACTTCTTCAGTCTTCAACCGCAGTGGAAAGTCTTTGTCCACAGTGTATGTTATAGCATCAACGGTCCCACCACCTGCGCCTAACAGCATAAAGGTGTCACCAATCTGTGCACATTAGCATGGTGTAACTCCCACGATAATGATCCAGCAAACCACGCACTTTCAAGCGCGTCTTTTCGCGAGCGAGAACGCATGCAGCTGCCCCTTCGGGTTCTGAAACGATGAAGAGGTTGTCGATAGTACCGTGCTGGAGTTTGCCCAAGCACGTGTTGGCGATAGCCGCAGTCAATGCAATTTGCATTTGGCGTATCGCTTCAGCCTTCCATACGGCAGGGACACAGAGAACAAACTCCACTGTCGAGGCATCAGTATATCCCTCTGAATCGATGAGTCTTGTTTTGGTGTGCTGCAGGAGCTGTGCGAGATAATCGGCAATGAGATCGGTATCCTCATTAATCAGTAGCATCTTTTTGAGTATGCTGCAACTTTTCGACAGACCATTCCTGACTTTCTCCGTGTGGGGGCTTTTGTCCAAGATCAATTTAAATCTCGATAGATGTCTTGAATGATCCGTGTTATAATCGGCTTCCAAAAGCTGATCCTGAACGCCATAGCCCCAGAAGAGAGGCGCTTTTTTGTTTTCTGGATGCGATAATATTGACGATGGATGGTTCGACTCTGGTAATCCAGTCGAAGCACTTCCTACGGAGAACGCTTGGTGGTCATTTCCCCCTGGACTGTCGTCGTCTTCTGCAGGTTGACGATCAACAGTGTCACGACTTTGAGGAATCGGCCTCGGTATTCGCTGAGAATACCATAGCTCAGTGGGCACGTCGTGGCATGTGAAGTTTCCGTATGGATTGTAGGGATACCGATCGACAATCTCAATCTGCTGTAGACCGATACGGGGGCGTTGGCTCGCATTGTAATAGCCGACGTAGGCAACAGAGCTGAAGGTAGTTCCGAAGTCTATAGCAATAACAAAATGTCTTGTATCATCAGAGTCTCGCATGGGGGTATCTGGGTCCATTGAGACGTTGTTCGACTTATCGAGGAGGTACGACAGAAGTGTATACAGTGAAGACGCTCGATCAATCCTGCACCCACAGAAGCTGGAGAGCGTTTCCGCGGCAAGCCTCGTCACCGCCGGCACATTGTGTTTCTTAAGGGCTGCACATCCGGTGTGACAGTACCGAGCGCACTACGGTCATGCCAACGGCACATGAGCCAAAACGTCCTGCTAACCCCGTCCGGGGAATTTGACCGGCCATCTATCATCCGGGTGATCAAATGGGCGAGATTCTCGACGGCGCACTCGATGCCGGCGATACCGCAAGAAATGTCGACGTTTCGCACATTTGCGAACTGTGTAGACTGGTGCAGTCCACCAACAAATGCAACCGTCGCGCACCCACTTCAGCATGGCCAACATGGATAATAGTGTTGCTGCACCATTCGATCAAACGATTGCGATCCTGTGCGAGCGGGTTGCAGGCCTTCTTGCGCAGCAAGCTTCATTGCCTCGCCGGAGACTCCTCATTGCACTGGCTGGCGTCCCTGGTTCGGGCAAGTCCACAATTTCCTCTGCCTTGTTGAAAATCCTCTCCAAGAAAGCCGCCGGAAGCATTGTGGTGGTGCCCATGGTGCGTCAAGCGATTTCGTATGACGATAACCGCAGTGTGTGCTGAATTCGAGCCCAGGATGGCTTTCATTACTCCAAAGCGGCCTTAGCAAGCTTTCCCGACCCGGCGTTTGCATTCCGCAAACGAGGAGCGCCCTTCACGTTCGATGTGACCGCCTTTCTGGACTTTGTGTTAATGCTCAAAGACCAACCAGTTACTTTCTCAGGAGAACCCGAAGTTCTGATGTTTGCACCGAGCTTCGACCATGGAAAGCAAGATCCAGTGGCCAATGACATCGAAATATCGTCAAGAGCTCGAATAGTCATCATCGAGGGCAACTATACTCTCTCCGATGAGCAGCCGTGGTGTAAAATTGCCGAACAGGTTGATGAGAGGTATGTGAAAAAGCAAAGTTTCGGGAAGTCAAGGACTAAAATATTCAGGTGGTTTGTAGACACCCCGCCCGATGTCGCCAAAGAGCGACTTATTGCTCGACACCTCCGTGCCGGGATTGAATCGACAAGAGATCTGGCGGCGCGGAGGGTTGAAGACAACGATCTTCCAAATGCGGAGCTCATCCGAAATCACCTTACTGAACCCAATCTGAAAATCGTTTGCTAGGGAACTCAGAAGTCCTGACCGATTTGATCCCAACAGAACGAATCAAAGACTTCGTCGGACTCCGTTGGCCACGCAAAGAGGCCCGTGGTCCACGGCGCTGGGACTTCGGGATTGGTAGACAGCTCGCCCAAGTTGTTACGCTGATCCAGGCGGTCAAGTATCTCCGCGCATTGGATTGCCGAGGGATTTTTGGCTAGGATATTCCGAAGGATGTTGCGAGCTATGTCAATATCTGCACGCCACATCTCCAAAGATGCGCTTTTTATGTTGCCCAGAACGGGTATCATGGTGACAAGTGCAGCGTGAAAGAGGAAGTAACTGCAGTCAGTGAGAATGTTTAGCGTCGAGACCGGGAAGGATGTACTTACGTCGAGTACCAACCTGCTAGCTTGCCTACCTCTGCATCGTGTAGATAGTCATTTATGGAGTTGATGGTTAAGTGAGCGGCCTCCAAACAGGCAGTGATGCACTTGTCTTCATTGGATGCTGCCGTTGAATACGGAGACTGCCCACCGAAGTTCACGGCTTGTCGCAGGAGGAGTTGGCGAAGGAGTATTATTTTCAGGTTCCAGAAACGCCACCACAGGCGGGATCTGGCGAATAGGTACCACTCCTCGAAGTAGGACACTTCCTCCTGGATTTGAAAATACCAGGGTAACGTAGTCGCCCATTGATCGAGACTTGCGACCATTCCAAGCGCTTCCTCGGCAGAGATCGATCTGTTCAACAGCAGACGATTGGAAATATAGTTTGACTGCACATGGAAATCTGCCTGTGCTTTCATGCTGGAATAGATGGTTGGGTGAGGCGATTCGGAAGGGGCAATGGCGGTTCTGGCTGTTAGTAGCTGCCAACAGTGAGCGTAGCTGAGCTAATATACGTGGACCGTTTCTCTTACCTCGTCGTCGATGTTCAAGACGTATTTGGCATTCATGGTGCTACGGTCAGGCAGTAAGATGACTCGCCCGAAGGTAGTTGACGCGCCGCTGTCAAACATGAAAAGGCCCCACCAAACCCTCCGGCGCATCTCCTGCTGTAGAACTGGGACATTCCAGCTGGGGTGTTCACAGTGCAGGCCGAGACTCAATCCCATGCGTGTGGCAAGTCCCAGGAAATTCCAGCCTGTGTTTGGTCTGTTTCGCTTCTGGCTGAGATTGCTTAGCAAGACCAACGCTTGCACGATGGTGAGGTTGGCGGACTCGAACATGGATTCATCTTTGGCGAGAGAGGTAGCGCGTTGGTAAAGTTGGTCGTCGAGCTCAGTGCGGTCGTGAACCGACGTCCATGACCCAAGCGCGAGGATGGTGTAGAAAAGCATATTCCAGGAGCTCTGCTGGGGCCGTGGAATCAGCTCGTAATACTGAGCCCGAAAGGTTGCCTCGTGGACAAAGGGGTATGAGACGTGGTAGTTTGCGAAGTAAGAGTCCACGAGCTTGGTCTTAATCTGCTGGGAGAGTGAAGCTTCCGAAAAGCGCCACGAACCATCCAGAGACTCTGGACTCTGTCCAGACATCTCCGGAGGTCGAAGATGGGACCGGGTCAGGATGGCGGGATTGCCGACCCAATACAGCAGTGACCGTAAGAAGACCACCCCGGACGTGGCACCTGGATAGCTGTTATGATTCGGGAATGCATTAAAACCTTGGTACCCTTACCTATATATCCAGCACCATTCGGTTCAATACGTAACGCCGCCATGCCGTCAGCGATGTCGTCCAGGGAAGTTGTATCCTCTGTCCAGTCGTAGTCCTTGATCTCGTTCGGAGCTAGGTCGGAGACGAGTCCAAGGTTGTCTTCATTTGCGTACGAGAGGTCATTTTGTGGCGCCGGAGTTGGCTGTACCACTGCCGTTGCCTCAGTCTTTACTCGTTCGGGACCCAAAGATAAGGCTGTTTCGAGATCTAGACCAGGGTGAAGGCGAGCAAATAGCGCTTCGAGGTCCTGGAGTCGCTGCTCGACATTTGAGAGATATCTGCCCGAAGGTTGAACCTCATCAGTCCATTAGCGAAGCGGAGCACATACCTTCGAGTTAGGGGTGAACGAATTATCTTTCCACTGTAGCGACATGCAACGCCGCCTTGTATGCATGCAGAACACGCCGGGCGTTCTTTGGAACACTGCAAGTGGTTAGGGACTCATTAAAGACGCCCGGAAATGGAAGTCGGACTTTTGTTTTCTTGAGACGGCACCCATCACACTTGGGGAGAATCAGCATGGATGCAAAGGATAGCCAGGGGAAAGCTCACTGCCGGAATTGTGGAGGAGCGCGGTCTCTGTGCGTCCATCGTTGTAGGGGCTCGAGAAGATGGGAGGGTGGTTGGTCGGATTAACGGTCATGATCCCGACAGAGGTTTCCCCGAGCTCTCGCATGTCCTCACAAATTTGGGTCAAGGACTGTTCGGGCGGAGTCTCCAGCCAAGAGAAAAGCTCGTGAGTGCCGTTTCGTTCCGAAGACTTCCCACAACGAATTGTGCGGGGTGAGAAGCGGCAATGACAGACTGTACCAGCCAACAGCAATTCCAGTCGCACAAGGCCTACGTGTCTGTACGATACAAAGGTCCAGATGGAGATGCAAGTGATCGCCATTGGAATTGCAATCCCGTGGCTTCAGCTGTTCTTGGCGACACTTGCCCAACCGAGATCGTGGTGTTGAGATCGTTGGTCGTGCCGCAGAGAACAAGTAACGTGTACATCACGGAGTACCGTGTATGTCGCACAGAGACCGCATCACCCGTGCAGCTCGGCTCGATCGCACGATCCCTCGTGCTCGTCCGCTTACTCTTACTCCCCTATGTCCACACACGAGCATCATGATCCATCACTACGAGACGGGAATGACGTACAGCAAGCGGGAAGAAAGGCAGCATTACTGTAGTGGGATGCGTGTCTGCCGCCTTCCATCCCGTGACGAGGGGGCGAGTGTGACTCACTGGCTACTATGTAAACCATTCCCTTCGCAGCCAGGGCCATGCATAAGCGGCAATGCAGTGGGACGGTGTGCATACCGTACCACCCGATGATTTGCTCTCTGACTTGAGAAGCGCGTGGTGGACGATGTATTCAGCCCGCGCGTAGCCGAAGCAAGCCGTTGCGTCGCCAGTCTACGAATAGGCACGCCTTCAATATGTACTGTATCTGGGATTATCCTCGATCGTGAAGCGCAGGATGTCCATTCGTCTGACCGATCGCTGTCTACTTGGTGTATGCACGCATCGCTTGTATCGTGTAGGGCGAACTTCCAGAAGCCATGCGGTCATGCAGACATGCGATGCCAATCTACAGTGGTTTGGACATCGCACCAGCACCGAGAAAAGGACAAGTGGTCAGGCGATTGAGAGGACGGGCTGAGTTGCCGTGCTCAGAGGCTTTCCCTTTTGGCCGTACTTATCGCTGAGTACTGTAGGTCCACGTCCCTGTGTGAGTCGCGCACCTGCTCTTGCGTAACTTACTACGGAGTAGACTGAGATGGCTTGGGAGCTCATCCTACGAAAAGACGAGCCTGTTTACTGGTGTGGTACTGTAAGCACAAATACTAGCTGAACAGCGAACATTGAACACTGGACACTACCCACCACGTCTCCAAAGGCTGACGAAGGGCCGGCGGAAGGGCGTGTGAGGGCCAAATTTGCGCTCGCGACAGTCCCGTGTTTGTGGTGTCGCTTGGAAGATCGGGATCGCAGTGGTGCCAGCTCATCTCAGCTCAGCTCAGCGACCCCGCAATGAGGCTCTGCGGACCGCATCCGTCGAGCTGGACGGATCGACCACGCTGGGCATGTGGGGAGGAAGGGAGAGGGGGCGCTTCCCTCCACAATACTGCTGACACGCCGCTGTGATCGGGCTACAATGCAGATTCCATAGTATCGCAAGGGGGAACGAGATGGTCATAGCGTCGTCGGCGTGGGATGTGTAGTTGACTCGAAGACTTGCCAGCCAAATGTGATCGTACATGCTGTAGTCTAAATTACTTACCTAGGTAGTATTTTCTGGTCTCATCGATGCCGGCTGTAAATACATAGACCTAGCTATTACATAATTTCGTTCATTCATTCATCGGTATCAATATTAATATAATATGCTGATACAGTAGCTGAAAACAAATCCTCATCCTCCGAGCTGTGCAATATCGATCAAAGCATCATTTTTCGCCAACCTGATAAGTAAGCCGAGCCATTACTGTTTTCTGGTCCCTGCAGTTCCCTCTCCCGTAAACTGGTGTGATTGTGAAGAGCACCATCGTCAGGTACGAGCCCAGAAGTGAGGCCCATGGCGCATTACAGAACGTTTAGGTCCTGCCATATGCGGGCCTGCGCGAAGAAGTAAACGTAACGATGAGTCGGGGTCATCGTGATGTCGAACGTATTTTAACGTAGAGTCCTGTCCCATGGAACGTTCGGTAAGTAAGTCGTCCTCTTGCTGTAGTTACCTGACATTCCGATTCTGGCGGTCTCGGAAATAAATCTGCAAGTACGGTAGCGCGTCGTCCGTGACCTGCCCGACGTCCATCGATTTGACTGTATGTTCCACGGTGTGGACTCGGCCATAACAGAGACGACTCGCAACCGACAGTCTCTGCTCGGGACTCGCCTTTTTGACGGCGATGTCCCGCTTGCTCGAGATAAGGATTTCTCTGTCGAGCCATTTGGGCTCCGTGCCGACCATGAAGATGCGCGAATGCGCCTCAACATCCTCCGAAGAGCGCCCAAACTTGGAAAGGCCACGGTTGCCGTAAGTGTTGATCTGGAGGCACACGCAGTAACCCCGATCCTGGCGGACAACGACCATCCGGCGAATCGAGCTGTAGATGGGCTCGTTGTACCGTCCGGTGCTGACTTGAACTTTGTTGTCATTATTGTCACTGATGTAGGTATTTTGAGAGGTCCCGGTGTTGTAGCCCTCATGCCAGAGCACGGCAAATACTCTGCCGACGACGTAAAAGGATGAAGGCCTGACAACGTATCTTCCATCCAGCTGGGTCGGATCTTGGTGGAAGAAGGTTGCTTCGGCTGGCACAGAGTACTTTCTCGGCGTTGTTTCGGGTTGACCCTTTGCTGGGGCACGCGAAATGGTGCCCTGAGGTTGTTGATTAGCCCCCGGCACGTTATTCTGGTCAGGCCTTTGCGGGCTTTGAAGATCGATGTTGCCGATCCTTGGGAGCAGGCTTTCCACAGTGTCACCCTTAGCGGCTTGACCGGCGCCGTAAGTAGATGCGTTTGTTATCGGTCTACCTGTGAGCGGCGGGTCATTTCCACGGGGTACATTAGAAGACTGGACACGCGAAGTTGTCTGCTGAATTGGACTTTGGGCGGAGCCGTAAGTTTCCATGCCCGGGCCAGCAGGCTGAACTGGTGGGTGTTGGACTGGTTGGCGCGCTGGAGCCCTTACGGGGCCAGGAGCAGGGACATAGTTGGAGGGCGGACTGCGATAGATCAGGAGTGCGTTCTTGTCTGAATGGGCAATGCTCACCTTGGGCGAGGAAACACTGGGTTCCTCGCACTGTTTGGGGAGGTACTGTAGACGGGCTGGGGATGGCTGGAGAACTGTGGCTCTGGCCAGTATCGCGGTACGTTGCTGTGATGGTGAGCGACCAAGCCATATCTGAATTATTACATAGCAATCACCTTGGTTGTCCTCCGGGCTTGGGTTTGCTTCCACTCTCCCGCCCATCGCGCCCCTTTGCTGCCGGAACGTCAACACCCGATTCTTTCTTGTGACCGATGAAGAGTACTCACCACGGGGATCGGTACCACTGGGCTGTGACATGTCGATCTCACATAGCGCACAGCATCAAACTCAAGTTTAAAATGTGACTGGTCTTCTCTGTAAACGCATTGGGCCGATCGTGAGAGATATAGTCGCAAGGAGACAGGCGGGGCTCTGTCTGCGGGTCTGCTTCGGCAAACTCAGCTGCTCTGGCTGCTGCCGAAACGTGGGAGGGCATGCATATTCGACAAATATGCCCTGCACCACCCCTATGGCTTCAGTTGTCCAGCTAGCATCCGGTGTCGAGGAATCATGCACCCACGGGCTGGAGGAGCAAGCGACGGTCGCCTCTGGCGAATGAGGATGTATGCGGTGCTGCATGGCGGCGGCTAACTCGAGAGAGGGCTTGCGGAGTTTTAGGGGCACCGCGACAATTAGACCGAGACGCTTGACTGTATTGACCATAACGGACACAGGTGCTGATTGAAGGATGAGGTCCGCCTGACCAGAGGTTATCGGACGGCCACGTTGGGGAATTGCTGAGGCTGAACAAGTGGTCGTGGCATGGATTTCTGGAGTCGCGGGAGCTGCCAATCCTGTGCAAGGCAGCACTTAGCGCCGCAGTAAGCGTGCCTAGGGTCCCCTAGCAGGGCACCCCAGGCTCCCTTGGAAGCCACCGGTAACCCCCAAGCCTACAGTAGAACCCGAAGCATGCCATCGACATCCTTGCCGAAACAATTCAGCCAAGGGAGGTGCGGCACGTCAATCGTCCACCGTCAACTGCCCCGTGCACCGTGGAGCGCGCGGTCTGCCTGTTATTCAAGAAGGACCCTATTCCTACCCTCCTGTCCGAGCCCAGCACCCGATTTCGACTTCTGGGTCCGTCTTCCTGTTCAGTAGCATTGCACGGGTGTCATTCATGTATGGCATCCACATACCTAGGTATGAATGCGTTCAACATGGGATTTCTTCACCAAGTGGCCTCTGCACAGGCGGCTTTTCCAGTGGAACCGATACTTTCGCAATGAGTAAGGGCTGAGGTCGACTATGTCCTGGTTTCCTTGCTTACACTCGACGTGCAGGGAACGACCGGGTGACAATGGTCCCTACAGCAAAACTCAGCTACCGACCTCCGAGAGCAGTGTTGAAAGTGCCGCAAGTCATGCCTCGAACGAACGTGATCCGGCAGAGTCATCGGCCTGGAGTCTTGTTCCGCGCGTTGGTGCCGATGAGCCCCAAGACCTTGAGGAGGCTACGCTGTCTGAGACGAAGACGTCCGTACCAAGGGACCCCAGCCTCCAGAACGATGTGCAGAGCCAACAACATGTCGCCCATCGCACTGAGTCGCATAGAGTGAACCCGTCGCTTGACGCCTATGTCTCGGCATTCGAGGTCGTCCGCGCCACAAACCAACGCGTACTGGACCGGGTCTTTGAGCTGAATTCCACAAGAGGACCACTGTTGAAGCAGATCGAAAGCCTCCTCCGTGCCTTGGATGAGTTCGTGCGCCATATTACCGAGCACCCTGGCCCCTCCGACGGGAATGATGCTCCTGCGACCAAGGTTCGGGATCTCCAGCAGCAATTCGACACTCTCAGAAATGGCCAGTTTGCTTCTCTGCAAGCAGATGAAGCAAGGTATAGGGAAATCGAAGACGACATCATCCAATCCCTTCACCGTTCTGGTACCTATCTGGACAACTTGCTCCGGTCGACGCCGACCAGCCCGAATCTGAACCATGAAGCCTCCACGGATCTACCGCAAGATCCAGCCATTGTCGGAAATGGCCTGAATGAGCAGTCTGCCGACGTCCTTCGATACCTGACTCAACTCGGCGATGTAGATGCTCTTCAGGAAAAGTTGTCTGATCTCTACACGGAACGGGCACAGCTCCTGGAGGAGCAGAAGTCGAAAGAGAAGCTAGGCGTCAGTTTAGACGATGACTCTCTTGCCTTCCTCCAATCCTCCGAGCGCGAAGCAGACGAGTTAGTGGAACAGCTGGAGTATGCGAGGCTAGTTCTGCAGGCACTAAAACAACTCATAGACGACGCAGACGCCCAGTCACTCTCAAAAGACGACTTCCCTGTGTCCGAGGTCGACGAGGATTCCGCTGGACTGCAACATCTCGAGGACGGCTTGACCGCGCAATCTTTCCAAGTGCCCCTTAGAGACAGAGGCAGGCAGTTAGTGGTCCGCCAAAGGCTTGAAGCACACGACAACGACTTCAAAGTCACTCTCGAAAGCACGGACGACGCCGCCCTTGCGACTGCCATGTTCATCAACGCCTGGATGTTAAAGCGGTTGTTCCATCTCCCACGAACTTTGGACAGGCTAATCTCTATCGTAGAGCAGCGGCACCCCGGAGCGGATCTTGACCTCTTGGAGCGCACATTCCTGGCATACTGGTTCAATGACGGTTCTGCGTCCGACTTTAAAACGCGTAGGTCGCTTGCTGACCAACAGACGATGCGAGCCAATACTCTCTCCCGATACTTCGAACCGAAGAGCATTGCAAGCGACACAGCCGTGCCTACTGGCTCGTCGCCTCTACTCAGACTAGGCCCATCCGTCCGCACCAGCGAGATCATCAAGCAGGCCATACGATTCCAGGGCTTCCGATCCTTACAGGTGTCCGAGAAATCCTCATAGCTTGGACACATACCACTTTCGGCCTTCCCTGCAGCCAAGTCAATTTTGCCACCGAATACACAATACTCAGAATGTTCTCTTCCTGACTTATCCCTTCCTTTCCAGTGCATTGTCTTCTTGATCTCTGGCATTACATCAAATAAATTGTATCCTGCCTCGAATGCGGTCGGAGTGCAATCACTTCAGGGCTCGCCCTTTGTTACGTCTCATTCTTCTGCATTATGCTTCACACGAATGGTAACAGACAACCTCGGCGGACTGCGGTTGGGCTTGAGGTGGTTTGGCCCGGTGTCGGGTTTCGCGCAGCATCCTGTATACGAAGTGATTAGGCCTCATCCTGTTGCTAATTTTAGGTTTCTTTTCTGTCCCTTTGCTAGAGCGTACTGTTTTGAAAAAATTGAAATAGCTGAATAGAGAAGGCAACCCCAAGGTCCTGCATTTTCCAGTCTCGTGCATCCACCTGGAGCACATCTCGCGTTCTGGTTCCCGTGCATGGAATTCTTCAGGTTGAGCCATCTATGACGCTTGCAGGTCCCAGCGACAAGCATACGGCAGAGACCACGCGTGTCTAAACGTGCTACACACCGTGGGTGACCGAGGGAAGGGCTTGCGAGAGTACATGTAGAAAATTCCTTGCGATTAAAATTCATGACTGCCCGCGAGAACAGAGTTGATTTGGAATCCCGAGCCACTGTAACGGATCCCTCAGACGCCTGAGAAGGACACTCCCCACTCGAAACGCATAACGTGCGCCTGCGCCTTGCATATGTACCGGTGTTCATCTGAACGAGTACGTATGTCACAGGTGAATGCGCCACTCAGGGCTCCGCTACTGCTTGCCCACCGCAGGCCTTGGTTTTCAGAGATCCTCCGGAATCTCCGAGATTGACGCCCACAGCAGCTAGGAGTCCTGAGATGACGTCCATGGTATTGTCCCACCACTATCCAACATGCTGGAAGAGGGAATTCAAGCATGGTCGAACGCTCCGAGTTCAGGAAGACGCTGGGATCGCTCTAGGGTCGTTGCAGGCAGCAAAAGGTGGGCTGCTTGTGAGAAGGCCTGCGATAGCGAGGATACCACACCCAGTTACGGAGTCCTTGTCCCGACAGGGCCAGATGAACATGCAACAACACGTTCCAGGCTAGATTTAGGACCTTTACGATGGACAATGTGTCTTGCGTATCGACTCCCATTCTCATTCTGGCCAGCCTAGATCTAGTCAAGAATGTGAGCGCTACATACACCAGAGCCGTGTTTCACCTCGACCCTGCCTAGGTACCCGCTGCTGCCTGTTGCCTGCTGCCTGCTCGTGCAACTCTCCAGTACATACAGAAATACTATCTGCTCTACCCGGAGATACGTGTGAAAGAGTGTCCGCTAGACGAAGACTAGATCCGAATTCTGTGGCCTTGGGCTCTTTGGCACAAGCGAGGCTTGCTTCATGGCAGACGCTCAATGGTATGACCAGTGACCACGAAGGCAGCAGGATGAAGGGTGATGTGGCCGCCATCTTTCCTCCGCCTGGAACGCGAGAATCCGTCAAGGTACAGTTCGGGGCATAATCGCTGGGCATTCAGGGTTGCCACAGGTCAGGCAGCCTTGCTCCTATGCTCAGATCCTAACTCCTGCTACATTAGCTGACTTTTCACCGTATGATCTGGGCATGAGTTCAGGCGTGATATCGTGACTTCCTAGGTAGTCAATGTGATTTATGTTCGCAAGGGGGGTTATCCCGTTCGGTGCCAGCCGTGAGCTCAGCACAGGATTGTTTTGTAACGTATGCAGTAGTAATGCCTTGACTCGGTACATCAGTACATTGTGACGCGAGTCTACGTGGCTTTGGCACAGCTCATGTGGTGGCAGATAGTATGTCAGATGCTGGCAAGTACAGGAGTGGTAAGATATCACTCCTATGCATCACTGATGGATTAACACCCGTAAGGAGTGAGAACTGTCTCCAAGTCGCGCGAAGTAATCAGGCCGCAAGACCTGTTGTACAACTCTATTGTGCCGGACTCTGACGTCTCAGCCTTCAACATCTCGTAGCATGCAAAGACACACTACCTGGTATTGACGTTCCTTTGTGGCATCCTCTATTTGTACATTCAGCCCTCGCCTCGTATGGTGGAACCCCTGCGTGCGTCGAGAGTGTCATTAATCATGCTTCGCATGCACCGAACCTCCAACGCCGTCGCTCAAGCTCAAATGGAGAGCAACATCCCATGAAGTCGGAGAAGTCATTATGGTGATTGATCTACTTCCCAAACGCACATCCAGCCCCGATCGTAACGTCGTGATATCGTCGCTGAAATGAGAATAAGACCTTGTTATCATGCAGCATTGGAGTCATGGCATATCAGTCCTCAGCCTTGAGCCTTAAGAGAACTGACGGCCTTATTCACCTCATCGCCTGCAATCTTCTCCCACTTTGACCTGTCGTCTACATCAAGTGCTTCGAAGTCCCCGATCTTGTCGTAGAGCATGCGCGAGATGTCGCGATTGATCGATGTGTATTCGTCCTTCGTAATGGTTTGATCATGGAAATGTGGTTTGAGAGCAGAGGACACGAGCTTCTGCACGTCTTCCTTCGCAGTCAAGGACATCACAGCGGCTGTTGGAGAGCCCTCGCTTGAGCGTGGACGATTAACATGGCTCCCATTCCTCCTTGCCGGAGAAGCTTCAGTCGAGCGAGTTCGCACAGCGCTGCTCTGGCTATTCTCAAGAATCCGGGGTATCCGACTACGGGGTCTCGGTTGTGCTATCGTTGTGGATGTCGAAGGAGGAGGCGGAGGCGGAGCGGGCGGAACTCGCGTTCCAATAAGACGAGTAGCACTAAGATTCCGTTCCTTCGACTCCGACGGATGCGGTCGAGGAAGTGTATATTCAATGGATGGATAGATAGGCTGGATGCTCGACGACAAGCCACTCGGCGAGGACGGCCTCAGAGTCCCCGGCAGAGGCGGTGGAGTCGCAGAAAGAGCACGGGGTGAAGAATGATTGGAGGGCAGAGGAGACAGAGCTGGGGAAGATGGTCGTGGTGAACCTTGGTCTGCTGAGGGACTTGCTGCAGGGTGAGGTGAAGGGCGAGTAAGGTTCAAGCTATGGCTGCCAGAACCCGAGTCCTCGACTTCTTGTAACAGTGATTGAAGGAAACTGGGCCCTGCTGGATCCATCAAAGGCTGCCTCCGTGGAAGAGGGCTAGTGACCCGTGTCGGCTGCCTGCGCCGGAAATTTATTGCGGTTGGGGCGTGACTCTCGGACAAGGCACGAGTAGATGCACTGGGTCGCCGTCGTTTGCTCGCGGAAGAAGGTTCGCTGTCAGGCTCTGCTGGGGAAGAAGTTGCGGACTTTCGCTTCCGCTTGCGAGTAGTGCTGGGACCGTTTGATGAAGCTCGTGCTTGATCAAATGCATTCCATGCCAAAAGTTCGTCAGCGCTCTCGGCTGGATGTGGAGATTCTCTTGCTCGTCGAATTCTAGGTGAGATCTCAACTCGTGGGCTGCTGGGAAGGGTTGGCTCCGTGTCTCTGAAGCGGTTGGCGGCTCCGTGAAGTTCGGCAACCTGCATTCGGCGCAACCAAGCGTCGTGAGCTTGTCGGTTGGCCTGGCTTCGTTGGCGATGGCGTCTCAAATAGCTGGCTGATGATTCGTCGTCTTCATATGGGAAGTCGAGATCGAGGTTGATGCGTGACCATACGGTCTGCCAGACCTGATTCCAGCTTGATTCATGGCCGCGCTGTCGACGTTGCTGACCTCTGGTTCGTCTGCGGCTCTGACGACTCGATCGGGAAACCTGGCGAGGGTCCAGTTCCCGCTGGGCCCTACAGTTGTCACAAAACCAGTGGCCATAAGGTACCTCTTGTAGACCGACACAGTATGTGTGCCACAGCTTCTGACAACCATCACAGTACATGAGAACGTCTTCGTTGTCATCTTCGCCACATGCTTGACATGGTTGGTCCTCATCCTCTTCCTCGGGAATCTCCAGGAACATGGAAGGGTCTAGTTCGGCCACTTGGGTTCGGTCTTCGACGGCATAGGAGGATACAACGTCGCCTGTGCTAATGTTAGTCGCTTCTGTTGTTGGAATATGCCTGGGGTGTTGTGCCTTACCATTGATTTTGTGCATCAACTCGACGAGATGGAAACTGGCGCGACAAATGGGGCAGCTGTTTGCCCTTTCCACCCATGGTGTGAGGCACCCATTGTGAAGATAATGTCCGCAGGGACGTAGGTGTGCGATCAACTCGTCAGAGTCTTTGATGGCCGATGTTGTGGAGTTGGCTGCATCTTGGAGACGGGGGCTGCTCGTGACGCGGGCCGCAGCGTCGGTGTTGGTTGGTGGAGACTTGGCTGGGCTGATGAGGGGAGCTGGAACTTGGCCACCAGCAGTGCCCAAGTCTCCTAAACAGACGATACAAGTTTCTGACATACAGAGAGGTTATTTTCGGGAAATTGGAAGGGATTCGGGTGGTGGCAGAAACATGGGTGTAGTATTGGTGTTTGGTGGTGGTGGCATTCGATGCGGTCGTGAGAGGAAAGAAGCGAGGGAGGAGATCCGATTTATGTCAGGGCCCAGCTCAATGAGGCAACTCGACCGGTGCCTTTAAACCAATCGAAGGCCGGTACTCAGGTGAGTGTGACTCGCTTTGGTTTGGTCTGGCTCAAGCAGGCACAGTCCTCAGTAGCCTTCCTCGGTTGAACTCAGGTTATGTCCGCGGAGTCGGCCGCTCATCGCTTGACTGTGCAGGTGACGCCTGTTTTCATGCCTGAAAAGTGAGGACAGCAACAGACTCGTAAGTAACAGGGAGAGAATGCAAACCTTATTCTTCCATTGGTATCCTGAAACATATCCTCGAAGGAGTGGGGTTACTGTGTACAGATCTGGCGTTAGTGAATGTGTTTCTTCCCAAATGGCGGTGAATTCGCAGCCGGTGCACCAAGTAAGGCGGGCGAAGTTTTGATATAAAACGACCAATGGCGGGAGTGGTTGCCCCTGTATGTCCTAGTTGGACCATTACGGCTTGATTTCAAACATGTGCCGCATTCGGCGTGGAAGGATTCGAACGAAACTATAGATCGGACGGAAATCTTCGAGCAGAGCCGACACCGTCGTTCGAAAAGGACCGATAGCCGTGTGCTCGAAGGAAATAGTCATAAGCCAATCGCAGGTGTAGTAAAGGAAAACTTGACAATGGTAGCGCGACCATACGGGTCTTTGCTTCGACCATGGGATTGGAGGTCTATCGCTTCGTCTCGGTCTATCGCTTCGTTTTGGTCATCTCATCTGAGGCAGTACTTGCTCTTGTCGATGCAAAAGCTGATGATTCTGCTTTGACGGAGACCGGTATCAGGCGAATCTTGCCATGCTAGCAGAGATTTTGGAGGACCTCGTATCGTCCCTTCAAATAAAACTCCCGTCCATGCTTGATCGCATCTACACCTCCGCAATTTCCCTCAGACGTCGAATTGTTGATCTCGTGGCAGCCGCAGCAGGTGTCCTGGAGGCCGTTGTTAGAGCCCAAGTACTCGTCACCATGTACCTCTCCTCTCAACTTACGAGACTGTCCAGGCGCCACCAGCGACTGTCTTGTTGCACCCCTTGCATTTCCAGATTCCGACTGCCTGTCGCTTCACCGTGTTCTTGCCGCAGAAAGTACAGACGTATCGGGCGTGTTGGCTGATTTCCATCTTCTTTACTTGCTTTCGTAGCGAGGCGCCGTAACGCGTACCGAATTTGCCCGTAACACCAACCTCTGTCTATCGTTAGAGACGACCATACGGTATCCAGTTGCTAAGACTCACTCTTCGTACGCTTCGTCATGTTGGCGGAGGTAATTGTACGATGTTTCGGTGAGTGCAAATGAAAGAATTATGGCTGCGCTTGGATTTTTCTGTGGGTGGCTTAGCTGGCTTGGCAACGGGAGATACGGGGGAACACAGTGACAAGTGTCCGGCATGGAAATAGATCCGATGCACCAGGGCTGTGCCAGAGGGGCTAACTCGGCTAAGATCACGTGAGCAATGCTTTTTGCCAAGGCTAGCCTGTTCAAAACTGCCTCATAATTCCAAAGCTGAGCGTCCGGCCTCTTCCAATTATCGTCGGATCGATGCGGCAGGTGTGATTGAGCTCGGCCAAATTTGGCATCTAAATACTTGAGCTGGGGATCCTGCGGAGGACCATGTGCTATTAGAAAGTGTCAATGTGACCGGGTTAGCAATAGCTCTGTCAGGCAGAGGCAGGAAATTATGCTGCCATGCGACCAGTGGCACCAGCCACTCAGCCTAATGTTCATCAGGACTTCGGGCAGTCTGGCGACATTATATGCCTGTCAATCAGACTGCACTGATTGTCAGTGGAAGCTAGGGTCCGGGGGACATGGCGAAAGATTTTTCACGAACGTGGGCGTCTCGACCAGCTTAATGCTTTCAACAGGTCCGGATTTCAAGGCTCTGATATGCAGGTGTGTTCTCATTGCTTCGACGCTACTAACACTACTCTGCTATGTCGACATCGTCAGGTTGGGGCCTGATCTCGAGCGTCAGGTCTACAGACGCAGCGTTCTCTAACTGGCCACCACTATGCAAACTTTGATCGATAGCTCATTGAGCATGAGCTTGGAGAACCCTGGCATGGCCTTGAGCAGAACGATATGTTTGCGATTGACGGAGGGGGAAGGAAGGTAGGTTCTTGGGTGGGCGTCATGCTTAATCCAAGGTGGGGCCATGCGTGTGCTGGAGCACTCACTCGCCTGTGAGCGCTCAACTCATTTCACTTTTCGGTGTCAAGCAAGCAAGCATTATGTCGATCGACAGCACCAAATTCTGTGTTTATAGTTTGCGAGACCTCTTCCCCGGTGTGGTGGAGTCGAAGCCCATTCCACCGCCAAATTTTTCTCTCGAGTCACCAATTGAGCCGGTAAGCTGTCTTTGCATTCACACGTCAAGCATATCCTTATTAGCAATCACTCATCGGATCCCCTTCTTCTCGCCATTTGCTCCTTCCGGTTGAACTAATAGAGATAATAACATTGGTTTAGTTCGAATCTCCTGCATTGGCCGCCCTCCCCAATGCCGATGTTGCAATGACCTCTTAGGAATGACGACTTTGCCCTGCCCCTGCCTGCCCGAGCCCCTTCTCCTGCCCCGTCAGATACCACGATGGTGGATCTGCCGGCGGGAGCCGAGGCATATGCTTCGGTCATCCCGGCCAAACGCGGGGTGGAGAAGGTAGCGGAGGAGGAAGAAGAGGAGGAGGAGGAGGAGGAGGAGGAGAAGGAGGCGGAGGAGGAGGAGAAAGAGGAGGAGGAGAAAGAGGAGGAGGACGAAGAGGAGGAAGATGACGACGACGTCGACGACGAGGAAGAGGAAGAGGACGAGGAAGACGAAGACGAAGACGACGACGATGACTGGCCTTCGAAAGGGTATTTTTAAGATTTGAACACTAAAAAACATTTATAAAATTCTCAACCTCAAAAAGTATGTTACCTTCCTCTAGTAGACTATACTGACAGGAGAAAGAAACAGGAAAACTGAGCCGCCTTGCCCCTATTTTTAGCTCCTTGGGAGCCATCAGCCTGTCAATCCTCTCTGGTGCCCCGGGGACTTCTAACTTGTATGGTCTTCTGGGACCAATACACCTGCCGACCTCTACTGGATCGATGGAACGGTCTACCGCTTGCAACCAGCTGTCGCTCAAAGAGTAGGAGGTCTACATCCGCTCTCAAATAGACACCAAGACCTCCTTTCACCGCACGGCCGACGAGACGTACCAACATTCACCCTCGCCCACGACCTCGGGTTGTCCAGCCTTATCTCTTCCTCAAAGTTTCTATCCTACTGAGTGTCCTCTCTAGCAGCAACAAACCCCCAGAGACTTCTAGCTTACGGTCCCTTTGCTCTACCTGGAGAAAGGCGATACACGCCTCCGGGGACTTCTAACTTACGATCCCTCTCTCCGGTTTCGTCCTACGATGTTTATCTGGGACCTCAGTTACCACCTCGTTACGGCTAACATATTAAGGACGGCGTTTCTAAAGTTTGGATCCTTGCACGACTTTCAATACAACAGCATCTAAACCGACCTTTCCCGCAAGTTTATGACGGACGAAGCAATTTCACTACATCTTCAAGATTTCACTACATCTTCGAGTTTACATTACAGCAAGGATAACGACCTACTTGGCACTCAAAATCAACTATGTACAGGAGAAGGAGAAGGCGATACATGAACATAATATGATGATTTGTTGCGGGCAAGCTTTGATATATGGACATTAAGATTCCTTGTGACGATGAACAGGCATAATTGAAGCATTTAATGGGTTGGATTTCACTGTAACACTTAGAAATGGTTGGAAAATCATGTCAACTTCTGGAGATTTCATGTCATGTACTTGATATTAGGGGGAAGCGGCTTATGAAAGAGAGACAGGTGCTGTGCATCAATTTGAAAGTGACGGGGAGGCCGAATCTATTCCTGGATTGTTCCATTTTCTCCATGAAGAATGAGTACACTATGAAAGAAATTGTTGCTCGTAAGCAAGCTGGGCTTCCCCTCTCGCATTCCTATGCAGCTCAAACCACGAAGGCCATTGTTAGTGGCACGGTACAAGTCGGAGATTCTCATCTGCCTCCGAAGCCATCATACCAACAAGAGAGCTTATCTGAGAAGCTCGAAAGGGTGCAGCTTGAGAAGCTTCCTGCGACGCGTCCTAGAGACGAAGGGGAATGAGCTGGAAAACTTCTTGAACCGCGGCCTGGGGCCGAAGGAGCGCAAAAGCTTCCTGGGTTGCGGTCTGGAGGTGAAGGTATCTCGAAGCCCAATGCTGTAATGTTCTGCCCGAAACCTGAAGCTAGACCCTTCCATAGGAGAACCCCGGGTCTTTAATTGGCTCGAATTTGTCTTCAAGTGCAGGCTGGAACATCAACAGTTGCCTCAATGGCTCATTATAGGTTGCTGTCCACGAGCACACGATGCCATAGCGGTAACATAATTCACATCGATGAATATTACCCTCTCTGGTGCAGGCGCTGAGGCCTCGGCCTGAATCTCCGTTGATGATGCAAAAATCACAGCGTCTGTTATTGAGAGGTCGTTTCCCGGACTCGGGCCATGTATGGTCGATGTTTTGGGGAGTGGCACCTGCTTGACGTAGTTATTGCACGATGGTGTTCTTCGTGACTCGGGAAGGTGCTTGACCCTTGACTGAGCCAGTGAGATCCGTCGCTGTCATGGTTTGTTGTCAAATGTGATCTTCTTCACACGTGCAAGCCTCCCAGTATCAAGCTGCCAACTTTCTTGGAAATCTGGGATCGTCTCTCGCATGAAGAACCGTCTCAACGCCATGCACCGAGAATAGAACCGTGGACTGGCTTCTGCGTTCAACGTCGTCTTCGGATTGCTAAATTTGATGGTATTTCTCCATCCATGTATCAGCTTTCTGGTTGTACCACTGCGTCTTGACTGCGACACCTGCCGCGAGGTTGTGGTCTGACCAGGAAGCGATATTTAGTAGTCTGGCATCTCCCTTCGGATGTCTCTCACCATTGAGCATAATCTCGACCACAACATAAACTTCGTCATTCTCCTCTGGATAGTTGGCTGTACCAAGTAGTACTCGACTTAACGAAGCGACGAACTGCATATAACGAGTATTATATCCTGCCGCAGGCATAATAAGCATAACTCGTCCTTCCGTTCCCACTCCACAGGCAGTGCGACGAAAAGTGGCCATAGTAGCGGAATCGGTGCGTGAAAATATGGTAGAATCGATTCCGTGCTCGAATACAGGACTAGAGCTGTTCCATCCTCTGATGCAGCCGAAGTTGGGTCGTTTAGTTGCAGACGTCCACTTCGTCGTCCGACATGCTGCATCTGCAAGACCTGCGAGGAATTTCACGTGTACTTTGTCTAATACCTCCCATAAACGGTCGGTGGGTTTGGGTGATTGAAAGGCGTGTGCTGCATAGCTCCCGAATTGGAGAATGGTTGTGTTCTCAGCCAAGGTACGCGCGTTATCATCGTCCAGATCTCGGATCAGAGTGTACATCTTGTAGCTGCGTGCTTTGCCGGCAGCCTTATGAAAACGGGTATATTCTCGAGTTATGTCGCCTCTGTGGCTTAACTCTCTTTCGGCGAGATCGAAGGCTTTGCCAATGCGTATTTCAGGGCTCGCAGCCAGCGGAGCGAATGACTTGTTTGTACATCCCAGGTACATTGACGTTGTTCTGGTGCCGTACTTCTGTAAGGCTTGACTCGAGCTGATCTAAGGTGAAACCTTGTTGATTCAGCACTGCCAACCCGCCAGCTCTTCTTGCGCCTTCCTCAATTCGGGTTGTGAGTGTTGCACAATAATGGGTGCTTCTGACAAGAACCATGAGCTCTTCTCTGATATGGATCTTATCACCCTCTTGCCCAATAGCAGACAAAATTGAATAGACCGTCCGCGGATAGAGGTCTGAAGACACGTCAACACATTGTGCAATCGCAACAGCCAGCGGCGCAATTGGAAAAGAACCCTTGTGAGTGATGAGTCCGTAGATTGCTTGTCCGATGTTGATGTGATTCTTGTCCATTGGAATCCATCCTCTTGCCCCGGTACGCGAAATTGTGATGTAGACCATTTTCTTGTCCTGTGTGCGTTGCAAGATGCAGCCTTGGTCTCCAGCTCGTACCTCAATAGCGTTACTGTCGCCAGCCATCTGCGCCCGGCTAGGAGTCCAGGTCGTGTGGCAGACGTATCCTCGGTTTACTGGCCAAGGCGGATCATTCGGTCTGAAAGCAAGGGCGTGTTGTTCACCACCTCCAGAGCCCGGGCCGCTTCCACAAGCCTGACCACTGGGACCAGCATTGGAGAATGACAATGCACGTGGGTCTTCCATCGAACGTTGGCCGCGAGAAGGTTGCTGAGGCAATAGTGGTGAGTATGTTGGTGTGATGGGCGAATATCCGGAACGAACAGTACTGCCCGCGACCCTGAGGTGGTTGATTTTGACCTCTCCAGGGAGTCAGCTGGGGGTTGGAAGTAGAGCGAGGGGCTTGGTATTGCAAGACGGATTTGGACCATTACCGCCAGAAGCTTCGGGATTGGAAGTAGAACGAGATGCTTGAGGATTTTGAGGATTACGAGGAGAATTTGGACCACTTCCAAATTGGCTTTAACCTCCGCCGGTAGCCATCTGGGGATTGGCAGTAGAGCGCGGCATTTGAATATTGCGAGGGGAATTTAAGCTTCCATACTAGCTTGAGCAACTGGCAGGAGAAGCTTGAAGATTGGAAGTTGAACGAGATGATTGAGGGTTGACGGGAGAGTTTGTAGCGCTTCCGGGCTGACCTTGCCCTGTGCTAGCAGAGCCCTGGCGGCTCCCTCGAAAAGAGCGAGCATGGCCAGACATTATGAGTGCTTTTCTGGGAGCGAAGGGATTGTGGTCTTGAATGAGATAGCAAGAAGAACGGACGATGGGGGAGGACCAGCTTTAAGTAGCAAAAAGGTAGAAGATTGAATCTGGTGACAAGCTCGGCAGGATGCAGGTGAAGCGCCAAAGGCAGTGATATGATTGTGTTTGTGAAATATTGCATTTCACTGTAGGCTAAAACCTCTACCTTGCTTTACACGCAGGAAGGCAGAAATGATTGAGGGAAACAACTTAACAGACCAAGACCAAGCCATACTGGTTACAACCCAAGTGACAAGGAAGCATTCACGTACCATCAGGGAGAGCCCACATGAGCTCCCAAATTTCCTCAGGACGAGATTCCAAGTTGGAAGTCTACTACAGCATTCCGGATTGGAAGAGTGAACGAAAGGACGAGGTAGTGGTAGGGCGGTTGCAATGCGACCTTCATCCAATGTTTGCTGCGTTTATCAGCAGTTGTCTCCGTACTGTCACGGACCTACGCCTGCCCACAGCACCCGGCCACAGCGAGGCTGCACCTAGCCACAACGTGTCGCGGACCAGCAGACAACGAGGCTTCACGCCACGACGCGACACGTGACTGGCAGGAAGTGGCAGAACATTGACTTGGGTCTGATTGGTGCAAGATGAGGGCGCAGGTGAAATTCAGAGCAGTGCGATTAGCGGTTCTAGCGGCTTGGCTGTAATTGCGGGTGTGGTTGAATGGTTCACCCGGCAATCCTCCAAAAGCGTCGCATGCGCACGCCCGGGCGAGCTGGGCAGCTGGGCCACACCCCCAGGACCACTCCGTGTGCAACTCTCACATGCCTCGTGTTCTGACGCTCAACCGGAAGGTCCCCGAGAACAAGCTATCATTCCACCTCATTACTGAAGGGATCCTTCCCACTCTGGTAACCAAAGGGGGTTCCAATGACTTGCGTCTCGCCAACTCTTGGGCTAGGCACACGCTGAGGGCACCATATGCTTCATATTAGGCATGCATTAGCCCAGGACTTGCTGATGCCCTGATTCCAAAAATACCCGCTGGTACTCGTAGGAGGCCACCACCGAGGGACAGCATCCTCTCCGCCTCCAGTAATCAAGTGTCCGCGCCTAGGCCTGCCCCTTAAAAAACCCGCCCCGCAAAGCACGTAAATCCGCTAGTTCTCGGGTGGTGCACCAATGAAGCGACGGCTTACACATGCAAGTCTCAGGGCCAACGACGTCTAAACAACGTCCTCTTCTTACTGAGTACTGGGTCCTTTCCTCTTGTGCGCTGGTGCCCAGCTTCAGCTCTCGCGTTCCTAGCGTGCCTCGTGTTCTCTAAAATCAAGCCCCCAAACCCCCGAAAAGTCGACACCTTGCACTTTTGCACACCGTATCACGAACTTTACTGCTGCTTACCGTTCCGTTGACGGCGTCGATAATTTATCTGATTCTCCTTCTGTACCTTTTCTTCTCTACGCTCTTTTGACGCCGACCTTCTCGTTGTGCTTTTCTCATCAACCGCCACCGCAAGGCAGCTCGCACAATGGCCGCTAAACGCCAGTACGACATCATCCTGCTGGGAGCCACAGGCTACACCGGCAAGTTGACCGCCGAATACATCACTACCAACCTTCCCACCAGCATCAAATGGGCGGTCGCTGGACGAAACCAATCGAAATTGTCCGCCCTGGTCAACGAGCTGAAGTCGCTGAATTCTACACGTAGTACTCCCGACATCATCACGGTCGCCAACCTCACAACCCCTGACTTGACCCCTGTCGTCAAGAAGACCAAAGTCCTGCTCAACACTGTCGGACCATACCACCTGTACTCTACACCGGTTGTCGAGGCATGCGCGCAACAAGGAACTCACTATCTCGATGTCACCGGCGAAACGCCCTGGGTCCGCGACATGATCGTCAAGTATGAAGAAACCGCCAAGAAGACTGGAGCGATCATCATCCCCGAGGTGGGCGTCGAGTCAGCGCCTTCCGACCTTGTCGCCTACATCGCCACCCGCCTCATCCGCAAGGTCTGGGACTGCGGCGTTATGGACGTCGTCGCCTCGGTGCACGAGCTCAAGTCCTCGGGCCCTAGCGGCGGCACTCTAGCAACAGGCCTGGGCTTGGCGGACAACTACTCGGCCAAGCAGATGAAGGAATGCCTGACCAACCCGTTCGTGCTCTCGCCCACTCGCATCCGTCCTTATACCGAGAACACCATCTATCCACCAAACCCGGAGCCAAACACGTACCACCGCACGGGCATGCAGAAGTTGACCGGAGTCTGGAAGTACCCACGGCTGGGCCACCTCGCGACTTCCATCACCGCTAAGCCCAACGAAGCCATCGTCCACCGCTCGGCAGGTCTGACCCCGTACTTCTACGGCTTCAACTTCAGTTATGAGGAGTATATGGCGGTTGGTTCTCCCGTGGTGGGATTCCTGATCCACATTGCCATCTCATTGCTCGCTCTCCTCCTGGCCTTCCCACCGACGCGAGCGCTCATCAAAGCCTTCTCCAAACACTCGCCCGGCAGCGGCCCGTCCAAGGAGTCGACCAAGGGCGATGTTTTCGAGCTGCGCGCCGTGGCTGTGGCCGAGCAGCTCGCCAAACAGCCCCGCAAGGCGCTCGCCACGTTCCGTTGGGAAGGCGGCATCTATCACCTTACTGCAGTGCTATTGGCCGAGGCGGCGATGGTGGTTCTGACAAAGGAAGAAAAGGTCAAGAAGGACCACGGTGCAGGCATCTTGACACCCAGTTGCTTGGGAGACGATTACGTGGACAGGCTGGGCGATGCGGGTATCAAGATCAACGTGAAGCAGATTGGGGACGAGGGCAGCAAGTAAGGCAGGAATGATGGAAGGCGGGGCGTGGATGATGACTTGGTAAAACAGTCGTTGCAGATGCATAGAAGCAATGAAGGAATGGTTTACTCTCTGCACGGCATGGCCGTGATCGACAGCAGTGCACAGCCGGAAAGGAGTTGAGCCGATGACGAGGATGAGGTTTTCAAGGGGTCCGGTTACACTTTTGTTTTCTGCATAGGTTTTTCCCTGTATGTGTAGACTTCTTTGTCAACATCCAAGGCCAAACTGAAAATGATTCCGGTACAGCCCCTGTAGGTGCCTGTGTCAAGTGGCAACCAGGCTGTGCATGAATCCCAACTGCTCCCGAAACCAGAGTTTCGAACTGACACGAAACTCGTGGAAAGCGAGTTAGGACCATATATCTAGCTCTAGCCGTCAGGCACGTTGTGAAGTTATATGTGTTACTTGAGGCTTGCACGTCGCCTTCAGCCCTCATTCCTTTCACAGTCCAATACATTCTGGAGGCCTAGATATGCACCGCTTTCAAACGCTGAAGGTGTCGTCATTAGACCATCCTATTCCATGGTATCCATGTGGGTCGGTACCGGTCGAAGCAAGAAGCCCCAGGTGAAAGTACCCGGCACGCAGAGAATAGCACCGGTGCATCCATCTCCCACGGACACCTAATATTACTGTTTTTGTTGCTCGAACTGCTTCCTTCCTCATTCGGTCCTCGCTTCTACATATCTCCGGTATCTCGTAGAATCGCCCTCCCCGTGTTTCGTCCCTCTTTTCGGCCTCGAATTTCTTGCACCTCAAATGTAACTCACTTTGACGCCCATACCCATCGTCCCACGGAGTTTCTCCCACGCTCGTCCCACCACCCTTTTGGCCTTCTCTCTTATATGCTTTTGACCCGCCACCACCACAAACATGAGCACAAAAAGTAGGAATCTCAGCATCGCAGTCGGGTTCTTCTGCAGCGTAGTGGCCATGTTTCTTGCTAGATTTGACAGCGCCTGAAAGAGGGCACGGGCTTGTGCTGCAAGGGTGTTCTGGGAGGAGGTGGATTTGGAGGGTTTCCGTTGAGCTGGACGACGGGGGGTTTGGGCAGGAGGCGAGAGGTGGGCCCGCGTGGGTGTCGCGGCGGTAGCTGGGGGCGATTTGGGTGTCACGGTCGGTTGGGGGATCTTGGGACTCGCTATAGGCTGGGTTGATGGCTTCTCCGGCTTCAAGGGCGCATTTGCGTGGGTGCCGCCGTTCGGATGTGCTCGTTCAATGCCGTAGTCGACCTCACTACTCGTCCGTTGATGTTTTGACGTCGTCTTCGATGACTGAGACTTCTGTTCGGGACTAGTTGGTGTTTCTTCTGCTGGATGTTCCTCCGTATCTTCGAAGACGTCCTCCTGCCCGTCTCCCATATCGATGGATTCACGTCTGGTCACATCCTGCAACTCCTCTAGCGTCTGCAAGAACGCATCTCTCCTCTCTTCGTCTAAGATATCACTATTCTGAATGAAGCTTCGCGCGTAGTCCCACTCGCTGTTCCTCGGTAGAACGTGCAGGGTGAAGATCTCCAGTACTTTTATCCGACTGGTAAGGTCTTTGGGAGTGTTTGTGCCGTTTAAACCGGTTGATGATTGCTGGCCATTGGAGAGGGCACGGTCTAGGTGCGTGGAGAGATCGAGTTTGCCGACTTCGAGGGTCGGGTGCGCCGAGGAGGAGAAATAAGTCTCTAGGCGGGATTGGTTGAGTTGTTGGTTCGGGGCCTGGCCCAAGAGGAGGTTTGATCTCATGTAACGTTAGCATAAGCAAAGTATAGCCTATAGTAGACGGATCATTACAGATTATAGACCACCTCGGCGTCGACGGAGCCTTCTCGGCCCTGGTAGCCAGCCCTCACGACTTGCTCCCATATATCACCATTTTGAACTTGTCTCTTGATCTCTCTGTACTCTTTCGAGCCAAAGGTCTCCCTACCTTCCGCGTCCCCCAGGTCCACAATCGAGTTCAGTAGTGTCACATACAAGCTCCAGATCTTGATGCGCTGGCTCGTGGTTGCGGTCGCTATAGGTGCCAACGCAGGACTGTCGTCCGGCCTCGATTGACTTGGCGGTGTTATCACGGGTTGCAACGCTTCATAGGATTCTAGTAGTCGGCGCGTAAGGAACAATTGCGAAGCATGCTTATAGACCTTGGAGATCTCGGATGACGTCCGTTTGCTGGACTGATTCAGTGAGGAGACGGAAGAGGAGAGGTCGCGAGAGCTGGACTGAGAATCTGTGCCTATTGACATGGCGCCCAAGCTAACAGCACAGGAACGTAAACCGAGAGAGGCGACAAGCAAGCAAAAGAGCAATAACTTCAGTACACTGATGCGGTGAGTAGAAGGAGCAGCAGCAACAGGTTGGGGATGTGTGAGGAGAATGCACTCCAGTTTCGTCACAATGTGCCAAATTGAACTCGCTTCAACCTCGGCTTCCTTCCTCACCAACAGCCTTGCCAGCAATGCAGCCAGTCAGGTTTGAGGATGCTCGCAGATATCGTCAATATCAAACATAGTCAAAGCAAGCAAACGACAGCCAAGAAGCACAGATGTTGCAGGTTGTGCAAGAGCTGCGCAAGAGCTGCGCAAATGTCGCCTTCTCAGCGGCCGATGAAGCCGGCCCTCCTCGAATGGGCTGTCACTGCTCTGTCAAATGCAAGATGCCCTCTCGAGTTGCATTCGCTTGCAATTTGTTCACAATCAACTTCCAAAACTCAGCGTCCTGCTCCCATCTTGGCATCAGCCTCCCTTCTTTGACCCATTCTGCAATCCTCTGTCGCTCGTTGGTCTCCGGTTCTTCCGCTGGCATATTCTCTGGTTCGTCATCGAGGATGTCAAAGATATTCCTCTTCTTCGATATCGTTCGTAGTTTCTGAAGTTCGTTCCTCGTGATATGTGTTGCTTGAGCTTTCTCTTTCGTCGCAACGACTGTCCCAGTCGGTGGTATGACGGATGCAGGGATAAGCAGAGTGGACTTTTTAACAGAAGCTATGCTCGGTTTTTCCTCGGTGACTGGGCTCGGCGCTCCAGACAGAAGGGATCTGACTGTGGTAACCGGGGCTCTGATCATCTCCACGATGCTTTTCTTGGTACCCTGCTGTTGGTCTATCTCATCGGCAGGAGACTGGAGGGAACTGACTGGCCTACCCTCCTCGTGCCGAACCTCTGTCTTCCGTTCTAGGGCTGGCACAGACCCTTCGACCAATGATTTGACGTCTTGAGGACCTCGTCGCAGTTTGCCAGGCATCTTCAGCCCGATCTTGGCTGTCACAAAACTGTCGAAGCCTGCCTCATGATAGTTCGCCGCATAGAGGTATCGATCGAAGGTCGGGGGTAGGTGAACCTGGGGCAGTCCAACTGAACTGAGCTCGTCTTCAACAGATCTCAAGGAGGTATCCGCCCATCGCTTGTTCCCAAGGCCAGCCACAAATTTTGTATCCATGATAACAGGAAACAGCTTGTGCAGATTGGCGCTGAAATCTCTCAGTTTCTCCGGCAGGTCCTCGACGAAGCAGCGATATAGATTGATAACGTCCGTCAGGCAGTTGTGGCCGACCAGGGCTCTAGTCTGGCCTTTTAAATCCTTCTGAAGATTATCTAGAAAGCCCTGTACATCTTTCGGCTTGTCCTCCGGAGAATGCGCTGCAACAACATAGTGGTGCGGCAGCTTAGAGATGTCACCACCCATAATGGCCTCCAAGACCCACCGAAAGCCTACGGCGTTGGCAATCTCGAGCTCACGTCTCTGCTCGCGGACTTCTTTTTCGTTGGCTTGCTGCTCACTTGTGGGGTTGGTGATCTGCACAAACTGGCCCATGCCCTGGGTTTTGAGGTTGGGGTACTCGTTTCTGATAGTCTGGTGGGTAAGGCGAACCTGATATCGATTGAGCGTGGAAGGTACTGGCTCTTTGGCATCTTCGGCAGGGATGTTGAGATAAGGTTCTTGCTCCTCCTTTGGCAGGGCCTGCCAGTCATTTACTGACTTCTTGATATGATCCACGAGGAAAGAATCGTCGTCTTTGAGTTGCATGTCAGGGATTCTAGACCTGACTTGCTCTTCTTCAACTAACTTGCTTCGGACTTGAGCTTCCTCCTGCCGCGAGAGATAGTGAACCCCTTGGGTAAACGGTTTGTCCATGTCAAAGCCATTCCGCATGAGAAACGAGACAGCTGTAAGAGTTAGCAGAAGAATACAGATCGTGATGTGAGGGAACTTGCCGCCACTGTTGTAAGACCAAATTCGCGTGAAGACCGATTCTTTCGTTGTCGGTAGCGGATTGAGATGAAAGTTGTAAGGTCGGGCCTCATAGCGACCTGTTGAGGTTAATTTGGTCCTTTGGCAAATGTCTCTGGACAGCTGTAAATCACTGGCAGTGTCGATAATAAAAAGCCCCGGACTAATGATTCATGAAACCTTCTCGCGATAAAGTGTACACGCTCCATTCTTGTTCACCTTCACCAGACATACCTTTTTCAGTATCCTCGGTGACGATAGTCAAGCCAACCTGTAGAATTTGATAGATCTGGGCAGCAGCTCTCAAATCCGAGTAGTATTCCTGTAGGCTCAGCCGGTTTGCACCGCCGGCAGCCCTCCTCCCAGCAACGCCGGAGAACTCGAGATCAAAAGCAATGAAACGGCTGTTGGCAATATGTTGGATGATTTTGACGACCTCGGAAGGGAAACTACCACTGTTGACGTCCATGGCGCATGGGCATCTGTGATCAGGCGGCGAGAGCAAAGGCCGCTCTGTTCTGAACGGTAGACATTGAAGTCTGCCCGGCAGACCCAATAAGCGACGGAGGAAAGAGGTCATCCAAGGTAGGGAGGAAGCACAGAGGAATGAATATTATAGCGTCAACTCCATTTGAAATGGTAGTAGAGAAGAAATTAAAGGTCCAAGAATGTTCGGATTGCCTTCTCGGTTGCCCTCAAAATGTGAGCATCATCAAACGCAACATCAACAAACGAACAAACGACCCAGTGACTTCACGCGGCATCAGTAAACTCGTCCTGTCACACCAAGATTGACTTCTGGCTACCTCAAAGGCAACAGTACCTGGATACTTTGATTAGCATGAGTAGAAAACGTGCTGTCTATGTAGAGGAAGTCGCGTGCTCATGGTGCTCGGCGTGGCCACTCAGCCGCGTCGACGCCAGTCTCGAAGTTTGTGGGGGAAAATTACGGACACTTCCATCTCGAACCCCGCGATGATTCACAATTCATTGAGCATTCTTGAATCACGTCTTTATACACAAACTCTGGCACTCCTCTCCGAGTCCCTGGTCGCCCTTCTCCCGTCGCCGAAGATAATGCTTCGGTAGCTGAACGCCTACTCCCTCCTGCATTCAGCGGCATGGCCGCTCTACTTCCCTCGAGCCTCTCGTCGCTTCTGAAGAAATCCTCCCTCGACGATCATGAGCAAATCCTTTCGGAATGCGACAAAGTCCTAAAGTCAGCCAGAGGATCTGACCTTGAAATGCAACATGTTAAACTGGTTGCGCTTCTCAAGCTTGACCGCTACGAGGAGGCTGCGAAGTTCTTCGAAAACAACATCGGGGCCGACCTGCGCAAGAAGGTCGAGCTGGAATACGCCTATGCATTGTATAAGACTGGTCGATTAAAAGAGGCAGCTGATTTGTCGGCCTCCTTGAAGAGTAGAGGAGCAGACCATGTTGAGGCGCAGTCCAGGTATCGTCTCGAAGAATCGATAAGAACGTCTGAACTATACAAACGCATACGGAGCCAGAAATTGGATGCTGAGGAGTTTGACCTGCGAGTAAATCAAGGTGCGATAGATGCGCAGGCGCAGTGGCTTGGTCATCTGAACTCGGGTTCGATCCGCAGACCTGGAAGAGAAGACTTGGAGGCTTTCGAAACTGCTTACAATGCCGCCTGTGGGTGTATTGCCAGAGGAGAATATGCGCAGGCCGAAATGCTACTCAAGCGCGCCAAAGAACTGTGCAAGCACTCAGAAGACCTCACAGACCAGCAAAAGGCAGAAGAGCTTCTGCCCATCTCCGTCCAACAGCTGTTCGTGCTGCAGTCGCAGGGAAAGATGCTCGAAGCAGAGACACTTGCGGGCGAGGTCAACGTCCAGGAAGCCTCAGACATCTCGACTCGCAAAGTCGGGCTGAACAACGTTCTGCTGACAGGCCCCTTGATCAACCCGTTCCTTGCACATAGGACATTTCATTCGACTCCTAAAATACCACAAAATGACAGGCTCTTCACCTACCAAAGTATACCCCTGGAGTCCAACAAAAGCACTATCGATCTACAGACGTTCAAGTATGACGGTGTCATGTCTTCCAATGCAAAGGCTCTCAAGGTACATTCTGTTCCCTCGTTATCTCCAGAGGTCCTTCTGGCTTCCTACTTCAACACAGCAGCCCATGCGAAGAATGAAAGTGGTAAAGCGGCCATCAGGAACGTATTACCGGAACTGGAGAAACGGCCCAACGACATCGGACTGATCGTTACACTCGTTCAAATGTACGTCATCAATGGAGATGTAACCTCAGCTGTTGAATTGGTGGAACAGTTCTTCAAGCGGTTAGATGATTCGATGGCCGATGCTGGGGACGATATTCGCTTCAACCCTATGCTTGTGAGTCTTTTGACCAGCTTATACACACACAGGGGTCAGAAGGGTGGCGTCAAGCACGAACTGGCCAAGGCCGCCGCGTACTGGCGAACTAAGCCTAATGCTCCCACCACCTTACTCACCGCAGCAGGTGTCTCACTATTGGAGTCCCAAAACCAGGAGGATGCCGAACTCGCTTCGGCCATCTTCAGTAAACTTCGGGAGCAGCAGCCGGAGGACAAAGCTACGGTCGCCGGTTACGTGGCGTCACATGCCCAAGATGACGAGGCTGTGTCTGGGCCCGATGCCGATAAGCTGACTTCCACATCCGAGCTCGTTCGGAACATCAATATCGATGCCTTGGAGAACAGAGGAATTCCGCAATCCTCAAATGCCCTCACGAAAGCACAATTGGGGCCAGCGAAAAGACGGGCTGCAGCAGAGGGTGGCGATCCGAAACCCAAACGTATTCGGAAGTCGAGATTACCCAAAGATTATGACGAAAACAAAAAGCCCGACCCCGAACGTTGGCTTCCGATGAGAGACAGAAGTTACTACCGACCGCCCAAAGGCAAGAAGAAGGGCAAACGGGATGACCGAACCCAGGGTGGTGCCGTGGATGAGTCCTTGAACGTTGATGCAAAGTCCGCCGCGGTGACTGTTTCTACAGGGACTGGAGGCGGTGCTAACAAAAAGAAGAAGGGCAAGGGCAAGAAATGAGAAAGGGCCAGCCGCGTCTGCCAAGAGTATGCGTTGCGCTGCACGGTCTCAGTCCAGAGTGCCGCAACACTAGTGCTCTCTGTTCATGGTGTGAGTGTTCCCTGGAGAATCTAAGCTTCGGCAAGGGTCCTCAAGACAGCCTTGTCCTGCCACTCCGCGATATTCGAGAATCGACATCAGTCGAAACTATCTGGTACGAGGATCTCCGTACTGTGGTGGCGGTCTCCAGAGCGTAGTTCGAGCGTACCCATATCGTCCGAGGTACTGCAAGAGACGGTGGCAATCACTTCAGCTCGCAATACGCGGGAATCTGACACTTGTCAAAGTAAACTTCGAGATGTGACCAAGCTCGTGACCATGACCTCACAAGAGCCTCGGCAATCAAAGTGACAGCTTCCAATCGACAAGGGCAAGCTGGGCGGCTCTCTGTCTGTGCGGTGATGGTGGCGGGAATACCCAACAAATCAAGGCGCTGCAATTGAGCAAGCGTGCGAGAAACGAAAAAGTAAAATCTGAAGGGCGATGGTCAATGCATAATTGGCTTTCCGGCCTGTCAACCACATCTCTGACTTTCTTCTTCCTTTGATGACATCGCTCTTATCCTTTAGGGCTCGACAACGAGCCTCGTGCACAGCTTCGAGCATGATGCCTCGAATCTTCTCGACCCCTGTCTAGCTTGTCTGCAACCGCCTAACTCGTTCTCCGGCATAATCAGGGCACGACGGGGAGGACGGGCCACCCCGTCAGCTCCCATGTAACCCAGCTAAGCCGAACTCTTAGGCGGCCCGCAATGCCCCTCCACGCCTCTCTGCGCAACGATCAATGGCATTCAATGGAGTCTGAAAGACAACTGAATGTCAGAGCCACCGAGGACGCCGCGGTTACTCAAGCCTGTGCCAGGTCAAGGCCTCCTAAGCATGCCCTCGCCCCGGGGTGGTACTCGTACGCCTGGCATGCATGGCTAATCACCACGGGGCGTCAACTTTGGTGATGCTGACTGCGATGCACTTCCATGCGCCTCCCAGTCGGTCATGAGGACACTCTTTTATCTGCAATCACCTTCCCTCCAAGACATGTGTTCCGGCCACTTCAACCTCGTACGTCTGTCGCCGCTCTATCACTGTGATTGACGTTCGCTAGTTCCTGCCCTTGCGATCGGTGTGTGGTACCGGCAGTCCATCTGATCCAACTTCCGGAAGCATTCTCGGGCCCTTGTCTGCCCACTGCCCCGGTACTGCTGATACTGGCAGGCGGTGATATGCCGCATGATTGGCCAGCCACAGTCGCTCCGCCGCTGCGTGGCAACTATCGTCCGACGACTAACCTTCATCTAACCCACAAGCAAGGTCTTTTATTCAGCCCTCGGCTCACGCGTGTATGCGCTTAGGGCTAGCTTACCTTGAGGCATAACCTTTCCTGCCGGTCCGCCATGGACCGCGAAATCCGTGGAAGGCCCCTGATTTGTCCAAGAGCTACTCCGTACCTCAGGAGCCTCTGACGCTGGCCAGTCGCTCGTTGGCCACCTCCATCCGACGTCTCGACCTTTGTTCCCACCTTTATGGCTGATGACCTCGCGACAAGTTCTTGAATGCTAAAGACAGCTGTTTGAGCAAGCGATACCACCCTCCCTGCCTGGTGTTGCAAGCTTTTAAGTTGTTCTGCTTCCCCCTGCATTGTCTGGATGCAGTACTGCCTTATCCCTGTCTTCTTTCTTCTGAGCCCTCTCTCTCGGCTGCCGTTGTCGACGACAGCCGAGATTTACTCCTTAGATGCTTATACTCGACGATTCGCTTGAAGCTGTCACTTTCACTTAGGTTATCTAAGCTTTGGCGGTGCAACAGCTACGGCCGCCGGACGTCATCGCATGAACGAAGGAGAAAGTCCCAGCCGGTCCAGATGCCAGGTCTTTTCTTGATAACACCTCTAAAAACACACAGCCAGAAGTTTCAAGCGGCCCCACAACGAAGTCATCTGCCTGTGCACGGTTACTACACGGTATGGAGCTCGCAGACGAGGACTTTGTGGCGGTGAATGTTCCGACAACGTTTGAGCAACCAGACAACATCCACGAGTATTTCTCGCTGCAAGCGCCACCCAACACAAGCATTTGGCGGAAGCCTTCAGCATCCGATGACACCACGGCACCGATGATTTTGAAGCGCCTACGACAATCATTCATTCTGGCGGAGGTCACTGTCTCCGCTGCACTGTCGGAGGAGTTCGACCAGGCTGGGATTGTCATTTTCGCTGGGTCATTGCCGGATCCAACGCTGTCACCATTGCCGATCGCGACGCGTCGAATCTCACGCCACCCGAGACGAGGGAGTGAGGCTAGGGCCACAGGACGATGGGCCAAAGCCGGCCTCGAGCTAATCGAGGGAGAGCTACATGCTGCCTCAGTGGTGGCCGTTTCACCTTGCGGTGCAGACTGGACGTCGTCGGCCCGCTTGCCCTTGCCTCTTATGCCGTTTGGGTCTTATTCACTCGCGTCGCAATCTCTTCGCGTGAAATTGGAGCGAGTTGATCAATCTCTGTGGATATGGTACAAAATCCCAGAGAGCTCGACATCATTCGAGCCGCAGTATTCCTATACAGACTCGTATATGCGGCAACGAAACCCAGAAGATGTCGCGACGGGATGGAGAAAGATGCGCGAGATTATGGGCTTCTTTGCTGGTGGCTTCGAGCACCAGAAGGGGAGTGTCTGGGTCGGATGCTATGCGAGTCGGCCTATGGAATTCGAACCGAGGCATAGCTGGGAAGAGCCTTACGGATTGTTGGCAGAGTTTGAAGATCTGGATATTTTATGATTTGCGGGATGGAATTATTGGGCCGTGGTGTGAGTGGGTGTGCAGGCCATAGAAGTCAAGATCATGGCACGGGCCTGTCGCACCGTTCTTTCCTCGAGTGGACAGAATGTAGCTTACCCAGTTTTGGCGCTCTGGGTTTGCGATCAGCTGGGTCCAATGGCGTTCTTGCAGAATAGGCAATACCTCCGGCACTATGAAACGGTCATGTTCAGAGAAGGAGTTTGAGATGAGAAATAGAAGACGGTAGCGGGACGGGTTGACCTCTTCCACCACGGTTAATGGGATGGAGAAGAGCGACAACGGAATGGAACATCAGGAAACTCACCAAAAAGTCCAGACGACTCCGCAACCGTGGTCTTTGCTGGTAGCACCAAACTTTCCGCTGTGCAATTGCGCTCGGAAATGGAAGATTCAGGTGGTCGGCAGTTACGGAGAAGCCGTCCGATCATCTATCAACTGAGAAGCGCGGCGAGCTGAGCCCCGGGATTCGCATCGAAAAGATCTCGCGACGTGGACAGTCAGATTACTCGACGGAAACAGAAGCGAGGGACTCTGAGCAAGTTTTCTTGGACGCAGTGTCACCCATTCACACAGACTTTGATAGAGCATCTACCAGGTATGAAACAGGCTGATCTTGGAGCCTTGCAACGTCAAAGGCAAGTGGCCTTTGCGGCTATCTACTTTGCAGTCGCTTGCCACCGAATGCCCCAAGTCCACACCGGAGCTTCTCGTTCGGGCAGGACGCGTTTCGGGTCCTCGAATGGCTCTACAGCAGCTCTTGAGATGTTCCCTACCCGCCTCGTTCATTGGGGGCTTTGGCTTTCCCCGGCTCTGCTGTTGCTCGTGTTTCTGTGGTCCCATTGTCATTCGTGATGGAGGTGTTGAAATCTTCGACACGGCGAGCGACGAAAAGTAACCCCTGAAGGGCGGCCTCGAGTTCAGCTTAGGAGCTCTCTAAAACCCTTCTTGTTTACCATCCGTGAGCACTGTATTTTGCCCTGTCTGTAGCCTTCACGGTGTCCAATCGCATGCTGACTATAGTCAGTGTCTAAAGTCATGGTAAGAAAGGAAGAATGGAGAAGTGAAGAGTGGGTGAGTGGAGAGTGGCATTTACCGTGTAAGCGGGTAGACGCGCCGGACAAATCTCGGAGACGCGCATCACAACATACTTCCTCATCTGTCTCCCGCGAAGCAAGGATTGACACCACTGGCCCTCATCCATTGTACATGTTCAAATGGAGTCGCACAGTCTTGAGCGAGCATCGCAGTATCTCAATAACATTCTACTCGCACGGGGTCTCCTTACCAATGGCAAACCCATCGACTTTGCCCGCTCCGATCGCCATGGTTCCATCACAGATACGACGATGTCCCGAGTCATCAACCTGGTCCATGACCTCGTCATACGGCGAGACCAGGACGCCGAGCAACGAGAGATCCTCGCTACCCACATTCGCCAAGCACGCGCTGATGACTCGCAGCGCGCCATCGACCTCCAGAGGCTACAGGACAAGAACACGGAGTTGGCTCGAGCCGCAGCCGCGGCTGAATCACAAGAGCGCGTCTTGAAAGCTCACGTGCGCCATGCGGAGGCTCAAGCAAAGGAGCTTAAGGAGCAGATGTTGAGAATGAAGTCTACTCTAGACCAGGTCCGAGCCAAATGTCTAAGCGACGTGCGTAAGCGAGACACCGAGTTGGACAAACTGAAGGCCCACATGGCGGGGATGCAGCGCGGCAAGAAAGAGTCGAGTGGCATGAAGATCAACACGATAAACTGGGAGCCGGAACCCCACGGTCGAGAAAGACGTAACGGGCAGGCCGTAGACAGATCGGAATGGAGCTTGGAGCAGGAGAGCAACGATTTCCTTGCCGCACTGGTCAACGAGATGAGTACGGAAAACGTGTCGCTCAGACGAATCATCACAGAGACCGCGGAAATGCTGCGCGAGTTGACGGGGCTGGAGGGGCACCGGCCCGGTGGTGAAGAATCAGAACAGGATGCGGAGGAGGACGGCATAGGCATGCCGGGTCAATACCGCAAATCGAGGCAGAAGGCCGCCCAAGCACAACAACAAGCTCAAGCTCAAGCTCAAGCCGAAGCCGAAGCCCAAAACCTCACGTCCTGCAACGAGCTAGCGCAGCAAATGGCAGGTATTCTGGAACACTGCCGGTCTATCCTCAAGGATCCCTCATTCGTCCCCATCGAAGAACTCCAGATTCGTGACGAAGAAATCATCAAGCTACGAGTGGGGTGGGAGAAGATGGCAAGCAGGTGGAAGGAGGCGGTGACTATGATGGACAACTGGCGCAAGCACGTGGACGAGAGTGGACAAGAGTTCTCGAAAGAGGATCTTTCCAGGTTGGAGTTTGGTAAAAGCATTGCCTTGCTGCCTAATGGACAGCCTGTCTTTGGTCAAGATGAGGAACTGTCGTCAATATTTCACGAGAACAGCAGACTGGAAGAAGAGCCAGACGAAGAAGACCTGGAGCAAGAACTCCCGGCCGACGATCAAGGAGGTGTTCAATACCCTAAACTGCCGGACAACGATAAAATCGACATAAAATCTCATCGTCGGGATCCAGACGGCCCTCCCACGGCAGGTCGCTCACCAAAACGCCGCGCATCCCTGGCACGAAGAGCAGGACTTAATATAGGGAAGCCCATACGCCCGCTGCAGCCTGTTGGCTTGGACCGCCTCAATAAGTCACCTAACCATGGGCTGGCCTCGACAAGCACGAACTCGTCATCAAGGCAGAGCGCGCAGTCGGGCGCGAGAAGTTCAGACAGCGCTATAGGCATGGACGGAGACCGCCCAGATGAGGATGATGACGACGAGGTATGGCGTGACGAGAACTTGACCAAGTCGCGGATTCCGAGAAAGGTCAGTAAGACGCTCACGGAGATATGTCGCAACGCTAATGCAAAAATAGACGATGAAGCAACGAGAACCCCCGCTGTCCATATCTGAAAAGCTCGCAGCGGTTGAGGCCGAGGCGTTGCAAGCCCGGAGGCAACCACCATCCGCTCACATGGAGCCTGGCCGGAAACGAAAGCACGCCAATGCCAACGGCGCGAAGACAAGGAAAGCATACAGAAGGCGGAGCACACTCAGCCCTGAGGAGTTGGCTGAGCTGATGGGCATTGAATAGACTTGTACGGTTTCCACAACCCCACGACCATCGGACAGCGCGAGGTTGGATCTCGCATAGGTCGCTGGTGCAATGAGCTAATAAGTCCACATGGCCTTCTTTTCTTCAACAAGTCTTAAACACATCGTCGCTCTCCCTTCGTACCTCTTCTCTCATACTTAGGTCCGCCCCTCGGGAGAGATTCGAGCTCTCTGAGAACTCATCTTGGAATCGCCCCACATGAGAACGTCTTGATGTCCTCCTCAGACCCAGGAGGAATGAGTCAAGACGGCTCTACAGGCGGCTTTCATTCAGATTCTTCTCGTTCACCAGCACAATGCGATACCGTGCCTTGCCCTCTTCCATGTCCACGATGGCCCGGTTCGCCTCCTTCATTGGGTAGTTGTTGTTCCACGTCCAGACCTTCTTCTCCGCGAACAGATCCAGCATCTCGCGGATTTCCTTGGGGCTGCCGATGCCGCTACCCGTAATCTTGATCTTCTTGGAGAGCAGAGAGAAGGCGTTGAAGGAAGGAATGTTGTCCTCGGGCGCGCCGATCTGGACGAATGTCCCACCCACACGGAGGAGCTGTAGGTATCGTGCCAGTGGCATTTTCGGAGAAGAGACAGTGCACACGATCAGATCGAGACTCTGGCGGTGCTTGCGGTGCCAATCCTTATCCTCGTCCGTGGCTATGAAGTCGTCGGCACCCATTGTGAGGGCATCGGCCTTCTTGGAGCTCCTCCGGCTGATGGCGACCAGTTTGTCCACGTTGAGGGCTTTGGCGCCCATCACCCCGAAATGCCCAAGTCCTCCTAAACCGACAATCCCAACACGCGTGCCTGGGCCGGCACCGTACTGTGTCAATGGTGAGAAGGCCGTGATCCCTCCACAAAGCATCGGGGCAGCGATGTCGCTCGGGATCGCGTCCGGGATCTTGAAGACAAAGTGGCTGTGTCCGCGCCAGTAGTCGGCATACCCGCCATATGACTTGCTCCCGTCCGGCCACTTCGAGTTGTACGTCCCCGTCTGCTTGACCTGGCAATAGTTCTCTTGGTCGTGCGAGCATTCCTCGCAATCAGGTCGCAGACATGAGCCGCTCTGGGCACCGACTCCGACGCGATCGCCGACTTTGATCCCGTTCTCGACTTTGCTGCCGACGCGGACGGCAGTACCGACGATCTCATGCCCCACGCAGACAGGGTAGAGCGATTGGCCCCAGCCAGAACGCAACGTGTGGAGATCGCTGCCGCAGATGCCGCAGTGGGTGATTTTAATGTCAACGTCGCTTTCCTCGAAGGGTTTGGCAGTGTAGCTTTGCCAAACCATGTTGCCCTGGGCGGAGGTTTTGTCTAGGCCCATCCAGCCCTGGAAGGTGTAATTGGAGCCCATTGTGACGCCTCGACGATAACGAAGATTGAATCGGATTGGGGACAGCGGCGAACAGCCAAAAAGCCTCAAGAAATATATGGGGTAGAGTCAAAGGAGGGATAGCAGAACGGAAGCTTTGGTCTATCAAAATGATCGACGACTCTTGAACCTTGTAGTTGGTGGCATCTGTCCGTGCCTCAACCGAGGTACAAAGTTATGGCCTTCCGAATAGAGATGGGATAGTAACAAACCAACCTCGCTCAAAGATGGTATACTGGACTCAACTGAAAGGTCGGAGCTGTGTCGTCGGAGCTGATAATACTCATTTCAGTAGCATGCGCCCTCCATTCATACGGGGGGTTATTTCCGCGTGCGGACCAAATACTAGGAGCTGCACCTGATATCTGGACAGCTGTCAGGTCGGTCATGGACCCCATGCCCGCAGCCAAAGGATACCCGAGGCAGACTTGAGAGACAAAGGCCATCGGACCTGGAGGACATCCAGCAACATGAAGACCGGGATATGGCAATGGAGAAGCAGTTACCTCGTAATTAGTGGCATCTGGTGGCAGGAGTGGTAGGAGATCGAGGTGGATGACTAAGCAGCCTCAGCCTTGCAAGCTCAGCCTTGTGCGCGTGACGCGCTCTAAACATTTGGGGGATTCAACATTGCCGCATTGTGAACAATACATCGTCGCTGCAGCTGCTCCAGTGCTCAAACGAATGGCGCTGAGTTGGTCCTGCACCCATCGCAATGAATAGGTTTACAGCGGACTTCTCGTCCAGCGTTGATTCGACGCCAGGCAAACAACAACCGTCGCGAGGATTTCTGTCATCGAACCCGCCTCAATTAGCCAGCACAACCCCTGTCGCTCCTCCTCCATCTCAGATATTCGGTAGCTCAGCATTTGGGACGGGCGTCAGCAAGTTGCAATTCACAAAACCCACCGAAAATTCTCCGCCACCGGCGTCTCTCGGATCCCACCTCCCTCCGAGAACCAAGAATGGCACCCCCAACATCGCACGGGTTAGGCGAGGCTATGGTCTCGGGAAGGCAAATGAATATGAAGAGGATGACGAACAAGCCATGGAAGAGGATGCGCACGACGGAGGAACCAATCCACACTCACCTCGCCGCGGGTTTCAATCGATTACTGGACCTAACAATGCATCTCTGATGAACTTCAGCACCGCCAGCGCCCGGGACTCACGGGTATCTGCACCGCGCAAATCATTTCGCAGCTCTACAAGGCTCTCTGCTCTCCCGCACAAGGGAAACGATGCGGTGGTACTGAACCTGGCCAGAGATATGGGAGCTAGGGCACAACAAGCATCTCTTACCGAACCAGACGAGCTCATCCTTGAGACGGAACAAATCCTGCGTTCTCTCGACCAGCAGTCGCAATACCTTAAAGACAGCACAAAAGCGCTGGACATCATCTCAGAACATGCATACGATTTGATCAAGGAATGGCAACGCTTCGTCCAGCCTGACCGACCTTCCCTGGATAGCAACGACATTGGTCCGCAGCCTACAGCCCCTGCGTTTGCAAAGGCAAACTATCTGGCTTCTTTAATGCTCGTTTTGCGACATCCTCCTCCCTCAATGGATGATACGATTACTCCCACTCCGCAGGTCTTGCTCGACTGGCTCGACCAATATCACGTCTCGTACGACCAAATGTACAAAGCAGTCGCCTCCGCGCGGCCTAATTGCACCTCTCACGAGCTCTTCTGGGACGCCGTCCTCAGTCTGACACTGCGGGGAAAGCTCCAGCAAGTAATGCAGCTCTTTGCGGACGCGGATTTTAAATATGCTGCTTCTGCTGCCGACGATGGACACGATAATGACGGATACAAAGGAGCTCAACTGCAAACAATCCAGGGCGTCATCTATCGAGCTCGGCAACTGCTAAATTCATGCCCTGCAACCCAGTTCGGCGACTGGAATGTGGCAGGTCCTGACTGGGATGTCTTCCGCACCTCCGTCGAAGCCGCGCTCGAAAACCTCACCGACGAAGCTACCGCTCAAGATGATGACGGTTTTTCAGCAGAGAATTTCGGTCTTCGCAGACCTGAGACTCGCCTCCTCGGTAGATTAGGTCAAAAGTCCTCAAACACTCTCCCCTGGACGATCTTCCAGAACCTCAAGATCCTCTACAACATTCTGCTGGGTTCGGCTGAAGAAATATCAGCCCAATCGCAAGATTGGCTTGAAGCAACGACATCTTTGACTATATGGTGGGACGGGACTGCCGACGCGACTGCGGTCGCACAATGGAGTTTCGACGTCAGCCGGTCGAATAATCTGGCTGTTCAAGACGAAGACTTAAATCCCTACCTTGGAAGACTGCGAGCCTCGTTTCTTTGTGTGACCGCTCCGGATGATAAGAATTCTTTCCAGATCAACGGGATGTCACCTGTCGAGGTTGGGCTAGGTTGCATCCTGCAAGGGAGTAGCCAAGGCGCGTTGACCGTGCTGCGAACGCTATCACAATGCATGGCTTCTTCCGTGGCTGAGATTGGCTCCAAAGCAGGCTGGTTAGAAGACGACACCACGTCTCGTCCCGCAGGTCTAAACGAAGAAGACCTCATGGTTCTCAGCTACGGCGCGTCCAAAGCGGGCGTCTCCAAGGACGATCTCCTCGTTTCCTACGCGGGAAAGCTGTTTGAGAAAGATACCCTCCACCTGCCTGACGGATCCGGCGTTGAGGGGTGGGAAGTTTCCATCTCCCTCGTCACGCGCCTGGACGACCGAGAAGTCATGCGCACGGCAGTCTCAAACTTCCTCGACCACCTCGAAGTCACGACGCAAGATCGGGCTGAGAAATTGACCAATCTCTGCTCGGATCTCGGTCTTCAAGACGAGGCTAGGAAGGTCTCCGATAGATTCGGCGATTACCTAGTCAACAACACCGAAGAGTATGGTACCGCACTATTGTGCTACGCGCGAAGCCACGCCCGAGGGAAGATCCGCCAACTCGTTGACGTCCTCGTCAGCTACTCGCTGGTCCAGTCACGCGCGTACCCACCAGAGAACGAGCTCGACGATGCTCTGCGCTCCCTTGTGAGCAACCCAAAGACCGCTCTCGTCGACATCGCCGAGGTGGACCCCGAAGCCGCCGAGATGTTACAGTTCTATCTCGTCGGGTACGCGTGCATTCGCCGCTTCTACACGCTCCGGGACCAAGACGGCTCCGCGCAAACAAGTCTCAACCACAGACCGCTGGCCAGGAAACGCGCGGCCGCGAAGGCGCTCATCGCGGCGGTAAATTCCGCGGCCGACTCCATCTACGGCGGTCTCTACGATCCAGTCCGGACGAGCGCGATCCAGGTCGACGGGCTGCTGACTCTGCTGGGCGAGGCAACGGCCTTGCTTACTGCCGGGAGTCAAAGTGATGATCGTAGCCACAGAAGGATCTTCACCATGCCGCAGATCTACGACCTCCTCTCGGCGATCGAGGACCTCAGCACGGTCTCCGCCCGCGTGTTTGGCGCTACGGAGGAATGTCTGGCCGCGAGTCTGCGCGAACACGCGGGCAGCAGCCCGCCGAGTCCGCGCGCCGTGCTCAAGAAATCCATGAGCAGCGGGAGCGGGAGCGGGAGCGGGAGCGGGAGCGGGTTTTCGTACTCCGTCCTCGGATCGGAGATGCTGGGGCGAAGCATGACCACCGATGCGAGCGGGAGCGCCGTCATGGTCAAGGGCCAGAGTGGCGGTGACAAAAGCAAAACCAAGAGTGGAAAGCAGGACGGCCCGAGCAGGGGATGGGATTGGAGAGAAAAGTTCGTCCAACACGGTGAGGACGATGCTACGGCCGTGAGTGGACGGGAGATCTTGATGGTCCTTAGGATGAGTTTGGCCGAGGAGTTGGCCTGGGCGGAGCTGGAGGAGGGTGGTGCCTCGACCGCTTGAAGGCTTCAGCGATATGTCTCATTACGGTCCGCGAAGTACGGGGAGAGCGAGCACGACGGCGATGTTTTGGGGGCATGTACCGCGTACCGTCAGGAGATAAGATACTCGCACCGGTATGGTACCAACAACGCAACAGCGTGGCTTTCACATGACATCCGTATGATGAACCAAAAAAGCTGATGTGAGAACTACTGTAACTACATCTTGTGGTGTGTGCCTTCAATGATACGTATGTTCTTGAGGTACTGTAGGAAGTCGGACACGCAGATCGCTACACCATACGGCATCAAAACCATCCAGAGAGACATGTCGTCAAAAATCATTTCATTTGCTCCGCATTGCTGGATGGTGCTGGCATTGCTGACATTGCTACATACTGCATACTGCATGAGAAACAATAAGATATTCCGGGTGGGTGCGTTTCCAGATGACACCACCAAAAGAGAGGTGCCCCCATCCGCTCCGCCCTTTTACAGACCCCCGAAAGCAAAAGATGCCACTGAGAAAGCCATGCATACATAAAAGCACTTTTTGTACAGGATAAGGTCAAGGGCAAACCAGTGTCGACCCTCCCTTGTTGTGGAAACAGCCATAACCCGTAATGTAATGAAGCGTCAGGGCGTTAAAGAAAGAGATACATCCGCCGTGTTTTTCGTGGTCAGGTCGAGAGTGGATCCTCCCAGCAAAGAGCCAGTCGTAGTTTATCGCTGGAGAAGCTGAATCGCTCCCACTGTCGCATCGTCGAGCAAGAGTTGCCTCCGAGGCACAGATCATACGTAGACACCATGGCTCCAGGGCTTGCAGATTCGGCTCTGGGGGGGTTTCCATGGTAGCTGAGCGTGTCCGATCCCTCAAGGGTCTCTACAGCGGCCACCCACTGGTCTCAAAGCCGAAATTCATGGCAAGGAACTCGTCCCCGAACCCAAATGCCATAAGCTCATCATTCGTGAAGTCCATCGGGATCATGTCTCCGCCGGGGCCCAGCATCATGTATGGCATCATACCAGTTTGGTCATAGCCTGGTGGTGCTGAAGCAGGCATCTGGTTGATTCCGGGGAGCATGTTTGGCTGTGTGGGCTGGTTCGTTATCGTGTGAGACCACTGTTGTTGGGGCGTTGGCTGCGGCTGTGGCATCAACGTGCCGGGCCCAGGACCGGGACCAGGGCCCATGGCAGCGTCGGAGAGCATTTGAAGGCCGGTCCGAGGCTGCGCTTGAGTCTGCGGGAGCGGAGGACCGCCGTCAACCGAAGCGCGATGCTGCGAATTCCAGCCTAAGCTTGAGGGGTCCTGCTGCGGAGGGATAGCCTTATAGGCGTTTGATTGTGCATGCGGCACGCTGTTTGATCTCGAGTTGACGGACCCATTCGCCGGTGTCCGCTGCCTCGAGACCGGGCCGCTTCCATTATTGACCGAATCAATTCTCTTCATGTGCCAGCTCTTGAGCATATTGAAGATCAAAGTGAATTTGTGAGCAACACGGGACATGTTGTCCTCGCAAGCCTTGCTGAGCGCTTCAATCATTCTGTCAAGATAATACTCGACCTTAAGATCCCTGGTCTTGAAGATGGCATTGAATTTCGATCCTCTCGCAGAGACGGCTGAATACATCTTGATGAGTGCTACTGCGGCATAGGAGTTCCTAACAAAGAAAAGAGTGGGTAAAGCGCGCAGAGCTGCAACGTCCATACTGAGGAAGGCTTCGAAAGCGGAATGGGCCGAGTTGATACAAATCGTGAGAGCTTCGACGTGGGCTGGTGTGTCCGGGTCTGGAGGTCCATCGATAGGAGTAGCGATGTATGGAGGTCGGAAGTCGTCTATATTATGGTTATGATGCATGGCGATTTCGTGCATGTAGAGATTAATAATGCCCTTGGTGTGCTGCACAATCGGCTTCTTAAGCATGTCCTTGGTGGCTGAATCGTGCCATGCTGCAAGCTGACGCTCAAAAGCCTTCATGTGAGACTGGGTCTTGGGATCCGTCAACGACACCTGAGAAGCTGGGTCATCCATGGAAAATTCAAGTCCAATCTCCTCAGTAATGTGCTGTCCCCGGACAAGATGACACAGGTACTTGTCCGAGGGAAGCGCATCTGGAGAAGAGGTCAAGATGTCGATGCATTCATCGGCGTAGGGACTCCACCGGATGAGGAGCGGCCGTCGAAGAGACATCGAGGAGCTATTGGAACTGGTTAGAATGGTAGGGTAGCGTCCAGGGCAATACTCACTTTGAGCACATGTAGTAGCAGCCCAGCCAACATCGGCGCACCTCTGCACTGCTGGGGTCCGACAGGGGTCTCTTGTTCTCATGATAGGGCCGCCAAATCCCGCCAACTCCTCGTTTTGATCGTTTTCCCATGCCTAGATCTAGTGCCATAACAGCCGCAACGTGAATGAGCTGGTTGAAGTTCAACTCTTCGTACTTCTCTGGGGGCTGGTAGAAGCATGTCGTGACCTGGATTGTCTGCACCAGTTCGAGTGACTTCTCACCTCGGAATATCACCCGATCGGCCAGTGCTCGGGTGATCTCCACGATCAACCTAGGCTGAAGATCAGGCCGGATCGTGCCGGAAGCGACCGCCAGGACAGCTAGAAACAAGATAGGCTTGTTCTTGCGAACCTCATCCGCTTGAGTCCCAGGAGGAAAGACCACCATGGGCAAATGCTCACACATTTCGGCCATGTATCGATCAAAGCATTTTCTGGCACTGACGATGTCGACCAGGCCGCGCTCAACGGGATCAACGGTAGCCGGCTCTTCCGTCTTTGTCGTGTGCTCCAATACTGGTTGATATGTGTTTGGAGGTGGTGCCGCCGACTTGTATTGAGGAGGTGAGGGTTTGTGTAGCTCGCCACCGAAGTAGTCAAAGTCTGTGATCTTCCTCTTCACACCCTGTTGCGGAGAATGAGCGTGAGCTCCTGGCGGTGGAACCGGCGGCGGGGGCGGCGGAGGAGGATGATGATGCCACTGACTGCCAAAGGCCTGTACCCGAGGATCTTGATGAGGAGCATGTGTGATCGCCATGGCCGGATCGACGGCGAGATCGGACTCCGCGCCGCCTCTTGCGGCCAACGTTGCCGTGAGAGCGTCGATCTTCTTTTCCAACTCGGCGACGCGACTATCGGTCTTCTTCTGCCGTTTCCTGCTCGGGGCTGTGACAATGCATTGTCTGTTCGCCTTTGCGCATCTCTTGCAGGATCCGGTGGGGTGGTTGTCGTCGAGCTCGCATTTGACCTTTAGTTGTCGACATGCCTCACAGGCGCGCGGCCTCTTGATATCATTAGGATCGTGCGGGTTCGCTGGAGGGCTCTGATCGTCGGGGCTGTCGTGGGTATGTGCAGTGCTAGGGTAATAGTTTGGGGTCTGAATAGACTGGTACGAGTTGTTTGGGGACGGCTGGAGAGATGGCTGTAGAGGGGAATAGGCACCCGGCGGACCATTCTGGTATCGTGGCGGTATATCGCGAGGTTTCGGAGGGCTGCTTAGAGAAGAGCCTCGCAGTTGAGGATCGATGAGCGAAGCCATATCGATACTATTCACGTAGACGTAGGATCGGCGTTGCTTAAGGGCGACTCGCCGTTGAGGAGATCCGTGGGCCGAAGCCGACGACTTCAGCAAGTCTTTGTTTTCGGCAGGGCAAGCATCCTGTGTCGCGTCAAGGAACTAATGGCTCGGTATTGCTGTAGGCCCAGGCGCGTGCAACAATGCGAGGCAGGAAAGTTCTGTGCTGTGTAATGTGAGTTCTGCGTGAGACGAATGTGAGTTGTGAGTGATTCGGGTGGCTGCTTCTGGTGCACCTGCCCGGCAATGACGACTAGAGCATGGGGGCGCCGGGGGCTCCTTTCGGACGGGCAGAATGTCGGCTTGGGCGCCTACTATTGGTTCTAGGCCTCAAGCCTCCGGCTCTCCCTCTTACCTCTCGGCCATTCTCTTCGCGGTGTGGTAGCATCATGAACCACATTGGATAGGAAGTGCGCCGGACTGCGTTCTAGAAGTAACAATGCTCTCTGGCCCCTGCCCAGCCCTGCAAGAACTGTCAACTTCTGCTTCGCGCGAGCGTAGGAGAACGACAGCCTCCAGCTACGTGATTATCAACGCGATTCCACCGCTTGGGCAGGCCTCTGCTGGTTCCTCACCTGCTCACACTGAACAAGCCACCAGACCCGCCTGCTCCTCGCCCAGATCCCCATGCTCGGTAATCGGTGGTCGATCGCCAAAGCGGAGCATAGGAGCTATTTACTGTATGTCTTTAGCGACGAGTTTGGCCACCTCGTCTTCTATTGCTGATGTCGCCGGCGGCTTGGAGTGCTCCGAGAGATGACTGCTCTGTCTCTTGTTTGCTGAGCAAGATTTCGAGAAGCATCTTCTTTGCCCTTGCTCTACTTTAGTTCCAAGTGTGCCACGTCCTCCAAGCACGTCAATGACAGCTCTGTTCTCGTGCAGCATCCGTAATTCCTGTGCTTGAAGCGTCTCCTTAATATCACCTGCCTTGACTAATGGCGGCATCCTCTGGAGGGCGTCGTGCTCCTTTGCCAATCTCTACTGAATGCGTGCGGCGAATTCAGCGTTGGGGCTGTGAAAGACACGGCGGGGCTAAATTCAAGATTTCGGCGTTGAACTTGTCTTTCTTCCTACGGTGACCGTGTTTGTCAGGTAATCAGCGAACATCCAGCAGAAGATATGGCACTAAGTCCAGGTGTGCGTTGATTTGCGAAGGGGCAGAGGAAGCCTATGCCAGCGAGGAAGATCATCGCGATGGGTGAACACGAGCATGGCAGGGACATTGCAGGAGCTGACGTACCGCTTTGCTTCTTCTAGGCCGGACACACAGACAGATCAGGGAGTAAAGTCAAATAGACATGGAATTCAATGCCCGGATGATAGGAGAGACAATCTCAGGTCGTGACGTTGTAAGACGCAAGGTGTTCAGGAAGACAGTGGCTGTTGCTAGACTCGCAGGTTGGCTGCGCTTCAATATACCCTTGTTCTCATTGGGACCAGACTATGGATATTTTGCTCGATCAACATAGAGCCTTCCGCGCACTAGAGTTGCATGGATCCAGGGTAGATTCTGCAGCATCTTCGGGATGGCAAAGCGGTTCCTTGCAGCAGATCGCAGAAAGGCACTTTCATTATGCATCATCTCGCTGGTTACCAAAAGAGCTGGATGGAGAAAGAACGTGGTAAGTGCATGTGCCCATCTCCCTCTCAAATCCGCTTGAAGTGAAAAGACCCATCCGTGAATGAGCCTTGTTCCGTGGACTGGGCTGCTACAATAGCTTCAGTTCGACGAGTCGGTATAAATAAGAATCGTGGAAACCACCGAGAATGAACCCACTTCAAGAGGCGTAAAGTCGTTTCATATCGGACCATCAATCATCAGGCAAATCAGATCATCACGGTGTGACGAGCAAAGACTATCCGGGACGCCACGCTCTATGGTTCTCGGTCGTTTCGAATGCATCCGCCTCATCCTAAAAGCTTATGCACTGGGCATTCGGCTTTCCGTTCAACCCACTCCATGATACAGCTTCTGTGAAATTTGCACAGACATTCAAGCCTGACTAGCTCATCGCCAACATCATACTCGACCATGCAGATAGAACATTCTTGAACTTGGCCATCTTCTTGTGCGACGCAGTCCTTCTCGGTCGCTGTGAAGGTAAGCATATTAAGCCGTTGATGATGTGGATGTTGCGACGACGAAGCTCCCTCTGATGCACTGCCGGCCAGTCGAATTGCTGCCGCCGTATTGCTCGAGTCGGCGTGATACGAGGGGTCACGCGCATGGATGCATTCCATTATATGTGCTTCACGGGCGGTTTCATCGCCGTCAGGTCCACAGGGCGGTAACGCGTGACGGCACACCGGGCAAATGTCGTTTTCATTCATACGTGGTCGGTGGACCGCGGGGCTATATGTGAGTTCATGCAGGGGTCGAGGGTGAGGCCGCTGTGATGGCAAGGAGATGCCAAATGGCTCGTCTCGAGGCTGACGGCTCTCGGGATAAGAAGGACGTGGCCGGATATAGGACAGTCTTGTATCATGAGGTGGTTGGTCCTGGCGCTAATTAGTACAAGTTTGCGCCGCTAGTGTAGCAAGTACTTACCCTCAGAGAAGGACCAGAAAACAGTGGCGTGTTAAGAGCGGAAGGCGGTCCAAGCATACGATACCTGGAAGGAGACGACTGGCCACGATAGGAGTCAAACAAGTTGGAACCATCGCCCCTAGGGTCGGGGGTGGGATAGACGGGTTGGATCGCTCCCATTGAACGATGATATTGGTGCAGATATGGGTTGCTTCCAGCGCCCATATTGCGAGCTGGATATTCCAACCCAGCAGAAAATCCTCTTGGTCTGTTCTCAGACGAGACTGCATGATTCATACCAGGGCCGTGGCGACCTCCCGCCTCCCAGGAGGCTCCACGACTGGGATGATCTGGAATGAAAGGAGGGTAATTCGGCAACGGGTCAGGTTGAGGATCCGGCACGCAAGGGTTACACAGGCGCACCTTCTCTCCTCCTTCCAGCTGCACTGAAGCACCGACATGATGTGAACTGAGGTTATTGTCGTACGACTCGTCCTCACTAGAGCCGATCGTAAGCGATCGGCGATTGACAGGATCGCTTGGTGAAGTAAACGTATCAGGACCGGGCGGATGAACAATGAATTGGCGAGGGATGGTGATGCGGTGTGGCGAGCAGTCGTTGCATACCACTCTCCCACATTTCCTGCAATGATGGCGTCTGAACATCCAGGTGAAGGGGCGTTTGCAAATGGGACATTCAGTGGCCTCCGAATCTGGCTGCCACTGGGGAACAACATATCGTCTGGCACTGTCGGAGGAGTTTCCGCTTGCTCTCCTGGGTCGAGGTGTCTCTGGCGCGGAAGTGGGAGGAGAGGAACTTGTCAAGTCTATAACCTCAGGAAGCGGTCGATCCATGTTTGGGGCGGAAGACGCAGGACGGCGAGGTGATGACGGACCATCTGAGCGATAAGCATCAAAGTTGGTCCGACGATCATTCCAGCCTCCGCTGTTGATTCTTCTTCTGCCTTCCTCATACAATGCTGGGTTCGTCAGCCTCCTTTTGCGATCCAAAGCGATGATACTTCGCCTCCGTTCTTCCGTAGTCTGTTCGGCGGGGGCCAAAGGGAGGGGAAGAGGGCGGTCTCGCAGAATGCCAGCCAGCACATGGCTACTGTGGCTCGATTGTGCAGCGGGCGGTCTGGGTAGAGGAAGTTCAGGCAGTGGCCGCTGAGCTGTCGAGTCCCTACTCGTCTCCGATCGTCTTGACGTGTGTGAAGAGTCATGGCGGCGCTGGCCCTGGGGGTTTACCCGGTCAGAATCATAGCTGGTTGAAGAGCTGCTAGATTCTGGAGAAGACATGTCCTGTCTGTTGTCGGAATAAGGGAACAGAGATGGCAATAGAGTCAAGTTGACCTGGCAGTCAGGCAGAGATGAGGTCGAGACTGAGGCACGTGTCAGTCTGGTGGCGGATAAACATGTCACAGCGATAGCGCGGCTCGCCGTTGGAGAACCAAGAGGGTGGCATGAGAGGGGTTGGATGGGTTAGAAATCAGCAAGCCAGCAGCAGAGACGATTTAGTATACATTATCCAGCACGAGGGCGCGGCCGTGCCTGATCATACTGAGTAGTTTCGTCGCTGCCCGGGAATACGGAGGACCGCGGCAGTCTCAGGTCTGAGAAAGCCTTGCTCGCAGTATGTACGAGGAGGAGCGGAGAGTACGAGGGAGACCGAAGACTAGCCTCTTTAACCAACAATGATGTAGTGGGCGGCCCTGAAATAGGACAGCGAGGAACTGAGACCTGCCCAAACATTAGCGACACGCCCGGAACAAGCACGCGTCTGATTGGTGATTGGGCCTACACAGCCTCTCAAGCATTGCACCGCTGCCGATGCGAACTTTTCACCCTGGCTGCCCATCATCGCATCTCAACAACTTGCTGCATATTCTGTTTTGCTTCCGTACGTGCTAACTTTCGCTTCTTCCGATTTCGTTTTCGCTTCTGCCAGCGCTTCCAAGTAATCTGTTTGTCGTTTCTGCTGTGCGCCGTTGTATCAAAACCTCTCACAGACCCGAGACACTCCTCCAATCATTTCGTCGCCTCCCGTCTGCGGTCAACGTCGAGAGCCTCCACTGTCTGCTCGCCGTTTCGCTACCATTGAGCCTGCGATTCCGCCGCGATTGAATAGAAACAAGCGGACGAGTACATTTACTTCATCTGCGACTGGGACGCTGCGCTGTTGCTGGGGTCTTGCCGAGCGCATTGAGAAATATGGGCAACTAAGAGCAAGTGATCATAACCGAGGACAAGCACAGGCAGATCAACAGCCCAGATATGGCAACAACTGGGCGTGATCACAGACTGGTTTGGCAATGGTCCCTTTTCATCGCTCTCGTTCTGTTCCTCAGCTGCAGAGCCTTGGTTGAAGCTGCCCACGTCGACTTCCGCAACTGCCTGGATGGGAGCATAGTCAACTCGAGTCCGCGCATCCTCCAGTTTGACCCGTTCAACGTCTCGGCCACCTTCAATAGCTCGTCCGGCTCGAATCGACACCACCTGAACATCACTATATATGGCAATGTCACCGGAAAGGCCACCGAGCTGCCGTACCCTGCTCCTGATGATCCGTCGTGGTCGAACCCGAACGACACATTTGGCAAAATCCCCGACCTGAGCGAAGAGAACAACAAGTACACAACCCTCTTTACGCGCGTCAACTTTCTAGGATACACTCCATGGAACGCCGACCCTTCCAGGTTCTGCGATTCTGTCGTTCAAGGCGCCTGCCCACTCGGACCTGCCTTCTATGTTAACAGGACCGAACTTGGCCTTTTGCCAGCTTTTTCCGTAGCCGAGGACCTGTTCTCCAGCTACGCCTTCGCATCACTTCAAGCAACTATACGGGTACAGTCGGGCGACGTGCAAGGCCAATATTACAGTTGTGTCTCGGTCACGATTACCCCTGACTTAGGAGACTCCATTAAAGCTATCCTAAGATACTTACCGCTTGTGGTTTTGATTGTGGTGGGCGTGGCGACGATTGCGGCTGCCATTGTGAGCCCATGGGGTTCGACGGACCTCTTCCACTGGAGCAGCAATTTCGGCCGCGATGAAGACCTGCTTCGACTGATCACTCCGGGTTTTGGAGACTGTCTGCAGTATATTCAGTTTGTCGTCTTGACTGGCAGTCTTTCATTGAGTTATCCTGGATTTTATCAGCCAGCCGTCAGCCGTGTCGCATGGTCTTCGCTCATGTTCAACGAGAGCTTCGCCACGGGTGGAAACGGTACACAGACTGTGGTAGATGGGGTATATGAGTATCGCAACGGCACCACGTACGGCTTGGACCGAATGAGTCAACTCGTAGGCATGACCTCCGACAAGGACATATGGGTCGACATGATCATCTGGCTGGTAGTCATCGTTGTCGCAGTGTCAGTTTTGACCCAGCTCGGCTTCGCAGTCCGCTGGGTTTATCGGAAGCTTCAGAACGAACCGCCAGAAGACCTTCGTTCCAAAAATGGACCCTTCACTGCCGGGAATGTTGTTCGCCTGGTTATGAATTTTTTCTTGCTGCCTTTGACGTCTCTATCATTCTACCAGCTGTTAATTGCCGGAAAGGGCCCGGCCTATTCGGTGGCACTTGCAGCAGTGTCACTGGTCGTCGTGGTCGCTTTTACAGTCTGGCTGCTGCGATTGTTCATCAAAACCAGACCACGCTCATTCCTCTTTGACGACCTTTTGATGGTTCTTACCTACGGGCCTCTGTACAACACCTATTGCGATGACGCCGCTACCTTTGCGCTGACGCCTCTCCTTGTCAACTTTGTCCGCGGCATTGCTATCGGCGCAGTTCAGCCCTCTGGGATCGCTCAGCTTGTGCTTCTCGCTATAAGCGAAATTGTCCTGATTCTAACGATCAATGCCTTCCGACCCTTTCCCTCGGCGACTTCTATGAACATCTATCATACCTGCTTTTCGGTCATTCGACTCATCACCATTCTCCTGTCAATCGCTTTTGTGCCTTCCTTGGGGGTCGGAGACGCGTCCAGAGGTTGGATTGGATATGCCATTCTCATCATCCATGCATGCACCATGGTTTTTGGGTTCTTCCTGAATGCCGTGCAGACGCTGGTCGAGGTCATAGCCCGTTTGGCTGGTGCGGGTGGACGGGACGAGGAGACCGGCGCCGCGACGAGGGGCGGATTGAACAAGGTATTCGGCATGCGACAATTATCGCGGCGGGTGCCCCGCCGTGCAACGCAGGAGCGCCATAGCATGTCTTCGAACGCTGCCATGCTCAGCGCCATGGAGCATGATCACCAAAAGTTGCAAATGGCCAAAACCCGATCGCGCAGTGCCTCGGCTGCTTCAGGCGTCTTGCTCGACAGCCCTTCAATGACTAACAAGATCAGCCAGAACCTTGACGGCCGTGCCCTTGGGGTCGCTAGTCCGGACCGGTCCGTCCGAGGCTCGAGGCGGCTCTCGGGACGGCTGAGCGGTGCTGGATCGTTGAGTGGAATCGTCGGACTGCAGAAGCAGGCGGAACAAAAGGATCCATACTACCGACCACCACGAAGGAACACGATGGACGCGCTCAATCGACCAGACTTGACCCTGGCGCAAACCCCATCCAAGGGCGCGGTTACAACTGAAGCAGCCGTCGAAGACGACGCAGGAGAAGGCCCCTCCACCCCTATGCCTCTGGAGAACGACGATCTGGAAGAAACACCCAGCGATTTGACGAGAACGAAAACAGACTATGCTGTCCGGGAAGTGGATTTCTACTATGGTGTTCGTGGCGGCGCCCTGTCAAGCGGAACTCGTAAACTCAAGACTGGCCCAGCCGACCCCACCGGACCAGTTTCTACCGCGACTGGGTGGTTCAAAAATTTGGTTGGTGGCAAGACCAAAGAGAAGCACAAAGGCTTCGAAGTGGTTCGCAGTGCTCGGGCTCCGCCACCAGGACTCTTCCCTCCACCAACTCCAGTCCCGGAGAGTCAGCCACTAGAGCCCTACCACGACGATGTGCAAGCAACGGACGAAGACCGGGCTGACCGAAACAGCACTAGAATTATGTCACCACCACCTCAGCGCCAGGCGCAAAGACAAAGTCAGAACCAAAGTGTGTACGACGACGTTTCTCTTGACGACAGTGACAGCGAAGAACCAATCAGTCCCATTGACCCTGTGTCGGGGAAGCCGCCATCATTGCCACTGATAGAATCCGTGGGTGGAATTGAATTGCCCAGCCGGATTGGCTCTGAGACATCCAGAAAATCTCGCGGAAAGCAAGCAAGTGTCCGAGACAGAGACATTCCCGCGGTTCCCGCCATTCCTAGAAAGAGTTCGAGAAGACAGTCGGGTGGAGGCTCCCAGGACAGAGGGATTGTCACGTCCGCATTGTCCCCCCGAGGTGCACCGAAGCAGTACCATGGTCCTGCTCAGTCTCTCAATGCCAGTCGCCTTCCTTTTGCGAACACGCAGCCGGCGCCATCACGAAACCACCGGTATTCAACCGGCGGAGAATCGGCTACGTCAAGCGTATTAAGGGATGCTGATGAAAACGTCCCGATCCAGCAACCATCCTATACGAATCAGCTGCGGCATGCAGCTTCTTCGGCTTTAGGAGCTCACGGGGCCGATTTACGCCACGATAGACCGTCAAATATGGGATTCGTCCCCCAATATAGAGCAAGCGACAACATCCACTACAGCCCAGATTCGCCCGAGTTCGAGGGAAGTGCCGCAGAGATCCATGGGCGGCCGCAATATTGAGGAAGGAAGTGGGCGCTCATGGGGATAACGAGGTCGAAGATTATTTCCAATGATATGAATTCGCGGAGGACCCAAGGGCTTATCATTGATGGGATACTGGTGGCACCCGCGACGATTTGGCACAGATCCTATCTGACACAGAGGCTGCGAACAGGTTGCAGATGTGAGCAGATCTTATCATTCTTGACAACTGTTTAGCGCGGCGTCCGGGCCCTTATGAATATGGAAGGGAACTTTTGAGGGATCACATGGTATAGCAGATTCTAGTCTGGCATGTAATGAATAGCACAGCCAAGATCATCTGTGTCAGGCTGTGCAGAGCCGCACAAAGCAAGTGGAAACATCTAATTCGAAAGTGAGCCTGGCTTCGACCACAAACAATAGAGCACATTCTCGATGTGCACTTGCCTCCCACCCTTCAAACACTTGCTCTTCAAGAGGAACCCTTACCGCGACAAGCCTCTTGTGTAACCGGGTCCACGGCTGCGACGTCTTCTACTGCGCTGCAACACAGACGAGACGGACCAAAGAGGCAGCACGGCGCGACGGCCACCATGTAAAAGACTCCGGTTGCCCTTACAGACTCGCAGTCCAGACATCCGACAGGCTGATTCCAAGTGATAGGCGGTCTCGCGGCGCAAGCCACCACCTCGTGGCCCAAGCACAAGGTACATTGCATAAACGGGAGTCCCAACGAGCTGGGTCGGCATCCACGTTGTGTGCCTTTGATTACCTCTGCGGGAGTTCCAGATTGACCTCGTAACACGAGAGTCTCGACGACGAAATAAATCCCAAATTGCAAATTTTCGTTCAGATGTAACTCAAAGTCAGCGTTGACAGGTCGCGATTCATACCACAGGCCTTGCCCAGGAGGTCTGGAGGTCTCAGATACGAGATCGCTCGGCCGCCTCCAAGACCTGCCTTTCTGGTGATGGTTAGAGATTTCGACCCATGCCCACAGCGCGTCACCTGGTCGGGAACGTGGTGAATCTCGGCCATCGACTCGAGCCGCATGATTCAGCTCTGGCGGCTTGCGAGCTGTGCAGCACCGTATGAAGCAATTGACTTTCGCCTCATCGTGGATGATCCCGACAAGGCCCTGGCAGCGGCACGCTGTCACTGTCATGGAGTGATGCCTCATGCCCAGCGATCACCTCGACGATCTCACCCACGAACCTCGGCTACCAGGAAGTGAGGCGCACCAACGAGGGATTCTACAATGATGCTCCTTCTCCTAATTATGGGTGATTTTCTCTCCTCGTGTGCCACCAAGGGACAGATCGACCGCTCATCGACGGCCGAGGTCAAGAGATCTGTCGACAGCCCTGACAGCTCCTTTACCAGCGTGCGAAACATGAGGCGAAGGTGCCATGTGACGCCCCTGCTGCTCCACCCTCGGAGTAGGCAATAACATGCGCCCCCAAGTGCACGAGTACGTAAACCGCCGCGTGTTGGGACGAACCTCGAGGCTCTTTGCGTGACAAATCCGCAACCCTTATCGGCTTCCACAGGGGGCCGGGCCCAAGCGACCGATCAGTCCATGCTGGCCGTGATATCCCGGAGCATATCCACGACACCCGCTACCGTGTACGTAGGCAGAGTTGAGGCTAGGGACGCGCCTGCTGCTTCCCCTGTGGTTAGCCTGCCCAGTCTCCAGTGCAGCCCATGGTCATGCAGGATCCGACTGCTTAGTGGCGAGCTAGGCACTTGTCGAGGTCGCCGCGGCAGCTTAGGCCCGGGCTCCCGCGCAATAGCGGCCTGCATTTTGAGACCTGTAAAGCCCTAGCGAAGCTGAGTGATGCCGCAGGTTAGCTGAGTTGCGCTGCTGCGGCCAATCGATGTCGAGATCTTCGCTCTCTCGGCGATCACGGGCATGAAAGTCCTCGTCGACCAACCCCAAAGGATCGATCCCGAGCCCGCAGCTCTGGATCGTAGCGAGCAAGATCTGGGTTTGATCTCTCGTCTATCTCCCTCCCCTGGTCGCTTGTCGTTACCCCTCTCGGTGTCAGAGCCTGCCTGTTCTCAGCCTGTGACTCCAGTCCTGGCCGCCGGCGCCGTACTCAGGAGACCATTCCCAGTCCGTCGGGACGCTCCGAGGCCAGCCCTACTCTGCATGCTACTATTTGGAAAGCAGCCATCTTTATCAGCCCGCCAGAAGCAAGGGTCCTCTGGACTGGGTTATTGTGGGAGATGCCAGGCGGCTTGTTCTCTGGCCGCAAAGGCAAAAGTGCTCGTGGTTTTGTGTCGAGCACTTCTCAGACTCGTGGCCTCAGAAAGACTGTCGGCCGGGGCGCCGAGCAGCCCACGAGATACAAGGATATGCAACCATTTTTCGCTTGTTTGATCACCCCCCTCGGCCTTGCACCCCCCTTGAGACTGGTCAAAGTTCCGACCAATGCAGACCACGTAGATGTCACCCGGCTAGCAGCCTGCCAGCTCTGACGAGCACCGAGTCCGCCAGCCTTCTAGTCCCTCGTTGGACAGGCGCATTTGCGCTTTTCGAGGCAACCCCGGGCAGTTCCAGCGCCTTGGGCTGGAGCTCCATCTCGAATCCGACCTAGTGTGTGCGAAGTGGACAAAGTGGGCAAAGATGTGGCGCTGTGGGGTGAATTCCACCGGGTCCATTTCCCTCAACACTCTCTCGAAGCCTCCATCCACGCCGTGCTTGGCTCCTCTCGATTGATTGCTTGCTGTAATCCCGAGAGCTCGTCCAGCCAGATATTGACACTGATTGGCACACGGCCTGGAGCAAACATCCTGGAGAGCTCCGAGATCTGGTAGCCATTGGCCAAGTCACATCACTCCACCTCGCACCTTTTTCGACATATTGCGCTCTGCTCTATTGCAAATAGTCCTGAGCAGCTTCTCCGGCTGCGCTCTGGAATGTCCGGGATCCCTGTTGTTATATCCCTTCATCGGGTCATCGTGATCATATCGCTGTGGGCGAAGTTCCTTGACATCAAAGCGAACTCCACCATCTACTTGAATCGAGTCCCTGGTATATCAGCGTCGAATTTCCTATTGGGGGCGTTCCGTTGACTGTCCGAATATCTGTCTTGTGCGCTGGCTCGTGAGGCCATTGGGGAAAGGGAGACGACTCTGTGCCAACGATTCTTACCTGCTGATATTATTTTCCAGCGGCACCCGACTCAGGATTTTTGGCCTGTCGTGCTCTCTAACCTTGCTGGAGACCTCGGATACACAAAGGTCCATACACTGCCGTTGGATGCTTGGGTCAATGGCAAGAACTTGGTGGCTCAACCCAGGAGGCTGAATGTTACTTATGGAAATGTCAACCTCGACTTTACTACGACATTCACCGGGTCCGCCATCTCATCATGTATCTCGCCCTCGACCTCGATATTCATCTCTCACTTCATCACCGCCTTCTCATCTCCGAGCCAGGCGACGCGCCAACTCCTGCAAACCGTGCCGTGACAGCAAGTCCAAGGTATGTTGTTGAGTCTCGGAAGCACAGAGCGGTACCACTAACCCACGGTATAGTGTTTCGGAGGCATGCCCTGTACAACCTGCTTGAAGAAACGACAGAAACCACGTTGTTACTATCTGAATACGCCTCCCCGTGACCGTGAGAGCGATGTGGTCAGTATCCTTCAAGTCTGAGACTGTTCCCAAGGACACTGCTGACAACGATGGCAGCGCGGAAAAGGCTCACCTCTAACCTCGAAGCACGGAAGGTCCTCCACTTCTAGCGGCCGACAACAGACGGTGGGGTCAACTGAAGAAGACACAGAGGACCGGGCTCATGTCGTTGCCGGTCCGCATGACGATTTCTATGGCATGTTCTCGCTGGCTCGGAGCGTGAACGAGGTAAGGATTGATGTTTTCGACCATCTGCCATCTTGCTAAATTTTACTAACCTCCTCCAGTTCAAGGAACTATTTCCTGCTGTAGGACAGTCAAAGCGTTCTATAGACTCTATGGACTGCGTACAAATGTTCGGCTTGGAGGATCCACCACCCGAAACTGTATCTGCATCGTATCCGGTGACGGCCGAGCGAACAGACAATGATCTCAGCTCACAACTTACACCTCATCTCCAACCCCTTTTTGGGAAGTACTGCTTTGTGCGAGACCTGCTCGCAAATGGGCACGCTACCCAGGCTTGGTCGGCGTTTGCGAGCCTTGTCCGAGATGCAGAGCTCTTTGGGTGTAAGCATGACCATGCCTGCCTCGACTGGCAGTCCCAGCTAATCATATTCAGTGAGAGAACATGCCAAGTCAGCATCGACGCGGGACCACCTGCCTGACCCAGAACCCAGCCGCCATCTTTGGTGGCTATTGGTACAACTCGACACCCAGCTCAGCTTTCTACTTGGTCGCCGACCGAGCATCGACCCATCACACCGTGTCCCCATGCCCAGACTCTCAGAGCAGGAACGAGGAGGAGATGGCGTCGAGCACCATGTGCTCAACTTCACAGCTTTTATGACGGAACTTTTGAACCATGTCCACCAGGCAGCAGATGATGGAGACACCTTTTGGGAGGACAGGAAAAGGCAGTTAGACTCTGACTTGACTCGGCTCCGGCAACACTGGTCAGAGCTGCCGCCTTTACCTCGAAGTGGACTGTCAGCCGCCACGCTATCTGCTGTGGCACAACATCACGTCGATGTCCAACTGGTGTTGATGATTCTCTACTGCCAAATCCTGCGGACGATATCCCGCAAAATGACGGTATCAAGACGGCTGCAGATTTTGCGCAAGTCGGCTGCGCAGACCTACTATAGAGATCTGTTAGGGAGTCTACGATCGACCATTGACATTTTCGACTACGCTTACAAGCTGGACGCGACGGGTACCGCTTCTTCTTGGCCACGATGCTTCGGACTCTTCTGTGCGGTTTCCATGTTGGGCATTGCTAAACTCCGACAAGACGGTGACGTGGACACAGACAGGGAGCGCATCGAAAACGGGTTGAAGATCTTCAGAGACCTTGCGGACACTGCAGAAACCTCCGGACTTGCCGAGTCAGCCGCAGAAGCACTTGACAGGATCCTAGAAGGAATCGAGGAGCTTGCCCAGCAACCCAGCGGCGCCACGGGAGCCGCCTCGACTACGGCAGCTCCGATTGATGGTGCAGACGCGGACAGTGCCAACGTCCCGCAACCCTCGGCTCCTCGGCCGTCGCCGCCTGCGCGAACAGAGAGCAGTGACGCTCCGGCACTCAAACGCACCAAGAAGTCCAACCTGGCAGAAAATTCTCGGCGCCGGAAAAGACCAAGGACTGGCGCCGGGCCAGTAGCTTTCGACTTATCCGAACAGAACCCAAGCTGGGCTGTGGGTCAGGATCATTCCTATCCTCAGACGGTGTCTTTTGATGGCGCAACGTCTACGCCTCCTCAGGAGGCCTCGACATCTCAGGGCTTTGAAGCACCGCCGTTTCCGCATCCACAAAGTGCGGCATCCTCCTTCACTGAGCAGGCGGGGTACTTTGAGACAGAATTACTGCCGAGTCATCCTAACAACATGGAAGAGTGCCATCCAGTTCACCATTGGGTACATCCGCCAATGGTGTACGCGCCGCCGTTGTACGACGACTGGTGGCAGTATCAGTTCCAGTCCGGTGGGAATGCTGCCCTCGAGGGCAATTTGCAGCCCATGTATCACAACATTCACCCTCCGTTGGCCCTACCAACAAGCCCATGGACGATGGACACAACTGCACAGTATCATGGACAACATTTCGGACGTGACCAGCAGGCCGATGCTCTGGCAAGGCGCCAGTCAATGCCTCAACTGAGGATTCCTTCCCCCGCCAGCGACCAACAGCAGCACAACAGAAGTCTGCCTCCGTCCAGGAGGCCGTCGCAGGTGGCGATGGAGACGATCGTGGCCAAAGCAGCACAGAATGCTGCAGAAGAACAGTCCAGTCAAGGCCACTACTATGAGGGGACAATCACGAATGAAGGCATCATCGAGTACCATCCGATTCATGTATCGGCTCCAACTCTGGTCACCACAGGACCGTTTACGGGCGATGGGCATGGCCATCATTGGGGCTGGGCGTAAGGCGATTGATTGAATTGATGATACGAGTCAATGTACTATTAGCGACCACGATCAAGGTGGAGAGAGAGAGAGAGAGAAGAGAGAGAGAGAGAGAGGACTCTCTTATATACCACGTCTTATATCCATCTTATGTTCATCCTGTCCCTGTCAGATCCATGTCATACCACTCATGTTCATCTCGTGTCCATTGCACATCTCATCTCCGATCCAGCCCGGGCAATTTATACCATTACCGCAAGCAGAAGGCGCAGCCGAGGCGTCGGACGCAGACAGTCGCTCTTCTCCTCTCGATAGCAACCGCAACATCCACGGCTCAACACATATTGATCGACTATACCCCGGCCTCTGCCGACATTTACCATGTAGGCCGCCGAGATGTATCCCCCATTTGACTACTTCGAGCATCGTCGGGCTTGGTAAGAAACACTCTGACCACGCTGCGCAGAGCCTGAACTGACCCTCCCAAAGCGTGATCAAACAGCGTCAGCGCGACGCCCGCTTCGCCTCCCTTCCCGACCCGTACAAAGGGCCTCTCACAACCTCACAACGGTCCATTCTCTCTGCGCCTATCTCCCAGCTGGTCAGCGACGTCCAATCCGGCAGCTTGTCGCCCATCGATATTCTAAGGACGTACGGCAAGACCACGTCCATTGCACATGCGCGCACCAATTGTGTGACCGAGCTGCTTCTCCCAGAGGCCGAGTCTTGGGCTAGGGATGAGAAAGAGGTGAATCTGAAGGGTCCCCTTGCGGGGATTCCTGTTTCTTTAAAGGATAGCATTGCCGTGGGCGGTTTCGATGTCAGCGTCGGATATTCGCGGAATGTGTTCAAACCATACGCTGAAGATGGAGTCGTGGTGAAGCTCCTGAAGAGGGCCGGCGCGATACCACATGTCAAGACTGCATTGCCCATCACCTTGCTGAGCTTTGAGAGTACCAATGATTTGTGGGGCGTGTGTCGCAACCCGCACAATCCGAAGTATTCGCCCGGCGGGAGTACGGGCGGAGAAGGAGCTCTGCTTGCCTTGAACGGGAGCCGAATTGGTATCGGGAGTGATGTGGCCGGTTCAGTCCGCGCCCCTGCTGCGTGGAGTGGCATCAATTCTCTACGATGCAGTACGGGACGATGGCCGAAGGTGGGCATGAATACGTCCATGCCCGGACAGGAAGGAATCCCCAGCGTCTTCTCTCCCATGGCGAGGACGCTGGACGACCTGACCTACTTCACCCGCGCGTTCATCGGCATGAAACCCTGGGAAGTGGATTACACGGTCCACCCGATACCCTGGAGACAGGAGGTCTACGACACCGCGCTGGAGCAGAAACCCCTCCGCATCGGCTTGATGGCCACAGACGGCGTGTGCACCCCATCACCGGCCATCGCGCGCGGACTCGACATGACAGCCTCCGCCCTCCGCTCCGCAGGGCACCAAGTAGTCTCGATTCCCGTTTCCTCCTTCCCTGCGACTGCCACGCCTGCCCTAGGCCTTCAAATTGCGGCAACCCTCCTCTGCGCCGACGGCGGCAAAACATTCAAATCTTTCTTCCGCACAGGAGAGAACAACGATCCGGGAGCGGCACAGATCAACTTCTACATGGGTCTGCCTCGTCCCGTCAAGTACCTGTGGTATCTCTTTACGAAATACATCAAGCGTGACCCCGTCTGGGCCCAAATACTGCGGTACTTCCACCCTCTTTCGGCGTTTGAAAACTGGCAATGGGTCGCCAAGCGGGAGAAATTCAGGGAGACGTGGTTCAGTTGGCTGAATGCGCCGGACCAAAACTTTGACTTCATCCTGTGCCCCGGAAACGCCACGCCCGCGCTGCCTCACGGCTGCATGAAGGAGGCGGTGAGCAGTTGTGGATACACATTCCTGTGGAACCTGCTGGACTACTCCGCGGGCATCATACCGGTCTCGACAGTCGATGCCCAAAAGGATGCTCTACCCACGCCGTTCAAGCCCGCCAACGGCATCGAGAGGGGCGCGTATAAGTACTACGACGCCCAGGAAATGGCGGGGCTCCCCATCGCGGTGCAGATCGTGGGGAGACGGTTGACGGAGGAAAAAGTGTTGGCGTACATGAAGGTCGTGACGGACTCGTTGGCGGAGAGCGGCACCGTGTATGAACATCTTGACGTGGAGAATTTACCGGAGGTGGAGGAGTTGGATGGAGCGAAGCACAAAACGGTCGAGGTGGATCCCAAGAAGATATGGTAGGGAGATCTAGAGACTCCTGGACGGGCAGTGGTATCTGTGTGTCTATCTGCGGTGGCAATCATTTGTTATAGAAGAATGCATATCACGCCCCAGGTCACCGACAAACGGCCGTCAGTTTGTACACAAGCATTGCACACAATACAATATCAAACTCCAGCCCACGGACATGTGAAGGGGGGAAAAGCTAGAGGAGGTCGGACTGGAAGGGTTTATCAGAGACGGACGCCAGGCCACGGAGCCTAAGACAGCATGCTACTCTATGCGCAAACCACGAAGCTGTTATCGTTCCCAAGTGGAAGTAATAGCAGCCTACTTACTCCGTGCAGCAGCTCAGCTCAACTCAGCTCAGCTCAGCTCAACACTCCCAACCGGTCCAGTCCGATTCCAGGTCAGGCCAGCCCAGGCCAACCCAGGCCAGCCAGCCAGTCAGTCAAGAAGGACAAATGCAGACGATTCCGGGCGCACTCTGCTTCAAGTTGCTCGTTCTTTGCTCTGTGATTTCGCACTTTCCGCACTCTGCTCTTTTGCTCTTCGCACGTTGCTCACCTTGCTATGCGCGTTTTACTTGGATCTGCTTTCCGCATTTTGCTCACTCTGTTCTTCGGACTTTGCTCACTCTGCTCTTCACACGTTACTCGTTCTGCTAATCGTGTATGTGATAGATGGACCTGGCTAACTTAGTTCGCATAAGACTTCTGACCTGCAGTACTGCGTAGAAGGGATCGTCATCTATTCATCAGTCTGACCGCTCTCTGGTCCTTCGAGATGCGGTGCCTTCCCGCCGAACATATCGAGGACAACTAGGAGCCTAGAATAGATCACCCGACATGCTCCCTGATCGGAATTTGCTGGTTCCCTCGGCTACTCGTAGCTTGGCCTGCAGTACTGTTACTCTCACCGTCCTGCTGATTCGGAAACTGCAGAGCGACAATGTGCTTCATCAAGACCTCGTCCATTTCTTCCGAGTGTGCGTCCTTGCCGGCCCCGAACCACTCGGAACGGTAAAGCTTGTCGATGTCTTTGATCCGGCGATTGGCCGCCAGAAACAGGTACATGTTGAGGTACGCGCTGTCAAAGGCGCCGGCGATCCACGCGTGATGCGCGCTGAGGGCCTCGCCGCACATGGCAAAGCGCCCCTCACATTGCAGCCAGAGGAAGTCCGGGTAGACGTTCTTGAACTGGCCGGGCCCGAACAGCGCAAAGGCCCCGCCGGTGTACGGGTCGTTCTCCCACGCCCAGGCGTGATGCGTCATGTACATGTCCGAGAGGTCCTTGAAGAGGTTCTGCGAGGGGATGCGACCCTTCCACAGCATCGCCAGGTTCTGCAGGCAGAGGGTGACGATGGGCTCGTCCTTCTTGGGCGGCACGACCGTGTAATCCGGCACCAGCGACGCCAGGCGCGTCGCGTCCTGGGCCCACGCGTACGAAACCATCAGCACGGCCGGTTTGTCGGGCCCGTCGTTCCACGAAGGGTAGATGACGTTGCTGATGGGGAGATCGGTTTGGGAGACGCCGCCGTAGATTTCTGGTGGAGGGGCCGCATGCCACCATGGTTTCGTGAAGCGGATGACGACTTTGGTGGCTCGATCGTAGCTCAAAGATCGAATGCCTGTCAGGATTTTGTCGGGGAGCTCCAGACCGGAAAGATCCATTCGTTGCAAGGGGCCCATGGCCGTGGTGTTGAAGACCATGTCGTAGGCGACAGGTGGCTTACCTGCGACAGTAACGTTCATCTTCTTCGCCTGTTTGTCATGCGACATAGCTGCCACGGGAGACTGGGTCGTTACCCTGACTGCCGCTGAGCCAGGCTGGGGCCAGTCAGTCGAGAGTAAGTGGCTTTGCATGGCTTCGGCCACTCTCTGCATACCACCATCGACACGCCACCATTTACTGTTCCTTGCGGCTTGGAAGTCGGCATAATCTATGACCGTCTCGGTGATAGATTGGTCGAACAAGCCGGTGGAGCTGTCCATGGTGAGCAGATGAGAGGGAATGGGAGAGGAAGTTCTCACGTATCATAGAGCTCGGCAGTTGCTGTGTCTTGGTAGCTGAAACTGTTCGCAACAACGTGAGCGGACTTGTATATGATGGCTGATTGCGGAAACACCTACTAAGGGATCGGAGCACTGTGTTTAGGGCACTTAGGGTCCTGCGGTCCCGCCATGAGGAAACTCCGTGTCGAGTAGTTGTCGTTGTTGGTGGTGGTCAGCCATTCCGCGAAGGCAGGGCCGAAGCTCTGAGTGAAGCCACCGACAAGTTGATCCATGAACTCTTCGAACTTCGGATCGCTGTGAAGCGTAAGCGGGTTCAATCATGCTAGGTTCAATGAGACGTGGCCTTACACCGCCGGCTTGCTTCGGTAATAGTAAGAACTTGGAACATCGTCGTTCTTGTACACATATTCTTGCCTACTAGACGTCAGGCCAAGAAGGTCGATGAAGTCGAGAACACTGTCCGCGATCGCGTCAGCCATCATTTCATGGAGTTGAGTTGTCGGAGGCAGAGGCCTACTGTTTCATCCAAGCGATATCTGGAATTCTCATGGCGCCCACGTCGTAGTAGTTATGGTAATCGTCCCCACCGGAAAGGCTTTGAGTATACAAGCGACCACCGACCCGGTCACTGGCCTCAAGGATGTCGACATTGGTGATGCCCAGGAATTTCAGCATCATTGCGGTGTAGAGTCCTGCGGCGCCGGCTCCAATGATGCAAATGCGACCTTCGTACGGCTTGTCAGAATCCTCTGGGAGCTCAGGCGCCCGAGGAAGCGCGCCATAGAGTGTTTTGTTGGTTTTGTTCAAGGTCTTGAGGACCTGATGGTTTAAGATATGCTTTGCGTATGCCGTGCGGAGGGATTTCGTTTCCGTGCTCATTTCGAAGATGTGACAATATGTCAAAGGTTCTGAGACTCCCGTAGTGAGAAACACTCTCTCGACCAAACCATGACTTTATACGCCCTTTGGCCACGGGGCCGTAGCTTCGCAATGCTAGCACCATGGCACGAGGAGAAACGGGCATGTGCAGCAGAATGGATGACAGGAAAGATCGAGGCTGGCTGAGACTGTGATACAAATGTGGCCATTGCGCTCAGCTGAACGCCCGCCGACCCTCTCCTTCATATTCAATTGGGTTGTCGAAGCATTCTGCATGTGAGGCGTGGACGTGACCAGTCACCGAGACAGGCGCGGGCTTGTCGAGGTCTTTGAGAGCCCGTGCGGGCTGAGGGCAGCCGCAAATCGTGGGATTTGAAGGTGCGTGATGCAGACGAGAAAGGCGTGGGACGGCAGGCTCAGCTCTGGCTTGCAACGCCATCTGGGGAACCGAGCACGGCGTGCGGGAACGCGCAACATAGTCAGGACTCATCTCCGTGCGTCGGTCTACCGGTGGTGGGCAAGATTCTGGAACAGTGGTATCCGCCCATTTTCGAGCCGTTGAAGGGATCTGCTTGTTAATGAGCGGGTACGGAGTATGCAGTGACGCTGACAGCTGCCCAGATCGACGTGTTTTCTAGAGGGCACGATCTAGACCCGTGCCACCTGCGGCAGCAGCCACGCCACTTTTGGCAACCATGCTGGCTGCGCCATACCACGACTGAAGACCGGGACAATCTACAATGCTAGTGTCTTGACGCGAAATCTCCGACGATGGGAGCAGTCAGATCAGAACGTGAAACACAAGACAGGGAGATTAGACGCCTGGGGGCAACGTTTTGCTAACCTCACGAGGCTGCGCACCATAACTTGTGGCTATCATTCTTTCATGGCGAGCTTGACCATAGCACAGGGTATGAACTGCCGAGGTCATGAATGGAAGGTGCCTCAGGAGACACAGCGCGAAGGGCTGTGATATGTGTATTCGTACATATTACACAAGAGCTCCGACCTGAACCCGAAGTTCCTCGTTGCTGCTAGCGAAGCTTGCATGTGCCGACACCGAGAGGTCCTGACAGGAAACCCATCCTGGTGCTCCTCCATTGTACTGGGCGAAGCAGTCCACTCCAGTGTCCTGGTCCACCCAGTCACCGCCAACCGATCAGACTGCGGCGGGGGAGGCAGAGTCCTTCACATAATTGAATTCCTTGTAGGAAGGCTTGTCAGGCCTAACCAGCTGGTCTGCGAGCTCACCATCTTCTTGACTCTCATCTTGCTTGGGAGCAAGGTCGATCGGCCCCCGTTGCGTATAGTCGTCGCTGGGCGGACCGACCACACGGACCACAAGCATCTGTTTGTCTATGTCGACAAGTTCCAGCTTGACGGGCAGGAACGACCGCTTCTTGGCCCCCTTTTCCCAGCCCTCTTTCGATGCCAGCACGACGGCAAAGACTTGGAAAGGGAGGAGCACGCCTCGAAGCCCCGAGTCGTCAGGCCGGATTTTGTTAGGCACCACCGAACTGACATGCAGATCCCAGACCTCGGGCAGTTCCAGCTCCTTGAAATGAAAGGCTCGGAAGAGCGCTTGGATGACCCAGTGTAGCCTCTCCGTTCGTGACAGCTGAACGGCCCATTGATACATTTTGGGTCCGGCCGTGGCTATGAAATCTTCACACATTTCCCTCGTAATGGGCAGGTCCAGCTTGTCAGCAGATTGACCGGGGCCGACCAGACCCGCAGCCTCGGCCCGTAGGTAGCTGTCTACATTCCAAAGTGCCATGAGATCCGGATAGCGTCGAAGAGGGTTGCTGACCCAAAGATGGGACTTGTGGTTCTTGTGGACGTGTTCGATCGCCGTCGTTGAGAACTTGCCCATGGGAAAATCTGCGTTCTCGCCCCGCTTCAGGTTGTTCAGTCTTTCGGGAGGGTAGTCCGGTGCGTAAGACGAACCAAAGAAAACGGCCGGCATGTTACGATCGCTGAACCATTTGGCCGCGGATTCCGACATAAGATCCCCCAGCAGAGCCGTTACCGTGACATACTTGCCCATTTCTGACACCCGGTTGATGCGCATGTACCGACTCACTTTGATCCTCATCGCAGGATCACCCTGGTATTGTCGGCTGCGAAACAGGTCATCCTCGTCATACTGGCTACCAAAGATGTAGGCATAACTCATGCTGGAAAGACTGCCCTGGATCTCCCAATCTGGGACCACGGCCACTTCCTGTTTGCGACGTTCCTCGCGAGCAAGGAGCAGCTTCTCCAACAGTTGGATGTCAGGGAGGTATTTCTTTACCGTGTCTACATCCGCGGGCTTGGCTTGTTGTAGCGATTCGAAATTAACTGCTCCCTTGAAGCCCAAGGATATAGTCGCCGCCTCGTATTTTGGCTTGTCGAGGACGTGTTCCACGGCGGGATCAGATAGGAAAATGACATTCCTCAGGGTGGTCGGCCGTACCCTGATATCCAACACATTACCTTCCTCTGTTAGTAGAGTGCTGACCGTGAGTGCGGGAGCGCCACTTCGTAGGGACAAGGCGTAGCAGAATTTGTCCGGGAGCATACGTGCGAGCCGGCCATGGTGAAAAATGCCTTGCGTGAGCATCCGGGCACGCTGCGCCATGACATGGTCCGGACCAATGAAAGCTGTCGGATGCGCAGTGTGGCCGTGAAGCCAATAAGTGCCAGGAATCTCGGGATTGGGTTCTATGGAAAACCCGTCTTCTCTCACGACAGCCTCACCTGTATCGATGCAGTAGACCGGCAGGTCGCCCAAGTCTTGACGCAGGGACGCCATGGAGTCGCCGAGAACATGAGGGTCCAATGTACTCGCTATCCCGGAGTCTTCACAGAATTCGGAAGCTTCGTTGAACACCCGTTTGAGTTCCGGACCAGCCCTGCCGTGTGGTAGTTCCAGGGTAATGTTGTGATCAGACTGCAGGAACCAGGGGGGCAAGATACCCAACTCTTGCAGTAACAAGCGACCCATATTGGCATCCAAGCGGAGTTTCGGGTAGGCGCCAACGGCGCGCAGAAGCAAGGAGGCGATAGCCATGTTTCGATTGTTGTCTGGGAAGGGATACCGAATGTAACAATCCCAGAGGAACGCGATAAACATCCTGTCATTCTCGGTGAAGACTTCTTCGTTGTCTTGGCGAGCAACCTTGCCATCTATGATGCCGCCCTGAATAGAACTTGGACCCAGACTGCCAATGGTGGTTGGGGAGCGAAGAGCACGGCTTTTGAGGATAATGCGACGTGCTTTGGCCACGAACGCTGACAGAGGATTGGATTCTAGAGCAGCGGCGACATTCTTGCCCATGGCGGCGTCAGCAGCTGCTTCTTGGTACTCTCGAGCCCATTCACAGACTTGGTCGAAGCTCCTTGCCAGTCTCTTGGGGGTAAAGGTGACCGTGGCTGAGGGATAATAAGTCTGCTTGCGAATGGCAACGACGCTCACCAGCTTTCGTTGCAAGGTGCGAAATATGGTGAGGAGGGCCGCGGGAGGGACTTTGTCATAGTCAACACCCAAGAACTTGGTGACGACTTCTGGGAATTGGAGTGCAATGTACCTCTCCTCATCTGCGATGCGATCATAGAGAGAATCCAGGAGAGCGAGGTTCTCACGGCGCCAAGTTGACATGGCTTCGGCGAGTTGGGCGAAGCGCTCCATCAAAGGCTCAGCGGCGGCAGCAGGGAGGTCGCCCGCAAAGCTGTATCCCAAGGGCATGTCGTAGTCATTCTTGCTCGTCTCTAGAGGTTTGACTGGGAGGTGCTGTCGGATCTGATCGACTTCTTTTTTCGATGCAAAGTTCTTGAAGGCTGGACTTGCCTGGCCACGGGCCTTTTCAACAACCCAGCGGCCATCACCCAGCATGTATTGACGCTGCCACCCTAAAGCGCCCAGGTAGAGAGCCAATTGGGGTTTTGCAAAAGTGGTATGCCTCCCTGGTCGCCACCAGATCACATCGCCTGGGGCGTAGGTCTCGTGCCAGCCAGCCTGTACGCCATCTTCCCAGGGTTCTACCAGATCATCCCCTGCAGCGGCTTCATCGTCGACCAATGTATCGTCAGTAGAGCTTGCTTCTTCGATGAACAGCGAGTTGGGCAACGCGGCCAATCTTTTCAGCTTGTTGGAATCGCCCTCGGCATTTTCTGCTTCCTGCTGCTTTTTCTTTTGATTCTTCACCGCCCAAGCCCTCAAGTGGTTACGGATGGCCGAGTTGGCTCGGTCGGGCGATAGCTGAGAGGTTACGACCGAAGCAGAGCGGCGATCGACAGAGGTAAAGGACCGTCTTTGGCGACAATCCCGTCTCTCATGTCGACTTGAAAGGAGGAATGCAGCCAGAAGGGCAGTGCTCTGACATGCCGGGCAGACGTATGGCAACCGCGATCTTGATAGGGTGCCGGCACGGCTTCGCGAAGCTAGCATCCTACAGAGGGCGATAAGGACCGGTTACAACGCGAGAGTGAGTGTCAAGATGCGCAGGAGTCAGTGATCAATTGATCGATCTAGAGGCGACTCGGCGACGACGCTGCGTTTCTCCAACAAAATTTATTGTCACCGTCACTTTCTCCGCGTTTGCAGCAACCAATGGTGAACAGCCACCGACACCGACCCAGAGCCAGTGACTCAACATGCGGCGGTCCAAATATTCTCGTCTGCCCGCTGTTCTACTTCTCTGCCGTGTACATACTCGGCCGCAGCCACATTCACGATGCCGATCCAACAGCCCGCAAACCAGATCAAACTGACCAACGTCTCCCTGGTGCGCTACAAGAAGGGCAAGAAGCGCTTTGAACTCGCGTGCTACAAGAACAAGCTGCTGGAATACCGCTCCGGCACCGAGACCGACCTCGACAATGTCCTGCAAGTGCCCACCATCTTCCTGAACGCTTCCAAGGGCGAAACAGCCCCTAACGCCGAGCTCATCAAGGCGTGGCCCATAACATCACAAAAGGAAGACAAAGAGTCGTCCCACGGAGCCAAGGGCAGCAAGGGAGGAAAGAAGAACAAAGGCAAGGCCGCCAATGACGAAGGGGACGACGAGAAGTCCTGGAAGGATGCCATCATCGAGGAGATCCTCAAAAAGGGCGAGATCCAAGTGAATGCCAATGAACGCAAAGAATTACTCGACAGAATGGAGAAAGAAATCGTGGAAGAAGTCGCGCAACGGCTTGTCGATCCCCAGACGAAGAGGGTCTACACCACAGGGATGATCAAGAAAGGTTTGGACCTTCTCTCGAAGCAAGGCGGCCATACTCCTGCACAAGATTCCCTCGGTCATAAACTCGGCAAATTGAACCTTGGCGAGGGTGCGAGGAAAGGTGCTGCGGGTCCGAAGGGATCGAGCGAGGCCAGTGGGCGCGCAACGCCAATGACAGACGAGGATAACGAGTCCGAAACTGGCACGCCCCGGGGCAAAAAGAGCGACATGCCGACGTGGACCGGTGTCGTGACAACCAAATCAGTCAAGCAACAGGCCCTGGAAGCCATTCGCGCGTTGATCGCATGGCAGCCCATCCCCGTGATGCGAGCACGCATGAGACTACGCATCACTTGTCCGACAAACATCGCGAAGCAGCCTGCAAAATCGAAGACCCCCAGCACAGAGGGTGAAGACGCCGACGCTGGAGCAGCCAAGGGCGCGATCAAGGACCGCATCCTGTCTTTTGTGGAGCAAGTCGAGAGCCAGGAGGTGCAAGGGGAAGAATGGGAGGTCATTGGTTTCGTCGAGCCCGGCGCGTTCAAGTCTCTGGGCGAGTTCATTGCAGCTGAAATGAAAGGAAGAGGGAGGCTCGAGGTGCTTGATATGGCTGTCACCCATACGGACGACTGAGGGCACCGGGCGAGGAAAGGTGCAGAGATCGAGCTTGATCTGCTGTTTCCTCCATTCTGGGTGAACGAAGCAATACGGCCATAACGGTGCCAACACTGGTGTCAAAGTCCCATCCTTGCAGACAGGATTGGCGACTCCTTCAGACAGAAGTCGTGAGCTTCATTTCTGAAGCCGGTGAAGGATCCGCAGATATTCCCCAGCAAGCTGGTTTAGTCTCCAAGCCAGCTACATCACGCTCTGTGGCCACGACAAGGTGAAGAATTCCCGCGCGATTACAAACGGCACCAGCTACAGTGATCACGCCAGAAAGACGCCAGCGTATCGAGGGCTGAGCCGCGACTTCGTTCGAGAGCCCAACAAGAAAAGGGCGTCCGAATCATAGGGCATTTGAGCTGCAAAGGGAAATACACCCGTATCTGGTGATCTCTGGCACGCCATGTACTGTGGAGAGAAGGGCTACACAGGGTTCCGGCTACGAAAGGGCTGGGAAGTCACAGGACTATAAGCATAAGGGATATGTGGGGGGCTCCTTAGGGTTTTGGCCGCGAACGAGAGTTGCCGATGCTCGAAGGTAGAGAACGTGAGGCGAGGCTTTCGCCTCCACTCCGGTGACAATCCTTTGTGTAATCCACGCTTGTTGGATTGTGGATTGTAGTGCTCTGTCAGTAGCAGACGCTACTACGAACTTGACGGCCCCAGCAGACCAGTCCCTCGGCCCATAAGTCCCCCAAGGCCTTTGCCCTAACACCTTCAAATGCGTCTATAAGGTACTGGTGGTACCATGACATAACATGACATAACTGTCTTTTAGAATAGTCATTCCAGTCGTACACGTAGTTTCGTATTCATATTTCATTGCACCGGGCCCGGCGACATCATAAGGCCAAACCAATCCGCCTTTCGCCGGAAAACCTGTTCTTAAGGGTCGCCCGCGTCATGGCTTGTTCCAGCTCTTCCACCGTGAACGGAGTATCGTGTGCAGTGGCTTGCTTCGACAGACCGGCCATGTCAATGCCACTATCATGCTGGACGAGCCTGTCTTGTTCGGTGGGCGCGGAAGGGACAGCGGTTGGTTGGTCTGATAGCGACGCTACAATCATGAATGTTAGCAATGCATACCACAATGCCGTGGTGGGGGCATAGGAAGGGTGAGGAAAGACGTACTGCTTGCCGTGCCGGCGTCGAGGATCGTACTGGCAGCGACGCTCTTCTCCCTGCTCGTGCTGCTCGAACTGCTGGCCTCGTCGTCCAGTTCGCTGTGCTGCCTCAAGCCCGAGGGCTCATGTACACTTGGCCTACGGCTCGCCGCTCGGCTGTGCGTCCTGCTCACAACGGCGCTCTGGCTCTTCGTCCCTCCAGGCGAGAATGTGCCACTCAGGGCCAACGAACTCCGCCGCCGTGCTGACGAAAATGCGTCTGCAAGACTGAAAGCTTGCAAGGAGGCTTGGTGTTCCGGATCCACCCTGCCACGGTACTTCGACTTGGGAATCTCGTTGGGTTTGTAGTATTCGATATCGGTACGGTCCATGTACAGGGTTTCGCCGTTGGGGCCTGTTTGGGACGAGATGCTATTCTTTTTCGTGTTGTAGGAGAACGTTTTCCGTAATCTGACACGGAGGCCCATCTTGTATATGTTTTATTAAGAGACGGTCGATGTGTACGAGGGTAGTTGTTGACAAGGTAGACCTGATTTCTTGTCCGGACGGCCCGTGGTTCGTCTGACTCTCTTCGTAGTTGGGAGGTGTAAGCGTATCTCAGCAGGTACGGATCCAGTCGGGGTACAGTATGGGTATGCTTAGGAGAGTGAAATCGTAGGGACGGATAATGTCCAGGATGTTCAGTTTCATAGGAATGGCATCGACTGGGGTGGCCACTAGCAAGATAGCATTATCAGGGTCAGCTAATGAGCAAAAGCACGAGGACGAGGCAAAAGGTTATGGTAATGCTACTCGTGTACAGTGGAGCCCAAGGAGTTATGCTGAAGTCTGGTACAAGGTAAGTGGAGTGCTCGGAGGAAGTTGGAGCCAAACCTGATATGAGGACCCAGGATAAGACAAGAAGGTCTGCCCACCTGCCCATTTGATACCGAAACCAGATGTAGTGCCCGCAAGTGCGCCATCCTCCGTGTCTTCTATCGCAGTTCTGGGTGTTGGCAGCTCGGTACGTAGCATAACGCGAGACTCGGAAGAGAGGGAGGCGAGGTTTGGAAGGCGAGGGCGGGCTCGAAGGGGACCCAAGGCGGCCAAGCGCGAGTAATCCGACTATTCCGCCGTGTGTCGCACCGATACCCTTGTAGGTTTCCTTCTGTGGGCTCCGAATGGGTCCCGTCTGGCCAGTGACACGGGCGGAGGGAGTGTGGAGGATTCAAGTGCTAACGCTGCGCGAATCGCGGTCGGTCTGAGCGGCCTCAATCCTACCTCACTAACCTGCCCACGTTCCAGAGGCAAGGCGAACTTTCTCCCTGGTTTCGACCCCATGGAGACAGCCGTTGCCGCTGAAATGCAATGCAACATGCCTGATACCCCGGACGGAGGATGTGCTCCTTTGCAGTAAAGAATGGCCTGTAAGAAGCAAGCTGTTCTGTGCTGACGGTGACTGTGGTCGCACATGGAGAATTTGCCGAGCCTCGTAACCTGCAGGTTTGGCTCGAGTTGGTGGTGCCGATCGAAGAAGGAAATGTCACCTTCTAGAACAACGCTTTTTCCGGCACGCCCGCAATGCATTTGGTTGGGTGGCAAGCGCCTGTGCCTTGCATGGGGACGCCCGGACTATCACGGCTTATCAGGCCAAGTCCATGCCTATCAGCACGCAGCACGCATTGGCCGCCCCGAAAACGTGCTCGCACCTGTCGCATCGCTTGCTTGCGAGGCGTGCTGGCACTGGCGAAAGCCGCCGCGCACGCCCGAGATGCACGAGATGCAAATAATGCATGGGTTGTGCCTGCTGATAAGGCCGGCCGAAGCCCTTGTCTAGGTATTGCTTCAGTGTCTTTTCAGCTTGCTTGCACCACTCGTATCTCAGTCGAGTCTTGTCACTCCACGGTATCAGAGATCTGCCCGCGGCCGAGTCCCTTGGCACATGAGCTTCTCAGTTCTTGGTGACTCTCTCGACGAGTCCGAAAGACCTCGTACGAGGTGCAGGACCAGGGCAACGCCCACCTCAAACACGTGACGGCGAAACAGAGTCACGAGATTATCAGCACAAGGGAAGATTCTCGGCCGGACACCACTGCGCTTGCCACTTGAATGGCCCACCCAATTCACTTTTCCCGATCTAGAGTTGAACGACACGTGCTGGGAACAACGATGTTCCAGAGCATCTTTGATCCGGATTTCGCAGCACATACTCCGTACTATGTAAAATGGTCCCGGAGGATGATGTGCATGTTCCATGCTTTGGCGGTGTTGGTTGCATCTCGATTTTGATTAGCGAACCATCATTGGCCGATCCCCAGATCACGTCGCTCAAAATGACCGTTTTGCATCTTTAATGACTTCATTTGTGCTCGAAGCAGCCAACTTTCCTGCTTCTTGCGCGGCCTGTTCACCCCGCTTCCTCTTCAGCATCATCGTTTTGGCTCTTCTTCACGGATCAAGGTTGGCCAAAGTCCAAGCGAGACATAAGCGCTTCCGTATGTGGTGTGAACCCAGCCTCACAAGGCTTCCAGTCGCACCGCCACTAGCCGAAAGAGAGTGCTCCTCGTGCCTCGTCTCCTCTTTATGACGCAACCAAGATCGGAGTGAAGCTCACCGTGTTTTCAGCTTTCTCATCTGCTTGTTTCCTTTACTCGTGCTCGTACACCCAGAAATGCCCGTGTGGCCCGTGCAAACCCTCCAAGCTTGCTGACCCGTCTTTTCTGCATCTGACGCAATCGAAAGGCCAAGTACATGTACAATGGACAGGCTCAAGAACATGGTGTAAGCATCACTTCTCCTTTCGAGCCCCACCAGTCTGCTCACTTCTCAAGTCACAGCAAGGATAACCCGGACCCTGCTGAGCATACTTCTGGTCCAAGTGGTCGATTGACAGGACAAGGCTCCCATTTTCCTAAGAGAGAGGAACAGCTTGCGGCAGGCGAGACAGCCTTGCAGGGTGCGCGCGCTGCTGAATACGTCCCAGGTATGTTCACCTTCAGCTCGTCGACCCCCTAATATCATCTTCTTTCCTCATACTCACTCACGCGATGCCGCAGTCGCAGAATCAGACAGTCGAGTTGCGCCAGGGAGTGGATTGTCAGGCCCGGCTTCTGGCAGTGCTACGGTTGGCGAGACCTCGACCTATAGCTCACGTACTCTTCCCCCAGGCGATACTGTCGGAAGTGTAGTTGACCCGACCTCAGCCGACCCTACCACCTACCAAATGCCAGAACACTCCTACACCTCCAGTAGGGGAGTCCCCGAAGGAGGGCCGTTGGCAGCAGCCGCAGCGGCGTTTCACAAGGACCGGGACTATAGCAGTAAGTTGCAGACCGGACTTCCTCGAGATCCCGTGAGGCTGATGTGTGTAGCCTCGAATCTCCCAGGAGCTTTTCCCAAAGAAACGGCATACGATTCGGTCACCATTGCCCCTTCATCATCGACGTCGACAGCCGATCCATCTAGCCAATCTGCCACTTACAGTCAGACGGAGAATACCATGCTGCCTGATGCCAATGCTGCAGCTCAATCAGCCAACAGTGCTGCGTCGGTAAGCAGGGAAGCAGGCTCGGACGAGCCAAAACACACGAGCACCGTTGGGAAGATCCTCGGTGCTGTAGGCCTTGGAACCGCTGCTGCTGGCGCTGGAGTCGCTTCTTCGAGGGCAAGAGACGATGTCTCTCAGCCTACAACCACTACCGGTGTTGATTCTTACACCGCCCCAACGCAGTCAGTTCCCGTATCATCGGATCATGGACTCTCAGACGTTTCTCAACCTACAACCACTACAGGTGTTGACTCTTACACTGCCCCAACGCAGTCAGTTCCCGTATCATCGGATCCGGAAGTCTCAGAACCGGCGCACCGACACCAGCGTAAGGAAAGCATTCCTACTACAGCCTATCCGGCAGGTTTAGAATCTCCTGCACCTATAAATGCTCCAATTGGAGGCACAACTGCTTCGCGTGAGCCAGAGTCCAAGGATCACACAGGTCGCAATGTCGGTTTCGCAGCAGCGGGTGCCGGCGCGGCAGCTATTGGAGCATATGAATACGGGCGGGACAAGGAAGTTCGTGGGGGTGTAATGGACACTCCAGCGCACGGTACTGCCAGCACAACATCTCCTGCTGCCATCCCAATGGAACTCGGGCAGGACAGCTCCCATCTGGGACGAGACACCATTGCGACTCCAGCAACGACGGTGACGCAACCGGAAAGAGAGTCGCATGGGTACGGCAAAACAGCAGCGGCAGCCGGCGGCGTCGGCGCGGCAGCTCTTGGCGCACATGAATATGGCCGGGACAAGGAATTGCGTGAAGATGTAATGGACACTCCAGCGCACGGTACTGCTAGCAGAACGACCCCTGCTGCTGCCGCACCACAATTCAAGCAGGACAGCTCCCATCTGGGACGAGATACCAGGGAGACTCCCACAACAACGGTGACGGACTCGGGTAGAGACTCGCATGGGTACGGCGAAACAGCAGCGGCAGCTGGTGTGGGCGCTGGAGCAGGCGCCGCCGGAATGTATGCCTTGCAGCACAATGATCGCGAGGCCGAGCGATCCGACTGGCCTCTCCGCGAGGATGTTACTACGACGCCAGCTGCCAGCGCTATACCTACTTCACAAAGAGCTATGGAGAAGCAACCTGCTGCTGTGCAGTCCCGTCAACAAGATTACGCCGCGCACAACGCTCCACAGAGGACCATGGAGAGGCAGCCTGCTGCTGTCGAGACCCGTCAACAGGATTACTCTGCGTATAACGCACCAGCAGCCAAGAACACAGATCAAAGTATCCCAGAGAGATCAGCCCCTCCGCAGTACAGTGACCGTCAGAGCCGGTATGAAGAGCCGTCGCAGAAGGACACGGCAAGAAAAGAGGCCGCCCGGGCCGGCACTGCAGAGACCGGAACAGCAGCGTCAACCGTGCCAGGGCGCAACGAGGAACAAGCCAAAGCTGATGATGAAGCTGAACGGCGAAGGCGAAGAGAGAAAGAGGCTGCACTCGCAGGTGCGGCTGGCGTTGGTGCTGGTGCCACAGGTTTCCATGAATACGAGAAACACCAACACGAGGAAGACGAGGCTCGTCGACAGAAAGACTTAGCTGAACAGGAGGAAGCTCGCCGTAGACAATTCGAGAAAGACCAAAAAGCTGCCGCTAAAGAAGCAAAGAAGGAGGAGAAGAAGCAGGCAAAAGAGGAAAAGCTAGCAGCCAAGGAGGAGCACAAACATCAGAAGGAGGTGGAGAAGGAAGAGAAAAAGCACGAGAAAGAGCTCGAGAAGGAGCACAAACACCGGAAGGAAGTGGAGAAGGAAGAGAAAAAGCATGAGAAAGAGCTCGCGAAGGAGGAGAAGGAACACCGAAAGGAGCTTGAGAAGGAGGAGGCACACCGAAAAGAGCTTGAGAAAGAAAGAACGGCACATGACAAGGCAGCCATCGCCGAGCAGGAGAGGCAGCAGAAGCGGGACCGCGAAGAACGTGAACGACATGAGAAAGAAGCCGCTGCGGCCACTGCTGTTGGAGGCGGCGCAGCTGGGTACGAAGTCCACGATAAGGATAGACACCCACCTCCGACTACCGCTACTGATGAATCAGGCCATACGAAGCTTCACAAGGATCCGCCCCCAGAGAAGAAACCCGGTCTCTTGAAGCGAATATTCCGCAGGCGCAAGAACAAGGATACTGGCGAGGACGAAGAATACGAAGACTACGAAGGCCACGAGCACGAGCTTGAATCGGAGCATGCCGACCACCACATCGCCGCAAGTGGTATCGGAGCCGGAACAAGTGCAGCTACTGCTGGAACTGCTGTTGCAACGTCCCACGAGCTTCCTGCCAATTCCTACGAAGCACAAAGCGGTGGTGCGCAGAAGCCGTCTTACAACCCATTCAAGAAAGACGATCCAGCCAGCACCGTCGGCGTCGCTGGAACCACGGCGAGCGCTCATCCTCCTGCCTCTCGTGACTTTGATCCTCCTCCCCAATACTGAGCATGATGCCAACCCTGTCGTTGCCCGAACCACGAAGAGTATGCAAGAACAACCTTTCTACCACGCCACGCACGACCTCATGCAGAACGACCATTTCCCCGATAATGTGAATATCTTGATCATATCGGTGGACTCAACCTTAACTGATGAAGGGAAGACCGAGTCTAGCATGTTGAGTTGATTGGTGGTGCTAGACCGTTATCTGCCAGGGAGGTATTATCACAGATGGGAATGGACTCGTTTCCGGTCCACGGGCCCTCATGCCCTACGGAAGTGACACAGAGGATACATAGTTCGCAAGGTGTGTTCCGTTTTGCAGAAGGGACGGACCGTTGAGCTGCGAACTCGATCGACAAAGGTAATATCCGGGGTAATTATCTGGCTCGGAACGATCTTTCGGATTGATTGATGTCGCCTTCTATACCCATGAATAATCATTTGCTCTACCATTTTACGAAGAACCCAGATGAGTTATGTGTTCTCCTCGTGCGCTGTCTGTGCGATTCGATCCTTGCGCAAAAGGTGACAACCTTTGTAGTTCATCACCTTGATGGTGGGCGGACCATGATTTCGCTCTTCAGGGGTGGTTAGCCACCCTGCCTGCCGCACTGTGGTTGTCATATACATGCTTGACAAAGGTACCTAGGTACGTGATGCAAAGTACACACGCAAGCTCCAAGTTGCCTCGTAGCAATATAGTTCGGCATTCAGCCCACCGGTCATCATCATCATCCGTTTTACAGAAGCGAGCGGATTGCCCGGAAGGGACAGGACAAAGCAAAGACACAGCAAGCCGCGCGCATCAGTCATCAAGCTACAGCAACAAAACCCACACATGCATGCACGTTGGAGATACGGTACAGGATCGATTCGCGGTATCAATGAGCAGAGCCCACTGCTTCGTTGGAAACAGCCTACGGTACGATAGAAGCAAAGCAAGCAAGCAAGCAGTCAAGCAATCAATCACTCACTGTGCCTTCTTGCTAGTGGCGGTGCTCATGTAACGACATCTGGCACTCCCGTGTAGCCTGCATGTCTCCTCACACTGTGGAAACTCCGGGCCGGACGTGAAGCTGAAGCTGAAGCTGAAGAATCGTAGAAAATGCCCGCGCTGGGGTTATTTGATTTGGATTGTAATACACTGCTATTTTCTCCCGTCCCTCGTCGGCATCCTGTCCCCAAAAACAGAGAAACGCTCGTTCAGGACAGCCCAATGCCTTCCACCCTGAAACTGAAGCTGACGCCGACCGATTCTTTCACCGGACAAGACCATCCTTTGATCATTTGTCTTCATGCCCAGACATTCCTATGCCAATCCGGCCTTATCATCCTTCGCCCGTTTGGTGTACAGCCGCGCCGCGATATTCATGCTCCACAGTTCCTGGAACAGCAACTTCGCCGCATAGGGGATATGGATCTGACTGATCTTGTTCTTGTTGTTGCAGTTCTTGCATTCGTACGTGCTCTTCTTGAGTTTGGCGATAACAGTCATCAGGCCGCAAATGTCACACACGTGGACGCGGAACGGATCCGACACGTCAAAGAGGCGTTCTTTGAGGAACGAGGAGGCGCCGTGCGCAATCATGCAGTCCCGCTCCATCTCGCCGAACCGTAGACCACCGTCCCGCGCACGACCCTCGACGGGTTGGCGCGTCAGGATCTGTGTTGGGCCGCGGGCACGAGAGTGGATCTTATCGTCGACCATGTGCCGTAGACGCTGATAGTATGTAGGGCCCAGGAAGACCTGCGCGACGAGCTTGCGGCCCGTGTGCCCGTTGTACATGACCTCGAAGCCGCGGGAATGGTAGCCCATCCGTCGGAGCAGTTCGGAGATCTGAGTTACAGTGACCTTCGTGAATGGTGTGGCGTCGCCTTCATCGCCTCTGAGCGTGGCGACTTTGGAGAGCTGACACTCGATCAAATGCGCAATCGTCATGCGCGAGGGAATGGCGTGCGGGTTGATGATCAGATCGGGGACGACGCCTTCGCGTGTAAAGGGCATGTCCTCGTGGCGGTAGGTTATACCAATGGTACCCTTCTGACCGTGGCGAGACGCGAACTTGTCCCCGATTTGCGGCACTTTTGTCGTTCTGACCCTGACCTTGGCGAACCGATTGCCCTCAGAGTTCGTCGACAGCATGACTTGATCGACAATGCCCGACTCGGTAGACCGTAGAGGTGTCGATACATCTCTCTTGATGTGTTGTTTCTGTCTTTGCCCCAGTTCTTCCGCATCTGGTGCCATTGGCGCAGTCTTGCCCATGATGATGTCTTCGCCACTGACGCGCACGCCCGGTGCGACAATGCCGTCTTCATCGATCTTGTCGTATGTGCCGTGCTTGAGACGAAGGGTGTCACTTCTCGTGGGCTTTTCAAACTGTTCGAGGACTGCATGGCCGACAATCTTCTCCTGATCCTGGTAAGTTCGGTAGAACAGTGATCGGAAAAGGCCTCGATCGATAGAACTCTGGTTCATGACGACGGAATCTTCTTGGTTGTAGCCGGAGTAACATGCAATCGCCACGATCGCGTTCTGCCCCGCAGGCAGTTCGCGGAACTTCAGGTAGTCCATTGCCATGGTCCTGGCAAGCGGCTTCTGAGGGTAGTAAAGAATGTTCGCCATAGTTTCCATTCGTTGGTCAAAATTCGTGAGGAAAACGCCCATAGCTTGTTTACCCATAGCGGACTGGTAGGTATTACGAGGAGACTGGTTGTGATCGGGGAAAGGAATGATACTGGCACAAACACCCAAGATCATACTGGGGTGAATCTCGCAGTGAGTGAAGCCTTCGCCGCCGCGGACTAGCGGAGGATCGTTTCTTCGTAATGGGTCGTCTTCTGGCTCAATGTCCAAGCCCGCTTTCTTCGCGTTGGCGTCGGATAAGGCTTCAGGGCTCATGATGATCAGCGCAGTCTCTTCCTCTTCGGCATCGAGGTATTCAACAACACCGTCCTCCAACAGCTCGTTCCAGCCATACGGCTTGACCTCTGACCAATCGTAGCCGTCCTCTTTCAATATGGCAGTGTTGTCCAGCCTCTGGATGTGTTCCTTGTTGAGGACGAGATTCCCTCTGTTAGGTGAGCCTCGATCGGTTTCGACGATAAAAAGTGGACGAATAATCCTGCCCGAGTCACCGCTGACTCGGAACTCTTTTTCTCGAATGTCCCAGACCAGACTGACTTGCTGGTCGAACGTGCCCTTTCGTCGTAGCTTGCGAAGGTCATCTACCAATCGCTTGGGATCTCGCAGAACAACAGCAAACCACACACCATCGACGAAGACTTTGGTGGCTTGAGGATTCAATCGAGGTTCCCAATCTTCTAGAGCCTCAACGTTCAAAGACATGATGTAGTCGGTCAACGGTTTGGTCTCGTAGGCATTTGTAACCATCGACATCAGTGACAGGTTCTTGACCAAACCGCAAGCTTGACCCTCAGGCGTTTCAGCAGGACAAACATAACCCCAATGCGTATTGTGGAGCTGGCGAGGCTTTGCAATCTTCCCTTCTCGGCCGATGGGTGCGTTGGTTCGACGAAGGTGAGACAGGGTAGAGGCAAAAGTGTAACGACTGAGTACCTGAGACACGCCGGCCTTTGCCTTGTCCAGCTTCTTCTGATCGCCCCAGTTGCCAGTGGCCAACGAATACTTCAACCCGGTTGTAATCATCTGGTTCTTGAACCCGGCTGTCATGTTGATCTGTTGGCCGGCTTCTACGCGCTTTGTCATATACCGATAGAAGTCTTTCGTGGCCTTGTCGAGTTGCAAGCGGAACAAGTTTGTCATCAAAGGACCAGCGAGGTCAAGCCGCTTCTTGCCCAAATGGTCTCGATCATCGGGTTCGGCCCGTCCAAGAGCGCACTTCAATAACCGATTGATCATGTAGCCCAAGAAGAATGCCTTGCGAGCAGTGGCATCCGCAGTCTGGCCAATATGCGGCAAAAACTCCTTTGTCAGAATATCGATTGCGTGCTTCTGTCGTTCGTGACTCTTGAGCGTAGGAACGGTACCCCGCCGTGCTATGAAGTCACGAGCCAGATCCGCACCCTGAATGGCCTGACCCTCTTGCAGCGAACCCATCAGCATATCCATCATCTCCTTGTCACTTTGGTCGAACACAATCTTCTCCAAGATATCTGCATCGGAGACGATGTCCAGGGCGCGAAAGACAATGACAAGAGGAATGTCCTGCTTGACGTAGGGGAGTTGGACCCGGATTGGATTGTCGATCTTGGTACCATCGGGACCATCGACTCTTCGGAAGAGTTTAACTGTGCATTGCGACATCATGCGGGCACCTTTGTCGATGACGGATCTGATTTCGGCAAGATGAGTGAATGGGGACGGCGCTGCCTTCTGAAAGACCTGGACAATATTGCCAGCACTCCGTTCCTGCGCAATTAGGACCTTTTCGCTGCCGTTTATGATGAAGTAGCCGCCCTGGTCGTAAGGGCACTCTCCCCATGCGAACAAGTCCCTCTCGCCCTGAAACTGTTCGCTCACCAGGTGGCAGGTCATACTTCTGACCATGATGGGGACTTTGCCGAGGAAGACATCCTTCTCGGCTTCGTTATCATCGGGATCATCGCTCTGTCTCCAATATAACTGAGAGCCATCGTCTCTCTGGCTCTGAACAGTCTCGTATATTGAGTCCTCTTGCCACGGCTTCTCCTTCGCGTACCATGTTCTTCTGCTCATCCTCACGAAAACGGGACTCGCGTAGGTCAGACTTCGCATCCGGGCTTCGTGAGGCATGCAATCGGCCGTGGTACCCTCGACTTCGGTCACGTTGGGCTTGCTGAGAGAGACCTTGCCGAACTTGACTTCGTGTCGCTTGATGACAACAGGATTCGGATCGTCCTCGTCGACATTTTGCGCATGGTCAAGTGTGACGCCGCCCTTTTCGTTGATGAGATCTTGTAATCCAGCCCTCATAAAGTGATTGAATGAATCTATCTGCATAGATGCGAGTTTCTTGATTTCAAAGAACGAACTGATGACCTTCCAGCAGTCTTCAGATGTGATATCGTCTTGACCGACGTCAACTTCATCGTAGGCCCCATTTTCACCATAGCCGTTCAGCTCGTACTTCTCATCGTAGTCCGCCATGACGGGCGGCTGGGGGTCGGGCAGAGCGTGCGGAGACGGAGGAGGTACGACAACGGAATCGGCGCGATGTAGAGGAACGACGGTAGGAGAGACAAAGTTGATCGCCTGCGAGGCGCAACTCGAGCGGGTTGGAATGCGCTGACACAAAGGCACTGAAATATCAGTGAAGACTTCAGATTCCTCTCCCAAGATCACTCACGGAGTGAGAGACTGTCAGGATCCCCGGCCGCAGGTGAAAGGAGTCCGCACGGACAGTTGTGAGGTATTGTTGGTTCGAGGGATGGTTTTGGTCACTTTTGGGCGGCGTCGCGAAAGAACAAATCGAGCGAGACTGCATGCGACTTTGCGCATGTTTCACCGTAGTACGGCGAGCTACAGAGACACGAGTTACATATCCACCCCGACGAGAAGACGGACTACGAGTCAACGACACTGAGAAGCTAATGAAGGATCGAAGACGAAAGGGGTATCTCATTATGCGTGTGTCAGCTAGCAGCAACGGCGTCCTCCCTAGTGTCTCATTAGATCTCTCATTCACAAACACCAGGCTTCATGACTCCACGCACAGGATTAAAGCCTCGAGCATCTCCTCCGTTGCCTTGGCCTCATCGCCGCCTCCAGGATCCATGCCTTCCAGCTGATCTTTGAGGCTCCTTTCAAGAACTTTAAGCCCATCTTCGCCCAGAAGGATTGTAATGGTCTGTCTCGCGCCATTATCCTCCGCCACCATCCAGCTGAGGATCAATTCGATTGCCTGTAGAGTAAACAGGCCAGCGTCAAGTCGCCGCGAGAGCCACTCATCCGCCCTCTCCTCGGCCTGCGCTTTACTGAGGCCTTCTCGCTCTCTCCGGATGTCCGCATCGGCCTTGCTAAGCCGAGCCTTGTACTCGCGCCGTAGCTCCACCAATTTGGTGATTTTCTCATAGTCGTTTTCCACGAACTTGGCTAATGTGCGGATCCGTTGTGCAGATCCTCCTGGTAAGTATCTCAACAGGCTTGCCAGAATGCCAATGATGTGTTCGACCAAGCTGCGTTCCATTTTGTGCCCTTTCATGAGCATACCGAAAATCGTTTTCAATCCTGCCGCATCTACCAGCCTGATGGATACGGTAGTTGCATTTCCCCCGCTCAATGCATGGTCGAGTACTCGCAGAGCCCGTGCCTTGGCTAATCGCCCTTCGCGGAGCATAATCAGACACAACTCCACGCCTTCGCCCTCCACAAACTTTTCGCCGGCAAATCGTTCCTCGACCGCACAAGCCAAACAGTCGAAGAGGTTCTCTGCAAACTCTTCCTCATCCGAGTCCTTCTCCGGGTCTCGTTTGCGGTACGCACTGACAAGCTCGAGCAAGGCATCGACTCCTTCTTTCTGTGCTAGCCGATCTCGGTTCCTCTTGTTGCTTTGCAGCAGTATGGCAAGTATTTCGGCTGCGTATTGACGATTCTGCCCCACCTTCGCTCTAGCATCCGGGTCTGGCTTCTTTATCCGTGACAGAAGCCACTCCAACATGGCATTATTTGCTCCGACGACCTCCAAATTATCCGTATCGGACATGATGTTCTCGAGGACGTTGAGGATGTGGTAGACACCAGCGCGGTCAGTCTCGCTGGACTCGTCTAGTCGACTGAGGTTGCTAGTCAAGAGGTCAACAACATCAGCTTTGATCAAGGCCTTGACCAAAATGTTCCATTGCTCTTCGGTTGTGGCTGAGTCTTCGTCTGTGAGTTCTGCAAGCAACTCGCAGGCACTAATGGCAATGTCGGTGTTTTCATGCGCGAGGATGCCCACCAGACTACCCACGGAACCAATCTTGACAAATTCGGCGTATAGTTCGCCATGCTCACTGAGTAAACTCAGGCCTTTGATCTCAGCGTCGAGGTCTGCCTCGCTACCCACAAACTTCATAGGTTCACTTTCGTATTTGGCGCGTAGCTCGGCATTCTTGTTGATCTTTCGCTCAAAATTTATTGCTGTCCGACGCAGCCAGGCAGCGTCGATCTTTTCTTCGAGCTCTCCGCTCTCGTTCTTGTCAATGTAGTCTATGACTTCGCGTTCTTGCTTTGTGACACCGCCACCGAAGAAGCGGCCCTCCTCATCGTCTCCCGCATCGTCCTCCACACCCTGCGAGGGGCGCGAGGGCCCAGCCTCGACGGCGTCCTGATCATCTAATGGCTCGTCCTCCACTGAGGCAGCCCTGCCATTAGAGCCGTTGGACGCGGTCGCGTCTTGAGAGCCGTTGGTTGAACTTCGTGGGGACGAGCCTTCGGCTAGTTTCGCCGATTTATTGGAGAGGGCATTGGAGAAGGCCTTGGTCGGGTCCTCCAGTTTTCGCTTGGGAAGGGCAATGGGCTTGCGGAAGAGATCATCGATTGAAGCCATAATGGCACCGCAGTCCTTCTTAACACTTCATCTTCAAGAGTAGAGAGAATACTGGACACAGCAGGGCATGATAGAAACCCGCAGGCATGGAGCGAGAAATGAAGTAATGAAGAAATGAACAGACGAAACAACCCTCCGACTGCCTCCGCAGAAAATATTCCCCAAGGGAAAGTCAGCCGAGCCGAGCACGTCGCCCGCGAGCCGTGCCACCTTGCACGTGATCAACTTCCCTTCGTCCCGATTATTTCCTTTGCCTCGAGCTGGACTTAATGATCGCAGGCGAGCGCGTTTCGTTCTCTCCAAGAGACGCGGTGCTCCTTGGCGTGTCCCTCGTACACTAGCGGCAGGTGGGTCTCGAGGACTAGGGCAGCATGCCGATTCGCAAACCCTAGACAAGGCCACTGTTGATCTGCCTCGAGCCACACATCTGGTGCGACTGTGTCCAGCGTCCAGCGAGGCGCCTGAATGGCCATTATTCACAGGAGCCAATTTCCAGCATATGGAACCCGGTTGTAAGCTGGGTAGATACCCGGACATGAGATTCGGTGCCTGATCACGAACTCACCTTGGCCCCAATCGGCTCGACGACTGCCCTTTTGTTTCAACCATGTCGATGCTTGCGAGCGCTTGCCGTTTAATGCAAGTGATTGACATGTCTTGGTCTTCGCAGCCATGATTGGTCAGGTCGTGCAGGAGCTGGAAGATGGACAACCGGTCAGCATCAAATTAGCTTCGGTTATCGACGCCGTGCCTCGCGAGGCTGTAAGGCCTCCCTCGAACAAGCCTTGGACAATGGCACAGTCGGCGAAGATCCTGGCATGTTGAACAGTCAGGAGGCCCTAGCTGCGGCAACATCAAGGCAAGTCTGCTTCCATATCAATGACGTGCAGCGCACAATTTCATCTCCTACTGTCCTCCGCGATCACATTCACCAAGATCCGAGCACTCACTGTGGGCCACGATGCTCTGCTCTGTCGCTGCTGCTGCTCTTCTACTTGTCAACCTACGTTCCTTCGTTGAGGCCGCAACTGGCGTCTGTTACAATCCAGTAAGTGGCTACTATCCGCAACGAGCCGGTGCGCGATGGACTGGGTCGCACCGGAGAGTCTTACACGAGTACGCGCTGATCATTAATTACAGGACGGAACGCAAACCTCGAATCCAGCATTTCAACCATGCGTCCCTTCTGCCAACGTGACCCATTGCTGTCGTACGGGCGAGACCTGCTTGAAGAGCGGATTATGCCTGGCCATGGTTGGAATACCGAGCCCGTCAACCTCCCAACCGCTGACATCGCAGCAGAACCATACATCCCTCAACTCAGGGTTATGCACCGACAGCACGTGGCAGGACCAAGCCTGCTTCCTCCAATGTGTCAACAGTTATAGGGCCGGTCCAAGCACCGTATATAGGTGCAACAACAACAATTGGTGCTGTGCAGACGGCGTCGCCAATTCTACCTCGTGTTGCCAAGACAAGGGCGTCGGCCTATTCCCTATCCTTAAACATGCGGCAGTTGAAAATGGGTCGGCGTTTATAAAAGGCTACAGGTGAGCGCATTCCAAAATCTATTACTTGTTACCCAGAACTGCATGGCTTTCTAGCCGTCCCCATACATGTCTTGAGGGTTAATCAGAGGACAGCATCGCGCCTCTTGCGAGCATCATCACCCACGAATCCACTTCGACAGCTATACCGAAACAGACAATGACCTTTACGACAGATTTTTCTGGCTCGCCCGTGACCATTACTGCAACGTCCACAATCGACCCAGATACTTTTCCAGTGCGGGAAGTCGCCGACGATTCTGCAGTCATGACGACAGGACTCGGCGCCGGGCTGGGGATTGGACTTCCGTTGCTGGCAATTGTTGGCGTTCTGTCTTTTCTCCTTTTCCGGGAGAAACAGCGCCACCGTGCGACGAAGGCCAGCTTATCCAATGCTGACAGCTATGGCTATCCTCTTGTCCCAAATTCTCTAAAAGTCCCAAACCATCCATATCAGCCCGCTCCTGGAGACTGGGCGCATCAGTCGCCATACAGTAGGCAACATGCTGTCGAGGCCGATACCTCCATTGCGTCTGGAGCCGCTGCCCGAGAAAGGCCGTCACCACGCCAAGAACTTCCAGGATCATGACCATGATACAGAAGGACGGGGCAACCTAGACGCAAACCCCTGACACGGTACGGAATGGCATGTGTGCGGAAACTTTTGCTTCATGAAACCCTGAGCATGTATCTTGGCGGAGGAACTGAATACCACGCGTCGGTTTCGCGTTCGAGGACACTGCTTCCTTCAAACTCTGGCGGTGGCACAAGCCAGGAGTTCTCGGGACGATCGATCTGAGCCGCTGCGTTCTGGTACGGGGTGCCGCGATCCGACGGTCGAGTGACAAGACCTCCGCTTTCAACGGTTCTCAGTAGTCGCCTTGCGTCCTGGGCCGACACGGCTGACACTTTGACGGGCACGTCCCTGCGGACGAACTCGAAGCTCTTGCCTTCGTATTCGAAACCAAGTTCTATGTCCAGAGCATGTTCGATGGAGATGTTACTGGTCGCAAAATCAACCACGAGGAATTCCTTGGCTATGCGCAACTCGGTGACCTGACCAAGATTGATGGCGCCTTGACTTCCGGCGCCCTCTGTGCTCTGCTCATCTGGGTTCGGGGACACGCGGACTGGCAATGAACAGGTCGTCTTTCTCGTATAAGTCTTGCGAGTCGACTTCGATGTGTGGTGTCCAGCTCGGACATGAGTGAATTGGTTGACTGTGATTTTCATGGCTTTCATTGTGAGTGTCGGCGCGGCACAACGAGTTGGGCTTTGCCCGTCACTCACTCTCTCTTGGTGGCTGCTGTTGCCCAAGCTGGCTGACAGCAATATATCGACTGTCGAGTAGTCTTCTTTGACCTCGATTTGCGTGGGCAAATGGACAGAGATGTTGAGAGAGGGAGCCACGCTAGGTGCAATACTCTTCCCGCCGACCTGGTTTGATTTTGACAGCTTGAGAAGTCGTGAGATTGGCGTCTGCTCCAGGGGATTCGACTTCGACTTTGGGCTTCGCACGATCTGCTCATGGCGGGCATATGACTGTCTCTCCGGGCAGCCTCTGCTGGAACTCGAACACTGGTCAGGTTGAAGGAGGATGTTCGTCTTGGCGGCCAGTTTCTTCGCCTTCACTGCGCTCCCAGCGACCGACGTCAAGGTCGCTTCCACCACGTATTCCACCTGACAGCCGAACCCACGACACGTGTACAGCATACTTGGCGGCAGATCAGTGTGGGGCTGTAGCGCATTTCCGCCAGCCAGGAATGGACACTGCGATGCATATCCATCTCTGCGGTCCGTGGTCAAGGGTACTTGCATTTCGAATTCCCAGCTGTACTGCCCGGCCTGGTGCGTCCACTTGCCGCCGGTGTACAGTACTGCGTCGCGATGGAAAAGAACGGCCCGAGAGTGATGGTCCGATTTCGAAACGTTGAGGTCACCGTAGTTCTGCGTCAAGGTGACTCGAGAGAACCCAGTCAATGTGACGTTGATCGAGCCGATCGCGATGGACGTCAAGGATGTTAGGAAGACTGTGCCGCGAATAGCCGATCCAGGGCGATATGCCCCATCGGCTGGCGAAAGGAGGATTGAGAGAGACATTCTTCAGATTTGAGGTTTAGAGGTCCCACAAACTGTATGTCGTTGCCGGGATCTTGTGGTGTCTGGTGGAGGTGTATTGCGCTGAGTATCGGTTAAGGCAGGGACGTTCCAATTCTTGTTGAGTCGTCAAATGTCTTTTGACTATCTCCTACGCCGTGCAAATAGCGTCTGGGATCGTTCCCGCCTCAAATATTCGAACCGTTGCATAGATCAAATTTGGGATGCGTAAAGAGCAATGTGCTGCGGCGCGTGCCCTTCTTATCAACACCACAACCATACTCCCTGACGAGACTGAGATCCTCACTCCAGAGAATCTAGAAGGTCCCACCGCGTGACGCAGACTAACAGTAAATTGGAAGTCTTAAGCCGGGTTGAGCCGGTCGGCGCTCGCATCGCAATTATCGACAACTCTGAGGCCAGCAGTGCATGCCAGCGTGCCAGGCTCGCAAGGCGTGAGGCGTACGACCAAGCTTTCAGCTTTCAGCTGCCACAAAGCTTGCGTACGTTAGTGCACCCTACCGTATGTTAGCTGCCGAGAGCGGGAAGAGTCCGCTTGGAAGGAAGGCCTTGTCAGCAAGGTTGGACAATACCTAGCCGGGCCATGCATGCATCGTCGGTGATGTGGTGATGTGGTGATGTGCTCTGGTGCTGATGTGCTCTGCAGGAAGCGCCTCGCATCGCTTACGGTGTACCGAGGATTCTAGAAGCCAGAAGCGGCCTCGGGAGTTGGGCGCTAACTAGGCTCCCCGCAAAGGACGGGATGGATCCCTTATGCGTCGTAGTACTGTACGACCGGAGGGAAGGACGCACATCGGCGCGGCGGCACAATATATAGGGTACAGCATGCCTAATTGAGAAGAGGCTTGCATACGACCCCTTCTTTGGACGCTGGTCTGCGTTGTGGGCTCATGTCGGCTTGGCCATCCTGTTTCTGTCATCAGTGGTGTCCAGACGGACGGTATGAATGACCATGGAAGCACCGTCGTACAGTCTGGGACGCAGGGACGTTGAGCGCCGCATGTACAGTACGTGAGCAAATTTAGTTGTTGTTGCAGGTGCGTGCGCCGCGCGTCGTCCCAAAAGCGTGGAGCGTAACCTGATGGATTACAACGAAGCCCTACCTAGTAGAGACGCAAGCTTCTCTTGGTCCATGTGGCTCCGAGTGACGGACTTCCCTGGAAAACCACACCGCCCAATAGCATCGCAAACCTGCCAAGGTGATCTCCATCCTAGACATAAATGGAATCCCGTACCCGAACGCAAATGCTGAGGCCGACGCCAACGCCGAATCTAAAAGCCTCACCAGCTGCTCCAACACCGACGTTACCATGTCCTACAGCGTCGAGTGTTGGTTGGGGTGCGAACCGCAGGGATCAATACTTCCGCTTCCGCACCGTCTTGGGCACCTCGTCGCCATCGTTCTCGTACTCTTTGCCTTCATTGACGTCCTTCTTCCGCATGGTGCCCACGCCGTGACGAACAAGTTCTTGGTCGTCGCCCTCGGAGTCCTCAATGTCGTACAAGACAGGCAGCACGAACGAGGCGTCTTCGGGTTTGGCTTCGACGCTACAGACCACAATCAGCGACGGTGACAAAGCAAGGGGAGAGGCGAAACTCACGTCAAAATATCCACGTCCTCATCCTCCCGGTCTAACCGTCTCTTCTGGTGCTCCTCCTGGGGGTACTCGTCGAACTCGTCCTCGCGTTCGATGTACTCGACGTTTTCGGTCACTTCGGTGAAATCCGGTGCCAAGGCGGACCATTTCTGCTGTGGCTCGATGCCCCAGATCTGGATGCTCCCCGTCTCGATCGAAGTGCAGGCCAGGAGCGGCCGAGAAGGGTGCCACTCGATGATGGCGGGTTCTTCGCGGTTTTCCAGGATGCGCAGGAGCGAGTTGGTGCGTAGTTCCCAGATGTAGATGTCCTTCTTCATGTATGTCGAGGCGGTCACGTAGTCGGCGATGCCTGTCGAGGAGGAGTGACTGAACGCGCAGTGGTTCCAGCGGAGTCGGTTGACCAGGTCTTGGAACTTGTGCTCGATTGTCAGGTGGATGTTCTCTGCCAGGGTGGCTGGGTCGGGGTGGTCGGTGTCGTCCGTGTACGGGGAGGAGGACGCACGTATGATGCTAAGGTCGGGCAGATTTACTGTGCGGATGATGCGGTCGGTGCTGTTGGCCAACAGTTGACGGCCGTTTGTAGTTAGTCTGAGAAGCGAGATGAGGCCACCACTGATCTTGGTGGAGTGGATGATTTTCCGGGACTCGGTTTCCAGGATGTTGATATACCCCTTGGACGTGCCTGTGATGATGTGGTTTCCGAGCACTGAGAAGATGGCCGAGGTGGTGGCTTGCTTGTTTTCTGCTCGAGATAGTCCATCGTCGCTGAGCGGCGTGGTTGGCAGGACGCGCTTGACCGCGATGGGCTCCGTTATGTCGACCAGATAAGGCCGGTCTTCGAACAGTGACGCGACAAAGAGGTTGTGGTTGTATGGATGTAGTTCGGCCGTGTAGATGGGCGCTTCGAACTTTACTGTGCGGATGCGTTCTTGGGTCTGTAGGTCCCACAAGCAGGCGCGGCAGTCTTGACTGGCCGAGAGGAGAAATCGGCCATCTCGAGACCAGCTGAGGGCGACATGTCAGATGGAAACGACATTGTTGAGGGCCTCTACACCTACCTCAAACTTTGGATCTGTTTCCAGTGACCGTTCAGTTTCATGCCGATGCCGTAGGTCTCCATGTCCCTTTGATCAGGCAGTGTGTTAGTTGCATGGGCATCGAATTCGACTCTTTGTCCTCGGATAGCACTGATGCAACTTCCAGTACCAAGCACGACTAGACTCACCAGATGACAATTTTCCCATCGACCCTACCTGAGGCGAGATAGTCGCCCTTGCGACTGAATCTGAGGGTTGTCGCATGGCCAGATCCTGTCGGAGTCAGTCTTTGTCCCCAGCGTTGGGACCGACTTTACGTACTGAGGTCGTTCGTAAGCGCGTCCGGAGAGTCCTGGGCTAGCTGAAACGGATCAATCAATGCCAGGTTCATCTTGTCGTTGCGTGGGAGAAGAGAGTGACCAATTCCATTCCTTAAAAGTCGCCATGTCTTGATCTCGGACTCGGTCCATGTGCTTCCCCGTACTAGTGCTGAGCAGTGCGCCATGGCGTGCAAGGGGCAGATTCTACAAACTTTACCAAGACGAGCATTACTGGGAAACTACGGGATGTAGCAAAGACAAGAAGATATCCTGTATGGGAACCAACCCTCTAGTTTCGCAAGGACCATCTGGCTGGGTACATACTTAACTTGCACCAGGCAGGCAGCGGTACTCAAACGGGTGAATAGGTTCACGTGTATTTCAATCGACATAATATGACACCTGTATCTTGGGAACGCAAGATTCGACTGTATGATGCTGCTTTGATTATACGAGTACGTACATGAAAAGTTGTCAAGAGGTCGCCGGTCGCTGGTGAACAGAACATAACTTGAAGACGTTGGCTGTTTCTGCCAGAAGGTCGGAAGGCTAATGCTCTCTTATACACAGATCCCGCGGTGACATTTTCACGTTTGATCCATGAACTCTGGATTTGAAGTCCACGTCTTCGGAAATGAAGTGACTCATTTGATCAATGTGTTGTTCATTGCTTGTCACTATTGTTCAGGAAGAGTCATTTGGATGATGATTCACAAAAGGCAGCCCTGCCTGACTGCGCCTTGGCATGTGCCGGAGTGGTACGGTGAATCATTTTGTTCTGTTTGTCGTTCACGGCGCTAGTGCGGCCGCCGATTGGTCCGCCGGCCTCGCCGTAAACGGCATGGCGGCTGGCTGCCTGCGCTCGCCCTTGATCTCTGGCAAAATCTTCGCCATCATCTCTGCCTCGTCTTCATCCTCAACCTCAACCACCACCCACCCTCGACCATCTCGAAACGATCGCGCGCCTGCCTCTACCCGCTCTAGACGGCCAGCCGATCATTTTCCAGGAAGTTTTGGATCAAACTCAAGAGAATTGGTGAAGAGCGCAGCTGAAGAAGGGAGGCGGTTGTTTGGGCGGCCCATCGGGGCGAAGGTCATCCCTGACCATCAACGCGCAACCACCAGCGCAAGCACTGCGATCGTCCCAGATCGAGTGCATGGTAGGAGATTCGTCTCACAAGGATACTCGAGTGATTGTCCGGGATAAAAACGCGAGTCGCCATCATGACGAGCCTCAATTTCCCCCATTCAACCGCGCCTCTGCGCACCGTCGAGGAAATCCAGTTCGGCCTCTTCTCTGCGAAAGAGACCGAGCGACTCGCGGTCATTGACATCGAATATCCTGAGACGATGTATGTAGAAAATAACAAGAAAGACATGTCTCCCTTGACCATGAGTTTCTAACCGTGTTTGCCGCAGGGATGAGCAGCGCCTCAGACCTCGAGAGAAAGGTCCGAACGATCCTCATCTCGGAACAATCGATCGCAACTTCAAGTGCAGTACTTGTGAGGAGAACATGAACGAGTGCCCCGGTCACTTCGGCGTCATCAAGCTTGCTACTCCCGTCTTCCACTATGGCTTCATGAACAAAGTCAAGAAGATCTTGGAGACGGTCTGCCACAACTGTGGCAAGATCAAGGCGCTTGATGTTGGTCTCTCCACCGATGCAACATGCTCTCATAGCTAATCTTCCCATCTATAGAATGCAGATTTCCAGCAGGCGATCGCGACCCGAGACCCCAAGCGACGGTTCGAAGCAGTATGGCGACTGAGCAAGCCTCGGAACATCTGTGAAGCAGATCCTCCCGAAGACCCCGACCAGCCTTTGAAGGGACCGGCTCCACCCAAACATGGTGGCTGTGGCAATGCCCAGCCTGATATCCGTAGAACTGGCCTTCATCTTTACGCCACATGGAAGCCACGAAAAGGCGATGATGATGAAGATACCACGCCCGACAAGAAGCGAATCTTCCCTCAAGATGTCCTCAATACCTTCCGCACCTTGACCGACGAGACGCTACAGATGATGGGGATCAATCTCGACTATGCCCGCCCAGAGTGGATGATCTTGACTGCTCTCCCCGTGCCTCCTCCTCCAGTCCGCCCCAGCATCAGCGTGGACGGTAGTGGACAGGGACAACGTGGCGAAGATGACTTGACCTTCAAGCTGGGTGATATCATTCGGGCGAACCAAGCCGTGTTGCGGACCGAAGTCGACGGCACACCTGACCACATCAAGGTTGATCTTTGCGATCTTCTGCAGTACCACATTGCCACCTACATGGACAACGAGATCGCTGGCTTGGATAAGGCACAACACAAGAGTGGTCGCCCCATCAAGTCGATACGTGCTCGGCTCAAGGGCAAGGAAGGTCGTCTGCGACAGAATCTGATGGGAAAGCGTGTGGACTTCTCTGCGCGTACCGTCATCACTGGCGACCCCAATCTCTCTCTTGATGAAGTCGGTGTGCCTCGAAGCATCGCTCGAACCTTGACTTTCCCCGAGAGAGTTACTCAGAAGAACATCGACAAACTGAAGAGACTTGTCGCCAATGGACCAAATGAGCATCCTGGTGCGAGATACGTCATTCGAGATTCTGGGGAGCGTATCGATCTGCGACACCACAAGAACGCTTCGGAGATGAATCTTCAGCATGGCTGGATTGTCGAGCGCCATATCCAAGATGGAGATGTCATCCTCTTCAATCGTCAGCCCTCTCTTCACAAAGAGTCCATGATGGGTCATCGCGTGCGTGTCATGCCATATTCGACCTTCCGTCTCAATCTTTCGGTTACTGCGCCCTACAATGCTGATTTCGATGGTGACGAGATGAATTTGCATGTCCCTCAAAGCCAAGAATCTCGAGCCGAGCTTGCAAACCTATGCATGGTTCCACTCAACATTGTATCTCCTCAGCGCAATGCTCCTCTGATGGGTATCATCCAGGATACGCTTTGTGGTATCTACAAGATCTGCCGGCGTGACATCTTCCTGACACGTGAGCAAGTCATGAACATCATGCTCTGGGTTCCTGACTGGGATGGGGTGATTCCTCAGCCTGCGATCATCAAGCCAACACCTCGCTGGACGGGGAAGCAGATGATCAGCATGGTCCTCCCACCTGCCCTCAATCTCGAGAGACTTGATGCCAAGGGTGAAGATCCATATGTGCCAACTAATGACACTGGGCTCATTGTCCTCGAGGGTAATCTCATGTTTGGCGTTCTCAGTAAGAAGTTCGTCGGTACTGGCGCTGGCGGCATCATTCACACCATCTACAACGAGTTCGGATGGGAAACTGCTCTGTCCTTTTTCAACGGCGCACAAACCGTGGTCAACTACTGGCTGTTGCACAACGGTTTCAGCATTGGTATTGGCGATACTGTCCCCGATCCTGATACCGTGCAAAAGATTCAGCATGCAGTTGATACCAAGAAGGCCGAGGTTGAGGATCTTCAAAAGAAGGCAGAGGCAGAGGATCTCGAGCCGTCTCCGGGCATGAATGTCCGTCAGACCTTCGAGAGCAAAGCCATGAATTCCCTCAATCAGGCTCGTGACCAAGCTGGTGCTGCGACCGAAGACAGTCTGAAAGATCTCAATAACGCCATCACCATGGCCCGTGCTGGTTCAAAGGGCTCGACGATCAACATCGCTCAGATGACGGCTATCGTTGGTCAGCAGGCTGTGGAAGGCAAACGTATTCCCTTCGGCTTCAAGTATCGCAGTCTTCCTCATTTTACCAAGGATGATTACTCTGCGCCCTCGAGAGGTTTCGTTGAGAACTCCTACCTTCGTGGGCTGACCCCCACGGAGTTCTTCTTCCACGCCATGGCGGGTCGTGAAGGTCTTATCGACACAGCGGTCAAGACTGCCGAGACTGGGTACATTCAACGTCGACTGGTTAAGGCTCTCGAAGAAGTCACCGTCAAATATGATTCAACCGTCCGCGACTCGCGGGGCAACATCGTTCAATTCATCTACGGCGAAGACGGCCTGGATGGTGCACACATCGAAAATCAGAAAGTCGATATCATCACTATGTCGACCAAAGCTTTCAACGACCGTTACTTTGTGGACATAATGAGTGGCGACGTCTCCATGTGGAAGGGTAGATTGCTACAAGCCAGAGAGATTCAGGGTGACGTTGAGCTGCAGGAAATGTTCGACCTTGAATTTGCGAATTTGAAAGAATGTCAACGGCTACTGCGAAATATGGGCAAAGGGACCGAAGACTCGATGCAATTGCCTCTCAACATCGGCCGCATCATTGATCAGGCCCAGAAGAATTTCAAGATCCGCCGTGGTGACAAGACCGATCTTGATCCCCGTTATGCGCTTACAGCAGTCAACCAACTATTGGAACGTCTTGTCATTGTCCGCGGCGATGACCCTATCTCCAAAGAGGCTCAGGACAATGCGACACTACTCTTGAAGGCTCAACTCCGCTCACGACTGGCGTACAAGCGACTTGTTCTTGAGCATGGCGTCAACAGACTGGCGTTCGACAATATTATCGGTGCAGTTGAGAGTCGCTTCACTGCAGCAAATGCTGCTCCAGGCGAGATGGTCGGCGTCCTAGCTGCTCAATCCATTGGTGAACCTGCCACACAGATGACTCTGAACACCTTCCACTTCACTGGTGTCTCGGCCAAGAACGTCACTCTGGGTGTGCCGCGTCTCAAAGAAATCTTGAACGTGTCGCAGAACATCCGAACCCCGTCGATGTCTGTCTACCAGCTACCAGAAAACACCGGTGACAAGGACGCTGCCAAGCTCCTGCGAAGTCAGATTCAGCACACCAACCTGCGATCTGTGGCAGAGACATGTGAATTGTGGTATGATCCTGATATTCAGAACACCATTATTCCTGAGGATGTCGATATGGTTGATGCATACTTCATCCTTCCGGAAGACGGCGAAGCCGATCTCTCTCTCCACTCCAAGTGGATGCTGCGTGTCATTCTCAGCCGTGCAAAACTTCTCGACAAAGGTCTCGACATCACTCAGGTTGCAGGCAAGATCAAGTCTACATATGGCAAAGACCTCGCCGTCATCTACAGTGACAGAAATGCCGATGAGCAAGTTGTCCGCATTCGTCTCGTTCAGAACTATGGCAAGGATGAAGAAGACGACCGCAAAGAGGACGATGAGATCCTGCGACGTTTCTTGAACGAAATGCTTGACCACCTGACTTTCCACGGTGTTCCTGGTGTGGAGAGAGCCTTCATTGACCAGAAGAGTCGTTCCATCATCAAGCCGGATGGCTCTGTTTTCATGGCAAAGAGTGACCCTGAGTGCAACGAGTATGTGCTTGAGACGACAGGCAGTGCGTTCGCCAAGGTGCTTGCGGTAGAAGGAGTTGACGCCACCCGCACTTATACCAATCGCTTCACTGAGGTCTTTGAGGTGCTCGGCATCGAAGCTACTCGGGCTGCCATCCTACGCGAGTTGACCCAAGTGCTGTCGTTTGACGGTTCTTATGTCAACGCTCGTCACCTGGGCATTCTGTGCGATGTCATGACCTCGCGTGGGTATGTCATGGCCGTCACTCGGCACGGTATCAACAAATCTGACACTGGCGCACTGATGAGAAGTTCCTTCGAACAAACGGTTGAGATCTTGCTTGAGGCTGCGGCCGCTGGTGAATTGGACGACTGCAAGGGTGTCTCGGAGAACATTATCCTTGGTCAACATGCGCCGGTTGGTACCGGAACCATGGAGATACTTTTGGATCAGGCCATGCTGGCCACCCTACCAGCCAGCAGCGGGTACGGACTGGGCGGACCGATTGGTATCAAGACCAGCCAGCAGCTCCTCGAAGGTGCTGCTACTCCCTACGATAGCGGCTCGCCTATGCAGGACAACGGCTACTTGGGTTCTCCCGACTACGGCGCCTCGTTCTCGCCCATTGCAGCTCCTGGTTCAGAGACTCCAGGCGGCTTCACTGACTATCAACCTGGGTTCGGCGGCGCTGGAGGTTTCAGTCCTTACGGGCCACGAAGCCCTGGTGGTTACTCACCTGCCAGTCCGTTCGGTCAGACCAGTCCAACTTCGCCTGGCTTCTCGCCTACTGCCGGTTACTCACCAACGTCTCCGATGTTTGGCGCGACTAGCCCCGGCTTCGGACCGACATCACCGTCGTTCTCGCCAGCAAGTCCTGCCTTTACTCCGACATCGCCTGCGTACTCGCCGACTTCGCCCGGGTATCAGTCACCGACCTCACCGAGTTACTCCCCTACGTCGCCAAATTACTCGCCGACATCTCCGGCTTACGGCTCGCCGACTTCACCCAGCTACTCTCCAACCTCGCCGGCTTTCAGCCCTACATCTCCCACATCGCCTACGTCGCCTGTCTACAGTCCGACATCACCGATGTACAGCCCGACGAGCCCGATGTATGGTGGCGGTGGCAACAAGCAGTCTCCTACGTCGCCGAGCTACTCCCCCACCTCGCCAACTTACAGTCCCACTAGCCCGTCCTCGCCAACCAGTCCATCGTACTCGCCTACGAGCCCGGTGTACAATGCTTCTCCGCGAAGTCCTCAGGCTAGGAACCAGTCTCCTACTAGCCCTCAATACTCGCCAAACAGTCCACAGTATTCGCCAACTTCTCCAAAGGAGGATTGATGCCTCTTTGTACTACCACATGACGACAATGTCAATTCAAAACGCACAAGTCAGAAAACCAAAGACGAACGACGGATCCATTAACTTGACCTTCTATCGTCGGCTTCGGATTCTGATACAGGCGGCTACTTGTTTTTCTCGCGATGCTTTTCATGGCCACTAAATTGCTCCCTGCGGAAGGAGGAGTCTTTGTACTGCTCCGCCGCATGTTCCGGCCGCCAATGTTCTCTACACCAAAAACAAACACTTGCGCATTAGCGACGGCGTTGGATGGTTTATCACGTGTGCTTCTTCTTCGACCAGACTCGAACATATTACCTTGCTTGCAATACGGGGAGGATAGAGACATTTCACTGGACGAGTGAAGAGCAGAATGAAGCGTCTTTCGGAAGATGAATTTGCATAAGGGTGGCTGGGGGTTGGTGATGATTATCAAGTGGCCGGAGTGGCAGCATGACACAGCATTGATTATGGCGATGGGCAGAAGGTCTAGCTGGCCAGGGGACGCGTAGTATGCGACGGTGCGCTGACCGATGTCGGGCAGGGAGGCCAGAAAAGCGAGTCTGCAACTGCAACTGTACTCCAACATAAAGATAGAACGTTCCTCGAAGGTGGCGGGCAGGCGGTACAGCCTCGCGAGAATGCACTTCAGGATGAGCAATGAACTGTAATCCCAGGTGACAACACCAACAACTGCCGATAATTAGCTGGCAAGGGGGTTTTTCAGGATGCCTCAGTGTCGTGCTCCGAGCTTGCCATTGATACATGCCGCTTGAGATGGGGTCAAGACATGAGTGTTAAGCTGGGTCGCTGGACGATGAGGCCTTAACCACGGCTGCCCAGTCACAGCTTCGGGCACGTATTAACGCTTCTGCAGTACGTCAATCTCAGCATCCATTGCCCGTGCAACCCCTCGATCGCGCGCCGCGAACCGGACCCTGATGCGGCAAGGCGCAGCATGATCACGCAAACATGAGGGGAGTCGCGGGGTCTAAGCAGCAAGACGGCGATAGGTCTGAAAGTATTATATATCGCGCCTCGTCGTCCTGAAGAGCCTGATTCCGAGAATTCGTGAGACAAGCGGCAAGAAGTCGAATCTGAGGTCCCATCGTCGTGAAAGGCACCGTCTTGACTCTCGATTACCCACCATGGCTGCGACACACACCGGCATCACGGAGCAAGTGCTCTCCTATCAAGCCCCGGATCCCCCAGTCCAGGAATTCGAACCACCCACGGACCGAGCCTTCTTCGCCGACCCGGACAAGAAGTCGCTTCTCTCGGCAGCCAGAGAACTCCGCAAGTTGACGCCCTACATTGGCACCGAGCTCGTGGGGATCCAGCTGAGTCAACTTACGGACAAGCAGAAGGATGAGTTGGCCTTGTTGGTGGCCGAAGTACGGGCAACTTTGACTTGATGTACTGTGTCGACAAGGGCCTCTGCTGACGTGGGGGCCCAGCGAGGCGTCGTCTTCTTCCGAGACCAGGATCTGACGCTCGATCAACAATACGAGCTGAATGCGCATTATGGGATTGTAAGGACCGCGTGGTACTCGATACGGAGTATACGACCCGCGAAACTGGATGCTGACTGCTGGACATGAAGCAAGACCGCGACCCGAACCAACAAGACCCCAAGCACGTCACCATCCTCGGCCGCAACAGCGACATCCGCAAATACGGCGACTACGGCGGCGAATACCACTGCGACCACTCCTTCGAGGCCAACCCACCCGCGTACACCATGCTGCGGATGATCCGAACCCCGCAGGCGGGCGGCGACACGCTCTTCACGAGCCAGACGGCGCTGTACGACAAACTGAGCCCGGTCTTCCAGAAGATGTTTGATGGGCTGCACGCCATTCACAGCTCCGAGGTTTTTGCCGCCTCTCCTGCCTGCTTGCTGGTGGCATCAGGCTGACATGTCCAAAACAGGCGAGCTTCATCAACTCGATAAACAACGGGTATCAGCCCTTCCGGGGCCCCGTGCGTCGTGAGCACCCCTTGGTAAGTCTTCCTACATACACACTGTATTCGGCATGTCCTCAAACCTTGTCCCACAGGTCCGCGTCCACCCCGTCACGAAAGTCAAATCGCTCTACTACAACCCGACCTTCATCGTGCACCTGCGGGAACTCAAGGGCCAGGAATCAACGCACATGCTGAATTTCCTACGCGAGCACCTCCACGCGGCTGACGACCTCACCGTGCGCTGGAAATGGACGCCCGGGGCCGTGGCGTTCTGGGATAATCGCGTCGTCGCCCACCGCGCGATCCCCGGCGGCTATGATCCGAGTACACGCGAGGGGAAACGGACGGCGGTCTTTGGCGAGAAGCCAGTGCCGGTAATAGAGGGCGACGGGAGCGAGACTCTTAGCCAGCGGATTTGGAGGTTGGGTGGGGAGGAGGCGAGTTTTGAGGAGACCAAGCTGTATTTTAATAGTCCGTTGGTGTGATCTGAGGCCTAGCAGCATAGAGGACGAAGACTGTGGACAGTCCTGCGCCTCCCAGGGTGGAAGGAAGGGCGATTGTCGGTCCTTCATCACCTCTAGATCTCTGCGCGTGTGGTTTCCTTAAGGAGGTGGTGGTGGTCACAGTCGTCGGGCAATCCTCCTCCAGATCTGGAGGGGCTGTGAGATTAGCCAGATACCTACTCCGTACCTGGTAGCAGATGGGAACTGTGCGAAATCCTCCGCCCCCCTCGCCAGAGGGGGTGCGAGTGTCTCTCTGACCCTTCATCACTTCTAGACCTCCACATCTGGTTTCCTCGGGGCGAGCTTTCCAGTCGTTCGCCCTTCCCTTCATCACGTTCTAATCTCCCCGTGTGTGGTGTCATCAAGGTGACCTCCACGGCCTTCCGCGCGATCCTACTCCTGCTCCTTCTCTTCCTTCTGCTCTCTGTTCTCGAATCCAGTCCCGACCGACCTCATAACCCGTGGCTAGATTTGGACAAACTTCTTCGCTTGTCGCATATACACCCCATTCCCTGATCCGCCTCCTCCTCGCCTTGACGACGATTTCAGGGCAAAAGTACGAGCGCACCTACAACAGCTGTTCTGCAAAGTTCCGGCCCGACGCGTGTGCTACCATCTCAAACGTATTAGGTCTATGCATGCGTATGTATGTATCCAAGAGGTCGAGCGGCTGAACCGCACCTCGTTTCACTGCACACGATATGACCGGCCGAACCTGCGGATGTCCTTGTCGCTGGTAAATATCACTCGCCTCAGTACGGATTCTTTGACTCTTAGGGTACGAGGACGCGAAGGGCAACCTGGACAAATCTCATTTGAATGTGCGCCGTACTTCCCTCTAGGAACGGAAACCGCAGTCTCTTCGAACGTCGGCAGACCTGAAAGAGCAAGACCCCCCACTCAGAGCGCCACTGATACGACCCTAAAGTTGAACATACAATTCGGGAGGCTTCCTGTGTTTTCCATGTCGAGGAACCCTTCGAAATCCACTGTGCCACCACCGCCGCTGTTGCAGGCCGCCGCGTTCGCAATCGCTCCAGCTATATCAATGCTTGCGGTATCCTGCAACGCGAAGATGTTGTTGCCCTGCAAGGCCTTGTCTATCACATTGCCGTTGTCGTGGTCGATGCCGTTGATTCTAAACAACGCGCACCCTCCTGACACGCTGAACCCGTTCTCGGCGCGACACACGCCGCCTGGCTTACCTGGAGCGTCGAACAACTCGGTCGTGTCGATGGTGACGTCGTAGCCCATGGTGGTGAGCACGGAGCTGACAATCCAGTTCTGCAGCTGCTTCCTCATCTGATCTCGCAGGTCTGCGCGTTGGGGCACATCGTCGAGAAAGACACCGTGGTACGCGTTCAGGAAGGCAAAGGTGCTGCGGATGGCGTCTCTGTCGACAAGCTGAGGGTCCTTGGTTGGTCCGAAGATCTGGGCGAGGATATTCTCGAGCCGCTTCTGCGTGCCGGAGACGACGTTGGCCAGCTGCTGGCTCAACTGCTCTTCTGTGGCCGAGACTTGTTGGTCGATTGCTTGATTCGAGGAGATGACGCTGGCAACGTCATTGGAATCGTCCTTGAGGTCTGACTTGGTGGCTTTGATCACGAGGCGGATCTTCTTCATGAATGTGGCAGCCGCTTTGATTTCACCGCCTATTGGAAGCTATGGATAGATCTGTTAGAACAAACATTCACATGACTACAACTAGGAGTACAAGGGGGAACGGGGAAGTGAGAGTAGAGCTTATGCCTCATCCCGACAGACTTTCGGTCTTGACAATCCCGGCTGGAGGTAACGGACAACTTACAATGTCTGTGACGAGATCGGCAATGAGGTTAAACACAGCCAGACCAATGGATTGCTTCTTTGGCGCCAGGGCGGATACCATGGTGTTGATGAAGTTTGCGCTGTTGATCGCATCGGCAGCATCTTGAATGGCATCGTGATGGTTCTGCAGCCCCTGCCACAAGTTGATGTAATTCTGCACAACGAACCCGGCTCGGGGGTCGATAAAGTTGGCGCAGAACGTGCCTTGCAAGCCGTCAAAGTTACAATCCGTCGCCGCATCTGGGTTGTTCTGACTGGGAACACTGCAGGGCGGCAGCGACCGAGTCGGGGTGCCGAAGAAGGAGCAGTCGAATCCCTCGAACGGATTTTCGGTAGGTGTGTCCTGCGAGACGAAGAACTTTGGGAAATTGTCCTGCGTGCCAAACTGGTTGATGAAGCCCACGAGGAATTCGTCGATGGCGAAGGCGTCCCAGTTCGCTTTGGTCAGGTCGCCGGCTCCGCACGCCGTTACGGGGTCCTCAAAGGTGAAGCATGATGTTTGTCGTTCCACAAGAGGCGCGTTGATCGTGCCGTTGGAGGTGACTGCCTGCGCGCCGCCGATGGCTGAGGCGGCAAGCAAAGGCAGTGCTGAATGCATGGTTTGATGCTTCGCGGAAAGTGGGTGGAGGGTTGTCCAGAGTGCAAAGTGGAAAAGAAAGGCCTGGCGTGTGAGGGATGGAGGTGAGGTTATCTTGTGAGCAGCATTGTACAAGCAGGAGAGTATTGCCGTTGCCATGTTCCCATTGGCCTGGACACTGCCCATACCCAGTGCAACGGTTGCGCGAAATTGATCTCAGCTTGGCTCTAGCCCAGCATGCTCGTTACAGCCGGCCGGCGACATGGAGTCATTTGAGTAAGCATCCATACTTGGTACCTTAGGACAATGCTCTCCACATAGCGTAGGGCTGCGCTGACCCGATGATATGGCATCGCTTTCTCCTCGTTTCCGAGCTCGGATGAATAAGGGTGGATCTCGGCCAGAGAGATTTCCCTCCAGGGCGGCGGTCGTTGGAAGTGGATACGATTGCCTCGTCTCGACTGTCGAAGAATAGAAAGTGAAAAGCCCTTCTTGATTACTCCGTACACCCCATGTGCCTGATATAAAGGTGAGAGCCAAGCCTTTAGAGCAATTTGTTCTTGACTCTTGATTACTTCCCAAATCCGGCAGGTGGACATGAGCTGAGACATCCACGGTACCTGCTCGGCGCGGTACATTGCGGGCGGTAGACGGAGATCGGAGCCATGCGCAGAGGTAGGGAAGTGCTGCAATCCGGCTTGCATAAGCAGCCATAGGACGTTTGATCTCCTCACAGAATGGTGAGGCTGCACCGTGTGAAGAGAACACACTAGGCAGAAGGCGATTGAGTCAGCAAGCCATGGTCGATTGTAAACAATTTTCGGTAAATCGCTTACACTGATTCGTCTCCACACCGGACACGCCGTGCAAAAGCTGCCACTTAGCCCCTTGGAATCAACAAGTCAGATGTACACCCCTAAACCAGGTCGTCCTTTGACGGCCTATATCTGTCATAGGATGTCCGTGACTGAGCGTCACCCGAAGCTCTCAGACACCTTCTTCCCCAGGTGACTGTTGTCGCTCCTTACCAACTGATTACAATCTACATCTTCCACGCATACTCGCGACGACAGAGCCGCGTCCTGCCTCGGCGATTATGGAGCCTCTTCGACACCTCCTCCTGCCAGCGCGGCACGATAGGAACGGCAGCACAGGTTCTGGGGTGGCATTCTTGACACAGCCATCGACATCCGCACCTGAACAACTGCGCAATGCCAAGGCGAAGGCGAGAGCAGCGCCAAAAGCCTGCCGGGTGCTTGTAAGAGTTGTCGCGCTGGCTATGGCAGCCTCAATCATCGGCGTTCTCTCTCATGCCACGGTCGTCTGGTTCTCCACGAGGAATGTCGTCCAACAGCAAGAGAAGGGGGGTCGCCAACGAGCGTGGCCGAATCATATAGACGGCTGGCCCACTTGGGTAATGCTCGGAGCCGCAGTGATCGCTGTGGTGGTGCAGATACTATCGTTGTTCACATTCTGCGGCGCGGTGCGTTGTCAGATTTCCGCTCATCGTCACAAGCTCAGCTCTAACTTCGCGTGCTTCCTCTCCAGGTGCGTAAACTCCGCGAAACTCGTCTGCACAGCTGGGCCGTGTTCGGCACTTCACTGCTTGGCATCGTGGCCTGGGTGGTGGCCGCTGCGTACTTCAAATGGCAAGACAGCCGTGGGAAGAAAAGCTGGGATTTGTGGTCCTGGTCGTGCAGACATAAGTCGTTGGACAACAGCAAGATGTCCTTCGAAACAATGTGCGCCGAGATGGTGAGTCAGGCGGTCTTCACTTGAGTGTTGGCAAGGTCGTCTTGATTTAGGGGAGCATCCTGTGCTGATTGTGTCGTCCGCCAGAAATATACTTGGTACGCCTCCATCGTCGTGGCGGTGTTGGAACTCGTGAGTGTCGGCCTATTCGGGCATATCCTGTACCGAGCACCGAAGGGTGGGCCAGGGTACAGCAGGATCACAGTGTCGCATATTTGAGCGGGCCGGCACTATGCACTGTATATCATCGCAGATTGTCCAAGTGTAGGGGGCTGATACCACGAACACTGACCAGCGAAGTACGGCGACTATAGTACACGTGGCTGTGTGATGGTGATCATGTTGACGACCGAGGGGGATCGCTCAGTGGTGAAAACGTGCCGAATCATTGGAAAAGGTCTGTCTTTTGGTGCAGTGTTGAGGACATGAGAACGTGCTAGTCTGGCTGCACCTGTGTCGACGCCATATCGGACTGCCAGACGCAGAGCACAGATGCAAAGTTCCCGGTGCCGGTCGCAAAGGGTCCGCGAATCTGGCAGTACACCATTCCGGCATCAGGTTATTGTAGAGGAGTGTTCAGGTTGCGCCTCGAAGAGCCATCAGTCCCAGGATCTGGACCTCGAGGTCTTCCGATCCGTTGGAGCTGGAGCCATAGTCTCCATTCGCATTGGCAGTTGATCGACCTGGAGAAGTGGCAGCCCTCAATTTATAGACCTTCCTGATCCGCTCGACGTCTGCCACTTTCCCAAATATGGCATCACTAAAGGCACATTCTTGTCCTTTGATATTCGCTGACAGATGTTGGCTGACACTTTCTAGCGTAATTTCAGGGCTCGTAGCGACCTTGAGTACGAGCAAGTTCTTTGTTGTTTCGCTCACCCCGAATCTGCGGAAAGCCTCGCCAATCTGCAAGCGTCAACTTTGACAGCACTGCATCTAGAAGTAGAGATCGAACTCACATTGTTATTAGGACTCAACGAGAAGACGGTCTCGGAATGGACGTTCCGTGACTTCAGCCGATCATGGAGATAGTCGTTCATGGCACGGAAAGCCGCGGCGAGGACGTGTTTCGTGGAGACGACCTGCATTGACAGTGGATGTGAACATTGAGCCACCGAGCTGCAAGGTGGAACGTCTTCGCCTACCATGTTTGCATCGATAAAGGCGTACTCGAAGTCAGCATTGCCAGCTAGTAATTGCTCCTTCAGAAAGGGCGCATTTTCCAGGTCCGTGTACACGGCCACGTAGAGCGCCAGTCCCGGCGGCATGTGGGCCAAGTTGATCTTTGCGACCATGGTGATAGATTCTGGCTCAAATACGTCGAGTTGTTGGGGACTACTGAGACGAAGTCATCGAAGCAATGAGGAAAAGTTCATCTTGATGGATGTCTGGATTCGAGGTCCGGTTCAAGATGGTCGCCGGAAGAATGAAATTCCGACGCCAGAACTAAAAATCAGTCCATCCTCACCGCGGGTTTGTCGGCCTGTCTACCTTATGTACTCCGGTTACAGCGAAGTAGGACTCATGATGTTTCGCTTGAGTTGACTGACGAGCGACAACGCAACCTACACTGGAGCCTCTTCCATGTAGCCTGCTAGAGCAGGTGTGAGAGAATCCTGTCGCGAACATGGACCCGGTTTGTACGTGTGTGTTGAAGCAATACAATGGGGGGCCACTTCAGCACACAGCGCTTTCAACAACGGGGGTGGCAGAGATTTGCACGACATAACGACATTTCCTGGGCAGGGGCTGGTGAATCAGGCATTGAAATAAACCCGAAAGTATCTGGAATCCTCCCCACTCTCGAGCACATCCACCTACCTGGAGCCATACGCACCAGGTATGTCCGGAGAGACAGTCCTATGTCCTCGATAAAGCTCCCCGTGATGGCTCTCCTGGATTCACAGCATCCGCGGATTACAACTTTTCAAACACCGCCACCACAGCCTCTGCAGTGGACCTCGCGCTTTGCGGGTTCATCCCCGTCACGACCCGGCCGTCCGTGACATGGAAGTCGTCCCACACGCCATCAGCCCGAACATCTACGTGTTGAGGGTGGTTAGCAAGTGTGCATAGCAGCCATGCCTCAATCTCGATTGCGTCGTACTGGGACCTAAGAAGGAACTCACATTTCGCACCCAACTTGGCTGCCCACTCGTCAATCAGGGGTTCGCCCCAGCTCCGGATCGGCTCCATGATGTGCATGTCATATTCGCCTTGAGTGGTGAAACCCGTGATGGTCTTGCCCTTGATAATGGAGTCTCCTGTCGTGGGATCGATCACGCCGGCGTATATGGCCTCTCCATGGCACCTGAGGTCGGACATATCAGCGTTCAGGCAGTTTCAGCCTCGTTACCTGTTTCGAAGTTGCTGGAATAGCAAGCATGAGCGAAGCGGAGGCGGAAGGCAGAAGGCGGAAGGTAAGATTAAGGTTGAGGTTGAGACCGAGAACGAGAAAGGGGGGCAGGGGAGGAAGGTGAGATTGAGATTGAAGTTGAGACTCAGGACGGGCAGGAGAAGGTAGCACCTACACAGCAGAAACCACACCCCCCTGTGTCCAAACATCCGTCGCAATCTTATGCAGCCCCTTCGTATGAGGATAGTCAATCAGAGCGGCATGTCCGGCACTGGCGAAGAAGATGCCGTACTACAGTAATTCCCGCACCGTTAGCTTCACAGAGCCACGCCAAGTGGTCCCCGGCAAGGACTCAAGAACCAACACATACGCACGTACCTTCTTCCCATCGACACTGTGGACATCCGGCATATTATCCAGCTTCCGCCGGAACTCCGAGTCCCTATCCTCCCACTCCTTCCTGTCCTCGCCGCTCAGAAAACTCTCCTGCAGACTCAGCCAGTCGGGCACGTAGGTGCCCTTTTCTGAAACGAGGTCGACTTCGAACCCATGCGCCTTGAAGACTTGGTACGGGTGGAGGGCTTCGCTGATGAACATGTCCGTGGGGTTCCCGTCGTGCAGGGGCGCTGTGGCCGAGGTGACGGCGATGATGGCGCGATGGGGGAGAGGCATGGTGGCTAACAATAGACTGACTACTGGTGGATCGATTGGCGGATCAAACGAAGCTTGGAGGTTCCGTCCGGCAAGGGTTTCTTATTGCAATCTTGCTCTCTCTTGCAGTAGGCACGCCTGATTTTCCAGCATTTGCAGCATGAGATCCGAGGGCGGATGGATCGAGGTATTTATCCACACAAACGGCACTGCACGGCTCGCCCTCCTCAGTGCTACTTATCCACCTACCCTGGCGGTGTCCATTTTTGATCGTGCTCTTCGTGGATCATTCGCCTCCCGTCGAGGAAATGGACGCCTCAAGAAGTAGTTGACAAAGCGTGCAGACCTTGTTCCCGCGCTCAACACCAAACGTTTGAATCATGAGAAGGTGTGAGGCCTGAGAGGACGAGGCCGGCCGTTCTCTGCTTCTCAAGTACACCAATGGCTCGCTGATGAAAACCTGCCCCTTTAGGGCTAGCAAGCTTAGAAGGTGGCCAGGGCCACTTATTTGACTTCTTTGACTGGACTCCAAACCATATGAACCATCGACATTACATTCCTAATCCATGCACCGTATGTATAACAACCCAGAGTTGTCGAGATTCGCGTCTATGTGCAGATGCTCGTGTAAACTGATGCCTCATTCCTGGAGTTCATTTACCCAAATCCATCAAACGCCTGGTGCCTCCATGGTATATGCAAACCCCATCTCCCCTGCCCCTGCCACATGACATATATGCAACTCCGAATCCAGAACAACATACACCCACATTCGTCATTACTCAAACTTGACTGGGTGCAAGATCATGTTCGGGAGACACATCCTGCCTCCACCCAGCCCATCCTCTAACTCCCAATTGATCTCATCATTGCCGTTCTCCCTCCCAAGCCATCTCCTCCAAAGATAGCCCGCGAAACCAGCATTGGAATAATACGTGGCACCCCTGAAGACGTGCTCGCCAGGCCCGAACACGCTGCCGCCTTCACCATGGAAGTATCCGTGTCCGTGGTCCATACCCGCTTTCTCATCCGCCAAGCTGACGGGAGCATTATTGAAGATCTCGTCCGCATGGGCACTGGGCCAGTTCCGGTCAAAGTAGACTGGAATTGGTGCGTAGACTGCTTTGAGCCCGTAATGCAGTGCGATCGACGCGGGGAACATCTCGGGGAACATGGTATGTTTTTTGGCGTATGTCTCTTCGTGCATGAGCAGCAAAAGCCGACGGGACATGCGGGAGGCGGTAATCAAAGCGGCACGTGTTGGAGGCCGGCCGTCGCGCGTCACGTTGTAGCCTGTTATATCGTTATGGAAGGCCCAGCGGGTGTTTTCCGGATTGAAGAGTGGATTGAAAGTGATAAGATCGGTGATTTCGTCGGTGTGGTCGGAGATGGTCTGTTGTGGAATGTCGAGAAGTCGCTCAGTAGGTATTTGAGGGCCAACGATTGGCGTTTGGTTCGCAGCTCTCGTCTCCTCGACGACAGCTTGTGCATAGCGCTCGTAAGAATCGTCATATAACGACGGGATATAGAATCTCGCCGACCGTTCCCAGGCATGATCTTGGGGTTGCTGTTCCGCCCAAGACGAGATTTGAGATAGCAACTCGTGATAGTGTCCAGTAACTCTCATGTCCATCTCCCATTGCCAGAAATAGTCGTACTCAGGATGTCTCTCTGCGAAAATTTGCAGCGGAAAGTGCAATGACCGATATGCTTCGTAGATGTCGCCGCCCGAGAAATTCACAAGGCTGTCAGGAAATGGTGGTGGATAGATCAACTTCATCTGTGCCACGGACCAAAGCGTGCCCATTCCGGCGAACTCTTCTGGCAGACTGTCTCTCAGAACCTTGTTGTACAGTTCCGCGGAGGCCCAGATCGGAATCGTATCATCCTGGACGTGAATCAGGAAATGGACTGTATATTGTCCTCCCGTTGCCAACGCAAGTTCGCTAATAATGGCCCGGATCATAGCGATATGATATTTCGTGTATTTGAATGTGCTCCAGGTGCGGAAGACAAGGGCGCTCCGCGATGTGATTTGGCCAGAATTCTTTTGAAAGCATTTCGTTTGCGCATCGTGCCATCTCACGCCTCTCCAGTCAGTCACGGCCACCTCTTGCAGACCAATATTATCGCCTTTCAAGTCTGTGCCCAGCCCACCGAGTTCTTCAGCGACTCCTATGCCGTATGGTGCCAGCCGATTGACGCGGTCATAACAGACCCCGTCATTTAAACCAAGCTCTTTTTGGGATCCGAACAAAGGTGAGGACAAGCCCTGCGGTAGGCCTTGATACGCGGATATTGTGGGTGGGGGGACCATTCTCTCCTCGTCTAAATAGCATCGTCCGAAATTCGGCGGCAAGGGCGACACGAGCTCGAGAAGCCGGGGTTCGTCATGGTCGCCAGGATCAAAGGGGTCGAATGAGCTGGTCTTCTGCTCAGGCACGTACGCGGAGAAAGGGACTATGTTCTTGCGCCCACGATAGAAGCCGTGGAGTCTGGTAACCAGTTAGCTCAATGCTGTAGTCGCTGCATGTGCGCTGGGATAGTCTCACCTCGGAAACTGCTCCCACCAGAAGACTTCTCTGCCATTCCGCTCCACTGACTGACCCGGCGGGATTGGTCCATCTGGGACTATCGCGTCCGCTCCGTCTCCTTGGTCAACATCAGGTTCAGGAATCTCAAGGCGTCGATCGATGCGCGCAGGGGAGAGCGACCACCAAAGCGCGAGGACCGTCAGGAATGCGATCGCGCCTGCCGTCCATAATGCTCTCCTGGGCTTGAATCTCGAATGGCCCGGATGTCGTCCGTGACCCTCGCGCAGCCGTGGCGACCCACCAGGGCTCAGCAAACTGCTGCCCGAGGAGTCGCTGCTCCAGTCGCGTCTGTGGGTTGAGATCCAGGCCGAAGAGCTGAGCTTGTCGGTAAGGGACTTGGGCACGAGCTCGAACATGCCACAAGAGGCCAACGTCTGTGAGACGTCGGCGCAGGTTTCAGCTGTCACAACCTCGGGTCCGTGCAGTGGGGAGCAGCACAAATGCGATTTGTCAGCGGCTGTCCGGGTCGAAGCATCTGTACCGAGTACGTCGACGACGACAACATGGAGGAACGAGTGACAGTGAGCGCGAATCTACCGTGATAGACTTTCCGCCTACATTCGCCTCTACTGCGTTTACCTTCACTAGCGAAACGCAAGGCGCAGAGAATGCCGCCGCGACAAGTGTTTGACACGCCAACAGGCGCAATACCAAGACCTGCTAAAAGGCTTGGGCAGGTCCGAATTACAGGGGTGGGGAGCCTCTATCACCCCTCTTTCTAATTAAACGAATCCCGCTTAATATCCGGCCCTTGAACCCCCTCATCTGAACTCCTCACCATGAAGTTGAGCGATGATGGTAATGACGCCAGGTTGATGACATATGTGCGCACGAGCCCAGAGCATACAGTGTACAATACTCACAATCCCTTGTCATCAACAATCCAAGGTTCTTGTCTTATATCTGCTCGGAGACGTCGTGATCAGCATCATGCCCACTGCGGTTGTCACAGGAGCCAACTCTGGCATTGCCCACGCATTCGCCAACATATTAGTTGACGAGGTTAGCCAGACCTCAGCCAGAGAAGGTAAATCATTGCAAGAACCTGCGAAATGACGTCCCGGGTAGGGATATACGGTGTATGCCGTCGACCGAGACACGAATGAAGGCCTTCAGGCTCTGCAGGCAAAGAAAGCCCATGTTGCCGAAGTCGACGTGACTTCCCCTGAATCCATACAAAAGTTCAAGGACTCACTGGGTGAAACCACCATCGACCTCCTTCTCAACATAGCAGGTGTGACATCTCCAACTTCTGTCATGCTTTCGGAGAAGGGCCGAGCAAGTAACCGAGCTGTGGAACAGGTGTTGCCGCTGCACTCGAAGACGACAGCCTCACAACCAGTAATTTGCAAGTTTTTCAAAGGACATTTGCAGTCAACACTTTCGGGGTTTTCCTTCTGACACAGGCTCTTCTACCAAACGTCTTGAAGTCTTCAGACCCCAAGATTGGAATCGTCTCGAGCCGGGTAGGCTCTATAGCCGACAACTCTAGCGGCACGCATTACGCATACCGGAGTTCGAAAGCGGCCGTGAATTCCATCGGCAAGAGTCTGGCGGTCGAGTTGAAGGACAAAGGTGTCACGGTCATGCTGTTGCATCCTGGCTTCGTGAAGACGAATCTGCTGCCCACGGCGAAGATGCCTCCCGAGACAGTGATGCCTGAGGAAGCGGCGAGGAAGCTGTGGCAGAACATTGTCAGCAAGAAAACCATCGAAGACACGGGCAAGTTCTGGCATCGCGAGGGTTATGAGCTGCCGTGGTGAAAGAAATTGGCGATGGGCCCAGTACATACATAATGTCAACGAGTCGAACCCGCCCTCGCCGCATCTCGCGGTTGGGGATAAAGGAGCTGAGGGCGCCGAGACAAGCAGCCGTTGAGGACATTTGGTCCCTCTTGGGCTGTCACACATACCAGGTACCTAGTACTCTCCATACTGGGAAGCCGATAGGGTCCATCACCACTCCGTACCGAGTACACTGCCTCTAGTGCCTACAGTGTAGATACTCAGCTACGCAAGTACCCCGTAAGTGGTCCGGCTATGTTACTCCGTTTCTCCTACCGTGTCCGGAGAGGAGACCGTGGAGAGACGCTCAACCACCGGTCAATGTACGGAGTACCTCGGCTTTGATCGGCCACGCCGTCCTCCGAATCTTACCCCGTACATTCGTCTTAGAAATCAGAACCTGTCGGTCAGGTTCGACTATCACTTTCCAGTGGATAAGAACGTGTGTTTATATTGTCCTAGAGGTCCATAAAATCAGCGATCCTTGGGCGTTCCTGGCTTGAAGATCTGTGCGGTCGACACAAGCATCTCCACATTTGCTAGACAACAAGGTTAAGGACCTGGTTCACTTGCCAGGCATTTGGAGGATATTGAGAGCAGAAATTTACTGCTCCAGTGATTCTAAGACATTGCACGCGGAACACTTGCATCCAGCGATGGCATCGTCAAGCTCACCCAAGGCCGCGAACAATGGCGTCCCGAACTTGCCGTACTTCACGCCCGCTCACGCCGCAGATCCTGGTGTCCCGTTCACGCCATCCCCCAGTACACCGACGCTGTTCACGCCGTTGAAGATCCGCTCGAAGACACTGAAGAATCGCATCATAGTGGCTCCGATGTGCCAGTACTCGACGGCTCCTTCCGGCCCAGACGTCGGAAAACTGACCGATTACCACATTGCGACATTGGGTCACTATGCGCTTAAGGGAGCAGGGCTCGTCTTCATCGAGGCCACTGGCGTCCAGCCGAATGGCCGGATCACTCCAAATTGCCCTGGGCTGTGGAGTGATGCGCAGACCGAGAGCGTCAAGAGGGTCTCAGACTTCATTAAGTCTCAGGGCGCACTTTCCGGTATGCAGCTTGCTCATGCTGGGCGAAAGTCGGGTACCATGCCGCCGTGGGTGGCGGCATCGTTTAAGAAACCATCCCTGCGTGCAGGTAAGGACGTCGGCGGCTGGCAGGAGGACGTGGTAGGTCCAAGTGGTGGCCCTGAAAATAGCTGGGACGGCAAAGGATTGGCAGAGGACGGGGGTTTCTGGCCTCCGAGACAACTCACCGTGCAGGAGATCAAAGAAACTGTCGATGCGTTTGCACAGGCTGCAAGGCGGTCGGTGGAAGCTGGTATCGATGTGATTGAGATCCATGCCGCCCACGGCTATTTGATCCACCAGTTCCTCAGCCCCGTCACGAACAGACGCACTGATCAATACGGCGGGAGCTTTGAATACCGCACGCGTCTACTCGTCGAAATCGTCCAGGCAGTCCGGAAACAAATCCCGCAAGGTATGCCTCTATTTCTGCGGGTGAGCTCGACGGAATGGATGGAGGAAACGGACTTGGCCAAGCAGTTTGGCAGCTGGGACGTGGAGAGTACGATAAGATTGGCTAAAATGCTGCCTGGGTTGGGTGTGGATCTGTTGGACGTTAGTAGTGGCGGAAATCACCCCCAGCAGCGCATCAACATGTTTGCCTCGAAGGACTATCAAACAAAAATAGCACACCAGATCCGGCAAACGATGAAGGCCAACGGGTTGACTTTGTTCATTGGAGCAGTTGGGCTCATTACGGAGGCTGAACAGGCGAGGGATATTGTCGACGATCGAGATTCGGACAAGAGCATCGGGGAGGAGGCCAACGCGGCAAAGGAGATGACAGATGCTAAGGGTGGCAAGGAGCCGATGGCAGATGTTATTCTGGTGGCGCGACAGTTCATGAGGGAGCCTGAGTGGGTACTGAAGGTTGGGTGGAAGCTGGGAGTCGACGTGGCCTGGCCCAGTCAGTTTTTGAGAGTGAGGTTCCCAAAGTTGTAAAGCGTGGCATGGAGATATGAGGATAGAGGCAGAATGTTAGAGCATAGAAAGGGGAGGCAAGACGGCCTTGTTCGTGCCATCACAAGACCACTGCGCTTATAGACGGAATGAATTCTTGTCGTCGTCCTACACCATGCGGCGTTTGCAGCGCACCGGCTTCACAGGACTTCAGGCAGGTGGAGTTGCTGCGAAAATGAACAAGACGGTCCTGAGAGCACATGAGTTGCCCTAATGAACCAAGGTGCGTAGGAACAACGAGGTGATAGATACCTATTACCTTGTTCTGAATGGAAGTAGCAGGTGAAGAAAGCCGAAAAGAAGAGTTAAATGATTACGTCGTAGCGTCTGACTAAAGGCGATGCCGCATAAGTTTATTCTGAAATGACCCGACTATCAGTGTCAGACGAACTTGTTTTGGCGAATCGACCTTCAGTTTCCTTTCACTCTTTCCTCCACACGATCTCGCATCTCACATGCCAACGCTACACAATCATGCCACCCTGGTGACACTGTCACCTCCGTAAAAGTGTCCGAGTGCACTACTCGGCGGCGGACTTCCGAGATGTCGTTGGCAGCGTTACCCAAAGTGCGGAAAGTCTCAAAGCTGGGCCACGAAAGGTCTTTCTTCTCTTGACGCGGACCGGAACACGACAGAGCATGTCCATCACAACAGCAAGCAAGTCAATCGATTGCCCAAATCTGGCGCTGCCATGCCGCGTGGCCTCACCAGCAACTCGACTCAGCGAGAGGCACCTCTCAAGACATGTTTTCGCCGGAGGTAGCCACAGTAGATACTCGACCATTTAATGGTTTCCGGTAAGTCTCGAGACCTCGATCTCTAGGTGTACTGCTCGCTCGCCCAAACATTCCCAGTCTATGCTGCGGTGACTTGAAAATGCATTTCCCGATTCCACGCTGGCTATGTTGGTGTCTTTACTTGTTATATTGGGTCATCTCCTGCTCGCAGGCAAAGATGATCGTCAAACATGATGCCAGTTTCATCCCAGATATTGTCCTCCGGGTTACCATTGATACTATCAACTTGAGTTGTCAGCCTCGCCTTTCGACACTCATCAACGGCCAGTATCCTGCACCGCCAATATACCTCAAGCCTGAACAGACAACATGGATTCGAGTCTACAATGACGCAGATGTGAACACAACGGTGGTACGTTCATGGGTCATTGGAGGTCGCCTTCCGCACGATTACTGCTAACAGGCTACGGTCGTAGCACTGGCATGGGCTAACGTTGTCCACTGCACCATATGCCGATGGAGCGCCACAAGCGTCGCAATGGCCTATCCCGCCTGGGCACTTCTTCGATTATGAGCTTCACCCAATTGCCAGCGAGGCCGGAACATCCTTTAATCATTCCCACGTCGGCTTTCAGGCTATGACTGCCTCGGGGCCTTTGATTGTCATGGACTATCACGCCCCACCCTTCGATTACGACGAGGAAATCATCCTGCAGATCGGAGACTTTTACCTCGCGGATGACCACACTATGGAATCATGGCTGACGGGCTCTCCCAGCGTCTGGCCGGGAGACCCGACTTCACTGATGATCAATGGCCACAGCGGACTAGCCCCATACGCAGAAGCTACCAATGGGGTGGACCCCTCGTGTGAACCGTGGACGATGAATGTCGTGACAGGCAAGAGATATCGAGTCCGCGTTATTGGGAGCACGGCTCTATCACTGGTACTGTTCGGTATCATCGATCACGACAATCTGACCATCATTGAGACTGACAACTCCTATGTGCATCCTGTCGAGACGTCATATATGCAAGTGGGCACCGGGCAAAGATTCAGTTTCTTGCTGGATACAAAGGAGCAGAGCGAGTTGCAGCAGTTGGAAGGACATTCGAAGTACTGGATACAGTTTGCAACTCGCGAAGGCGCAGGCACGGTTTATGCATACGCGATTCTCAAGTACACGGACATTGATCTGACCCAGGGAGTGGACGTGGATGGTGCTTGTAATTACCCGACTGGGGCCGATATGTGGTGCCCTGGTAGTCCTCCTTCGACCCCAGTCATGGATTTACCCACAACTGTCACAGACTGGCTCGAGTATACTTTCAGGAATCCAGCCCTGCCTGGGTACGACAAGCCGCCGACTGACACAGAAGTGACCCGACGGATAAATATCAATACCGCACAGTATTTCGACTCTGATCTCGGGACCACCGTAATGAGGATGGCTCGCGGATCGTGGTTCGACAGCCCCCCTCTCGGGCCATCAAATCTGCACACCATATCTCGTTGAAATACTCCAAAATGGCTCCATCAATGGCCATGTCGTAGACCTCCGATCGGTTGATGCCGACTGCGGCAGAGATCCACATTCCTCGACGTATCCTGCCTGGATTGGCGAAGTCCTCGAGATTGTATGGGAGAATGAAGCGTCGTTCCCTGGCGGGATCTATGGACCCCATCCCCTGCACGCTCATGGTGGGCCATATTGGGATATGGGCTCTGGGTCGGGTTCATGGTCAGCTGAAACGCACGCAGAATTCTTGCGCAACCACTCCTTCAATGGGATGCCTTATCCTGGTTCTCGCCGCGATACAACCCTGCTCTACAAGTACGCGCTACAAGGTCAACAGGGGGTGACCAACGGATGGCGGGTCTGGCGTGTCCGCGTTACGGAAAAGAATGTTGGGGTCTGGATGATGCATTGCCATATCTTGCAGCATGTCATCATGGGCCAATCGACCGTATGGGTATTTGGAACGCCAGATGAGATAAAAGCGCATATGGTGCCTGTCAACGGAAGTTTGGACGGGTATTTCACGTATGGCGGCGATGTTGTTGGCAGGACCGGTGAGGAAGAGAGGGGGATCATGGTTGCGCACTTTTTCGATGAGTAGAGCTATCCTTCCAGAGATCCGGAATAAGACACCGTACAATGAACGACTCTTCTGAAAAGTTATTCAAGCTGATGTGCAACAAAGGCAAGCCACTGTGGAGGACCACTGACACGCCCAGCCATCAGCTTCATGACATCTCGGTAAAGCTTTTGCTAATGTCACTACTATCCATTTCCACCAGGCCGGCGGAGGGTGCTTTGATAACGTGCAGAGCTCAACCGAATTCAATCTACCGTTGCAAGGCTGCTCAGACCTTCAGATTGGCCTAAAGCATTGCAGAGGTCGAGATGGCTTGGGGCACAACTGCCGAAGCCTAGGCGCCGGCGCCAAGGCACTCCGAGGTGGACATTCCACACCGATAGACATACCGATGTTGAAAGAGGGGCTTTCTTGAGGCTTGTTGAGGCAACAATCCCCGTCTTTTCCATCCCCAAGCTGCATGGCACCATCCAATTGTCCTTACGCTTTCGAGGTTGGCAAGTTGATCTCCCGCTCCGGACTCGAAGCGGACAGTTTCTTGTGGTAACGACGTTTCCTACAGCACGCTGCCAGCATGTTAGGCGACCCTCGACCATTTATCTGTGAGCCTTGAAGCTGGTGCACGTTTCATCACACGTGGCCGAACAACCAGGATTCCACCGTGCATTCGCAGAAACAGCTATCAAGGAAAAGCTCGCGATGGTCGCCAGTACCGACGCGCCACCTGACTGTCGACCCCGGACAGCCAAGAGGTTACGCCCGGTCAAGGCTTTCTCCTTCCCTCCCATTCGTTCAGCACCCAGCTTTTCCACCGCCGCCCCAGATTCCAAGACAGACTTCGTGCTTGGCTTGCCTCTCACAGTCTTCCAGAAGCCTATCATGACGTCGGGGGAAAATCGACTTTTCCTGGCCACCTCCGCTCCTTCAGAGATCTTGCTCGCTAGGAGAGGCATCATGATGTCCCGGTCGCGCCAGCCGATGCATATCGGATGAGAGACCACACAGAGAGCCACCACACGGGATATGCGACTTGTTGGCGAGTCTACAACGTGTATCCCCAGGTTGTGGGGCAATGTAAGTTAGTTTGAGCGTCACGAACGTCCTTGCCATCTTCTATCATAAATAAACCACGCGGGCCGTTGTGACGTCTAGCTCCTACATATCCAAACCTCTCCTCCTCACTCCCTCGAAGTTTGAGCTCCCCTTCTTCCTACTAGCTCCTAAAAATGGCAGGTATTACAGCCGCAACGCTGAAAGCTGAGGCATTCGATCACCTTGACCTGGATCCTACCAAAAGTGAATCCTCCGGAGACGAGGTCGATTGGACGGAGGCAGAAGAGACGGCCATAAGAAGGAAGATTGATCGACGCATTGTACCCCTCGTCACCGTGCTGTACCTCTTCTGCTTCCTCGACCGCGCCGTGAGTTTCCCCCGCTCCAGATGAGTTTCCGTCCTTGAAGAGGCTGTGTTGTTGCGCTGTCGATAAGGCAACGGACTGATCAGGTTTGCGCAGAATATCGGAAATGCCAGAATTCAGGGCATGGCCAAAGACCTCGACCTCGTCGGCTATCGCTTCAACTGGGCTCTCAGCGTCTTCTACATCATCTACCTCCTTGTTGAGGTGCCCAGTAACATTCTCCTGAAACATGTCGGTCCACGGTACTACATTCCCGGATTGGTGTTCGGATTCGGGTTTATATCTATCTGCACGGCATTCGTGAAGAACTTCAACGAGCTGTGCGTGGCAAGAGCATTCCTGGGTGTTTTTGAAGGTGGCACCATGCCCGGAATTTCCTTCTTCCTCAGCACGTTCTACAAGCGACGAGAACTGTACTTCCGCATCGGAATTTTCATCTCGGCCGCATCGATCGCTGGAGCTTTTGGAGGCTTGTTCGCGACAGCCTTGGCGTAGGTCGTTCCTGGGTCTTGTTTGAAGATGAGCCACTAACGATATTGCAGCCGGATTCCTCGCTGGGGAACCGAGTCTACACCTATCCATACGTGAGTACAAAATCGCCTGGACCAAACCGTTTCACGGCTGATTGTGCGACATAGCTGGCGGAATATCTTCTTCTTCGAAGGACTGGTAAGCCTCGACGAGGGTCGTATAGCAGACATGTGCTGACTCGTTACAGCTGACATGCGTCCTTGCCGCTGGAGCTCCCGCGTTGATGCCGTCAAATCCGCTAACATGCAAGTTCCTCACCGAACGAGAGCGTCATATCGCCCATCACCGCTTGATCCGGGAGCACCGAGCCGTAAGTCTGCCACGTGGACTTCCGAGTAGAGCTAACGAGAGCGATAGGATCCGATGGAGAAAGTCCAGTGGCACCACGTCAAAGCCGCCATTTTCAACATCAACAACAACCTTGCTGCTTTCGGTTTCTTCCTGATCAACATTACCGTACAGGGCTTGTCCATCTTCATGCCAACAATTCTGGCAGATCTCGGCTGGACCGCAACAAAGGCACAACTGTACTCGGTCCCGCCCTATGTGGCCGCATGCCTGATTGCAATTTTGATCGCTTATATTAGCGACAAGACCCGTCGGCGTGGCATCTACCTCGCCTTGGCCACTTTCCTGCCCATCGCCGGCTTTTCCATCCTCAGATGGAGCACCAACTCGAATATCCGCTACATGGCTGTCTATTTCATCACCACGGGTGCCTTCCCTGGTGGGCCTGGATTCCTGTCCTGGGGGATTAACAGTAAGTCGATGACGTGAGAACTATATGGCAGCTGTTTGCTAACGCTGAGTAGATTCTGCTGGGCCTGCAGTACGAGCTGTTGCAACTGCATGGATTGTGTCGATTGGAACGCTAGGCGGCGTCCTCGCCACGTGAGTGTTCCAGTAAAGCGTTTTTGGCAGGCCGGACTTGCTGACCATAACTAGATGGACATACCTCATTCGCGATGCGCCACGATATCCAATTGGCCACAGCATCAACCTCGGAGCTCAGATCCTTGTGCTTTGCGTCGCTACCTTTGGCATTGTGTATAACATGCGTGAGAACAAGGCCAGAGATCAGGGCAAGAGAAATCATCGGCTGGATGGCTTGAATGACGCGGAGAAGCGAGACCTTGGCCACAAACATCCGGACTTCAGGTACATTCCTTGAGTGCCATGGGAGGCATGGTTGGCGGGGAAATGCAGTGAAGTCGCTGCCGAGAATGGCTGTACTTGGTAGTAGCAGGTGACAGCAGCAATCTTCGCTGTCTCCAATGCATATCTGGTGATGTTCAACCTGTGGCGGACGGCTTGCTAGAAACGTCCAGAAAACCAACCAAAGCTTCGGATATTCTTATCCGCGCGCATGTGACACGCCGGACTTCTTTCTAGCCAATCAGAGGGTACCGTTCACATAGTGCGTCATGGAAGAAGTGGCGCGCCGAGGTCGCCGCGAAGCTCTTTAATGCCTGCATCGACATCTGTCATTCTCGGCCTCATCTCTAACTCACAAACACGTTGTTCACCACGCACACGGTCGGAAGGGTATCGCCAACATGTCCTTCGTACTCAGGAGACCCTTTGCGGTCTCCTCAACTGCCTTCAAACAATTCAGCAAGCCATCCAATGTCATCCGAGCGTTCCACTCATCAAGCCCGAAATCATCCAACTTCTTCAATCCTCGGCCTCTCACATCGACCTCAAACGCACAGTCACTCCTCAAATCACAAGCTCTGCGCAATGGCTTCAAGCGTAGCTACCAGACCCCTTCATATCAGCCTGCGAACCCCGCGGCAAGCGGCAACCTGACCCAACGGCTGGTCATGGGCGCTGCTCTGGTCGGCGGAACCATCCTCGCCACAAACCTAATCTTCAACCGCGAGACGAGAGAAGATGGCGGCATGCCTCCCTTCGAGCGAGAATACCTGAATCAGACATTCATGCACACGGGTCTGGGAGTGGGCATCATTGCGCTTGCCGCCCGGACGCTGCATCAAAGCGGATGGAGTTACAGACTGATGGCAACAAACCCATGGTTGGTCGTGGGTCTGGGTCTCGCCGCTAGCTTTGGTACCATGTACGGCACGTTTTATACGCATCCAGACAAGTAAGTCGGGCATCAGCACCATTTTTCAATTAAGGAGTTCTGACAGATTTGCAGCTACATCCAAAAGTACGCCCTCTGGACCGCCTTCAACGTCACTCAAGCCGCCATCCTCACTCCCCTGATGTTCATGTCACCGGCGATCCTGGCGCGTGCCGGTCTCTACACGGTCGGCATGATGGGTTCAATTGCGTTTATCGGCGCCACGGCAAAGCAAGAGAAGTACTTATATCTGGGCGGCCCTCTGCTCGCTGGCGTCGCCATCGTCGCCATCTCCGGTTTTGCGCCTTTGGTCCTCCCCGCAACTGCCGTGAGGACGTTGGCTTGGACCGAGAATATCTGGCTGTATGGTGGTCTTGCCGTGTTTGGCGGCTTCACCTTGTATGATGTGCAGAAGATCCTGCATCATGCTAGGATGAGTGAGAGAGGGTTAGTGAGGAAGGATGTTGTCAATGAGAGTATTTCATTGGAACTGGACTTTTTGAACATCTTCATCCGCATGGTCCAGATTTTGTCAATGAGGCAGAACAACAGGAGATAAGGGTCAGGCGAAAGTGCTTACAGAGACCGGCAATGCCAACAGCGAGGTGCCGCATGGGTGAGAAGCACTGGCAGGGCCCGGCCCATCCGTCTCTGGGAAATATGGACCCTCTCGTGTTGAAGGGGGGACTTTATGGAATCTTGCCGACGAGGAATTTGGAAGGAAATTAGCCAGAACACAGCAAGAAGTTGGACCATCTCAGGAGGAATGAAAGTATATTTCCACTCCATTGCTTTCATCCTCGAGCATCTCAGAGAGTGTGCCTGTAACAAGAGCCATAATTCCTAACATTTGAGGGCAACGAATGTCGTTCCGTGGAGTCATGATCTATCGGCTATAGTCCAAGAGCCGGGATCTGCTTCCGGTATATTTTGCAGCGAGACCTCGCGCGATCGGATACGCTTGGTGTGTGTAAGCCTGTCGGTGTGCCTATAGTTTCCTATTGATGGAGTACGTCCCTGGGATCATTCCAATGGAACTGTCTACCCGACAGAGCCGGGGTTCAGAACCCAGATCTTCACAAAGTGCAGACAGATGCATCCATACCTACCGTGCCTCCATACGCGTTATTTGACCAAACAGCCCCGGCCCCCAAATCCAACCATGAGGACTCCCCTGGAGGACTCCGTACCTCGTAGCGCAGACGTGTAAGTAGCCGTCGCCAAATCTTGACCCACTTTCGTTTCATCTGTATTCCACCGTGTTATACCGTGAAGCCGGATGGATATTGCTTGCACAGCCTCAGTGACTTCCCCTTTGCACCGTCAGAGCAAGGAATGTACGGAGTACTGCTTGCTGTCTCCAGAGAAGGCAATGCATATATATATCTTGTTTGAAACCGCCATGAATCTCTCGTTCCTAAAGAATACTTCGGGTACTTGCTCGTCGAAACTACAAACTAGACGTTCCACCCGACGCTCAGTGCACACCAAAGTTGAAAGTCCAAGGCTCGCTGCTTCTGAGCCAAATTGAGTACATACCCCTGCAGCCCTTTCCTTCTTACTACATAGCACGATGTCCGGCCGGAGCGCCCCCCTCTCGCCAGAGCTCCTCAGCAATGTTGCATCCTTTTCGGCATCGTGATGTTCATTGTTGGCATCTATGCGCTTTGGCAAACCCGTCGGGCTAATCGAGTCCGTCAAGGTATATTGCTCGCGTGCTCGCGAGGGAGTTGACCGTCCTAATTGACCAGAGTGTAGAACTCGGAGTCGAGCTGCGGCGTCAAACCACCGACGCATCCGACCAAGTCTGATGATCCCTGGCGCCAATACTCGTGCCACTGCACCGCTGTAAACACCACAGGAGACCTCAAGGTTTGCCGCGGGTTCAGGGGTCGATGACTTTACCGACGGACAACATTTTGGCAACGCAAGAGATGCATTGTACTCTGCGTAAGAGCGAGGCATCGGCTCGGTAGAAGGCGCAAGGCAAATCAGCCAGAGTTCCATCCCTTCAGGAATGATAGCATGTTTGCACCAAGTTGGTCGATGACATATCCACCCTCAAGCAAGACAAGGGTGGGTATGCCCTTGAGCGCATGTCTCGTTGTCCTCGAGATGATCTCGTAGTCTTCCGTGTGGATCTGGAAATGGCCTAATGGATCGGAATGGAACGTGTCGAACCCGAGGCTGATGATGAGGAAGTCGGGGTTGAAATCGACCAGTTTCTGCTGTCCGTAGTCGAGTTTCTCCAAGTATTCTTCGATGGAGCTGCCGACTTTGAGGGGCAGATTGATGTTTGTGCCTTCGGCATCGCCGTTGCCTGTTTCGTCTGCCGCGCCTGTGTAGTATGGCTGGTGGATTGTCAATAACCGTCTTAGCATAGTAGGTGTTTGGGGTTGGTATTGTTGCGGAGTAATAAATAGAATAAATGCGTGGATCGCAGCTAGCTCAACTGCCACGGAAATGGGGAACTAGGAGGAACTTACAAACTCATCTTCTCCATGGATGCTCACATAGAGGACCCTTGGATCGGCGTAGAATATCTCCTGCGTCCCATTGCCGTGATGAAAGTCGATGTCGAGGATGCCGACTTTCGCCTCCGGATGCCCTGACCGCCACGTGCTCACAGCAAGGGCGGCGTTGTTGATGTAGCAGTAGCCGCCTGCCCGCTGGCCGTCGCAGTGATGTCCTGGAGGCCTGCACAGTGCTACCGCCGTGTCAATGTCGTTGGGAAGGTTGGCAAACCCAGCGAGCATGTCTGTGCCTTCACTGGCTAGATTCGCGGATGCGACGATAGCTTTGTAGCTGTCTGACATGATGCCGCTGCTCATGTCGAAGGCATAGTACCCTGCACGCGCGAAGGGGTCTTTGGGTGGTCGTAGGGGCTTCCCGGTTGTGGTGGGATAGACGAAGCATTCTGGCAGGACGTGGCCGTCTTGCTTGATCAAGCCCGCGTCTAACCATGTCTGGAATATATCGCGCAAGTGTTGCAAATAGTCCGGGGAGTGAGTCGCCGAGGTGAATTCCAGCAGCCGAGTGATTCGACGGTCGTCCTGAGGAGACGCAAACTCAATCGTGCGAAGCTCATATTTGGAAGAGCGCAAAGCTTTCAGGATTGCTTCGAGTCGTTCGGGCGACTCGAGTGCAGGGATGAGCTTCGAGCCCAGGAGTTCGACGGTCTGGTGGAGGAGAGTGTCAGGGTCCCACAGGATCACCAGCATCTTCGACGAAGTTCGCTGTCTGCGCCGCTTTCGGAAGCATGGCAGGAATGGCTGATCTAGGACGCGTGAAATCCAGTAACAGAGTCTCGTCGCGAGGACATGTGCCGTTGGTGGTGCCAGGATAAAGTGAGGTTGAGAATGAGGTCTCACAGCCCGATTGTGCGGCTTGGACGCGGAGTTTTCCGATAGACGGCGTCTGCCGAGCGCGCACGTGATGTTGCTGGAGAGTCACTTGTCGATGCCCGACGCCAGATCCTCAGTAGTTGGGTCCGTACATGTCACTATACATTGGACCTTGTGGCGGGACAGAAGAGCGATGATGCCGGGTCTCAATCGAGGGGACTGACTGCATCTCGGTGTCTGCAGGGGTCAGACCTTTGTTCATAGCATCAAAGGCGCAACAGTGAAGAACTTACGGCCATTCAGGACCTGTTCCAAAACTGCATTCTTTTGCCGGAGCTTGCTGCACGTATCCTTCATACTCTGAAGAGACCGTTGCTTCGTTTTGTCAAAATTGTCAAGAAAGATTGCCATGCTGGCCATGAAAGCGCTGCCTATAGACGCCGCTGTTAAATCCAGGAGCCGACGAGGGACGAGTCCACTTACTTGGTTGTACAAGATCTGCCGCTAGCTTTTCCGACATATCGGCGGCATTTGATGATCGAGGCAGAGAATTGAGCGCGACGTTTTGAACAGCCCGTATATACTGCTCCACCAGTGGCAAGACGTCTCTACCAAGTGAACTGTTGTCGCTAAGAGGGGTCCCTGGAAACGAGGCCGACATCGCGGGCTGAACTTGCAGAGGAACGGGTTCGGAAGCAGGTACCATCGCCGCAGTGTCCGTGTCCACTATGTCAAACGTGATCATAGGATGAGTTTCGAAACCTGCTTGATCCAGCGCATCAGTACCTTGCTGCAACGTCAATCCGTTGTCGAAGATCGCTTGGTCAGTCATGATACCCTCTGGTAGCACGCCCGGGTGCATTCCAAATTGATTGAAGCCCGTTGGTAAAGGCTGCATGACCGGTTCCGGCATAGGATACCCAAAGGCTGTATCGGTGGGATCTCCCGAGAATGTCTGGTTCGAGTTTGCGAGGCCCATGCCATGCGAGGCGTGCAACGGGATTGGCCCGTGCGCGAAGGTATTGAATTGACTCTGTGCTGGTACAGTGTTGAAGGGTGGTGAGCCATGGGGCTGGCCTTGTTGGAAGTGGCTGGGGATACCAACAGTAATACTTGGGTCGTCGTTGGGTCCGTGTGCAACTGCTTGCTGATTTTGAAAGAAGCCGGCCTGCATGGAATCTGACATCCCCCGCGCATCTTGCATTCTGCCTGTGAGGAGACCTTCTCTGCTGGACGTCCTTCGCATCTCTGAGCTCAGGTCGTTGAAGCTGAAGGCCGGATCCAAGGTGGATGCTCCGGAGGGATCCGAGAACTCTTGCTTAAACTGTGGGCGTGGTCTGTCGGCGAAGGAGGTTGATCTGGATCTTGATCGGGAGCGACTGACTTCTCGTCGAGCAAAGCGGCGAAGGTTGCGATCCTCGTGCGGCTGGAGATTCCCTCGTTCGTCCACGGAAGAGCGCGGCCGCCGACCAGGACGACTAACGTCGAGCACGGTCTTGCCAGCTTGCGCAATCTGCGCCAGTCTCTCGTCTCGGTTCGTGTACTTCGAAAAGCCCCATTGCTTGATCTTGCGCTCCCATTGACGAGGCGTGGCGTTGAAGTTGTAGTGGTGTTTCATGTACTCGGCCGCTTCTTTGCGAGTCATGTTGCGGTCGATGTAACATACTCGGAAGTTCTCCTTCTGCTCCTCCCAGTCCTTGTCGTCATGGTGCGTGTCTAGAGCTTGTGAGTCGTCGTCTGAAGCCATGATCGGAGTGAGATCCGAGATGTTCCTTGTGATGCGGATCTGGATCGGCAATCCCAGCCTGATCGCGCATCACCCAGCCCACGAGGTTTTCTCTCGAGATGAGCTTGTTTATGTCGTTGAAATCCAGACGTCGAAAGCGTGGATTGCTGATCCCACAAGCGAGACACAAGTCAGTTGCACAACATGGGAATGTGTTGTTATTGGCATGGAGAGATAGCGCTGACCAATACTCCGTCCTCTAGCCGCACCACTCGAGCGCCGTGTTGCCGCCTCTTGGTCGTTTTGGCCCCCATCAGGCGCCCTGCGGCTGAGCGAATGGTGAGGCACTGGAGGGGCTCTTCTAGGGGCTCTTCTAGGGGCTCGGGAGGGTTCGAGTTCCCGGCACGATCCAGGACTTGAGGCGTCGAATCACACGTGGCCAACCAAACGTTTGGGCACGCGTGTGGCGCTGTTGAGGCGTCGAGTAGAAAGTGTGGCTAGAGATTGCGATCGATGGTTGTGCGTGCATGACTCGAATGCTTCTCCCTATTCCCGCGCTTGTACCTTTAGGCTTGCGGTTCTTTCGAATGCCTAAATACCTGCCTATTTCCTCTTCATCTTTGCCTTCACTTACCTCGTGCCCCCTTCTCCCGTCATCAACCAACCACTGTTCACCGAGTCGGCAAACAAGGCAGTTTCTGCCTAGCGCCCTTTTCTACCTACCGGCAAGCCGTGCCTACGGAGTACTTCCACCGACCTCCGACTATGATGCCGCATTGTGTACTCCGTACTTGACTAACTCTGCTGGGGTCCTTGAGACTCTTCTGGCGTCCCAAATCCTCATCTGGAGCCGTCTCTGAATGGAACTTCTGAGAGCTCCAAGAACCGTTCATTGACCGAGTCTCTGAGACAAGGTGAGTGATTTTTGGGGTGATTTGGATGCTAATGATGGGTACCATAACTGCAAGCTCGACATTCCTTTTGTTCATATATCGTCAATCTTGCCACTGCATGAGGACTACAACTCATTGCGGTCTATGATTCCGGTCCTCATCGATGCGACTGTCACTGTGTTGTCTTCTTATGCACGTGTTGGGAGCTATTGGCTCAATCATCAACACAATCTGGGGCTATGCTTTCACCATAGTGCGGAAGCTGATCGATACCACCTACGAATTGTGTAGTTACGTCTTGGACCCTATGCTGTTGTGTGAGTATACAGCCTCGGTACTACTGGAGAGTATCCAAGGCAACCACTAATATCATAGTCTTCACTGTTCACGAAGCTGAGGAGACGCCGCTACTGCCTGGAGGCCAAAGCGACACATCTTCGACACGCCCATCAAGTTCGAGCTTGGCAATCAACTTGTCGGGTGGCACACCGACCACTCTAACTCCTCCTCATTCGCCAACGCCAAATGTTGATCCGGATCACCAGGATTTTCAATATTTAGGAGGAGGTTTGGACGAGAGTGATCACGATGGGATCTGAGTTGAATTGCACGAAATAGGCGGCGTATGGAGAAAAGGTACCTTGAGCTTCAGGGTTCTATGTTCTGGCGTTGGGATTAGGTGCTGAGATGGACCAAAAGTTCTCTGGAAGAGAGCTAGGGCATTTTCCTGATTCCTCATCATTGCCTGTACTCAGTAATAGTAGGGCTCGAATTTAAGCTGATCCAGGAAATGCCTTCTGCATCTCTTGTTCGCTTAACTTGGTTTCACGTGATGTCGCGGATGCAGCGCGTCTGCGCAATCCCTCTCCGCACCGTCGTTTTGTCTTTGTTGACATTGTGACAGCCTGCATTCATCCACCTATAACTCACCGGTTTCCCTGCCACTTTGGAACATGAGATCCAGGAGCAGCCTCGCCTACCACATTGGCTGTCTCTAAGTTGCGCCGATGGGCGGTCAAGAGCCCACACAGCATGCCTTCTGCGGCGGTGGTCATCATTTCTTCCTCGCCGCCCCCAGCGTTCGCACCGTCTCCGACGCCTGCTGAATCTCCGTCACCCTCGAAATCACCCAGTACCCCTGTCAGAGACGGAGCCAAACGATTCAAAAAGTCAAGCCAGACAAGACATGGGTTCTCGCCTGGCTTTAGCAGTGCGCATGCCCTTTTGGCTCGACCGGGGGCAGAAAATATTCCCTTGCAGTCTCCCTGCAGATCAAAATTCAGGCTGCAAGCATCAGAACAAGCCCGAGACGGATTTGGAAATCGGACCACGACGGCGCAATATGTGAGAAAGAGGACAGATTCTCAAACCGAGCAGCTCTCGAACCATTTCAAACCCTCCAAGTCGTGTGCTTCCTTGGCGGCAACGAGTGCGGAAGTCGCGCAGGAGGAAGATCAACTTGGCTATAAAGACGGCTGTGGGGCTCTAATATCGGCTGGAAACAACAAAGGATCCGTCATTGGTAGACATTCAAGCCCACGGCCGATGGAGAAGGCCGTGCCACGAAGATTGGACTGGACTCCTGTCAAATCAGATGAGTACACATGGGAGACTCCGGAGTCGGAACAACAAGAAAATAGACTGTCAAATACTCTTCTGGATGCTTACGCCTATTCTGCGTCCGCTACCAGTGGACCTCAGGTGGCAACTAAGAAAGTCAATGGAAACGGCGACCAGTCCAAGAGAAAACGGATTGACCTTGTAATGACCACTTCAACGACACCGTCATCGTCTGTCTCGCAGTTGCGCACCGGCAAAGAGGCAAAGGCCGGTAGTAGGGGCAAAGGGAGAGCACCTTCCAAGAAGGCTCTGACGATCACGGCTTTGGCTACTTCTGCTTATTGTGACGGCCAAAGTAAAGAGGGCAAGCTACAGCCGATGATGGAGTACCTGGCATCAACTCAAGCGGCTATCGGCAACGATTGTGAGTCGGGGATCGACGTGAGCCTGAAGAAATTCTCTAAGCCTAAGGCTTCGTCCAAGAAAGCGGGTTCATCAAAGAAACCACCGGTGAAGAGTCGATTAGTCTCTCCTACATCTGCGATGAAGATGACCCTTGAGCAACCGTTCTTGTTCGGTCCAGCCAGTCAACTGGCACGAGACGAATCCCCTACACTGATGCGTGACACCATGGCCGCGCTTCAGCAATCCGAAGAGATCCTATCTGATCCTTTCTCTCCGCAACGGACCCAGCCGTTCTCGATTGAATCAACTTCACCTAGAGTCGTGCGTGGGACGAATCGCCTGGTCAGGCGAAGAAACCTGTGGAGTGCGGCCGGCCGAGACGCAGACAATGCTCTGTTGCAGGTTGAGACGGTGGACATGACCGACTCTCCCGCCGTACGCCAGGCTCTTGCTGGCAAGGATGCTCTTATGCAGCCTGACGGCCCTCACCACCACCATATAGGACACGCGGACGATGGGAACACTCGTTCATCAGTCGTTCGAACTCCTTGTACCAGGAGCGTAGGACCGGTGATTGACATCTACGAGATCGAGACCCCTGGTCTTCGTGGACCCGTTGTACATTCCACGAACCCTCCCGTGAGAGGGATGCATACTTTACGGACTGTGAAGGGACAACACGACGACAGTTGCGCCGAGGCCCAGCCTGGCGGAGCACATCCCAAACCAGTGGACGCCTCTCCGAGACCAAAGGCGGTCATGCCATCTTACGACGGGTGGTCCGACCCTGAGCTTAAGAAACAAGTGGCTGCCTATGGTTTCAAGTCCATCAGAAAACGCGAGAAGATGATTGAACTTCTTGAACGATGCTGGAAGTCCAAGCATGGTGTTGTGCAGGATAGCGACGGGCCGGACAATCCGGCCGATACGTTGAGTCATGGTGACTTTCTGAGTAAAGTCCATGATGTCTCTGTGAGGCCTACCCCTAAAGTCAAGAAACCCAGGGCCAAACGAAAATCAGACAGCGGTGACCCAACGGCTCCGAAAGAGCCCAAGAAGAGGAAAAAAGCAGCATCCAAGACAGAGGAGGGTTCGAAGAAAGAACAAGCCCCTCGACAGCGTAAGAAGAAAACCAAAGTGCTTTCCGATGAGAAGATTATTGATGTGGACGACATCGGCGAGACCAATACCAAGCAAGCAGCGGAGAAGCACGAGGATCTGGCAGCAGCATCAAACCAACCGGAGGAGATCAGAGTCAAGGTCGGGCAAGTCATGACTAGCGTTCCCACACCACCTCCTACGTTACCGAAGCCCGAAATTACAATATCAACCCATGGAGTCGAGGATGCCCAGCCCTCTGCGCATTCCGCTTCGAATATGGACGGCGCTGAGGTGCCGCCCGCTGTCCTCACACCCAAGCAAACACAGCCGACAGATGTCATGGTACAGATACATGCTGCTATCCATCATCATCCAGCTACGGGATCCCGAAGCTCAGGCTCGCGCAATCATCAAACGTCACCCACCTGGCGGGAGAAGATTCTCATGTACGATCCAATCGTCCTCGAGGAGCTTACTGTCTGGCTCAACACAGAGGGCTTCAAAGCCATTGGCGAAGATGGGGAGGTGAGCCTGGTGGAAGTCAGGAACTGGTGCGAACAAAATGGTGTTTGCTGCCTTGGTGGTTGGAGAGGACGCGGAAAGCACGGTGAAGGAGAATGAGAGCGTAATATGAATGAAATGACGCGACGAGGGCATGCATGCATTATGGATCCTCAGTGCTACGTATGGGTACGAGGGATTGTTGAATATATCTCTCCGTTGCGGTGATGGCTTTAAGCTCCTCGATTCGTCTTGCTCCCCTGAGGTTGCCGTCCTGGCTTTGGCTTTCGGCGGGTTCTTGGCTTGGATCCTCCAGGTATGTTCGTGGTCCCGGGTGCAACCGGTGGGCCCTGCTAGCCTAAACGCAATTTGTCCCGAGGCCTATTAGGTCCTTTGACCCCGCAGTTAGGTAACGGCGGGCGCTGCCACGAGCTGTGTGCACATTGCACATTGTTTGTTAATGTGCAGCCGCCGCCGCCGATCAGGCTCAAGCAGCGGCGAACTGCGCAGAGACGCGGCATGGCAGTATTGACTTCTTCTCATATCCCGTGTTCTTCTCCAGCCACGCACCACAGAGAGTTGCAGTCTGCTCTTTGTTGGCCACAACTGTTGCGCTTGGTTTCAAGCACCTGGACGCTTGCCACGCTCTAAGTCGGGGGAGATCCTCTACACCTTTCGTCAGTTGTCGACAATGTCCTTCCTCTGGGCGATGAACTCGAGCCTTTCATGTGAATATGAGCCTTAGTAGCGCCCGACATGGCCAACCGACCGTGCAACATGCGCCCAGGGCACCAGTCCGCCCGCCTCGTCAGATCCGCTTCGTCTCAACAGACGGCCAACCACATACGAAGAGGAGGAGGATAAACGCCGCTTGCCTGACGTGTCGCAAACGGAAGACGCGTTGTTCAGGAGAAAGACCGCTGTGCAAGACATGCACCGACTACGGCCATGACTGTTCGGGCTATACTGATCGGCCGAGCCGCGAGGATGGCCGAGTGGAAGAGAACGATGACGAGGTCGACATAAGTGTGCCAACATCTCAGACACCCTCAAAAGATGTTGACGCCACGGCACGTGTCTCTGAGACGGTAGAGCAACCAGAAAGGGAACCGCCGAGTGCCGTGGAGGACATCATCAGCCCGGCCAGCAACGACACCCGCAGTAGCTTCACGTCCTCCAGGAACCGGGTGCCCTATTTTCGCTACTTCGGTCCAACCGCCATTGTGCCAGGTTTCAAGCAGATGGTCGTTCAAATCAAGGATCACCAATCGAGCCTGCCTTCTGCTGGCGGAGGATCTCCAGCCTCAGGACAGCCATTGACCGCACCCGGTCCTGCTGGTCACGACAGGGCGCCCGTTGTGGTGCCGTGCTATGATGCCACCGATCCGGTCCCTGTGGCTCCCTTGATCGTTCATCTGTGCGAAACATTCTTTATACACCTGGGTTGTAACTATTCATTCCTCCAACGAGAAAGATTTCTGAGAGACTTGGAAGACAAGAAGGTCGATGCAATCCTGGTCGATGCTGTTTGTGCAGTTGCGGCTCGCTTTTCTTCGCATCCTTTGCTGTGCACCTCGAAAGACCCTTTGGTCCCCTTGGATGACGGGGGTAATGTTCTACGAGCGTTTCGCGGACATCCATTTGCGCAACGGGCGATGGCAGCTGTGATTGACACGTTCTCCTGTCCTACTATCGCTGTGGCCCAAGCATGCCTGCTGCTGGCATACGAAGAATTTGGAACTGATCATGATAGCGGGCTCTGGATGTATCTCGGGACTGCCATCCGCATGGCTCAAGACCTGGGAATGCAGAAGCTGGAAGGATTGCAGCTTGAAGGCAGAATTGGACCTACCCCAAAAACTGTCAAGCACGGTCAGGCCGGCAAGGTGCAAGAGCAAAAGAGGTTCGAACAGCAACAGAGACTATCACAAAACCTTTCCGAGGTAAACAACGCTGAGCTTGACGACCGACGAGCAAGCGAACAAGAACGGGTCGATACCTTCTGGGCCATCTTCTTCCTCGATAGAGCCGTCTCGTCTGGTGTTGGCCGCCCTGTCACTCTACGCGACAAGGACATTGAGATATCATTCCCTTATCGCGCTGACAAGACGATCATCGGAGGCTACCCGGACGCCTTCCCTGCCATGATTCAGATCGTCCACATGTATGGACGGGTTGCGGATGTCCTAAACAACATCAAAGACCTGAGCCAGGTCACTCCCGAAGTGTTGAAACGGTTGGCGAGCATGGAGAGAGACTTGACAGGTAAGGTCCTCATGTACCGAACACTTCGGGTGCTGATCATGCAGGATTCTATCAGCATTTGTCTCCCAAGTTACATTTCAACGCGACAAACTTCCAACAATATGTGAAGGCGGGCCATGGCACAAACTTCATCCTGCTGCATTTCTGGTTCCACACCTTGATTGTTCTGGTACATCAGCCTACGTTGCTTCATTCCTTCGAAGGCCGAATCCAGCAGCTTTTCCCTGACAGTAGGGAATTGTCCATGTCGTCCGCAAAGACCATTGCAGACATCCTGGCATTTGCCGAGTTGATCGACGTCAACAGCTTTATCGGTAATCCATTCACGAGCCAGCCCATGTATGTGGCTGCATGTGCCTTTTTGGCCGAAGCTGCCGCCCATACGTCGCAACCCTCGTCTCGAGCGACATCTCCACGACCAAACGGGCACTCCCTGCATACAAAACATGCCACGAGCGATGACAAGGCCCAGAAAGCAGCTTCTGCTCGTCACACCCTACTTGCAACCGCGGCAAATCAGAACTATCAGCGCTGCTACAAGGCACTGCAGACACTGGGTACGTACTGGGCTGGCTGCCGTTACATCCTGACGGCTCTCGACCAGAAATCAAAAGGTCTCATGGACCCTCTACTGTTCACCGCGGACGACGTAGATGGGCAGATGCCGTCAACCCAGCCATCATTCACTACACCCGGATGGCGCAGGAGCACTTCGTTGGCTGCTTCCCTTGGCGTAGATGCGAGGTTTCGCGGTCTCAAGGGGCGGTCGGACAGAGGGACGAGTTCTTCTCCTTCGATGGACTTGAGTCATGCTATTGGTTGGTCCCTGACCGGTACCGCGAACTCGCCTGCTCCGAACCTAAGCTTCCTCTACTCAATGAACGATGGCGGGAAGGGCGCATCATTCGCACGACATCCCCAGACGGGACAAGAACAGTCAGGCACAGGCCATCGTCCGATGGATCGCATGACAGTGCAAGACAGCAACCCAACTTCAGCTCTCGAGGCCCAACCGTCCGGAATTGGCCGAGTCAAGGCGCTTTCGTCTCTGCCATATGATCCCGTTTCGGCAGAAGACGCCGACCTCCTGTTAGGTCTTCATTCACCTTACATTCCTAGTTCGGGCGTATCAGCGACCACCTCTTCTGCCGTCGTGCCGCCGAACTCAGGCCACTCCAGTTATCAACCTCAGCCGATACCCAGCTACGAGCAAGCTATGGGCCTTCCACCACAATTTGTCGATATCCAAACCCAAGATGTGGACAACATGCTGATTCGAGCACAAGAAATCGACATGAGCGGCGCACAGCAGTTCGACTTCCCCTTCCCAGGCGGCGACATGGTCCCCTGGTTAGAGTACCTGCCACAGGACGTGCTGACGTATTTCGGAGACCAACATTCGGGCGGAGACATGATAGACGCGACTGTATCGCTTGATCAGAGATGAGAGTCATGCGAGACTGGTGCCGTTGAATGTGGAGGTGGGCGAGGACAATCACCCGCACAGACATGCCTCGTACAGAAGAAGAAGAAAGCCTATCCCCCGTACAGAAGAAGAAGAAAGCCTATCCCTCGTACAGAAGAAGAAGAAGCCTATCCCTCGTACAGAAGAAGCCTGGAGTCGTTTTTGTGTACTGTATCATGTACGAGAATACAGCTTCTGATACATTGGCATGCTGTGGAACCCTCACATATTTCATGAGAGAGTTGTGGAGAAAGCGACCTCGTCGCAACATAAATGCATCACATGTACTTGATTCGCGGGCACGCGTCGAATTCTCCTCGCCTCGTGAAGGAACCCCGATGTCCTCTTGCACAGAGTATGAGCGTCCTGGACTCGGAGGGCCGGGTCAGCGGGAGAGTATTAATTACAAGGAATCGGTAATTATCGATTTAATATCGGGGGCGCCCTTTGGTCCCTGAAACCCGAGCGACAGAGCATAAATACAGCAAGCCGTCCAACCGCGCACTGCACTTTCCTGGGCCTCGGCAACCTCATCCCTTTCTACTGTACACTACTTGCTGCTGCAGTTCAGCCGCGCCCCTAATCGTCCCTCATGGCCCCCCAGGGGCTTCTCATACGGGTACTGTGGTGTGCTGTTTACTCTTTGACCAACTAATTACCACGGAAAGCCAGGCTGGACAGTGTATCGCCGAGAGAACGACGGAGATTACGGTGTCACACCATATGGACGTCCTGTGCAATCGTGTAGACTGGCTCGGCTAATTCTCTAATTAGATACGTAGTTGGGGTAGGATGGCGTGGTTATGGACATAGAGTAGCCCGGCACGCACTGTACCTAGGCACCTAGAGACCTCGTATCGCTCACTGGACCTGAACAAGTCCATTCAATTTCCTGTGTTGTACCCCTTGACGGAGTATTGTAGTTCGGCTTTTCTTGTGGTGGGGCCTGAATTACATATGCAGTACGTATACGCGAGGGCCGCACTGCTTTCATAGACCCCTTCCTCCACCGTCTCTAGACCATCAAAGCGTGTCGACAATATTTCAGGATCCCGTTGCCCTCTACCGGTGCAACTGGCCTGGTCGGATTTCGTGTCCTCACCGAGCTGTTAGATCAACGATACAAAGTCCTGCTTGCCGGACGGTCAGAACTCAAGACCAGAGCCATCACAGAAGCCCTCCCAAGCAAACATGAAGCTCACGCGCTTGGGTTCACCACTGTCCTCGACATGGCCGTTGACAATGCATTCGACAACGCAGTCAAGGGAGTCAGATATCTCGTCCATGTCGCTTCAACGATGGCAATTCCTTCGGATGACCTCGAAGCCACGCTCTTCATCCCGACCCTCCACACAACCGTGAGCATCCTCAAGTCCGCTTCGGAGGAGTCCTGCGTCAAGAAAGTGGTAATCACATCGTAGGTTGCTGCTGGGGCACCAGAAGCTCCTAGAATCCTCGACGCGGCCAACGTCGAGCCGAACCCTCAGGGACCCTAGACGCATACCTTTTCCGCTTATGAGGCATCCAAGAAGCTCGCATGGACAACCATTGGCAGGTTTAGCGCCGACAACAACCTGCACTTCGATATCATTAATATCATGCCCTCGTTTGTGATCGGGCCAAACGGGTTTGCGAAAGGCAAGGGAGAGTATGAGAAGGGATCGGACGCGGCATTTGTGCATGTTGCTGCGCTCAAGCTCAAGATATCAAGCCGCCAGGACTTTGGAGTCACGTATGACGGTTCAGGAGCGTCGAGTAGGACACAGCCTTTGACATTTTCAAGAGGAGGTGGCCAGAGCTCGTTGAACGCGGCGTGTTCGAATTAGGAGGTACAGCCGGAACACATGAGGGGTGCCGTGGATGCGTCGAAGACTGAGCGTGCCTTAGGGATCAAGTTCAAGACATCTAAGGACATGATTGTGGATGTGGCAAATGGGTTTGCGTGGGTTGCGTCTGTCATCCTTTATGACGTTTCCTTGTTGCGAGTCAAGAATGAACCGCCCATCAGGCACAGTCGGACATGCTACGTGGCGTGTTTCCAAGGACAGATCGTTGTCTTCCTTCTGGTAGCCCGATGCTCGTCCAACGCACGCGCAACGAGACTAAATCACTTCATAATCTCTCGATATCACAGAGCCGCGAATTTGGTATCAAATCGGGTCAATGACAGCCTGTACTCGCCGATCCGGCATGTTTTGTCCGGAGGCCCAACACTTGCCGAGATGGAACGGCGTTCGACGAGCCTTGGAGGAGTGAATTCGCAAGCTCAAGGAGAACCCATAGTAGAGCTCTAAGAAACAAATCAGGCATGGTGGAGACGCATGCCAGTTCGAAGGCCGAGATCACCCAGTATGAGCTCTGTCAGTTCTGTGGCCTGAGGTTTCGGTAGGCTTTATGAGCGTGCGCTTGTTTAAATCCGATGGGAAGTTTCGTCACCATCCTCGTTCTGCGAGTGAGGGCTGGATGATAGCAATGTCGCCAAAGTGCCGGAGATGACATCTGTAATAGACTTAGCGGACAACAGTTTCCCGTGCACAATGCGATGCCAGAATCTTTCCGTCCTCTCCAATGAATTCCAAAAGGTTGCAGCACTGTTATAAGCCACAGACGTGGTCAGGTCCCTGTGTGAGTCACGCATGCACATTCGCTCCTTGAAGCACTGAGATGGATACGCAAATGTCAAATATACCTACTTACCCATGTGAGAATTTTCGATGTGCTTGACATCAGAATCTGCCTGGGCAACCGACCCCAAGAGAAGTCCATGTGACCGCCGAAGAACAGTTCGAAGTGCCCTGAGGTTGCTTTTTCGTCACTAGTAAAGACTCGTTCGAGGTCTCTGCCCCTGCTAATTCCACAGATTCGCGACAACAAATTTCGGCCGTATGCGGGGACGAGGACCATGACCGTCCGACACTGATAAGGCAATGTTGTACCATTGCAAACGAACATTCAAAGCGCTCGGAGAGAGGCAGACTAACACAGGGGTGACAAAAGGGAACCCACAGAAGCCGGTGACGTCAAACAAGTGGACGCGGTCGTATGATAACACCATCTTGTGCTGTTTACTTTGAGTAAGAAAACACGTAGAATCTTCGACCATCGTGGCTGTCGCTCTCGAAAGAAGTGAACATGTCATGAGACTGAATGACGCGCAGGATGGCCTCCACGAAGGTCCAGGGGAGGATGCTGCGAGGCAGCCGTTTGGGAGTAGAACGGCCGCAGCGCTATCTGCTTGAGACTGTGGCCGGGTATCCGAATTTACCCGGTAGCTGGACTCTGGGGTATAAGGCATAGGCAGCCAAGCTCATCGTGGCACACAGAGTGCACCAACGAAATCACCGTCTTTGCAGCTCAAGAAGACAGTGGACGTCCGGACGCTACCAGTAAAACTGCGAGGCGGTAGGTATTTCGCTCTTCCGCTTCACCGCACGTACAGGTTTTCAAAGCCAGCATGGGGACACCGCTGTGGAAACATCTTTGTAAGTGACTAGCAAGCGAGCTCGATCGGATGGGCGAGGCAGGCCCTAGCAGGGCTGTATCCCAACATCGAGCGTCGTGATTGTGATTGTCTAATTACTGTACTCCACGATCCATGCTGTACTTTCCGCATCGCTGATCTCCGTAGACTGGGTCAAACGCAGGCCAAAGCGTGCAGGCGCGATCGGTGAAGCAATAACAGGAACCATAGGAAGACAAAGGGTGCTCGGTCAAGTTTGCGACGTCTGGGTCGCCAGGCAGTCGGTGGACTGTGTGGCAATTGTCGTACTTAAGGGAGGACGAGGCCGAGGCTCGAAGGGGCAACGAGGAGGTAGACCGACACAGAGCGCAAGTACGGCACTGCTTGCGGTTGACAAACTCCATGCTGCACGAATCCGAGTTTCATAGGTGAATGTCGAGGCCGAGTCAGAACTGATTGGGTGATTAGTCGAGCCGATTAGAGATGAGCAAGCACGCGGCCCATATCTGCGTTTGCGGGGCCAACAGGACCATGCGGACGAACAGGTGTTCATGCGACAAGCGGACGCTCTTCGGCACGAGTCGGTCAGCCGTCATGCTGCGCTTGATTGGTGGCTACACGTGGAGAACGGTCTCGAATGAAACTTTCCCGCCAGTGGCCGCAGGAGGAAACAGTCTTGCGAGAGCAGTGGGAGTGACAGGCGGTGGAGCTCATGATTTCAGTCCTCGTCGAAACGGAGGCTTTCATGCTGTGCAACGTAACGGGACGAAACACTGCAGGACCACCACTCAGTTACAGGAAGGGAGACCTTCGGCCGTTGGGTATGCAAGTGATTCTTGCTGCTATTGTGAAGATCCAGAGACACGAAGAACAAATCGAGCAGGGAGGAGTACGGAGTACTCCGCAGGTGAAGTCCGATTGAAATGAGAGAGAGGTTTGGGCCATATCAAGGTACCGGATCAAGATTGTTCCGGCCGAGCAGGATGTCACCCACACTTCACCTGCGGCTCTTTTGGTCACTCTCTGTTCAGCAAGAGCGACCACTCACTGCAGGCTCAATGTCTCGGAAACAATGCGCATGGTGCTAGCTGCCGGCCGCTCTCACCGCTGGAGGTCAGCCATGAACAATGTTAACAACACAGCATGGCTACCGCTAGGTCACCTGGGGAGTTGCGAGGGTGAACCCGAAAACGTGCAACACAGACCTCGTGATTGGCACTCCGCATGGTTGACAGATTTCCGAGACTCTTGCGGCACCCGAAACTGGGATCCGCCTTTGGCCCTCGATTCTATCCACTATCAACAAGCACATCGGAACACAATCAGCAGGTGTCTCAGTGGTGCCGCTACTCGCAAACAATCGTCAACATTTGACTCAACTTCGCCTCCGGCTGGAGTGCTATCCTGTCATGCCAGCACAACTCAATCCGTCTGCCATCAATATGCTGTGACTGGACGATACAAGCTGTCTGTGTTTCCGTGCAGCACAACCTCGTCCTGTCCGTGCATCAGCTCAACGGAACCCGTTAAGCCGACAACTCGATGTGATTAGATGATCCAAGGCCTTCCAACGCCGCGCTGTGGTGTTCCAAGTACACAGTAATCAATGCATCAACCATTTTTGAAATGCTCCTTAGCATACTGCTCGCATGCCTAGGACGGTTTGGTGAGTGGAGGACAGTAGACGAACTAGACAACGAACCTTGGCCGGCTTTCCCAGCTTCTGCCCAATAGCTTTCCACTTGTTGGCTTCGTATTCTTTGATAGCTTCACGTAGCGCTGCCGACTAGAGAGGTACTGGTCAGACTGAGAGTCCTCCGAGGCAGAACTCATACATACTTCATCTTCTGCAAATTCTGCGTAGTGCATGTCCTAAGCCCTGCCGTTAGTAATGGTAGACACACACTGGAGACAGCTATTACCTTATACCAATGCTTCTTCACGCTGCCTTCGGTGCGGGCGGGGAAAGCCTATTGTTGTTGAGTACACGTTCTTTAGATCGCAGGCATCTGCATCTGGGAAGGGTACCTTGGCAATTTCGCTCCAGCTATGGCTCGCATCCCGCATCTGCTTCAGTCGCTGTTCCTCCTGGGCAGTCCACGGCGTGTTGGTTCGGCCACGTTTCTTGCTTGTTTCTTCCGTGAGCAGAGCCGGTATCGAGACGTTATTCGATGTTGATTCTGATGGCAAGGCGGCCCCTGGAGGCAGAGTATTCAGCTTGGGACTATGGGATGCCCGTCGCTTGCGAGGATTTGGTGGGGATGACGGAGGCTGAAGTTGGTCGGCATGGGGCTTCGGTGCCAGCGGCGTCTGAGGCGCTGGCACCTCTTTGTTTGTCGAGGGAGACGTGGTGGAGTTGGACTGCTTTTGCTTCTTTGCTGGAGGAAGGGATCTGAGATGCATAAGAGTTAGGTGCCGCGAATGAGGGTAACGTAGATATCAGCTCGAGTGCTAGTTTGGAAAAACGGGATGAACAACGAGGCATTTACCCCGGTGCAGTTTTGAATGTACCACCGACTAAATAGAACTTACGACATTGTGACGGAGGTGTAGCTGCTTAGTAGAGGTTGACCTGAGTTGAGGTTGCCGTCGGCATGGTCAAGCATGCTCTGAGCAAGGAGTATCCCTTGACTGTGTCGAGGCCAGCCACAGGAGTGCCAGTCGCCTGGAGAGGTAGCCGGTGTTATTTGGATCAGAGACCGCGAGTGTCGCACAGCGACGGGAGCCGTTGGTTCGCCGGAGTCTATGTCGCGCGGCGTGTCCCGTGGTAGTCGGCGAGTCCAGCAGACACCAGCGGAACCAGGACCGGGACCAGGAATGGAACGAGCGGAACGGGGGACAAGGTGTGACCACCGACCAGGGAGGGAGCGCGGCGAGGTGACTAAGGCCAATCAGGTCCAGAAGAGGCATGCGCAGGAAGAAAGAGCGGGACAACAGTAAAGAGGCGGTACGACGATGGTGCAGGTTTTCAGAGGAAGCTCACTTTAAGTTGATTTTTGCTCTGCTCGGATCCTGCCGACTTGTGCTCCAGCAAGGGTCAATCAGAAGGAAGGCTAAAAGGGTCGCCGATCAGATGTACCAGCCTTGGTTCCTCCGCCACAAGACGACGGCAGATATGATGTCTAGACTCTAGCCTGCAATGACCGGGGATTGGCAGGGCTCTGACCAAAATCGCCAGTGATGTCCGTGACTATCGCGGGAGCTCCAGACAGCTAATGACGAGGCCGATTATTTGGAAGAAGTAGGATTGCCATTCATTTGAGTCAAGTCGCGAAATACTAGAGTCAGCTGTACAACTTTCTTGGCACAGAGTACGCAATGAGAAGAAGAGCGAGAGAAGGAAGCACCAAAGGACTGGGGATGTAGATGGGTAACCACGTAACCTTGACGTTACTGCGAACTTCTCGGGTTCCGAATGCGTGCTGGCACTTCTCACTGTTGTCAATGGTCTCGTGAGGCGTTTGCAAGCACCAAATGAGAGACTGTGAAGGCACATGCTATTACGGTAGTGGCAGGGTGTGCATGACCGGGGTTGAGGGCGGAGGTGGAGCTGGGGGACTTGCAGACAAGTATGTGGAGGATCAGTGAGCAGTGTGAACATCGGAAGGAGGGGGGTACGCCAGCAAGGAGCCCAAGGGGGCAGACTGCGACACGGGGTTACGGGGATGAGACTGCAACCAGATCAGCTCAAAAGTCGTCTCGACAAATTATTACTTAGGGATGATGATAACGAGGCTGGCTGGTTGGCTGTTCAGTGGTAGAGGCGACTGCACAAGGGTCAGATGATGGACACGTTTGTAGCATACGAAGGTATCTACTCCAGATCGCATGTGGTTCTCTGCGAACTGAAGGAAAGTACAGGACAGCTCGAACCAGCGATCGGTAGATACCCTCCATGGTTCGATTGCCCAGGTACCGCCGCGGAGGTCGATGGGCGCAACGAGGAGGGGTTGTCTGGATCGAGGTACTTTGAAAAGTCTTGGTCACGAAGTAGCTGGAAAGCTGGCAAAGGAGAAAAAAACAAGATGACGAGGTAAACGCCGTTGTTGCGGGGTAGACGAGAGAAAGTGACTGAAGTGGCCAATGTAGACACGACCTGGGCGCAGGGATTGGCCGATGGGTTACACAGACCAACCCAAACTATGCTAGTGGCTGATCGTTTTGCGGGTCGAGCATGCAAGCTGTGTGCGCTGTGCCTAGCGATGAAAGCAGGCGCCAGAAGCGCACAGGAGGGTGGTTCCGGTAACCAGACAAGCAGAGACCCAACGTTGGAGGTGTATGTCATGTCACTCCTCCAAGCGATGCCTTGTGGATGGAAAGAACTAAAGGCGTTAATTAGAGGAGGGGAAGCTTGAAAGCTCCCAACCAGCCGAGTATTGATTCGTTGGGTCCAAGGACAATGAGCACTATGTACATTCTTTCTACAGAACAATCGAGGCTGACAATACAACTACTACTGCCGGTACCCATCTCACGGTGCTCACGTTAAGTTGAATCGTGTTGATCCTTTCTCCTCGAGCGATGCTAGTCCACAGTACCACGGACCAAGGGACGCTATGTTGAGAGGAATAAGAAGGTACCAGCGACAGGGCCTTGAAAGCTACTCACTTTGGTTGATGCCGAGGAGGCTGCAGCTCACGACGTGCATGTTTGACTTTGGACGGTTTTTTTCACAGGTTACAAATGACGGCAATGGCGCCGATGACGACGAACGACAAGTGGCCAATGCCGCCGCCCGGATCAAGCATCCACCGCGCTAACCTGGTATACGGCTTCTTTAGGCCTGCTACGCGTGCTAAAGAGGCAGCTCTCAAAAGAGCTTCTCGGCGGGTAGTTGACTAAGAGGTGTGACCATGTGCGGAAGCTCTCGAGACCTTGCATGCACGGGAAGCGGAATATCCGACAGAAACGTGGAGGCGGGTCCGCAGGACACTGTAGGACCCGCCAGCCATTGTCCCTGTGTACACTTAAGTTACAACCGGTGCTGCCATGATTGCAAGAGCCTCGACGGCGGTGACTACCGTGCTTGGCCATGACGGCGCCACTCATGAGTCGAGCAGGCGACTCTTCGCTGGTCTTACGCCACCAGCTATGCCCCTAATGAGCGGTAGATATCTGCGAGGTACCGTTTCTTCGGAGTGAGCGCGATCTTCCGAACGATCATCGTCTCCGGCGGCGCAAGTCTGACCTTAGCGAAGGGGATCATCGGTTGCGTTCATCTTGACTCTGAGGAAGACTAGGGTCCGCATCCAATCCTGCAACAGCGCGCCTGGATCGACACTCGGTCTTAGCCTTCGTGCGTGCGGCTGTCGCCAGTTTCTGAAAGATCGGTACTTTCTTGCCGGAAACGTCGCTCACCCGAATGTCCCACCTCGCACCTTGTCCGCAGTGTGCGCTCGAGTCAACACGGACCCTAGCCTCGCTGGGTGGACTTAGCGACGATCAAGGGTCGTGGGGACACGAAAATCCGACAGGGCTGCGTCTTCGAGCCGGAAAATCCATCAGAGAAGGGTTGAAGAACCGCTAGTTGGTGAAACCGCCTTGAGGTCCCTGCGGTCAATCTCTCTGCAAGGGATTGGCTATTCCTCGATGGAACGCTCTTCCGCCTGGCACTAGGGCAAGTGGCTACCAATGCTCCTGCTGTTTAAGTCTTCAGGTTAAGAAATGCCCGTTCGGATCATGAACTGGCGATGACCACTGCTCCATTCCTAGAGGATCGCTGCTGCTTGAGACTGGACCGAGCGCCAACGATTCTCAGAATGATGCGCCCACTTCCCAATTGACTCCGATCCTCGACAAAAGTGAGGCTGCCTCCACCGCCACCACTCATCGCGTCGTGGAACATCCGAGCATAGTCCACAACCTGAGCTCTGCCTTTGAGAAAGGCCTCCCGATCGCACCATTCGCCTAGAAACGAGTCCCGCCAATTGTCGGCGCAACATCTTATTTCGAAGCTGCTCCAGTCGGAAATTTCCGGCACGCCGATTTGAAGCTCTTCAGCGTAAAGGTGTTTCAGCATATCACAATCCAGCTGCCAGACGACGTGTTTTATATGCGGTGCGCAAGGGTGCCCGTCAGTGAGACGCCTCGGCAACGTTCCCGCAAAGGCCTGACTGCGGATATGAAAAACTGTGTTCGCATAAAAGATAGGGCGTGCTTCGAGGAGGATCGTCCTACTGACCCTCAGGAGCTGAGATGACCGTGGCGAAGGGTTCTGGATTGTTCCGTGGCGAGGCACCATGCAGCAGCTGTCATCCTCAACCCTGGTCTCAAGCATAGCCTTCCCGCAGCCAAAAACAAGGCTGTAAATGTCTAGGCGGATCTCCAGCGGAAGGTCGAAGAATGTGGGCGCCATTGATGTGTTGGTGACCGAAAGCTCTTCTACAAGTCTTGACGAGGCCGGAAATATTATACGGATCGCACGAACCACAGCTTGGACAATAGATCTCCAATGCGGAATGGGCTGCCGCGGGCGTTGGAAGTCCAGATGATCTGTTCAAGAGACAGGACCTTGGTATATGAAGTAAGATGCGCTGATAATGACACATTCCGGTCGCTGCTATCAGGGGCGGTCCACTGTTACATGCCGGACCAAAGCGGCTGGCGGCGCTCAATAATTTGACAAGAGGACCACTCGTGGATTATGGTGCGCAATTCGTGCCTTCAGCCTCGTATTACCGAAAATTCCCAAGCGCCCAGCAGCCGTCAACTTCCTCCAGATCCAGTAAGGTCAGTGAGATCTGGCATGCTCGTATACTCACAGTACTGGCCAGATGGGAAACGCTTGCCACTTCCAGCTGAAGAAGTATCACTACGGCAAGGGGTGGCCACTATTAGCCGGTAGAACACAGTCCATGGCTGTTCGCAAGCTGATAGAAGACTCTAATTGCAAGACTGACATCTCACGGCGAGACCGGGGGTGAAGCTGGATGGCGAGGAATGCAGGAAATTTCCCAGGCGTAGCGTTAGGGGCTTGGAGCTGGGGGCGAGACCAGGCCATCACGTCAAGTGCGCCGGCAGCCGTCATCAATCATCACATGTTTTCCAGACAGCAGTCCTGCATATTGCCCGGTTGGACCGAGAGGCTAGATCCGGTCGCCTCCAGCAAGCCAACAAGGCTTCAGCCGCAAGGCAAGGGTCGATCGCTTTCCTTATCTGGCTTGCGTCTTCCTGTCGCAGGTGGAACGTGTGGGCACACGTCGTCAAGATCAGATAAGAACTTCGCATGGTATTGTGCCCATTCATTTATAGTACACAGTAGAAAACGAATCGTCATCATTCGTCAGCTTAGGAGACTCGTTTCAAATGTTGCATACGTGCCGCAATATACGCCAATAGCTCGTCCTCGCTGCCCTTAGCTGTTTGCTCATTCAGCAGCAGCTGTTTCGGACTGAGGCGCTGTTGAACTGCTCGTGTCTTCTAGGGTAGGCTGTGGTGAAGCCGCGATCTTGGCTGCCAAGGGTTGCGCGTAAACACTTGCAGCGGACAACGCCTCCATTGTCCCCAAAGGCTCTGGCTGCGAACAAATCGCAGGGGTTGCACTGGCAGTAGGGACTGTGACAAGTGCGGTGGTAACAGCGACACTGGTTGTCGTGACTGTGGTTATGCTTGTAAGGACTTTGGGCATATCAGCAGTCTCGAATGCCAGTGTCGGGCCCGAACTGCCTTGACTGCGTTGTTCTGGTCGTGCCAATGCGAAGAACAATACCAAGAAACTCAGGACACCGACTAGGACGTTTCTCCTATCTCCTGTCAATTCTCTTGCATGGCTACCCAGTCGCGCCCAGACGTTTTGTTCGTTTGTGACCGGCGGAAGGCTCGAGCTCATCGGCTCTGTCCGGATGACAGGTTCCTCCTCCACGGCACACGTGTTTCCCTGAGCTTCCGACCTCCTAGACTGGCCTTTTGTATCTTCTTCGCTTAGGCCGTCAATCCCGGGCTCCACATGGGCCTCTTGGGAGGGGAGCTCTGTCGTCTCAAATTGCGGAGCGGCCATAAGCACAAGCTTTGCTTCCAGCTCCTGCCGGACCTCGTCTGGCAGCCAGACCTTGATTTCCACATCGACTTTTTCCATCTCTTGCCAAGCTGCGGCCCAAGCCCCAGCGCGCATCAGGCCATTTGCGGCAAACACCTTGACTTCCCACTTTCGGTTAACCTCTTCAGCGCGTAGCCGCCGCCCGCAGTCAGGGCATGCCTCGCACGAGGGATCCAGCTCAGTCTCATCTTCGGTGCTGGCGCTTTCGAAACCACTATCAGCAACGCTGCCGTCGGACTGGAAATAATGGTTGTGTCTGATGCGGGGCGCTTCCAGTTCCAAACTTTCCAAAAGCCGTTCTTCGAGGAGGGCCAGGTCCTCTCGAGGGTGTGGTATTAAAACACCGCGACTGCTGATCTCGGCGTCTGCCAGTTTGTTCCGCAGAGCGACCCATCGATGCTTATAGTCTTCTGGCAATGAATCAAGGATCAAGGAATCCTCAACCGACCCCGGCTGGACACGTATGTTTGGCGGCAACAGCGTGCAGTGTAGGAGTACGAGCGGGAACTCCTTCTTGAGGTTGCTTCCACCCTTGGAAGGCGAACTGCGGTGGGAGCGGCTCAGTCGCTTTGTAGGAGAAGTGTGGGCAGAATACGAGCTGCGCTGGCTGTAGGCGGACATTTGCGAGCCGCTCCGTCGATGGTGCCGCAGCACACTGTGTGTCTCGCTCATGACCTCGTCTTTCATCTGTAAAGCTCGAACGCTGCTAGGATGGCGGAATGGGGAGGGGTATTCTCGAAAACTTCGGGGCGAAGCTGTGGGATGATTGCGACCTCCAGCACCTCCTAGCGGAGACACCGCAATGGAGCCGCGTTTAGAGGGTGTCTGTGGCCCATCATACGGTTCTTCTTCTAGAGGTACATGTTGGGATATGGACGCAGGAAAAGACGAGATTGATGAGCATCCTGAGAAGACTCGTCCATTTTTGATGAAAACACCCTCTTCCTGCTGACCTTGGTCTTCCAGCAGCCCCTCTGTCTCGGCGTCGGATGTGCTCCCATCGTCAGTGGCGCCAGAGAAGTTATAGTCGTGAGTCAAGACGTCGTCGGTAGGATGTAGAGAGGACAATGGGTGTGGCTCTTGCCGGAGAGAAAGCGGGGAGGAGTGCTGAAATGCGGTTGCTTCGACGTCAAGATCAAGGTGCACAGGAGGTGCAGGTTGCAATGGAGAGCTCGCCATCGTCATGGATTATGCGATATAGAGTTGTGGCCTCTGCGTTGAGGACAATCAATGCCTCATGTGTACGTGACAGCTGCGGAAGAACCTCGGCGGTTGACAGGACAACGACTGCCCATCACGTGAGAGCCTCACTTTTCACTCGCGGGCACCCCGGGCGCCTCCTTTGTGCTGTTCAATAAATATACCTGAAGTTGGGGTTCTCGCGGTCCGTCAAATCATCAAACGCATGTACATAGCTCTCGTCTCTCGCTTCCCGGATACCAGCAGATGCCAGTTCATCCTTCCTACGGTTTTCTCGTGTGAGGTGGAAGCGGAGGAAAATGATGACGATGACGAGGAGGACGTAACAGCCCATCTACGGTACTTGTCAGCATTCAAGTTCTATACCAAAACAGGCCGAAGACTGAGGGTTCCCTGGAATGACCCAGCAGTAAAGGTCGGAGGGAAGCACTCACGTGGGTTGAGAACGCTACAAAATATCTGGGTGCGTTCCACGATAGAAAAACCTGAGGCCCTATGGCATTTCCAGCACACCTGTGAAAAGGTTAGGCCCAGCTTGCCATTCGACGATGGGATCTCATCGGATGACTCACCAAGACACGAAATTCATCGTGACCACGACTGATTTCTTCGTCTGTCCGCCAACATTGCGGGACAACATGCTCATCGCCAGCGTCTGCGCTGCCCAGAACGAGAGAACGATGTAGTAGCTGATAAGGAGTCCCGCCTTTGTCGCGGTGTCCTTGTTCTTCACAGTCATCAACACGATTGTACCCACGAACGATCTATTTTCTGTTAGCTCTGATGATAATCAGGTTGAAGCTGCCGCCTACGGAATGACGAATGCTCCCATGGTCAAACAATTCTGATGATACTTCTTGACAAGCCAGGTCGAGCTGAGCAGAATGATGATGATGACGGCACCCAGGACCATGGCGAGTAGCTGTGTTTGGAGGACTGTGAAATTGAATCCTAGTCGAGCTCAGTTTCCGCCATCAAGGCATCTGTTCCACTGACCTGTTATGATGATATTGGCAAAGGCACCCAGGCCTGACGTGGGCAGAGTCGTACAGATCTGGATCAAGCAGTAACAATATGTTTGCGGATCGAGGAATGCATCCTTGACTTGCTCCGGCCTGAACTTCTTGTTCTGCAACCCGGTCTGGTTGCTTCTAACCCGCTCGACCATCAATTTCTTGTCCTCCTCTGAAAAGCACTTCGCCTTCATTGGCGAATCTGGCATCCACCAGCCGACAAAGACGCCCCACAAAACGGAGAAGCAGCCGTAGGCTATGAAAATCGCCTGCCACGACTTCAATGGTCCAGACTCGATTTTGGTGAAACAGTACGCAAGAAGACCACCAACGATCTGTTGGGTGCCGTTACCGACGTACCAAAATGTGACGATCTCAGCCTGTTCTTCTCTTTTATACCACATGGAGCTAAGAAGGAGAAAGCTCGGCTGACAGACTGCCTCGAACATGCCGAGCAGTGTCCTCAATGCCACGAGTGCGGCAAAGTTCTTGGCAAGAGAGTGAAGAGCAAGTATCATTCCCCAGAGACAAATGTTCAGGGAGAGATACTTGGCGATTGGTACGCGCTGCAAGGTCCAGTTTGTTGGGAACTCGACGATCAAGACGGCGATCTGTTGTTGGCGACACATTAGCACCGTCATATGGGGCAACCTTGGCGCAAGAGATGCTTCAGGAGCACTATGACACGACTTGGGTGGGAATTGACTCACATAGATGCAGGTTGTGAGCCATGAATACTATTACGATGGTCAGTTGTCACCCTGCGAAGTCGGAAAGGCACCATCACCCACTTGTTGCGCATGCAGATTGAGATCTTCTCTAATGCCCATGATGCTTGCGCTATCTTCTGATCAGCTTCGAAGAGTGCAAAGGGATATCAGAGACACGGAGAATCTTCAGCCCATATCTGGCTTCTGCGAGAGACCTACAATGACATGGTCCCCTTGTCGAGAGCCTGGAGAAAATACGTAGGTATCAGGATCGCAAGGACACGCCGGTCAATCATCCGTTTCAGTCGCTTATTGTCGTCCACCGAAATCACGACTTGAGTGGCACTTGCATACTTGGCAACGTCTTTGTCGATCCGATCATAGTCGACGAAGTCCTTTTGGAGCTCACTGCCACCAGACGTAACCCGCTCGATCTGAGAGACATCCTGCTTCCCAACGCCACCCTTCTCGGTCCGGAGTTCAGGGGCAGTGTCAGTGACGATATGGTCGGAGCCCGCCATGGTGGATGTCAGCGAATGGTCGTCAGTACAAAAGAGTCCCTCTTAGCAGATGCAGCGTCTCCTGCCCAGCACAACACCTTGACGTGGATTTCGTCCTTTTATGGATTGCCTTCCATCCTGCTCGGAGGATAATTGAGCGAGAGCTTCGGAGTAGGATCAACCCGAATGGACACTGACGTTCGATAGATATTGCGCTTTGAAGTTGCGTTCAACCAGGATTACTCCGGAGAATCCCTCAATCAGGTTGTGGGGTGCCCCGGCAAGCTCCCCGCCTGCCCATTCCCCATAGTCTGCCCTGCCGATCACCTACCTAATACCTCGTACATGTATGCAGGATACGAGTCCGGGAGGATGTTGCATCTCAAGTGTGAAACCACTTCTTGGCTGCACTTGGCCTCCGTCGCGACCGGGGTTCGTCTCGGTGCATTTGACACCGACCCTACACAAGTTAATGAGAGAAAGGCAGGTGAACGTCCCGATCTCCCCTCACGACGCCGGCACAGACCAACGCCGTGGCGACATAAAGACAGCGCAGCAGAACCACGAGTACTGCGACGAGGAAGGCCAGGAATGAACGTCTTCAGACTCACCAGTACCGGTACCTCTGTACGGACTGGAGAGCAACTTCCGGCACGTCAAGCTTAAGCTGGACCGTACTGGCGGATGCAATAAAAGGGGTTCTGCAAAGCGTGCTGGATAGGCACGAAGCACGCCGAACAGAATCATGCCCTCACCTTTGATCATCGAAGGGCTGAGTAGCCAAGAAGTGTCGGAGAAGATCGAATTGTTGATCCACAACCTCATCAATATCGAGGACCAAACAGGGCATTTCCTCCTCAAATTGCCCGATGGAAGAATCATCGACACCAAGGGATGGAATGACTGGGAATGGACACACGGGATCGGTCTCTATGGCCTTCACCAGTATCATGCGCTGACGTCCTCAAATTTGGCGCTCAAGGTGATGAACGAGTGGTTCAACGCACGACTGGCCGAGGGGACAACCAAGAATATCAACACCATGGCCGTTTTCCTCACCCTTGCATATCTGTACGAAGAGACTGGGGAACGGAGTTTTCTGCCCTGGCTTGACAGCTGGGCCGAGTGGGCCATGCACGACTTGCCTCGAACAACCTTCGGAGGCATGCAGCACATCACCTACCTCGAGGCCAACCACAACCAACTCTGGGACGATACCCTCATGATGACAGTCATGCCGCTAGCAAAGATCGGGAAGCTCTTGAATCGGCCGCATTACGTCGAAGAAGCCAAGCGCCAATTTCTGCTGCATATTCAGTACCTGTACGATCCGCAGACCGGACTTTTCTTCCACGGCTGGCAATTCGACGAAAAAGCGCCGGGCGGAGTGGGCCACAACTTTGCGCGAGCACGATGGGCGCGTGGTAACAGCTGGTTAACCATTGCCATACCCGACTTTATCGAGCTGTTGGACTTGCCACCTGAAGATGGCCTGCGGCTGTACCTTGTCAGCGTTCTCGAGGCGCAATGTCAGGCTCTCCGCCGCTTGCAGGCCGCCGACGGGACGTGGCGAACGCTCCTTGACGTCCCCGAGGAGGAAGGCAGTTACCGTGAGGCCTCGGCAACGGCGGGCTTTGCGTACGGGCTGTTGAAGTCAATACGGAAGCGATATATCTCGCGTCAGTATACTGATGTGGCGATGAAGGCCGTCAAGGCCGTCAATCAGCGAATCTCCACCGACGGCGAATTGCTCGACGTCAGTTTTGGGACAGGCATGGGGAGAGATCTCAAGCATTACGTTGACATCGACCGGACTAGTATGCCTTACGGGCAGGCGATGGCCATGATGGCTCTGGTCGAGTTCTTGAGGGTATACAGGTAGACGAAAAGAGGTCAGCAGCACGGATAGAGGTATCTGGCGCCCCTGAATAGAGTGGAAGCGAGGCTAAGTTACTGTATGGTCGAAAGCCTGAACAAGCCATTCGCTCTTGGTTCTCTCATCTCTTGACTTAGAGCGTGCCTGATACGAAGCTCGAGTCCTGTTCCTGATGTCTACAGCTTGATACGGTACCTCCCTGGCAGGTATGGAGGCAGATCGTGAGCGAACGAGGGCGAATCAACCACGGCTATGTACGGCTATTGATCGCGCATCAACAAGTGCCGAGCCCCCCTTAGAGCCGTTGCTCGCTATTCAGTGTATGGAGGATATGCTGACCCTAGCTTACATACTGTAACTGCCATGCCGGCTGGATAACCCTCCCTCCGGCCCCGCACCCGTCCATCTACATACGAACCGAGTCCTCGTTCTGTGAACCCTCGAAGCCGCGGCTCTTCATCGTCCGCGCAGGACGCAATGGCCCGACACCCCATGTGTACTGTGAAAGCACTACGTAGGTAGTCTGTCCATCCATATGTGCAGAGTACCAGGTCACTCCTTGAACTCTTTCCGTACCTAAAAGTGGCCGTGGTTGAACATCTAAGTAGGGATAGCGCAGCAGCAGGCTGGGAGACCTCAGGCGTCCTACCGTGAGAAACAGATCTCGTCTACAGACTGTCCAGTACCTCCTAGCGATTCACCAAGATATGGACTCCAGGAACGCAACTGCGACTGATGTCGCGGCAACCTGGCACTACGCCTCCCTCGCATTTTGGTACTCTGTCTACGCTGCCTCGGCGGTAAGTTAATTACGGCGTACATACATTGAAACATCCCCCCCCCCTCAAACTACTGCACCGCGGGAAGCATGCGTGCTGACCGTAATTAGATTGTGGGCTTCTCCATCCTGAAGCTCATCTACAACATCTCCCCCTTCCATCCACTGTCCAAGTATCCCGGCCCGCTTCTCTGGCGGGCAACTCGTCTGACAGCCTCGTGGCACCAAGCCCGCGGCGACCTGTACAAGTGCATTGACGCCATCCACAGCAAATATGGCCCGACCGTGCGTATCGCTCCGGACGAGCTGTCCTTCACCAACCCAGAGGCGTGGTCGCAGATCTACAACACGCGGCCACAGCTGCAGAAGACCGAGTTCCACTTCGGCCGGGCCGACGAGCGCAAACTGCCCGAGAGCCTCATTATGGCCAACGACGCTGAACACGCGCGGCTGAGACGCCTCGCTAACCCGGCGTTCCTTACCGCTGGGATCCTGGAGGTCGAGCCCGTGATGCAGTATTACGCGGATTTGCTGTGCAATCAGCTGCTCCACGAAGTGTCCCACGCAAGATCACAGCCACAGGACATGGTGCAGTGGTTCCTCTGGACGCTCAACGATGTGATTGGCAAACTGGCGCTCGATCAGGAGTTCGACTGCCTCAAGCTGCGGCGCATGCACCCGTGGCCGAAGTTCCTTCTGCGTGGGCTCAAGAACATTGCCATCTTCAACCAGTTCCGGCGGTTCGGCATTACCGAGAAAATGCTGGTACCGCTGATGTCGAAAAAGCAGCTTGAAGCGCGGGACAACTTTTTCAACGAGGCCGTCAGCGCGGTGGACCGGCGACTTGCGCGTGAGAAGTCAGAGAAGGCGGGCGACGGGGAAAAGAAAACCCCAGATATCGTGGGCCTCATGTTGCGCGAGATGAAGGATGGCAACCGCCTGACCGAGAAGGAAGTCACCGCGAATTCGATCCTCATTGTCGGCGGAGGAGCCGAGACGACGAGTTCATGTTTGAGCGGAACCTTCTACCATCTCCTCAAGACGCCGAGGGTGCTGAAGAAGCTGCAGCAGGAGATTCGATCGGGCTTTGCATGCCCTAAGGAGATCACTATCAGAGCGACGTCAAATCTGCCTTACTTGAAGGCGACTGTCGAGGAGTCGCTCAGAATCTTCCCTATCGCCAGTTATATCACGCCTCGAACTACGCCAAAGGGAGGGCATATGATTACAGGAGATCACGTTCCGGGCGGCGTAAGTCTTGCAAACCCTCGACTTACCATCTTCAAGGACTATGCTGAGCATTGGTTCATCCCATATTCAGACTTATGTGTCCATGGGTGAGTAACCATCAGGACCTGTCCCGGGTCGCCTAGTCAACCCCTGAATACACACCGTCCAAATGCAGGCCTTGAATACTAACGCTGAAGCAGGACAGTGGCACATGGGACGATCAGGTCAACTTTTTGATAACCCTAAGGAGTTCAGACCAGAGAGATGGCTTGATGAACTGGACGTAAAAGGACCGGCAAATCTGCGGCCTGATGAGATACTCAAGCCATTCAGCCTGGGCCCTAGGAACTGCATTGGCAAACAGCGAGTTCGACCTGCTCTCATACAGTGTGGATTTGCTGACGAATTGTCTAGGCTGGCGCTCACGGAGGCACGGCTGGTCATTGCAAAACTGCTGTGGCATTTCGACATGGAGCTCGATGGAGACCATTCGACGTGGGTGGAAGACGCTCGGTTCTATGTAAGTGGCTGCTCGACTGCGCCAAGGCGTCTGCTGACACTCGAAACAGGTTCTTTGGGAGCTGCAGCCGCTCAACGTCAAGCTGACGCCGGTCAGACGATAGGCCTGGGCCAATATCCAATATACATTGTTGGCGTGTCTATAGCTTTCCTCTTGAGAGCAGCGACCCACCATCTGTTGTGATAACGGCGCCATTGATGTGCGAAGAAGCCCGGCTGCTCAGAAAGACCACCAAGCCGGCAATATCCTCAGGATGGCCCAACCTCCTGTTGGGGACTTCGGCAGCCAACGCGGCCGTTCCACCCTGCAAATCGATCAATCCAGACGCCATCTTGGTCGGATAAAAGCCTGGTGCAATGGCGTTGGTGAGAATTCCTCGGGAGCCGAGTTCGACAGCTAGGTTCTTGGCAAGATGCTGGGCCGCCGCCTTCGACGCACTGTATGCGTATGTAGCATTCTCACCCAGCGTGCCTACACCTAGACCAGCAACACTCGCAGTTATAATGACCCTGCTGGGGCTGTCGATGGTAGCTCGCTTTTGCAGCAAAGGGGCAAACTTCTGGACAGTATAGAACACACTCTTGACGTTCAGGTCCATGACTTTGCTGAACGCATCCTCAGGGTATGACTCGAAGGGAGCTCCCCACGTGGCGCCAGCGTTGGCAAACAGGATATCAACGTGATCGGTGGTCTTTGCGACTTCCGCAGCTAGACGTTCGATCTCAGAGACCTTGGAGGAATCGGCGGGCACGGAGATGGCAACGGCACCGGGTCGCTTGTTGGGAAGGGCATTGAGGGCTGCTACAGCTTCTTCGCATGCCTTGGCTTTGCGCGAGGTAATGTACACTTTTGAGCAGCCGGCTTGCATGAGCCTAGCATCTGCGATCAGAGACCACATTCCAGTGAGAAGGGTGTCGACCTTACCCAGAAGCGGCATTGAGACCAAGGCCCCTGGAGCCGCCAGTCACGACAGCAACCTTGCCTTCGAGGCTGAAAATGCTGCCGAAGTCCTTGAGCTCGACATCGAGCTGTGCGCTACCCATATTGTCGCACGTTGTCTGGCTGCACCGGTTGTTGTGCAGTGGAAATGCAGAGCAGTTGCTCTCTCAAATGGGTCCTGGAGAGTGTCGACAGTTATACCCAAAGCTACTGCCGAACAATTGACGGTGTGTTGTTGTTGAGAATTCACGATTAGACGGTGTCGTGTCCCGGTGGACGAAGGAACGCCGAACGTCGCCAACGCCGCGGCGCTCAACAGCCGAGGTTGTGAAGGTCGATGCAAGGGCGACTTGCCCTGGGCGGCCGGTAGCCTAACTAGCTCGAGACTAGTTCAATGGGCAGCTTCCTCAAAGCAGCGTGTCGTCTTGGCCTGCCCTCCAGAAAAGGATCCTGCGAAGACGCTCTACGGTCTCATCTCCAGCATCAGCAAATCAGGCCATAGCTGGCCTTAAATGCAACACTGCTGGTGTTTACGGAGGAGCTAATGACTCAATCAAAGACGGTGTAACATTGTCAGGTCCAATACTGTGCAGGCTGCTATGACTCGTTCAATCTAAAGCTTCCAATGGGCGCGCTACCACGCCAGGCGGCAGACGCAACTCCTCCGGGTACCCTGCACAGTACGGATGACATGGTGCGGTATCTCAGTATCGACTGGGTACAGAGTAATGTACATCTCCTACGGCATGGCTTGTTATCTGCAGAAAGTCCCCGTCGCTTGTTATAGTATGGCTGGGAAAGGAAGGAGTCTTGTCGCCTTTCTCCAAAGGGCTGAAACACGGATTACACCAATCAGTCAGCTTATGCCAGAGAATTAAGTGGACATACTCCATAGCTTAACATCCATATAACTTGAGCGCGAAGCCCGCAGGGCCTGCTCCATGGCAGACTTCGTCCGGAGGGAAACACGGTACAACGTCAACAACAAGTACACGTGGCGTGATCAGCGCAATGACAGATAACCACAACAAGGCAATACCCCCAGAGACAGACTCTGAGCTTGCTGCCGTACGCCTATCAGGCCGTGTGACTTGCGACACCGACTAACGCCCTCTAGATATGGAAGAAACATGGGATGCCGAAATTCTTCGTGCCGCGACCTGAACAGATACCGGAAAGCCGGCGGCTCCACGCGCGAGGAAACGTCCGATTCATGCAAAGCGCCTTCGTCAAAGAGATTCTGGGAGAGCAGCGATTGTGGACGGAAGAAGACAGGCCAATTGTGGTACGCGATGGCAACACGATTACCGTTCGAGTATACCGGCCTTCGACTCTCCCAGGCGGACGACCAGTCATGGTGTTTGCCCATAGCGGAGGATGGTGCATGGGTGGACTCGACACTGAAGAGTTCATCTGCCAGTTCCTCTGTGTGAAGCTGGGTATCATCGTCGTCAGTGTTGGATACCGGCTGGCTCCTGAATGGCGATTCCCCACGCCCATCCGCGACACCTACGATGTTCTGAAATGGGTACGTCGGCGTTTAGCTCGCTGTCCTTGTTGCTGAACCGTGACAGGTCTCGGTCAACGCGCGAGCGTTCGGAGGGGACCTCTCCAAGGGCTTCCTTACCGGCGGTGCCTCTGGGGGCGGCAACGCGACAAGCATGGCTGCCATCCAAGCTCGAGACGAGCATCTCCAGCCTCGCCTCATGGGACATCTGTTCCTATGCACGGGCATGCCGCACTCCTACAAAGACAGCAAAGGGGATATCCTCAACTTGTTCCCCGAGCAACTGGCCCATGGTTCTTGGGAAAAGTACAAAGACGGGCCAGTAGCGACGCGTGAAATGAACGATCTCTACGGACGTGAGTCGATTTTGGCTTGCGCGATGAGTGTATGCGGCACTGACAGTTCCGCCGCAGGTATCGCAGGCTTCACAGCAAGTCATGCCTCACCATTGGAGCTGACAGACTTCTCTGGCCTAGGCCCCGTATACTATCAGGCCGCCGAAATGGACATCTGGAGAGACAGCGCCATCCTCTACTGCGACAAGATCAGACAGGCAGGTGGGCAGGCGAAAATCGACATTTACCCTGGAGTTCCGCATCTGTGGTGGTCAATGTACCCACAGCTGTCCATCAACAAGAAATGGGTGAAGGATCTGGTGGATGGGGTAGAGTGGTTGCTGAAGCAGAACCGAGATCCTGCGACGTCTTCGCGACTCTGAATGCTGAGACAAAGCCGCTGGGCTGGCGTCTGACGCCTCCAGCGGCGCGCCAGCCTCAGCAGTGACCGGGGTTCGCCTGATTGCTGAAACGCAGAGATCCTTGACTCGAGCGCCGCCACCTTCAGGGGATCATCTTGAAGTGAGTATGACGATCCGGTGTGACATGGGGTTGCTTGCCCTCTTAAAAGGTACCAGCGTCATCGCTTTTGACAGCATTGCCGGGCATGCACATCAAAAAGTGGTGGACGTGATAAAGAACCTGAACATGGACGTTGATGTGCAAAGAATCCCATCACTCTGCTGCTTGGTGCTGGGCCTCCACCCTTCCCAAGAATCCGGCTCCATAACTACACCGAGCGCCGGATACCGGGCTTGGAATGGACCCCTTGGACACTTTGGGTCACATTGAAAACGTTGGATACGTCGGACATGCTGAACACGGATCATATATCATGTATCATAAATCATACAGCAAGTATCATGCGCTCAAAGGGTAAACTCGAGCCTATTCCCGGCATAGTCCCGCGCAAAGAACCGCTCCGGGTATTCCACGCCCTGTGCGCCTGGAGGCAGACGAAACGAGATGGTTAGCCTCATCCTCAGCCGAACTTCAGACGTGACGCATCAAGATTTTAGAATTAAAAAAATCAAAAGCCCTTCCTTCTTCTGCACCACATCGCACCATACCAGGGACGAATACAACAGGGGCATCACACTCACCAGAATTCACACCCCCAGGCCTGTCCGCCTCCCGGGGCGCCGCATCCCCACCCTTCTCGAAATGCGTCCAGATCCTCCTCTGCAACTCGACCAGCGCGGCGGGACTACCCAGCTTAAAGCACGGATGTCGCCTGCTATGCTTCTCAAAGTCGCTCGGCTCGCCAAAAGCAATGTGCACCTGCTGGCCCGAGTCGGCGATGTCGAACCACGCGAGTTGGCCCTTCTGGAGGTGCGGCACTGCGCGTGGGGAGAGGCCCAGCGTTGTGCCGTAGAATTCGGTCGCCAGGTGGAGTGTGTCGTCTGGGACTGTGAGGTTGATGTGCGCGATGCCGGTGATGAGGCTGTTCGGCGGGGAGGTGTCGAGGGATCCCATTGTTAGTGTTTGTCGGCGGTTACGTCAGCTGGAGTGGGGGGAGGGTGAGGTGGGAGGTTGTTTATGTATAGCCGGATCAGAGGGCGCGAAAGAAGAGAGGGTTGCGACGAGAAGAAGAAGAACACACAGAGGCTTGGTGGTATTGTAAGATGTGGTGTAGATAGAATTCTTATATCGCTTGGTCAGCCGGTTCGCTGGGTGTCGCCATCGGCAGTCGATGGCTCTGAGGTGTTTGAATCCCTGAATCCCAATGGAAGAGTGCAAATGTGGAGGCGGGGTCACGTCGGGCTTAATGCCGGTCTTGCTGACAACAAGCTCGCGCCGTCTGACGTGACTGTAAGGCTGTGTTGATAAGATCCCTTGTGCCTCTCTCGTATCTCTGAGAGACTTTGGTTTCCGTAATGACGGTTGATATGTTGACTGACAATTCGCTTTCGCCGGGGATCGGTTTGCTTTCGCCCTCGATTGGGCCGAATTTTCATGGTGCTCATGATTTTCACGGGGGGTATGTCTGGGAGCCCCAGTCCTCACTCGTGTATTTGACGAGACGGCAGTAGGCCGATTTATTGAGCGAAAAGGCAGCGCATATCAGGAGTCTCATCAACATTGGAGAGGACAAAATGAGTGCCTACTCTTATGCAGTAGGCTTGAGTCACATGAATAAGCTGCTTCACGAACTATGCTATGATTTGATGTTGGACGAGCTCGTCGTGCTGTGTATTCGTGCAGAACAACCTGCTGCCTCACTCGCCGAACAAATGGCCAAGCTTAACTGCCGTCTTACCAGACTGCAGCATGATTGAAGTCAGTGAAAGTCCATCCTGAACCTCGAGATTCGTATCTTTGCTCGAGACTCGCCGTTGATTGATGCAGGCCGGCGTTTGAGCACCACTCACCACTTTTTCAATTCCAACAAGGTGTTATGGCATATCCATATCCAGAATGTCAAGTTCTGTTCATCTGCATCTTGGCGAGGGCTGTCGGGCCGTAGCTGCTTCCTGGATACCCATAGTCGTGTTTCAGGGCGGCTTGACAAGATCAAAGCTCAGATCAAGGACGATCCGAGAAAGTCGCCCGGTGTGGATCTGATGGGATGAGAATGAAGCAAAGAGCAGCTTCTGGGTGCCTTTCCCGACAAGTGATAGGGCACATAATTCCCTGCGTCCCTTGCTGGCCTTTCATTCCTTCGAAGCATTATGTCAAATTCCATGCCTTTCATGATCGCTTCGTTGGTCGGACCACTCCGAAGGTGTCCTGAGAAAGTAGTTCTAGGCGTGAAAAAGAAGCATATTTGGTGGCAACCTTGACAATCAATCTTCATGGCAGATCATCTTGGACCGGCAGCCCACTTTCATACTTTGCGTTGGCTACTGCTGCCTCGTGAATGGAGGGAGTACTCATGTCACCCCTAATGGCCTCTGATCCGCAAGAGCGGCTTTGTCAGGGCGCTGAAGCCTGCCCCTTGGCCACGGAGTAAACTGGACAGTCAATGCTCCGCGGACGAGCTTCCAAAGAAAAAGCCCCTCAAACATGAAGCATGAAGTGCTTAGCAGTCATCGATGCCTGGACGTTCAGACGGTTCTTTCCATCCCGGCAAGAGGCCCCTGCCTTTGGCTTGTCCGTGCCTGAGAGGATCTTGGCGGCCCCAGCAGTGCTGTCATCAGATACTTTGTTATCACCAACATGGTACGAGGTACTAAATCTGTGGCAACAATTGGTCACAACATACGGAGTACCTAAAGAGACATTCCAAATCCGATTGAGACGAGGACATCCTGCCATTTCGGCAGAGAAAAGCAGGTACGTACGCCAGCAACGGGGTGTCCCGCCCGGATACATTTCAACTACGAATGAGGAAAAGATGACCCCCGCTGCCGCTCCCTTTGGGAGAAACCGATGAAGCCTAAACCAGTTTCGAAGCAAGAGATTCTTCTATCCGTCGAGAAATCCAGAAAGCGGAGCATCATGGATGATATTCTGCTGTTCGTATTGGTGACACTCGATGTAGCTCACGGATGGTGCGAACGGGGAACCTCAAAGCATCACAGAATTGCCGCGTAAGGGCAGCCTTGATTCCTGGCCCGAAGATCTTTCCAGCCGCAATGCTGAGGATCAACCAGAGGAGCTGGTTGGGGAACTGGTGAAACACCGCAGACTGTTAGGTGGTGATCTCTTGACTGGAATGGAAGTCCCCCGGCCGACAGATGACGTCTTCGCGGTCACCGTCGTTGCTGCCTTGCCCGGCAAATGCAAGCCTCCTACAGTGATGCTACTTGGTCTTCAACCTTCAGCAGAGGTACCGTCGTGGTCGCACGCGAGACTGGCGGCAAAGGCGTCCTGCAACGCAATATCAAGAATCCGTGTTTCGACGTTGTGTTAGCGGAATCGACCGAGATCCTTTACACATCCCTCAGGGTCCTTTTGCTCCGAGTCGACACCGGACCCTGCATGAGAAGAGCGCATGGATATCGTATTGACAGGACGGGGTAGACCCTCGACGTCCCGTCCAACAGTTTTGCGTTTCTCCCTTTAACAATGCAGCGTCATGGTGCTGGCGGCAAGAACACTACAAGTACGAATACAACATGGTGGAAGACGAATGTTAGGCTGATAAAGAAAGCGCGTGTTTGCTGTGCCACCTGTGCCCAGGCTCAGAGCAACTGCCTCAAGACGCTACTCGTATCCAGTAAAAATGGGTAATCGTGCTGTGTCATGCTCTCAATTCTTGGGCCCAGAAAGTTCAGATCGGCGCGTGGAAGGAATTTTCGTGACAAGCGCATGGGCCACAGTACTGGGTACTGGAGGAATCGTACTCTGTTGTCCCACTCGCAGATGGCTATACCTGACCAAGGTGATGCCGTACTCGTAGCAGTGGGCGTCCAGTCAGCCTGCCCCAGATACTTGCAACCGTAGAGAACGATGATCTGTCTCGAACAATGTCGGTGCCGCCCATGGACATTTCGCCTCCACCCGGTAACAGTGCGGAAGCCTAACCTTCGAGTCATCTGAACTTGTTAGACTTTAAGTGACACGCGTGTACATAATAAGGAATACGAGGTCCTCGCAAGACGAACAACCGGCTGGACCTGTTCACACGCGTTCTTCAAAAAGGTGCAGAGCATCAATGTGTTGATCAAGCTTGAGGCGCTTGTACTGTACCTTACTGTGTAGTTATTCTTACTGCCTGGCTCATGCCCCGCCAAAGGCATCTCCTGATTGAATATCGGTCTGACTCTTGACCGGTGGTCATATCTTAACTGCACCTGGAGATGATGATGTCGATCGGAAGTGGAAGAATGATGGAGGTTTGCCTGATCAACTACGTCAATCTGCCAGGTTGCTGGTTGCCGATTTCCGCGCCAAGAGGTAAAAGTTGACTCCAGGCGGCATAGCGGCCCCTCTTTAACCACAGCGCTGCGAGATTGCCCCCTGCACAAGTGGTTCTCTAGGCGGTTTAGGCTCTCTAGGCTCTGTTCCGGCCCATTCCTCTTGGTGCGCTCCAACCTTCGCTTCGATCCATTCGTCAATCTTCCGGCCCCAGGGCCCTGATTCCTGCATGTGATTCCCGAGTCCAAGGGTCAATCTTGTGACTGCCAGCCGCACCACGTTGAGGTCAGTCTGACGGCGTCGCTGAGACCAAGCAGCCTCGCACCATTCAGAGTTGCCCTCCAACGCCACCTCGTGGATGCGCCACGTCCTGATAGCAAACAGGAGGAGCACTGTTGACCTCTCATGGCGCGTTAACATACAGAGACATCTCTCACCTTGACGAAGAACAACTGAAACGCACTCAGATCGGACTCCTCCGTCTCTGTAACATCCACTGAGCAGCCAGCACCGGCGTCTCACCCAGCCCGAAGCGACCGACTGACCACTCATTTCCTGGCATTTCGGAGACGACCCCGTTATTCATAGCTGTCGATCTATCCGCTCCGGTCCACTGAAAGGTCGAGTCAACGACGTAACTTGACCAACGAGCCGTGGGACAAACTTAGCCGCTACACTCCAGATCCACCTCCCAGCGACAATACACCACTCAGCCGCCAATTCAGCGCCGAAGTCTCTGTCACGCATGAGCACTAGACGCAGACCGAAAAGTACCCAGTTGACCTCCCCCAGGCCTGAGGCGGTCAACATCCACTCCTGGCGAGCAGGGAACCCGTCTTCTTCTCTAGCACGGAGAGTAACAGGTAGCTTTACGGAGTACCCTCTGACGATCGTGTTATCCACCGCCAAACCAACAAGTGATCAGGCTCCCAACCAGTCATCTTCCGCCACTGATATTGCACCTACCCTGCTTTGCGACCCAGTGGCCCTCTTGTACTTTGTACTCGTAGTCCCCCGGCCACGGAAAGGCGTCGCCGCCCCAAATACCTCCCACACCCGCCAAGTGCTGCCTCAGGGACTTCCTGCTCTGCTCCGTCGCTCTCTGTCCAGCCTCACGCTTCCGCCACGTCGCCGACACTACTGCCTCTCTGGCTCACTGCTGAGAGCCGGGTGCTCCTTTTTGGATGCAGAATATACCCTAGGACCGGCGCTGGACTTAGGTCAGTGCGCTTGTCTTGGTTTGTGGTGGACGGCCAATGCGCTATTCAGCAAATCCAGAACATTGGTCGACCCGAGTTGGAAAAGCAAGCAGGCCAAATAGAGAGCCGACAAGCGACACCTTGATATTCGGCGCCACCAAATGCGAGGCACGACATCACCGTCCACGGCTACGGCACCTTTACCTGAACCAGTCTCTATGACTGAGTCTGAACCCAGAGACATCGTTCCTCGACCATCTCTATCGACCTCAATATCAAGCGGCGCTTCATCCTCGTCTGATTCAGACCTTCCCCAACATCCATCACCTCGACCGAGCTCGCGACGCACGCGGATGGAAAGACCTCGGCTAGGGGACAGACAGAGATCAAACACGATAATCGTGCCCAAGGGTCGAGACGTTGTACAAACCGAAAGACCGCAGTACCCACCTGACGACGCAAGAGCCATGAGTCCACGGCGGAACAGCGAAGATATCGAGAGACTCGAGCGTGGTCTCCGCGAAACACTGAAGGAGTAAGATCATCCACAGGGTCAGACTTGTCGTCCTACTAACCGAGGGGATAGGCAAGCTCGAAACCTCCAGTCATCACTGGCCGCACTGGCGGAAAAGATTGACGAGGTCAAAACCGACCACGACAAGCTCGAAACCGAAAACCGCTTCCTACAGGATTACATTGGCGGCTTGACAAGGACCATGTCAAGAGACAACCTTGGTCGTAGCGCCAGTACCAGCGGCAAGATGAAAGGCAGACGATGATCATGACCGTTACGACTCCTGCATTCGCATCTGTTTTTGACTGGGCCAACCATGGCCGGTCTTCTCATCAACAGGAAGGAGGGCAACAGGCCACTTGCCATTCTCAGTACACGCAAGAGGAGCAAGAGGCCGGGGAATCAGGAGTTACTCTTTTGCCAATCATTCACAATGATACCCACGACCTTCAACACGCAGAAAGGATAGATTTGACTATACGTTGACGGGCTATGAGCCTCGCAGACGACATCATCATTTCAAGAGCTGGAGCAAACTCTTTACATTTCCATCATAGCAGGCCATATGCCGTTTTTGTACAACATCTGCATCCGGCAAGGTTCCCCGGCGTTGTTTTCCGGCGTTATGGTTCTTATACCATGAGCTTCGCTCATTCAAGGGTTGCTCGATGTGACCTGTGGAGGTAATCTGGACCGGGGACTGTGGTCGGCGGACAGGCAGCCGTCCGGCCTTGTTGGCATGAGCACCGGTGGTATGTCTTCGGGTTGGTGGAATTGTCCACACGGTTTGTAAGAAACCAACATGCCGACAGTGCATCCAAAAATGTGTTAATCCAATGGACCAATTTGGCAAACTACCTTGGTTGTTGCTTCGTCCTTCCCTCACCTTGAATCTCTCCTACGTACCACCTCAAGATACAACTACAGGCCCACCAACTCAGGGTGATTCCAATTCAAGACATTACTGTATGGGCGACCCATGGGGACGTTTCCCTCCGCTCCTCGCCACTGTCACAACTTTGTCCGAGCGCCTAAGCTCAATTCATGGTACGTCATGCGGATGGTCAACCGCCTATACCCACCTTCACCTAAGGAGTGCTCACTTACCACTCACTTAGGACTCACTGAATCTTCACTCTTACTGTAGAGTAAGCTGAGGCACTGCTGCTAGTACTACTCAGGCTTTCATTTGTCCTCTATTATCCTACCACGCGCTGTTTGCATGGGCACCCAATTCATTCCTCCTGAATCCAATCCCGTACCTGGAACTCTTCCTGGCGCAAGATGGAGGGACTAGTCAGCGCAACCATATTCCGAAAACCCCAGTAGCTTACTGTCTTGCTGCATACTAAGCCGAACATTCCACGAGCGCAACTGGATGGCGCCACCCTGGTCCCTCGATTGTTTGATCAGATTGCCGAGCGTGCCGTTATACGACGGCAAATAGCTGGCCGTCACCTCCAACGCGCATACACAGCACTGGACAACGAGCTCGAACCCGATTCGATGTCTGTCCACCCCTACCTAAACGAGCGAAATCACCCTGCACTGTCAGGAAGGCTGTTCCGGGGTCTTTGTGCGTGGACAAAGTTCGAGATCTTGGTCCAGAAGTCAAGCTTCGTTCATTGACCAGGATGTACTTGACTGATGACTGCCAATCAGCCATCAGCAGAATCTCGACCCAAGCGAGGAAGTCGCCGACGATGTCCGTGCATAGACTCGCGTGCGAAGCGAGGCATGCCCCACGTGTGGTATTGGAATGTAGAACAACGTGATCAACACAGACCATGCTCAGTGCTGCACAGTCAGCTTGCAACACGAAATGCATCTCCGTTGGAAATTTACCCTTGGCCGTTGACAACTCCTTGCTCCACAACTTCGACATCTGGGATCGTCTGGTTTGTCACCTACCTGTCACGTATCTATCATCAGTAGCCTCCGTCTTCCTTACAGAGGATGTGCTAATGTCAAAGGATCGGTGCGGCGGTCATCCCACGATCCCACAGTTACAAACTCCAGCTGTAACTCCTGCGAAGCACAAGTTAACCATGAAGACGACAGAAAACGGTGGTAACACTTTGGCATGGGGAGAGCCATCTGAGATTGCATCACATCATGTGTTGATCAGAAATCTCTCAGTATAACAGTGGGTCAGTATTCGCAAGAGGTTCGACTGAATCTTGCGCCGTAGAACTCGGCTCGGCGCAACAGATTCCAGAGAACGGCGAAGTCTCTACCGTGGCGCAATCTCCTGCGCATCTCAGCGACCTCGATTGAAACAGAGGTTCGTGGCGAAATGGAACCGTCTGCATGGGTTCTTCAGCAACATCGATTACATCTTTACAGGCGGGTTGATATCCTCGATGGTAGATATATGTCTGCAGCCAATTCTACCGTGAGCCGTCCTACTGTCCTCCGCCATGTCTCCAGGACCAGAGAAGAGTCGAAGCATTTCTAACGCCCAACATCTTTACGCCGTCTTGGCTGCGGTCGTCTTCTCATCGAACCCTGCAACCTTCTCATCGCTGACTGGTTCACCCGCGAGAGCACTGAGCCTGCGGTTGAGACCAATCTCAGCATTGATCTGGGCCATGCGCTCCTGGTCAGCGGCGGCAACACCGCTAGATCCAAAGACAAGGTCCATCTCCTCTAGAGTGAGCTGCTTTGTCTCCGGCACTGTTCAAATTATTAGCCTTACGTTCAATGGAGACAGCCGAGATTTCTCTTACCGTAAAACCAGATGAATGCAGCTCCGAGAGTGATCAAACACCCGAAGAGGATGAAAGTTCCATAAGTGATGCCGGTGATCATGTCTGGAGTGACTTGGCCCACAATGAAGTTGTTCATCCAGTTGCTGGACGCGCCGAGGGCGATACCGTATGGACGAGCGGACAATGGCCAGACTTCAGCAACCACGATCCAGGCACTGTAGCAGCTGTTAGAGGTTTGCAAAGCAGGAGCCAGTCGAGTTGAAACTTACCAAGGACCCCAAGACCAGCCGAAGTGGACGACAAAAAGCCAGACCATGACAATACAAGCCCAGCCTGCTGCCTTGTGGGTTGGCCATTGGTGCTCATTCTTGGCGAAGATGACAGCAATAATAAAATGGCAAAGACCCATTCCAAGAGCACCAAGGGCCAATGCAGGCTTTCTTCCGATTCTGTCAATGTACAGAATGGATGGAATTGTTGCCAACAACATGACAATGCCAACCACACCCGTAGCAAGAAGCGAAGTGGTGTTCGAGGACAGGCCAAGGGCGCCAAAGATTTGCGGTGCATAGTAAAGGACGGCGTTGATGCCGGTCCACTGCTGGAAGAACATAGTCACTGTGGCAACTATGACTCGGCGGAACATGGGCATCGTCTTGAACAAAGAGCCTATGGCGACGAATTGAAGCTTGATGGTGTTGGTTGCAGTCTGCTCGGCAAGGTGAGGGAAGTTCGCCGCCACACTTCGCTTCTCGAACATGGACTGAGCTTTGATTTCGAGGAACTCCAATTCGATAAGCTCAGAGTCGATTGGCAAAGACCTCAAGGTTGCAAGAGTCCGGCGTGCTTCTTCTTCGCGACCGTGGTGAAGGAGCCATCTCGGAGTGAAGGGCATCCACACCATGCCCACCAACAGGATCAACGCCGGGAAAAGCTGAAGAGCAAGAGGCACGAGCCAAGCCGCCTCAGATTGGGTATCGCCAGTTCCGCCGATGTAGTTGGTTCCATAATCCTGGCGAATGTCAGTAAAACGCATTCTGTCTGCAACGCAGATTGACTCACAATCCAAAAGCTGACCATGATACCGAACTCGATGGCGAATTGTTGCATACCGATGAGCAGACCCCGGAGCTCGGGAGGAGAACATTCGGCCACGTACATGGGCACGATCATCGAAAGTGATCCCACACCCATACCGACGATGAATCGACCCCCAAGAATCGCGGAGTGGCCAGCTGAGACGGCCGTGCATTGAACGACGACACCGATAATGAATACGCAGGTGTTGACAATGATAGCATATTTTCTGGATATGATCTCGGCAAGGAACCCAGAGTACAGCGTGCCCGTCCAGGCGCCGAGTTCGAGAATGGAGGTAAGCCATCCTTTCTTGGATTGATCTCTGGTATAGTCGCCCATGTGTCTATTGAAGGCGTTCATAGTCCTGCGTCGTGTTAGCAACTGCGCATCTAACGCGGTTGAAAGAGCGGCCAGAGGTCGAGACCGGATTGACTTGAGCCTTCGCAGGCTCGGCAGGACAATGTTCGAGGCGGACTCAGGGATACTTACAAGACACCACTGAACACACCCTGGTTGTAGCCATAAAGGAGACCACCAATGCAAGCAAAACAGGCAGTCAGGAAGACACGCCAGTTGCGTACAAGTGCCTGTGGCCCAGCCTTGCCGGCCATCTGCATACGCTGCTGGAGGGCAGCATCGCTGAATTGCGAAGGCTTTCCGGAAGCGTGAACCATCTTGGCGACTTTGTCAGCTCAGATTTTCTTGAGAAGCTGAAGACTAGAGGCAGGCCACGAGATGGATTACCGCTGGCCTTGTATATGATTGCATGTTGACGCGGCCGACACCTTCTCCGCCTTCAGGCTAATTCGAAATCTTGGAGCGACACATGGCGCGCATGGCCCATCTCTTCTCCAGCTCGATCATGCGCACGGACGAGGTCTCATTGGAGAGTGGGGAGATATCCTGGTTAGCAAGACGTCCAACGGGGCAATGAGTAGCGAAGCACGGCGTGTCTGGCCTAAGCGTTGGCAAGCCACCAGTAAGCTAGACCAAGCATCTTTAAGGGTCGGCAGCTAACATCCGTTGCAAAAAGGCTTCGCAGGAAGAGGGTCCGGGCCTGTCTGACAACATCGATCCCGCTTGTGACGCAGTGGGAAGCACGTCTTTGGCTGTGTCGGTGCCCAAGAAGGCTGCAGGGTCAGACTCGGCAATATTTTGTCCGGGGGTTGCAGCATGGAAGCCTCCGGCTGCGAGTGGCCCGACGCTCGTACAAACATGGCTGGATAAACCGCCGTCAACTGCCGTCGAATGTTCTATGGAATGATGAGGTCAAATGCCTGAAAGGACCGCCCTTACCTGGTCAAGCATCAGAAGAGGCCGCCTAGCCCCATCTCTCCACAACAAAGTCGCCCTCCGCCTCCACAGTCACGGCTGGAATTTAGCCTATTTAACCAAAGTCGTGGTCCCTGCAGGTGACTGGCTGGCAAGGAGCTACCTCTGGTGTTTTCCCCATCTCTGCTCAACGCATCTCTGTCGGCTATGCCCTTTTAACCAAATTTCTCAATGTCACCTTCTTCCCAACTGCATCTCGCAGTTTTGGAAGCGAGGATTGCAGCTGCCTATGACGATATGTGCAACTCATTGTCCTGGGGTGTTTGTCGCCGCATGTGCCGTATACCCGCCCGGGCTATGATTCCTTCTACTCAGCAACGCCAGGATATGCTGGCGGTGATCAGTCCGACGGATGCGTTTGTGCACAATTCCACCCAAACGCCGCAGGTATAGCTCTGTATGCTGTCACTAAGGCACCGACCTTGCATCTGCAGCTATGTTCTGCCGGCAATTGGATCTTCGCATGATCGTCACTGCTAGAGGTTTGTAGCGTCAGGATGAATTCCCCCAACGACGGCTATATCCATCTTTGGCATGTCGAGAGGCCTTTTGCGGAGCCTGCAGAGGAGGGGAGGACTGTCGATGGGAGGTAGGTGAAAAATTCGTGTCCTTATAACTCCGGGTGAAGACCACGATGCAATCTGCCGAGTGCGAAGGCGTCTCTCGCGAATTCTCGACTTCGACAGAGTACGAAGGTGCAAGCGATGGCAACCACTTTGCTTGGTCTCTTTGCGCTGCTGGCTGCACCAGCAACTGCAGCTTTATTCCCAGACTGTGCCAATGGACCACTTGCAAACAATACTGTTTGCGACACGACCGCGTCTGTGGCTGCTAGAGCTAGAGCGCTGGTCGATGCCCTGAACATCGATGAGAAGTTCAACCTGACGGGAAGCACATCCCCAGGAGTGCCCCGACTAGGACTCTATAGCTACCAATGGTGGCGTATGTCGCTCACAACTCTCCTGCCCTCCTCATATGCTGACTTCGAGGACAGAGGAAGCACTGCACGGAGTTGCAAGCTCGCCGGGTGTGACTTTCGCTCCGAACGGAGACTACTCCTATGCGACTTCATTCCCGCAGCCAATTCTTATGGGAGCGGCCTTTGACGATGCCTTGATCCATGCCGTTGCGACTGTGGTCAGTACGGAAGCTCGGGCCTTCAACAATGCCAACAGAAGCGGCTTGGATTTCTGGACGCCAAACATCAACCCATACAAGTGAGTAAATTGCGTATACGACCCACAGACCACGCCCGGGATGCTTTGTGCTGACAGGAAGGCTGCAGAGATCCAAGATGGGGTCGCGGACAAGAAACACCAGGCGAGGATCCGTTCCACCTGAAGAGTTATGTCGCTTCTCTCATTAGCGGCCTCGAAGGGAGTCCAGACTCGAAATTCAAGAAGGTGATAGCGACTTGCAAGCATTTTGCAGCCTATGACCTTGAGGGCTGGGGAACCACGACCCGCTACAACTTTGATGCACAAGTCAACACCCAAGAGCTGGCGGAATACTACATGCAACCCTTCCAGACCTGTGCTCGCGATTCCAACGTTGGGTGAGTGAGATGCAACGAGATGCTGTGGACTCATCCGCTGATCTACATAGCTCCATCATGTGCTCATACAACGCGCTGAACGGTGTGCCTACCTGCGCTGATCCGTACATCCTCCAGACGATTCTGAGGGAACACTGGAACTGGACCGGTGAAGGCCAGTACGTCACCTCCGACTGCGATGCCATCCAGAACATTTACATGCCTCATGACTATACGGCGACACGAGAGGAGGCGGTCGCCGATGCTTTGAAGGCCGGCACTGACCTCAACTGCGTAAGTGAAACCCCCAAGGTCCAACATGCTGGAGTTACTGACGCTGTTTCAGGGCACATACTACCAGACTCACCTCCCAGTAGCCTATGACCAAGGTCTCTTCGATGAAAGTGTAATCGACCAAGCCTTGATCCGCCTCTACTCGTCGCTGATCAGAGTTGGATATTTCGATCCTGCGTCAGCAACTCCATACCGGTCTCTCAATTTCAGAAACGTGTCTACCCCCGCTTCGGAGGCATTGGCGCTGAAAGCGGCCGAAGAGGGCATGGTCTTGTTGAAGAACGATGGGATCTTGCCTCTGTCGCTGCCCGCTGGCAGGAAAACCAACATCACGTTGATGGGCGGATGGGCCAACGTCACCACTCAATTGCAAGGCAACTACGCTGGCGTTGCACGGTTCCTCCACGCGCCACTCTACTCCCTGCAGCAGTTGCCGAATGTCAACGTCCAGTACACAAGCAGTCAGGGCAGCATCCAGTTCCCCACCACCGGCAACTGGGAGCAATTGGTTACTGCCGCCGAGAACACCACTGATCTTATCATTGTGGCTGACGGAATCAACAACAACGACGAAAGTGAGGACAACGACAGATACGACATCAGCTGGTCACCCGGCAAGATCGACTTGATCAACCAGATCGCCACCATTGGCAAGCCGGTCATCATTCTCCAATTCGGAGATCAGCTCGACAATACCCCGTTCCTGAATAACCCCAACATCTCCGCCATCATTTGGGGAGGGTATCCCGGCATGGCTGGAGGCGACGCCGTCGTCAACATCCTTACCGGCAAGACCTCACCGGCCGGACGCCTGCCCGTCACACAATATCCCGGCGACTACGTCAACCAGGTTGAGATGACGGACATGAACCTGAGGCCCAATGCTTCGTCTGGCAATCCTGGCAGGACCTACAAGTGGTATGACAGCGCAGTCCTGCCGTTTGGATACGGCTTGCACTATACGAATTTCAGCGTGGATGTCGTCGAGTCAAGCCAGACGACGTACAACATCTCGCAGCTGGTTTCCAGCTGCGACCGGTCCCAGTACAAGTACCTTGACCTCTGCCCGTTCGACTCGTTCCAGGTCAACGTTACCAACACCGGCTCGGTCGCATCGGACTTTATCACCCTCGGCTTCATCAGCGGCCAGAACGGCCCCAAGCCATACCCGATCAAGGAGCTGGTGGCATATCAACGACTCTTCAACATCACCGGGCGCGCCTCGCAGACCGCCACCTTGAACCTGACATTAGGGAGCATTGCCCGCCGTGATGTGAATGGCAACCAGATCTTATACCCTGGCGATTACGGCTTGTTGATTGATGTGCCGACGCAGGCGACCTGGAATTTCACCCTGAGCGGCAGTCCTGTCACGTTGGACCAATGGCCTCAAAGATCTACTTAGGGTGGTTAGCCTCGGATGTGATGTAAATAGACTTGCTCGAGTATCACAACCACAACCTGTAGAGCCGTAGACCACCAGTGGTGTATGCCGTGCCCGAGACGTGCCAAAGAGAGAATCACACGTTCTACCAATCACATGAGAATGTCACAAGTAATTGCACGTCTGTCTTTCTCGCTTTCTTACCCCGCACGGCACCATGCCGTCAATGAATGACCATTCGACGTCACGTCAATCCTTCCGAGCACCAGCAGGTATCCTGGCTTCATTGTCGGCCCTGTCCTCGTGGCCTTGCCCCATCAAACTAGGTATCCTATCATGTCTAGGGGTACAGCCTTGCTTGCCTTACCTTGCCTTGGTCTGGTCGGATAGCTCATTCAGATACAGTACGCTTCCACCCCTCTGCTGCGCCTCAGCACTCACATGCGAAGCCCCTCGGGCACGAGCAGGCACATAGCAGGACAGAGGAGAAGTGGTGAAAACCATCATTGCTTGTTCTCTAAACCACACTTTTCGCTAGCACTTGTCGATGGCCGTCTTTACCTGACCTTTACCTCGCCTGTCACCTCTCACCTCTCACCTCCCACGTCAACACGCTCCAGCAACTTTTACCAATACACCGGTTACATTGTCTCTCTCCCACCTTGAGCGCAAGCCACAGAGCTACACACTCTCCCCTAAAATCCAGCTCGCTGCCCTGACGGCGGTTGTGTCGACCAACCAATCGCACTGTCACATGGTTCTCAGAATCCGCATCTGAGGTCACCAGACCAACTGTGTAAACAGCCCACGACGTTATCCTGACATCTCGACGAGGGAGACTGGATTGGCATCTACTAAGATAAAGTAAGGACAGAGTTCGCGGCCAGCATCTCGTTGCTCGTCTTTCCAAGACTACCGACTTCCCAACCCACATTTGCACCCGCCTACCCGACTCGCCCACCTGACCAAACTTGGCTACCTCGCCCACCTTGCCTCCCTTCAAAATCGGACTTTACCTCGACGATTCACCTCGACGCAACACACCACAGCACAACGCACCACGACAGACAAGGCGTAAAGCTACCGGACGTCCCATCCGACTTGTCCACCTTTCAAATCTTCCTAGCCTACTACAGCCCTCCCATTCCCTTGCATTGCCTCGGAACACTCAGATGAACCAACCTGGCCGTCCTTTTCTTGATACGACGCCCAACAACACGAACCCAAGTCTGCTCATCACGCCAAACGGGGCGGTACAGTAACGCACGGCACGAAACATGGCGTGACGAAGCCCGGCAACGAGGTTTTCTCCACGACGTGGCTCTACTGTGTTGAGATCTGCTGAAGTGATCCCAACTAATCAAAACTCCAACCTCAAAATCACGTATTACTTGATCCGTCTTAACTCACGCTACATCACCTTACCTTACCCAAACTACCACAGACTACCTCACTCATCTCAACTCAGCGACGAGAACTCGGCCAGAGAATCCTCCTCTTATCTCTAGCGACAGAGGCAATCGCTGAGATCAAGCAAGACGGCCCCAACTCATCTGCTATCGAGGAAGATCTTGATCTGACCGGGTCTCTTCTACTCGTCGACTCGTCTGACGGACCTCGCTTGGCTCAGTGTTGGCATTGCCTTGCTTTGCCTCACGTCCGCCACTTTTCGCCTCCACTCACCTGATTGAGCGGGTCGTCACCTCATCCGCTAGAAGTCGACTTCGACGATCAAGGTAAACAGCAGACTCGCGCCCGGATCAAGCCGGACAGGCACCACAAGTTACAGTATCCAACTTAAGTCCGCCGCGCCTCAAGACTTCAGACCGACACGACACGACACGTTAGGAACGGATCAAGACAAAGATAATACCACACCCAACCAGCGAGTAGACTCGATTTCTCAGTTTTAACCTTCCCTCCCTTGACCCCTAGCGACTGCAAGTACTTATAACATTTACATTCACATTCAAGCAATCGATCCTCTATACAGTCAATCAAGGGACAACTTGCCTCTAGCCTTAAGCGGTATAGAGGGAGTATCTCGCGATCAAGCAAGACAGGCAGCCGGGTCACTTCGCGGTCAAGCAAGATCGACAGCAGACTCAATCTCGTTTGATATTGACGGGACTTGTCATCTTGATCTACTCCAGTCAGGTGATTAAGTCCATCGACTATACGCACACCTCCCTATCTACATCACCTACCCATACGACGGTTGCGCTACCATTCCCGGTGTATTGTACTCTATCAGACAACGCAGTCACTGTCTATCACATACGTACACCTACCTACCTACCTGCCTCTCACCCAGTGACCCGTACGACATTGCGATTACCTGGACCACTCCGTGTATTCTGTTCAACCAGACACCAACTGAGCCACTGTCCGCCGGGCATCATCAGCAGACAACCCCCGGTCCCCATACAGTCGTACGAGTGATCAAGTCCATTGACCGCACGGAAACCTACCTACCTGGCATCTTACTTACCCGTACGACCTTAGGACTACCACTGCCCTGTATTCTAATCTATCTAGACACCACGGTCACAGTCACAGCCTGCTACGGATCGTCCAGAGAGGAAACCATCATCCGGAGAGGAATTCATCAGCTGCAGAAGGAATACAGCGTCCGCATAGGAATTCCATACCTTTCCGTCGAGGTACACCAAGCCTCGATCAGCGTCATCCATCCACCATCAATCATGGGCCTATTTAAATCCCTCAGAGGCAAGATTGAAGTTGGGACAGACAACCAAGGACAAGGACAAGAACGAGAAGAGTACTCAGTCTACTCATCACCCTCTGGCCCACCACCATCCCATCGCAACCGAAACAGAGGAGCGGAAAACAAAGACCGTGACGACGACTTCACTCCACCAACAGGTCCACCGCCTTCGTACCGTGGTCAAGGTCAAGTCCACAATAACGACGCCGAAGAATACGTTCCTCCTACTGGACCCCCGCCGTCTCACAGTCGTAGAGCGGAAGACCAGTTCGTACCCCCATCAGGCCCACCACCCTCCCACAACCGTCGCACGGATGACGACTTCCTTCCCCCTCCAGGTCCCCCTCCTGCCTCTGGATCATCGAACGCGAATCCCCCACCTTACCACGACTGGACCGTCATCCCGGATACCGCGCTACTCCCGCCCCCTCCTCCACTCCCCCAGGACTACTCCCCAACCAACAACGCGACGTACGACTCCGCCGCCCGGGCCCACGAATGGTGCGCCCGCAACCCGGTATACACGCCGTCGAACCCATCTCATGAGCTCCAAGTCCTCGTCAACGCCGGGCACATCACGCTAGAAGCCCCGCCCGGCCCCTTGAAACGCCACGTGTCCACGTTCCGGCGGACCTCTCCCACGACGTGGCGCGTGGGCACGCAGAAGAACCAGCAGGACGCCATCATCTTGTCCTCCGTGCCTCTGTATTTCGCATGCGCGGATAGCCCGCTGGTCACGGGCCGTTCCAAGACGACATATTTCCAAATCCACATCCATCGGATTCAGAATGCCAACTCGGGCATCGCGATAGGGTACGCCGCGAGACCGTACCCGCCCTGGAGGTTGCCCGGGTGGCACCGCGCGAGCCTCGGCGTGCACGGCGACGATGGACGACGGTTTGTCAATGACCCGTGGGGAGGGCGCGATTTCGTGGCGGCGTTCCGAGGAAACGAGACCATCGGGATCGGGATGGAGTTTAAGGCGCAGGAAGTAGCTGGTCGGAGGGTGAAGACTAGGGTGTTCGTGACGAGGGATGGGAGGGCCGATGACCGGTGGGGTTGGGAAATCGACGAGGAGAGGGACGAGCGAGACGAAGGCGTCGACGGCTTGATGGGCGAGGGGGATTTGTATGCTGCTATCGGAGTCTTCGGCGAAGTCGAGTTTGAGGTCACTTTCGGGGACAGCGTCAGGTAGAGGGAGGTATCTGGTAGTCACCCTGTCGCCACCGTAGCGGCTAGCCACATGCCACACCTCCTCTTCAAGCAAATAGCAGGAGGCGACAAAAGTAGAGGCATGCCTTATACTGATTCATGGAGACCACAGGGGGTAGACGTTTCGCGTGTGTGTCGCCTGGCCCGTGCGCGGGATGCCTTCTGTGTTCGGTTCGAGCGACGGTGCTCTTGTTCCGGTACCTGAGGTCAGGAGGAAGAACTGTAAAGGTTTAGAACGACGGTGCAGCTCAGATCTTCAAGGCCTTTCGACCGCTCTATACAATTAGCCACATGTGGCTCTGTCAAGAGCAGCCGAGTCAACCAGCTTCTTCGCGGCCCATCGAATCAGCGTGCATGCGAATGCATGGCACCAATGGAGGCCCAAAGCGCCACTGGGACACCCTGACGGCCGCATAACAACCTTCAGTATAGATTGTATGACCTGCTCTTAAGAAGCGAAACCTTGAGCAGATCAAGACTGTGGTCCGTCACTGCACATGTTTGCGCGCCTCATACCGGATATTCCGCTCTTCACCTTTTTTCGCCCGTGTCTGCGCCCGCCATTGCGCAATAGTTCCGGTTTGCAATTGACCGGCGCGGCACGGTTGGTCGCATAGGAATACGAGCGCAGTCATTAGATCGGTAAAGGGCACGTCTTAACGACTGAGGTTTTTCGTTTCGCAGATTCGATGGTTCGACCGTTCGACCGTTCGGGTTCGCTTTTGATAGTTCTGCGCCTGACGTTCTGTCAACTGCCATGCAGTCCCTGATGAGGGTTTGTGCCGCCATCCTTCACCACGGACTAGACAGAATGACGGAAGCTGTTCTGCACCTGGTGGTCGCGCAGGTACCGATCCCGCTGGAATAGAGGATTCGGCTTCTTGTGAGTGAGCCCGGCGTGAGCAGGAAGGGTCGCGGGGTTCGAATCTTCGGTAGGGAGAGGGCAGTCTATAATCGCGGTTTCCGAGAATGCGCAGGGCGCTCGCGTGAGATATCCAAGAGGTGGCATGCTGTGGAGGCAGGGAAGATCTGTTCGGCCCGTGTTACTTTGCGCAACGGGTTCTGAGACTTTAGCTTTGAGCATAGCTGTAGCATTGGAACTTCTGTCTCGCTAAATGTGGTTATGCTTCTATTATCAATTCTGTGGTCGAACAGGACGCAGATCCAGGCCTGCGCTGACCTGGTTACCCGCTACCATCTCTTTCTCCTCTCGGAAAGGTCTGGCGTACAAGCGGCGTTTTAGTGGAGCGGCAGGGAGGCGGGAGTAACCTTGCTAAACAATTAGTTCATCTGAGCGCTCTTCCCATGGAAAACCTTTATCTGGTCTCTGGAAGGCCATAACCTGTGTTGCCTGTGTTAACATTTCAGTCATGTTGCAATGAATGTGTCCGAGGGAACCGTTGTTACAGGAAAGAGCGAGGACAAGTCGAGAAGCCGGCCGCGATGGGGTTCGTCGAACATCTCTCAAGATCCCAAGCGCTACAGGTGGCCTACAAACGCAGCGAAAAAGGCTTCTGGAAGGCCTGTTAACGATCCGAGGCGGCGGCGTCATTGGTTCATAACGGTAGGGACGGCATGCTGCGAAGAGCAGGAAACGGAGGGAGTCGGCACGAAGCCGCCCCATCCTCGTAACCGCTTGTATAGACCTGGCACGTTGAACCGTGCGGTATACCTCCTCTTGACTGAGCCTGCAATGCCAACACATGCCTAAGCAGTTCCATTTCTGATCGACTAACCTTAATCGAAGGGAAATAGCAATTGGTAGGCTTGTTTGATGAATGTGTGAGAGAAAGCAAGGTTATTTTGTGCTGGAAGCGTGTCGCTCGAGAGAAATATGCAATGCGTCAGGAAAGATAGGGGTTCTGTATCCCGCAGTGGGTGTAAAAGCCGTTTCTACGGGAGTCATTTGTCGGGTCAGCATACGATATGGTCGCAGTTTTGACCTCCTCCCTACCAAAGCAGGGGGGAAATGCCGGAATTGAGCGAAATATCCATTCAGCGCTGGAATTTAGCGGCCGCTGTGTTTCATTTGTTGATCACCGGCTGCAGAGGAGGGCGAACTTCCCCCCGAGAGGAGGCAAATGGGGGCCTGTACACTAACACTCACTCAGGGCGCTTCCCTAGCATGACACATCGCCTCCACTGGATCCCATGGGGCGAGGTAGGCCGCTCTAGCAAAACGCTGAGCGAGCTTCGTGCAGTACACGCTCGAGCCGGATGGGAAATCCCGTGCACCCGGCGAGCTGCGACCTACAGATAGCACCCCAGCAGCTCAATTTGCTGAGGAAAAAAGGGAAGAGAAGGCAGGAGCTTGCGCCGGCCAGACCGAGTACCGCTGGGGTCAAGTAGTTCTTGGGTGGGCGGACAGGCAAACAAACATCAGACAACGTAAGCGCAATCCGTAGATTATGATGGTCACACCAGATCAACGGGCGCATCCCTGCTTCGAGCCTGCTGTGTCGGTCGCTGCTGCTGTTCCACGGGCCGGGATTCGGGCTTTCAAAGTCGCACCTGTTCATCTTCCCACAACTCCGGCTCCGCAATGTGCAGACCCAATGATAGCGGCAGAAAATTTGACTGCCGGCAGGCTTCGGTGAAAACCAAGCTTGGGAACGGCCGGGTGGCGAGAAACGCCCAAGGTAGTCTCCCAGCAGGATGGTCGCCAAGAACTGACGACGTCCCCCAACGCCGGTCTTCTAAGCGATGTTATTTGCCGGCAGATCAGAGACTTGTAGTCGGTCGTTAGCCAGTAGGAGCGCCTGCCCGAAGAGGATCTCTTGCCATACCCTAGCGTTGGCTGCAAGTAACCCACCAGAGGTTCCAGACTCGTTACCAAACCTTCCCGAATGACTTGCATGACACGATTCTTGCAGCGCGGGCGATCCGTGCAACAACGCACAGCATAATGCAGGAACAAGCAGGTGTCTTTTTTAAGAAATGGCGTCAGGCCACGCCCGTCACGGATGTGCCATGTGACCAGTGATATCAGCGGCCAGTGGGGGTTTTTGGCGGCACGGCTGAATTTGGTCGAAGCGTGGGACTTGGTGATATTCGGCAAGGACGGAAACGGGAGCGTGTCATCAGATGTGGCATCTACACGTCCTGTGAGACTTGGGTGACGCGAGCTAGCGAAGTCGTTAGCTACACATTCTCATTGTCCAGCCGCAGGTCATACGGAAGTCCCAGTGGGCTGCGCAGTTGTCGAGGTCTGTGGCGACTCGACTCGATTCACACCCTTATATCGTAGTGCGTAGAATGCGGGTTTCTAGGCGTGACACCTTGACTGTGGAGGCATTTTTATGATGTAGGTTGGATCAGAGTTGATTAGGGTGGGAGGGTCTCGCACTTGAGTGACAGGTTTGGCATCCAGGTCCGTGCTTTTTGACAATCTGGGGAAGACGATCTCGCTTCGGCCCGCACAAATGCACGTAATAGATCTGTGCACTGGAGTGTAAGATCAGAGCCCTGGGTGGTTGTCGCTTCACCGCCCATCTTGCGTCAGACCACGAGGCAGCAGTCGGAAGCCACAATGGCGGTGAAGCGCTGACCTTATCGGCTCGATCCTTGCATGAACGAGAGATCGCAGATCATCCAGCATGCCAATACTAGCGCACTCCAATGCTGGTGACTTGAGAGATCATGGACCTGTCGACTGATGTGAGGAAAATGTACGAGTGCAATACGAGTTGGCAAGGGAGAAGTGATTTTTTTCAGGATTGCATTGAGGCCGGGGTGAGGTGGGATTGAGCGACCTCCAGGGACGTCCGAAGCGGCGTAGTGGCCAACGTCATCGCCAAGACATTCTCATTGCCTCTTTGTTGTGTTACTCCAGCGAACAACACACGTTTTCATGTCAATAATGCTATCAACTCTTTCTGGTGACGGCTTCAGGCACACAAGTCAGCTCTGGCACACGGCGAAGATCGCTCAGGCACGATTGGCAGCCCCGCGCTGAGACTTGTTTAGGGCGCTTGGGTACCAGTCTGCATCCCAATGCACTTGAACCGCGCTGGCTTCGGGGGGAAGTCCAGCCCTTGCTTCCGGTGAACGTGAAAGCTCTGCAACTTCATTCGTAGCTGTTCGACGTCTTGGAACTCGAGACATTTGTCAATGGCTGGAGGCACGACGTGTACATTCTCGAAAGAGCGATTTTTCCACCCCCCTATCCTGAGAGTCGATTGGAGAATGCGTGTACAAGTACTCAACCATGTTTAGACATGTGGACATAAAGAAGAAATCCAGTGACGCCCCATCCCAGGAGTCGTGCACGTATATCGTCATTATCCCATCATCTATCAACAGTAATACGAACAGCGGAGCACGCCGACTGGGTTATACAGGTGGTAAGAAGTCGTTGATCTTACGGAACGGCCATTCGTGCGGTGTATGTAATGCTCGTTGGCTCTGGAGATGGAGATCGAGATGTCCCACAGGTACAGATGCCAAAATGAGCAAAGACATCGCCTCAATTCAAGCGCATATCGGTTCGACATCGTGCACTGTTTCTGCCGGCATTTCCATTCTGCTCGGGCCAACAAGCAACTCGTCAGCTCGTGAATGGGAAATATTGCCCAGAGACGGCAGCATAGAGCACATGCTCGTATATGCGGGTTCGCGTACAGCGCAGACTCGTGATGTCGGCGTTCATGCGATTACAGAACTGCGGATGAAGGGGAAGCGCCCGTCAGACGAGGATGAAAGATGTCAGCATCATGTAGGAAGCAGCTAACGTGCGAGATTTTGTTGACGAGGTGAGATGCCGGACGCAGTTAATGCTCCATTTCAAAAAGGGAGGCGTTGAAAATTCTCCAACTTTTGTCTTGGTGAGGAAGCTGTCGACCAGCCTTCGGAGCCTTTCTCCAGGAAACGATGAATCTACAGTACGTGGCCGCTGCGTAGCGTTACCTAGTAACTAATAGATCATCTCTTGTCGTCAGAACCAACAACGATAGGCGCTATTTCTGGCTATGCAACCAACTCGGGGGCTGTCGCTCATGCATTATGGGCCCAGTGCAGTGTCAATTTTTCGTGTAGGGAGACATCACGCTTACGTTAGTTTCCACTATCTGTCATTGCCGCATGTTGAAAGACGGTTCAGCGACCGCAAGGTCTTACTCTTGCACCTGTGTCGCATGGTTCTCCCGTGAGAACCCGTGGATTTCTGGAGACAGCTGCGAGATCAGAGTAAGGAACGGCCACAGGCTGATGGACTCGGGATTCGAGCACACGCGAGTCGGCCGGTATGGTAAGAATAGGCAGCTGAGAAAAGCCGCTGAGCGATAAGCTGAACTCGAACATGCAAGACGCACTCACAAGAGGCAAGGTTGATCGTCGCTTGACACTTGGACATGACAGGCGGCACATTGCGCGATGGTCGGAGGCGTTGTGGGGGGCGATGACACCAAGTGGGCCTAATGCAGCCGTCAATGCAGACGCCACCAGGCCTTATGCACCACGCCCTCCATCTGTCCTCGCTAAGCATGGATGAGCCTGGGTCGGGGCTTCGGCCAATCCGACAGAAGTGACATTGAAAGCGCGTCCACCGCTCGTGGGCCATTCGAGGATCCGTCTGCCTTCAAGTCAGATATTGCAGCTAACGTGTCTGTATTGACTCAGTTCTCTACCCTTCAGTGGCGTGATCGCTGGAATCAGCGGGCTCTCGACACGACTGTGCCTGTTGCCTTTTGCTGGACCAGACCGTGCAGGTCAACCAAGATTCACCCGTTCTCGCCAGAACCCGCTCACGGCGAGCCTGGAGCTGGTGGCGTCCGACACGCCAAACAGGTTAGAAATCTCTATCTCCGTCTCCACTGCTGTTCTGGAGCGGCACAAGATAATAATCCTGGAGGAGACAGTGGTCGGCTCTATGACTTCAGAAAGCTATTTTACTCTTGGTGGCTCTACCCCGAATCGTCCACGGAGCCTCTCAATGTGTGCACCAACACGGTCCTAGGGTCCAATGATGCGGACCTACAAGTTGCATCGCATGAGACCATTCCACATGAAAGCTGGAAGCGTTGGGGTGTCATTCTCCGAGTTTGTCAGCCAGGACCGTAAATGCTGCGCTTCAACCTATTAACCACTGGCTTTAACGACATCGCTACTTCTCTTGGGAGATGTTGGAGCTTGAGAAGGATTGTCATCTTGTCAGTTGAACCCGGAACACAAATCCACTTGTTTCACAGTCTTGGACGAAGGCGAAGGCTATCGTTGCGGCTGCAGCCAGAGGCGACGGCCGCGCGATTTGCATGGGCAATTGACGTTAGCACCGTCAGATAGCACTGCGGTTGATTCCGTGCTGAGTCGGAGCACGCATTACGCCATCTGGGGCAGCGGGCCACGACAAAGCACAGACCCTCGCGCTCCTGGCGCTGCGTTAATGCATAGTTCCATTCTTGTCTAGACCCTTGCTGGCTCGAAAAATTGAGGAGTCGATTCGTGGTGATTGAGTTTTTCAGAAATGTCATATGCGGGATGCTTTTGTCGCCGATCAGATCTGGTGATCCGCCCAACAGCTACAAGGTCTTCAGCATGCTTTGTTTCAGTGCCAGCCACCCTCAGGTCTTTTCTCCAGGCCTTGGTAGTCAGCGCCCGGCCATCGAAAATGCAGTAAACTTTTGAGCATGGAGCTTGGACCGTGGGAGCAAGACACAAGACGCAAGCGAGGGAGGGTCGCAATTGGTGGAGTTGTAGCCGTGAAATGGCCGCTACTGCTGCCACTGGTCGGCGAGCACAATGAGCCAAATCGAGGAGAAAGGCGATGGTGTGGGGCGAGGCATGCGAAAGCGGGTCGAGGGCCGAGGATGGCACTGGAATGACTGCATTATTGACAGCACGAACCACGAGAAAGATAGGCTGCCTTTGAGTCGTGCATGACGCTCTACGAGTACGCTGGAGCGACAGCGCAGTAACGTTGAAGAGGTGGACTGCGAAGGCCGTCTGCTGTTGGCTTATCAACGCCACTTCTATCGTGGTCTATGGCAGTTCGAGTTTAGCAAGAAGCTGCGCTTGCGGCCAAGGGTCGTTTTTTGCTTTGGTCAAATTGGCTCCAGAAATTGAGGGGATTGTCAAGTTGATGCGGAGCAGACGGCGAATCGACATAACTAGGCAATGAAGGGTGGATATCAGGTGGAGACTTCGTTTTCGTGATGGCGGCAACAAGATGGAAACCGCCGGTTGAAGGACTCCGAATTACTGTATCGTGTTGGGGAAAAGGACATATGACTGCAGTGGTCGAGACTTTGTGGTGTGATGAAGCACCCAACAATCCTAGACAAGTAGTCAGCTGGCGCAGTCCCGTCGCAAGCTGACCACGACTTGACCTAGCACTTGACGCGAAAGAGATTTGTTTCACGGAGATCGGGAGCTCAGATCGTGCAAGTCGTCGTCCCCAAGCTTGGGGCACGAGGAAGCTGAAGTGTCTCGGCCTCCGCCCGTGCTCGGAAGTCGAGGACGGAACATCTGCGGGAAGAGGCCTTTCTCGAAGGGCTGATTCGGCCTTCACGGCGCCCTCACGCCTGCATGACCACCAGCAATCTTGACTTGTGCGCTGTGGCGCCGTATGTACTGCGTCGGCCATTAAGGGCCGTTGATTCGCTTTCCCTGCTTCTACAATGTCGCGTCTTGACGGGTGCTTGTTTCAAAAGGATACCTGCAGCGGGCCAGACGAATCCTCATTTCAGCAGGCGTCCCACCAGCATGTGATGTCCGCGAGGTGGAAGTGAGGTAGGTACCTTTGGTAGGCTGAGCATGAATGACAGCGGAGGGAATGCGCCCGCGCACAGTTCGGTGTAATCGGCGGCAGACGCCTGGGGGCCTCTTACTGCTTGGTGCTGTCGTAGCCGCTCAGGTTAATTGACACCTTAGGCGAGGCGGCGCTTGGGTTGCAGATGACCATGAGCTGACTAGAGACAGTGGACAGCCGTTGAGGCAGCCAAATCATCTAACTTAGGCTTTGCCGTCTCTTCGGCACCTGGCTAATAGGGCTCGCCATTCTACCTCCGTCAGTCCTGAAACTCCTCCCTCGGGGGCATTGACCCGTGGATTCGATGGAAATGGAGTTTTGATTTTCGATCGTTCGATGGGAACTGCCGATATGGTGTAATATCAGGGCCCTTGGGGGAAAGATCTACAGGTCATCGATAATCCACATTGCCTTGAGAAAACCAGTTCACAGTCAAACGAAAATGCCGAGCGGGAATCACAAGTCCATTGCAGTACCTCGTACGGCTACACGGTGTAATACTTGTTAGGCTAGGGACCTGCTACCCCAAGGATCGAAGATGGCCGCCCGTAGGCGTACCAATAATGCCCAGACCCATGTCCCTGTCCTTGTCCGCGTCTTGCTCGTGCTCGTGCTCACAGTCGCTCTAAACCCTGTCACCCGTACCCTAGTCCAAGCCACCCACCCGAGGCCCCAATCAATCCTCGGGCTGGCGCAACAACCCCTCGGTCGGTTGACTGCCCCTCCATCCACATCGACATGCTATTCCTGCAGGTGTGCACTCAACACACAATCTGCAGCCGCCATGCCACAGATCCAATCACCACCCCGGCCCTCGAGTCCGCATACACTTATGCGGCTAACGAACTTGCAATTGACGCTCATCACAAGCTGCCCTTCTTGATCTGGGGTGTTTAAGCCGAAAACAATTCCTCACCTCATGCGAACTGCGAACTCATGCAAGCTCACGTTTGCGGTTTCGAGGTGCACACCTGCGGGATTACAGGGCGTCTTTGCAGCAGCCAATACTGCAACACTGCCTCTGACTTGTACTTCACATCTGATCTCCTTCACCACGGAGGCTGCGTTCACTGTTCCCTTGCCTTAGTTTCCGCGCCTTCCCCATATTTTATTTGAGTCGTCCACCTGCCTGGACACGATCTCTTCTTCTTGTTCCCTCATTATCCTCCATCCTCCATGTCCTCGCAATAATTCTGCCTGTCTTTGCTTGTCCCGTCTTCAGGGTCTTTATTGAGTGGGTTGACCGCTCTTACAATCGTTATTGTTCAAGTGTGTCAAAGGTGTCCCAGTGACACGAGACCAGACAAGCAGCTGCAAGCATGGACTCGACCGCGTGGTTCAAAATCTTTGTCTGCTATTTGTGAGCCCTCTCCAGCTGATTTTCCTTGGTGATATCTGGCTCTTGGCAGACGGACTGACTGAACCAGCTTCTACCGCTATTTCCGCCTAGTTGTGAACTTGTGGGCTTTCTGGACTTTCAAGCCAATCCCGATACCAGAAAATCCCACTCTCCGACCTTCAGATGTCACGGTCATTTTGCCAACACTGGATGGTGAAGGGGAGGAACTGGAGCGAACCATTGCCTCAATCTTGCAGAACAAGCCCAAAGAGATCATTCTAGTCACCATCGACGAGAACATGCACAAGGCGGAGCGGACCATGAACAAGATGCCGGCATCGATCTTTAAACGAATTCGTTGCATGTCTGTCAAGCACGCCAACAAGCGGCGCCAGATGGCCAGAGCTATTCCGGAAGTCACCACGGAGATTATAGTCTTCGCCGACGACGACGTTACCTGGCCCGTGCGGACCCTGCAGTGGATGCTGGCCCCATTTGAAGACAAAAAGTATGGTGGTGTAGTCACCTGCCAACGCTTGAGGCGAGCCGAGAATCCGACCTTTTCTCAGCGGATCTATGGGTTCTTGGGGGCGCTCTACCTGGAGCGTCGTAACTTTGACTGTGCTGCCACCACGCACATGGACGGTGGTGTGCCTTGCTTGTCAGGCCGCACCTGTGCTTACCGCACAAGCATCTTGCAGGACGTCAATTTCACCAATGGCTTCACAAATGAAAAGTGGTGGTTTGGCCAATTTCAGTTGAATGCAGACGACGACAACTTTTTGACTCGCTGGATGGTCTCGCACCAGCACGAGACTTACATGCAGTATCATCCAGAGTGCGAGGTGCTCACCACACTTGAAGACAACCCCAAATTCCTCAAGCAGTGTCTGCGCTGGGCACGCAGCAATTGGCGCAGTAACATCACCAGCATGTTCACTGAACGGGATATCTGGCGGTAAGTTTGAAATTGTTCTCTCCCCGATCTCCCGACGCATCCTTTTCCCCTCGGCCCCCCGAAGTTCTTGGCACTGACGATCTGCGCCCGTTCTAGCCAGCAACCATGGAGTGCCTACGCAGTCCACATGACGACCTTGATGCCGCCTGCAATCATTGGGGACGGCCTGCTATGGTTGTTTCTCTGGCTTGGCACCTGGGACTGGCCGGCCGATCAAGCTCAAATTGCCCGCCTTGCCTTCCTTGCGTGGATGACTTTCTCCAAATTCATCAAGCTGGTCACACACTTCATCCGGTACCCTGTCGACGTCTTCCTGTGGCCTGTGTCTGTCCTGTTTGGCTGGTTCCATGGCCTCATCAAAGTGTACGCGGCGCTGACGCTCAGTGTGGTAAGTCGAAAACAGGACGTTGCGTCTCTCGAGCAGAACTAACCATTGCCAAACAGACCACATGGGGCAGCCGTGCCAACGCCGATGCCAGCGACTCCAGTAGGATGATCCGCCAGAGACGAGCACATTTCCAGGACCTTGTGGACGAGAAGATGCAGGAGAAGCTCCTCCCTAATGACGAAATGAGAACCTACGACCACGACACGAAACACTTCCAACCCCCCTCTGCATAATTCCTAGCACGCATTATCCTCTCGTTGCTGAACTCATTTCACAGTCCTCTCAGGCATGCAGGACACCCATTACGACTCCAGGTTTTACGGTCGGCACTCTGTTTTCCTTCTGCAAAAGCACCACTTTCATTCAAAAAGTTCAACCGGGGGGATTACCAAAATTGAGGTCTAAAAGGACGGCAGACAAGAGGGTGGGCGGCTTTCTCTTCACATCGAACCATAAAAGCTCAGCACTTTATTTCATTCCCTCTCTATGTCCAAGCTCGGGCCACGGCAGGGGTTTTCACAACAACGACGCCTGAAACGCTCCTTTGCCGGAACCAAGACACTTTCTCGTCTTCACGACCGGTTCGAACCCCGACAAGGACCTAGAAAGAGGGCTTTCTGAGGTCTTTGGATCTTGCGGTAGCATAGCATGGAGAGTTGGAGTTTTTCTTTTACAGGCTCAATTGTACATAGCGTCTTTTGCGATTTGACACGGGAAATGAGGGCTTGAACTCGGCTGGACAGAACGACATTGGGTGGCGGACTCTAATTCTTACGCTCCTGAACTACACATGGGTTGGGCTACGACGAGATGAAGGCTTTCATGGGACATGGATTCTTTGCGGCATATGACATGGCATGGCATTCTTTTACGAAAGACTTGAGGGCGAGGAGCGAGAGCGAGTTTGGACATGGTCATTTTCCTCCACCATGGATCACGAGAGACGATCAGACTGGGCGGTTAATAGTGCTTTCGAGGTTTGTCAATGCTTTCACATCAATATGTGCTTCGGAGTCTCGACTTTCTAGCGCCAAGTGACACCTGCGTGAGTTGAATGGCACCCTTGCTGCTGCTGAGTCCTGACGAGCTCTTTTAGCCGGTTTTCGTAGGCAATGTTCCACCATGTGGCGCCAGAGAGGAGCCGGTGGGTGTATCAGGTGGGTGGGTGCACGCGTCAAATTCTGGTTACTGACATGAGGAAAAAAGCCAGATCCGACCTACCGCCGTGTTCTCGGCGAGAATGTTTGATTTTTGTGAGCGTCATCGACTTCCCGATCCACCGGCGTCACGTTCGCGAGATGAAACTTCAGTGAGGCCGCAGCGAGAGTGAGATGAGGACTGAAGGGCTCGTGACTTCGGGTGCTGCCGCACGGTGAGCCATCCTGGAATACGAATTAATGCCGCTGACTGCGCTGACATGGCTTTGACATGTTGTGGAATTGCTGTCCTGCGGCTTATGATGTGTGTGCGTGCGTATGGTTGACTATCCTTTCAGCCTCGTCCTCGTCGCCGATCTGGATCAACCGAGATGTCCGATGCGCGGAACCCCATCTGAGATTGCTATGGCGATCTTGAAATCTGTCGTCCTGAGCGAGGAGCACTCTTATCGCTCGATGTCCGTGCAGCTCGTATTCACTAGGCATTGTTGCCGCTGCTGTGTAACCGTGGCGCACGGAGCAGGCATGGGCAGGCATGGGTCGGGATGTTGTTGATCTGTGCGTTGTCAACCCGGGGATGGAAATGCTGCTGTGTCACCGTGGCTTCTGACGCCATTTGCTCGAGGCCGAAGTCCCAGCGGAGAATGCGGACGGGCCATGCTGATCTGTGTGACGTGGGGCGTTTTCTCGGGTTGAAAACCTATCGACTCGTGGCTGCAGACAGGCTGAGGAGGAACTTGTGTGAGCACATGCGTACGTCCGTGCGTGCGTGCGTGCGTGTGTGCGTGCTTGCCGCTGCGTTATTCAGGCGTTAGGATCTAGGATGATGGCAAGGTGCCGGGCTCTTTGGGCGCTGGGCCCGAATCGAGGAGGACTGCGACCGTAGAACCCAAGAATGCGAGGCTCGCGTACTTCCAGTGAGGGACGTACAACATGACGCAGTGCTGATTCGGCGTGCCCACAGCTACGGCTTCTGGTGCTTTTGCTTCGCTTCGAGGCTTCGTGACCCTTCTTACCAATCGCCTATTCCCAGCTCTAAGTGTACACATCGTACGGGACACACGCCAGCTGTTCATGCGCTTTGCAGGCTCGGGTTGTGCGAAGAGCCCTGTCTACTTCCGTAGGCGAGGATAACTGCCCGACGCTTGCGTGGCCGGCAGACACATGCGGGAGTATATTGGACGCTGAAATATGGCGGGCGGATTTTGTGCACAGCGACTGTGGTGGCGTTACCGGAAGGAACTTCAATCCCGGGCGTCTGTGACGTGTGTTCGGTCAAATGGCCAGGAGTCCTTCCCCTGCCGTCCATTCAGCCATGTCTCGCACATTGTGACGAAGCTGGAGGATGTGGTGGAAGGTGATAGCGCGCACGATTCTGCCGCGGACGTTTTGGAGGGAGTTGAGCAAAGCGCTTTCATGCCTCATGTCAGACCTGGCAAGACACCTGGCCCAAAGTCATTGGCATGGGGCCATGCAATGGTTGCCCAGTACCGAGTAAGTGATAGCCCGAGTGTGGCTTGCAGGTGAGGCCATTAGACGTGGCCTGTGCTCTCCTCTAGTGGGTACCTCCTATCACAGAAGGGAGCTTCGAATCGTCCAGGCGGACCGCCTACCTGATTGCTTCACGATCGCCCAGCACTAGATGTGGAACCTGAGCACATGAAGATCGTACATTGCCACAGCGAGTTGGACGAGGTTTGTGACATACCCACGGCCAGTGACTCCGACAAGCTCAAATGCATCTCGCTGGAACTGGACCTGAAGGGGAAACTGGGCCTAGAGCTGAGCTGTGTTGTTGGCTGGCCATGTGGGCGAGGATGGCATGGGACGAAACCTCCTTTCCTTTCACAGTCCGAACCCCTTTCACGATTCCGGATTCCCCTCCCAGGATCCATTCAGGAACATTCATGCGTTTCCAAACCTTCTCGGCACGGCCTGGAGCGTTGTTAGCTTTTGAGGAACTCATTATGCACCGCTGCCACGACGTTCGAGACCTTGCGAGTATTTCTGATCCCAATCACTTAGCGACTTCCTTGTAGATTGCGCCATGATTCGCTCTCCGTTCACTTCCGCATTGGATCTAGCCGGGTTGGCAACAGCCTCGAACGCAAACGCAACGGCACTACTGCTGTGCAACATCTGCACACATCCCTGCTCAGACAGGCTCTCAACGTTGAGTCTTGTCTGACCATCTGCTTCGGGACGGCTCGGGGCTGTTGCCTCCTTTATACCCGGCCTGCCCCAACCAATGCGGCAGGCTCGTGTAACATAGACGCCCTCTGAAATACCCCAGGTCTCCGGCGCCGACGTCGGCGCCGATCTGTGCGAGCCCGAACCAACCGCACGAGAGAAGCGGTTACTTGGTAATGGTATCTTTGTGTTCCGATATGCTCACTCTCGTGCTCGCACCCAGAAATATGCAAGGCTGTGGCATTACGTGCATGGCCTGTGGAGCCATCAACACCCAGAAAGAGTTCCAGAGCAGACTCAGGTAGAAAAATGCCTGACACGTGAACTCCTCAAAGGCTGAAATCTCAAATCACCTGAGCACCAGGCCATGTATTCTGCTGCTCTGGGGTAGGCCTCGTCCCGGCGTGGGCCGCATTCGAGCTTGGACACCTTTGCACAGTCAGCGACGAATACAAGCCAGTCTTACACGCGACATATACTGAGTACCTGCTTGGAAAAGATTGCACCTGCATCACCCCCCTGCACGTCTACAAAACAAGCTTCGGACTATCGCATGCCGACCTCCTCGCCTACATGCGCCGTGCTAGTCCTTGTCGTTGCGGGCCTCAAGCAGGTCGCAGCAGTCATCTCTTCTCAGCTTATCAGCATGACATGTCGGTATCTGGAGGCCTAGCGCAACTTGCTGACTCGAAGTGGTCTTGTGCCTTTGTTGTTGGATTGCGCAATACGAGGGATCACACGATCTCACTGTGCCATGTAGTTTGAGGGCACATTCGTCCACTAACCCCCAGAAGAAAGCGAAGCCACCGCCTTTGCTGTCGATCTCTATCCAGTCTTTTCCATGGCGCTGAGACTGAGAGCCGCCGGAAAGCCACCGAAAGGCCACGTCCGCAGCGGATCAGGTTGCTGTACAACCGAGCTGCACCTGCACGTTAGTCGGCCAAGGATGCTGCGGCCTGAAAGATTTGGCAACAAGTTCAGCAAAGGCAAGCGCGGCGACAGCATCGGTGCTTGAGATACAGCTGCCAGTTTAGGTCATGACTTCCCTCTGAGAACGCCTCCAGTCTTGCTGACGGCAGAAGTCCGATGAGCGGCACAAGTACCTACACAGTCGGTGACAAGTACGACGCCCGCGGGTTGCGCCAAGCTCCTGGCCTGCATCGAGGTGAAGCCACGAGCGACGCTCCACGGCCATGATGTGGCCTGTTGGCTGGTCTTCAACGACGCGTGTGCACGTCTGATTATGACTATCATCAAGACGACTCTGGCGAGCGGCAAATGCGTTTTGCAGAGCAGACCAGAGCAAGAAATGGGGAAGCTCAACATGATCTACGTACTGCGTACCCGGGCGATCGCCTCCAAACCTCCTCGCTGAAACTAGCGCTGTCTGACAACCGTCCCATGCCCCGTGCCGGCTACAAGTCTTGGTGTCAGACAGCGCAGCATTGAGCCGCGGTCTGACGAGAGAAATGCTCGTAGTTGCCGCTCTAGGCCAACAAGCTCGACCGTCTGACAGACGCTTTTCGCGTCACACAAATGAGCTTTTTCATCTCTTCGACTCCTTCAAGGTAGACAGTAATTAATTAAGCAGTCAACGGCGAGATACCTTCGTTCATCATCGTGTGGCCCTGCGTGTCTTGATTTCAGCAAACGCCTGTAGCTGTGTCATACCCACATCATCAGAACGATAATCATACTGCCGGACCGTCATCCTCGGGGGCTCCCGCGTCTTCTCGAGCCTCGCATTTTATCAAGAGGACGCGCAGCTCAGAAAGTACGTGCTGGGTTATGCCTTGGCGACGAGGCCGGTGGAATGCAACAATGCTCTGGCCGCAAGGTGGCAGAGGGCGCAACCAGCCCTCCACATTCCGTGTCTCGAACAACTACATACTCAAGTCTGAGACTTCTCCGTCCAGCACTCGGTTGGCATGAGAGTGTCTGGGAGCTGCTCGCCATGTGTGTATTCAAGTTATAAGTCCAAGTCGTTCATTTCAAGAAGTATCGGTCCGTCATCAATCATTCAATGGCTGTAATGTTCAGGTTACTCACCCTCTTTTCATTCACCGTGTTTATTAGTTCCGTCTTCGCATCGGCTCCATCTCAGGACTGGGAGCAGGTTGCTGCCACCTTGCGCAGCACCGTGGAAGTCCTCCAGCTGGCTCACAAGCAATACCTAGCGCAAACGACAAACCCGCACTTCAGACGAGACTCGACTTTTCGAACCGGTCCGGCAGGCTACTGGCAACCTCTGGCTGCCAACAAACGTCTCGATGCCTCCGATGACTTCTCCGGTCAGCTGCACGACCTGATCAATGAGATCGGAAGCGCCGTGCAACAGCTCATCGAGTTGCTGGCTTCACAGTTCGACAACATCGGAGGGCTACTAACCAGCACCACCGCCTCTTCAATCCCAGCTGCCTCCACCACTACACCTCAACCATCGGTACTGCCCATAACGAACCTAAACACGCCTCCCGCAGCGACTACTGCCTCCCGAAGCCTTGTTCCCGATCGCCCTTTACATACATCGTCGACATCCTCTCGACCATCAGCAACTTACACGTTCAACCCTCGTGCTACCGACCTTAACGTCGTGTACTACTCCCAAACTGACCTCACGCCCGTAATCTCTCTGACGCAAGTATGCGACGACCCTGCAATCGACATCGTCATCCTGGCCTTTGTCACGCACCTCGTCTCCAATGGCGGCTATCCAGCAATGAACATGGCGTCGAATTGCTGGGCTCCTAATGCGGCCCAACAAGCAGCCGGAGCGACGGGCCTTCTGGACTGCGTGGGCGACGGCTTCGCCAGCAAGATTGCGCAGTGTCAACAGCGTGGCAAAAAAGTCATGCTCAGTCTGGGCGGGTCGGTAGGAGACTTGTCCATGGGCAGCGCCGCCCAGGCCGAGCAAGTTGCCAACACAATCTGGGATCTATTCCTGGGCGGGACAAATCCAACGACCGCACCCTTGAGACCATATGGCACCGTCGTCCTGGACGGCATAGACATTGGTATTATTTGGCCCGCCGCACCCCTTCCCTTACTTTTTCTGAACTAATTCGCTCTCTTTTCACCACAGACAACGAATCCCCTTCGGGCTCAACCTACCTTCCGACCCTAGCCCGCACCCTCCGCCAGCTAATGTCCACGGCTCCGAAACCGTACTATCTGTCAGTCGCGCCGCAATGTCCACGCCCAGACGCCTCGGTCCCGGTCCCCGCCCTGCTGCCCTACATCGACTTCTTCGCCGTACAATTCTACAACAACCCATCCTGCTAGCTGGGCGCATCCACCGTCCCGAACGATGGCTTCTTCTCCTCCTTGCAGGACTGGTCCAATGACCTCCTCGCCCTCGGGTCTCTGGTCTCGGGTTCTCGAGTCATGAGGTCTTTGGGCTTCCAGAACATCAACAACGGCGTGGACTCTCCGAGACTGTTGATCGGCACGCCTGCCTTTGCGGGGGCAGGGTCCGGATACGTTGATGTCCCGACGTACAAGACCATGATGCAGCGCGTGAGGGAGCTGGGTCTGCCAAACCTAGCGGGCGCGATGTTCTGGGACGGGGCGTACCAGGAGATTAGTGCGACGACATTGGGAAATGACGGGATGAACGCCACTTTTGCGGAAGTCGTCAAGCAGGTCTTTGCATAGTGCCGGCATCGGCGTGGGCGTTGGCTTGAGCATTGAAGGTTCAGGGGGAGTGCGAGTACGTTTGAGGAGGGTGGCAGAAGCATGGAGGTGGGTGGCGAGAAGAGAAAGCAGCCGGGACGGGAATTGGGGCACTGGTGTGGCGTTTTCGAACAGTACAAGATGAATCGAGCAGTGGCGAAAAACAAAAAGCGAAACGGAAATACGCCAACAGGAGATGGAAGGGGAGGTACCCAGGTAGGTATGTTCTCGAATTCGGGACTTGAGAGCGTTACAAGCTAGTCTATTTACCTTTATTTCGCTCTGGACGGTTGGACGGTCAATTGGATGGTCAGTCAATTGAATGGACGGAAGGACGGATCAGCGACAGTAGCCTTCCCAGGCAGGTAATTCATAATCTCTTACTGCAGTTGCTTGATTACGGCGCTTTAGTACGGCACGACGACGAATTCGCAGCACCGTGAAGTACTTCCACTTTCATTCTCAGTGGTGCTCAGCTGGACAGATCGATGAGCGTGACGATGGCTCGGTTAATTACTGACTGGCAAACTACTGTAGCTAGCAGTAGCTAGCAGCGACAGTAATCATCTAATGTACAAGACGGAGTGTCTTGATGACCAGGGCGGTGGGATCAATCGGCAATAGCGGACGAGACTGGCAAATCGGCAACGGGGATACGAAATACCAACAACCATGCCCTACGGCCCTGTCTCGGCAAGGTGTGCCATGGCGGCCGTGGCTAGAGGCAGACGAGCGATAGAACGGTAGCTTGATAGTACTAGTATTTGAGCTACATACTTTACACTCGGTGATAGTTCTCCTTGGTCACCCGGGTGAGCTAATGAGCGTATGTCTGACCCCATCTCCAGACTTTCCTTCCATGATTCCACCACTGTTGACTCCACCAATAAACCAGCCGACCGAACCAACTGACTACATAGTAGTACTGATTGACTTGATTGCCGGACCGAGCAGTCGGATATGCCTGCCACTCACTCATTCACTCAATCAATCAACATTGATTTTGACGTGTTCGTACTCTCCCTCGTCCTCTCCCTCGTCTTCCTCCGCCGCGTCAACCTCAGAACCATCGCGCTCCCAGTCGCTCATGTTGTCGTCGTCGTGTCCGGCCTCGTGTGCTGCCTTCTCCTCTGAGGCTCCACGTTGGCTCTCCTCTTCCTTTGCGAGTTTACTTTCCGCAGGTTCGTCGAGCTGGTAGCGTGGAAGAGTTTCAGCAGTGGGGTCAGGATGGGTATGCGGATACTCGAACCCGATGGTCTCGGAACGGTCGTCTCTCTCCCTGTCTCTGATTGTTTCGTCCTCTGCCCCACGCTGTTTGCCCTTGCCTTTGGCTTCGACTTCAGCTTCGGCCGTCTCCCTGGGATTGCGTTGCTGTGGTGCTGCTGTGCCGTCGTACATGTCCCCGTCCTCGTCCGCGTCAAAGAGAAGATCATTCTGCTTCTCCTGCGTGTACCTGTCACGTCCGTCCGCTGAGACAGCGGGAGGAGAAGACGGGCTTGAATCCACGTGGACCTCCTTCTTCGCGAACCGCTTCTCCACCTTGGGGACACGCACGACAAGGACCCCGTCGACCATCTTTGCCGAGATGCCCTCGACGTCCACGGCAGCCGGGGCCTTGGTCGTGCCCAGACGGATAGTCTTCTCGAAGACGCCGGTCTCGCGCTTCCGACCGTCCACAACCAGGCGGGACATCATCTCCTCATCCACGCCCGGTCGGTGGACCACGCCCGCGATGCGGAGGACCGAGTGTTCGCCATCCCAGTCGACGCCGAGGTCGGACTTCTTGGCCCCAGGAAGGGAGACGTGCACAGTATATTCTTGGGGCGAGTCGAAGATGTCGGTTCGGGGCTCGAAGTCTCTATCGGCGGAGCGGGAATGCTTCTGGCCAACGCTGAGGCCGAGTCCTAGACCCTCCGCCGCGGAGGTGAGGTCCACACCGAGACGTTCCCCCAGGTTGGTTAAAAACGAGGGCAGGTCAAAACCCGATGCGCCACCAGCAAAAGGACCAGAGCGTGGTGGCGAACGGGCATGGGCTCCATGAGGTTCATGATGGGGATGATGTCCATGAGGTCCATGACGGGGATGATGCCCAAAGCGGCCTCTATGTGGGCCGCCACGACCACGGAAACCCGGATGAGGTCCAAGTCCATGGCCGTGATCTCTGCTTTCGCCTTGGCCTTCATGTTCTTCTTGACCCGGGCCGCTGGGACGGCCAAAAGGCCCATGAGGGCCGAAGGGGAAGTTGGGACCAAATAGGAAGGGAGGGGGACCAAACGGCGGGCCTCCGCGGCGACCCCATGGGGCGCCATTTTCGAAGCCGCGTCTGTGTCCATGGCAGCCTCGTTTGCCGCGGTGGCGATCTTCGCTGCCGTCGTTGTCGCCGTCGTGCTTCTCTTTGTTGGGGGTCTCGTCGAAGGCGTGGGCGAACCGACCACGTCCGCGGAACGGCATATCCCTAGGGTGGCCGGGTCGGACAGTCGCGGGGTCGACCTCTGGTGGATCTTCGACACCGGCTTCAGCTTGCTTGCCCTTGGTCTTGTCGCTTGTTGTGGTGCTGGCCTGGGCGGAGGTTTGACGGTGCTCAGCTCCTGGCCGAGCCGGCGGTGGTGGCGGACCAGGTTGTCCGGGTTGGGCGAAGAACGGGTGGTCTTCGATCCCAGCGACAAAGTCCCAGAACGGGTGAGGCGGTGTGTTGAGATAGTAGATGTTAGGCATCTTGATGGGATAAGGAAAGTCTTCGACGGGGAAATGATAGCAAAAGGAAATGCGGAAGCAGCTCCAAGCCACAAAGCAGGATTCGAGATCTTATAGACATTGGTCACCTCGTGATGTATTGGACCCCGCGGCCAGGCAAACACATTTCGTATGTCTCTTGGACTGCGAGGGGGCGAATCAGCTTACAGAACAGTACACGACGCAGCTCGAAGCTGCGAGAAGCCCTGGACGCCACAGCAAGCACACAGGCCCTGTGGCACGGCTGGTGTGAACCCTAGAGGCCTGCCACAATACGCGTCGAGGGGGTTCTGGACTCTCATCATCCCCGGCTGCCTAGATTGTCACTGACACGAGGGAGCCTGGGGAGGCGAAAACGAGCAGATCGCCGCGTCACGTGCGCGTCCTTCCCGCTCCATCGGCTTCTACGTCAAAGTGGTGCCGATATCACGTGGTTGACGCGTTTTCAGCCTCGTGCGTTCAGCCTTGACGTACCGTCTGTCTGTCCGGCAGAAAATTTCTTAGCAATGTTTCTACTGTGTAGGTTGCGGAGGTGTGGAAGTACGCTTCGAACAGAAGTTTATTTTGGTCCCGTGGATAGCATTCGCTTGTCACATTGTTACCCGTTCAAACGGACCCTCATCTTCATGCCGTCGACTGGGATCGACGTGACCTGATGGGCGCTCCACACTTCTCGCTCCGGATCGTCCTTGCCGTCACCCCTCGGTATCTCCATGCCCTCGGTCTGGTTCCTCCCCGAGTACCCGACCTTCTCCCATGAAAAGCCCCTTGAGACGGCGCAGAGTACGACCTTGGCCTCCACCATCGCGAGTTCCTGCCCGATACAGTTTCTCGGCCCACGCTCAAAGGGCCGCCACGCGCCAGTCGGCAGTGTCGACATGTACTTTTCGTCAAGCCACCTTTCGGGACGGAAGACACGGGCGTCCGGACCCCAGACATCTTTGTGTTGGTGGATAAGATGCTGTGCATTGTATATCCTCAAGCCATTGACGAGGACGTCCTTTTCGTCACCGCGAGATGTGCGTATCTTCATGGTTACTGGCGTAGGATTCTGAGCTGACAGTTCGGGGACGCGTCGCGCAGTAGCAGCAGGCGGATGAAGTCGTAGTGTTTCCTTGATGAACGCTGTTGTGTATGGTAAGCGACTGCCAAGTATAGCCTCCGTGTCCTTTTGCCCTGCTTCGTCCGTCCGGCCGAGGACATCGAGAGCGTTGAAGGGCCCGCCTTGCGTACCGAAGACGGCATCATGCTCCGCAGTGAGCTGTTGAAGGACGGAAGCCGAGCGAGGAGACCACGAGGCTTTGGAGAGCTCGAAGCAGAGCCACTGAATCAGCGTGGCGGTCGTGTCCTGACCAGCGAACAGGAAGCTTTTGATTTGCGAGACCGTGCTTCGGACCAGCGCCGCATCTGGATCTAGTCCCGAGAGTGCGAGGCGGGTGATGGATCTTTGTAGTGCCGAGGTGTTCTCAGCGGATCCGTCGGATTTCTCGTCTGTTTGTGCCCGCTCTAGAGCAATCTGCTCCCGTACCCGGGCCGCAAGCTCGCGATTGAAGACCTGTTCGTAGAACCACGACTTGGCAGGCCGGATCGGATCGAAGTAGACGAACGGGTTAAACCCACGGCCCACAGGATAGACCAGCTTCGAGAGGAGCCTTGATGCGGTCAACATCCCCAAAGCGCTCTTCGACCCTACTCCCTCGGGCAGTGTTTGTGCGTGGTAGTCCTTCTCGATAGCCACAGTCGTGATGATATCCGTGGTTAAATCTTGGGCGTAGTCTTTGAGCAAGAACGTCTCTTTGCTCTTGGCTGCCTGTTTCAGTCGCTCGACGAAATCCCGTGTCTTGGACACGATCAATCCATCCAGAGTATGCAGGTGTTGAGGTGAAAACCCCTTGTTGAATCTCCGCCGAAGGGTCTTCCATTCTTCGCCCTCGGCAATAATCAACGACTCAAGGCCAATGAGCCGGTACATGGAACCGAGCGTGTCACTCTTCGGTAGAGAGTACTTGAAGGTCGAGTTCGGCTGTGAGATCTCCTCGGCCAGCGTCGGGTCTGCCACAATCAAGAAGGCGCTGTCTACGGGATGCAAATCCATGAGGAATGCAGGAGGCCTGTCGAGGGAAATCCACATTTCTTCAAACGCATAGTCTGGATGTCTCTGAAGGGCCGGGTTGAGCTTCTCTCCCATGTTGATCAAGTGACCCCAGATTGGATGCCTGGGCAACTGCGGGATGTCATGGTAGCGACGGCGAGCTCTGTATGTCTGCTGGATGGTTTTGAACGCTTTGATCGAAATATAAACAGCGGTCGCGAGCGCCAGTAGCGTGCCAATGCGGCTGACGTCGACGACGTTTTGGAGCGATGACATTGTGTCTGAAGTTCCTTCATTAACAGGTGGTGGTGAAGTCCGTGAAGATGAAGGACAATGTCTTCGTTAGAATACGCCGATGATGTGGAAAGAAGCGTTACCGACTCATGGCGCAAGCAAGCTCACAAAAGCTGCTGTTGATTACGTGCAACTTGATCCGTGAGAAGAATCCTATGATTCTGACACCTACAGTACCTTACCTGGAGATCGGGTCTTTGGCCAGCCTCCGTAGGGCCCCCCAAAGTACGGGAGGCGATTGGCTCGGTTCTCTGCCGCCTGGAGAGTGCTGCATCGTAAGCAGGGAGCGACTCTTAAAAGCGTAAAGTTCACGACACAGCTCTCGGTGAAGTATGATACGAGTATGGAGTCCACATCAATGCAACTCTAGTCACGGCACCATCATTTCGTTGGTGAAGTACTTAGAGTAAGCTTGTTGACAGAGTCGCGGGCCACTGAGATCGGGTCTACACCTCTACCTGACTGCCGAGCCACAGGGCATTGTGGCACGCTAGGGAAAGGGATCTGGGTACGGAGTGAAGACGGTATGGATGGGCCCCGGCGCGTGCACTCGCGTAGAGATCTGCCCCAATTCATTCCATCTGCCGCAATATTCATTTGTGACGAGATAGGTAATTACGTGAGGGAACCTGCCAATGAAGTCACATAATAAACACTGCTCTCGATTGGATCTCTGGGTCGCCCATGATCTGAACACGCCGTACCCTCTGGAAGATCTTGGCCACTATCTAGACTTGCTGCGACCGCTCCCGAAGGCATATGAGGCATCCCGCAACTGGTTGGTGTACTACGTATTGAGCATATGATGGGGGAGCCATATTCGCGATAACGTCAGATAAAACCGAGTACCAAGGTACGGAGTTACTGTATCAGCCCTCGATCACGCTAAACCGGAACCCGTAGGCGCACCTAGTTGGGGCGCGAAGTTACCCCAAGAGACAGCGTCTCCAGGCCCTGCCGCTACCTTTTGTTAAGTATCCGTGCGATTTACCCATTGACCCTCTATCAAGACGTGCATACCGAATATCATGATCGTTCTGATCAACCAATAGCGCCACATCTACACAGCACCTAGTCCACACAATCTCGGGCTATACCAGGTAAAAGTACAACACTCAAGCTGATCAACATACCTCGCCACATGCTGTACATATAATTACCAGCTGTCGCGCTCCACCGCGTGCTCTATCCCTCGGGATTTTGTAGCCCGCCTCCGCTGTCTAAGGTCACCATGGGCGGCGGTGAAGTCCCGAAGGGCTTTCCTCAGCCTAACCCGACGATATCTTATTGGCAGCTCCCTCCCCATGCCATAGCCAACCACCGCACGACTCCTGTTCTGCCCACATCAACCACATTCGACTATGTCATCATCGGGTCTGGCGTGTCTGGAGCAGCAGTGGCTTACAAGCTGCTCTCTGGCAATCCCTCACTCTCAGTCCTAATGCTTGAAGCCCGAACTGCGGCCTCGGGTGCGTCAGGGCGGAACGGGGGCCACTGTCGTGCAGGTTGGTGGCTGAACTTCAAGGAGTACGCGACCGCCTTTGGCGAGGACGAGGCACTCAAGTTCGAGCAATTAGAAGAGCAGAATGTCCAAGACATTGCCGATTTCGTGCGGGAGCACAAGGTCAACTGTGATTTTCAAGACGTAGAGACGGCGGATGCCTACTATACTGCTCGAGGCTGGGCAGAGGTGCTTGAAGTTATTCGGTACAGGGAGGAGGTGAGGAAGAGAAGGCAAGACGTGCAATCATCGATCAAGAGAAATGTATGGCACGGCCAGGCGGCGCGAGAACACTTGGGTTTGCCGAATGTCCTCGGAGCGGTCACTTACCCAGCACACACCCAGAACCCGTATCTCCTTGTGTGCAGAATGCTAGAGTTGAGCCTTGAGAAGGGACTCAATCTGCAGACTACCACGCCAGCGCTCGCGGTAAAGCCGGTGCCTGACGAAGGCACTGCCAAGTGGGAGGTCCATACGCACAGGGGCACCGTGCAAGGCAAGCGAGTCATTTTAGCCACGAATGCTTACACGAATGCCCTGCATCGAGGCATCTCAGAGACCGGGTTCCTCACGCCCTCCAGAAGCCAAGTCACAGCAATCAGACCCAGAGCGGATCTATCGAACCATCCAGCTCGCTACAAGAGCGTGGGAGTCAACGATCGGGGCTCTGGCGACTATTTCATGATGCGCGCCCCGGGTCTGAAAGGTGAAGGCGACATCTTGTATGGGGGCGGCCGTAGCATCTCCAAGACAAGGGAGATGGGAGTCACGGACGACTCGACCGTCAACGCAGAGATAGCAGCGTATTTGAAGCATGCGGCGGCGGATGTAATCGGGCGGGAAGCGTGGGGCGACCACAGTGTAGAGATCCGAGATTGGTCTGGCATTACCTGCTATACGCCTGACACCTTCCCGCTTGTGGGTGAGATTCCAGGTGAGAAGGGGCTCTGGGCATCTGTGGGCATGAATGGTCATGGGATGGCCATGGCGTTTCGTAGTGCAGAAGCTCTGGTGTCGATGATGACGACTGGCGATGAGCCGGACTGGTTTCCAAAGTCGTTCAGGATCGGGCGTGCCTGGACGAAGCCGAAGGTGGACTTGCACCCGGAGCAGTGGCTCTAGAGAGGATCGTGGTCCTAGAATTCTGCGTATAATTGGCACTGTCGTAAGTATTCTGTTTTGCAGGATGAGCGCAGGGTAAAACAGTATTGCGAAATATGAAAGTGAGGCATAGATCAAGGCACAATGAGCCTCAGGCGTAGCGGTGTTCACGACAGCGCCAAGATTTGCGGCCAAAGCGCAGCATCAATTCTCACCAAGCAATGACTCGAGCTGGCTTCTACTTCTCCCGTTCCTTAAGGTTCTTTTCACGTTCCACACGGTACGAAATTCAAAACATGCTCTACTGGCTCCAGGCTGGTATCGAAGCTCGAAAGAATGTGTATTGTGCCCGGGCATTTGGCGATCACTGATAAGGTCCTCACAAAGCGCGAATAATTAAAGTCAAATCAATATTCTTTTATTTGCGCTCCTTTCCTCCTCTCACTTTTACTATGTTTACGTCGTTCAAACGAAGTGTCTGGGTGAACATTAGAAAAGCACTCCATCAAGCAGCATTTAATCCACACTTTGTCTCTTGAATTCTTCGCAATGGCACCTAAGGTTCAGACTCGACTGCTCATCATATCTGATACACACGGCCTTGACTTCAGCTCTGAGAACAGACCGTCCGAGCGTGCCGATGTCGCCCTCCACTGCGGTGACCTCACCGACGGCTCAAAGCTCGATGAGTTCCGCTCGACCCTCGAAATGCTCAAAAGAATCGATGCACCCCTCAAGTTGGTCATTGCAGGAAACCACGACTTCACCATGGATAATGCTGCCTTTGAAGCTAAAGTCGCAGATGCAGTTCCACCTTTGGACCCGGAACTGGTTGCTCGAGAGTACGGGACTTTGGGACAGGCAAGGAAACTATTTGACGATGCACAGGACGCAGGTATAGTGTTCTTGGACGAAGGAACCCATCGCTTTGGCCTCGAGAATGGAGCCGTACTAACAGTCTATGCAAGTCCGTATACGCCCTCCTTAGGCGCATGGGGCTTTCAATACCATCCGAACCGGGGCCATCATTTCGATATCCACGACGGCACCGATATCGTCGTTACTCACGGGCCTCTGAAAGGCATTATGGACTTTACCTATGGCCGCGAGCGAGCGGGCTGCCCCGATCTCTTCACCGCCGTCGCTTTTGCCCGACCTCTCATCCACTGCTTTGGACATATTCATGAGGGGTGGGGCGCAAAGGTGGTTACATGGAAAAACAGCGGTAGTGAGGAGCCATCTCATTTTACTGCTATCGACAATGAGAACTCGCCCGTCATCGAAAAGTTAGCCGCTCTGAAAAGTAACGCATTGGACTCAGATGACATGGCGGAGGAAAAGAGAGGAAAGCTGGAACGGCTGAGTCGCAGCAGGTGCGCCATAACAAGCCATTGTGCTCAAGATGAGTATCCACTCCAGGCTGGCAAGCAAACATTGTTTATCAACGCCTCAATCATGGGCAGTGAAGATTTCGTGCAAAGGCCCTGGCTCATCGACATCGAGCTTCCGACAGCGGCAGAGATTCAGAAGCAATAGCTCTTCCGATGGAAATAGGACAACAGAGCGGGACGAATAAGCGAGGCCAAGGCGAAACTGGCCATGAAGATCGACCTTTACCTGACCACAAGAAATTATTCCTTGATGACCCAACTGAACGTGATCATTGCCTGGAGTACGTATGAGCCATGGGAGAAGTGCTTCGTGTCACTGCTGGGAAGAGATATGGTTTGGTGTGCGATGTGGCCGGCACCGGTATTCCGGAAGCATCAATCAAGGTCTCAGGCGGGGTGGCACCATCTATATCATGGGTATGCTGACTCCGCCACGGCTTCCGGAACTGGTGATACCGGGTGTTTTGAGAGCCGAGACTTGTGAGTTAGCGGGTCGCGATGGCGCAATCGCTTGTGTTGCGAGAGGCTTTTGCTATATTTTTTTTCAACTGGTGACAGGAATGCTGATCTATAGAACAAAATGCTCGAGCATGTGGTCACGGTGGCCGAAAAACAGGATAGCCATCCCCAGATCGAAGAGTATTATGCATGGGAGGATACACCTGGGGCCATTTGAGCGGCTGAGAACGGAACCTCGTGCGAAAGTTGTGGTGAATGCGATAGTTGTGGTGAAATGTAGGCTCAGGCTTTCGGATGAGGAAGCTGCAGTGGCAACAAAGCTCTGTTACGAAGTTAGCTATCTTTTTCTTTTCACAATCTGCATAGTTCCCACATGTTGTTAGACGGTTAACGTGGTTGATGGCAAGGCTCGAGTCCAGAATAGGGACTGGTGATGCTGGAAGGCTGCACTTGCACTTGGCCTACGTCCTCGGACCACGCGTGGTTGGCATTAGCGAGAGCTGCTTCTCGCTCGCTACCCGCTTCCTACTTCTCTGTTTCGGGGCGACACTTCCGCGCGAGTGACGACAGATTCGATCGCACGAAGAAGCGACAATTTCAATGGCATAAGGTCTTTCGGAACGCTGGCTGGGCAGTATTGCGGTGTCATATAGCGGATATCGCTCTCTCCGCTCGACCTGACATGTCTTGGCGATATGCCATCATTTACGGGATCGAGCACGCCATCCTTGACGCCCAATCCCATAGGATATAGACCTTGACGAGAAGGCCGCCGCCAAGCAGCTCACTGAAGATACACGGCAATCTTAACCACCCCCATCGACACTCAATAGGCTCCGGGGTGGAAAACACTCGGCACACCGCCTCTTGGTACAGGCCGCGTGCTTGGTGTCTGCCATCCAAGCATCCAGCCGCTGTGGATTCCGCAGCCACGCTGTTCCCGCGTACATGTGCCCACTGGACTTGGATGTTCCCAACGGACGTCGAAGACTTTTCTTTGTGGCCTTACCCATCTTGCCGAACATTCTGTACCGCTCGGAGCGGCGGCCAAGGCTGTCCCAGACTTTGTGGACATGGTATCACCACTTTGCCCAGGAGTTTGGCGACGCCCAGGAACCTAGACAACGCACTGATGCTATCGATCGGGGACCTACAGGTAGGTTGAGGAAAGCTATGAATACTGGGCATCTTCCCTGTTCTATACCAGGTAAGAATACTAGTCTAGATCCTCACCAGCCGCAGTACGAAATCTTCGCCGTGGCCAGCAACAATGTCGCCATACGACAAGAAATCTCCTGATCCAGACGGCTATCCCGATCCTAGCCCAGATGAGGAACCTCTCGCGCTGGAAGTCGACTGGACGCCAAAGGAAGAGGCAAAGGCAAAACGGAAGTAAGTGCGGTGCCCGATACTATTGGGAGAACACCGCAGAGCATTGACTGACATTTATCGCCTGGTATAGGCTGGACTTTATCATCATGCCGCTCTTGACTCTGGGCTTCTTTTGTTTGCGTGAGTACTGTCGGCTCCCAATGCCCCTGTTTCGACCGTCGGTCTCATTCCCGAGCGTACAGAGCTCGACAGAGGAAATATTGCAAACGCCATCACGGACAACTTGATGGAAGATGTTGGGATCACCCAGAACCAGTTCAACGTCGGCCAGCAAATGCTGTCACTTGGTATCGTGCTGTTCGAAATTCCTTCCAATATGGTTCTTTATCGCGTGGGCCCAGGCAAGTGGCTTACCCTTCAGCTCTTTCTCTTTGGAACCGTCAGCACTTTCCAGGCCTTCCAAAACAACTATGGGTCCTTCATTGCGTCTAGATTCCTCCTCGGAATGACAGAGTCGGGCTTCATCCCAGGCGGCTTATGGACCCTCTCGACCTGGTACACGCGGACGGAAACGGCAAAGAGGGTTATGTTCTTCTACTTCGGCAACCAATTTGGCCAAGCCTCTTCCAAGCTTCTTGCATACGGGATCCTCCACATGCGTGGCGTCGCAGGCAAGGCGGGCTGGTTTTGGTTGTTCGTCATCATGGGCATCTTCACCATTGCGAGCGGATTCGTACTCGGGTTTTTCCTGCCCGACTCGTTCAAAAACCCTCACAGCACGTTCCTCCCGCGCGTTCGCATGTTCACTGACCGAGAGCTCCACATCCTACGAAGTCGAGTTTTGATGGATGATCCCATGAAAGGCAAGAAGAAGAAACGGATTGGCCGGGCAGGGTTTAGGAAAGCGGTATGTCATTGCGCCCACCACATCTTGTGAGCGTCGACGCTGATTCAAATTCAACTCCCAGTTCACAAACTGGCGTCTATACGTCCACGTCCTTGTGACACTGTGCAACAATGGACCGCAGCGTGCCTTTGACACTTATGCACCATCCCTTGTGAATGGCTTCGGCTTTGGTCAATTATCAAGCAATGCCTTGGCATCCGTTGGCCTGTTCCTGCAAATCCCGACTTCGTTCGCCTTCAGCTATGTTTCAGATCATTTGTAAGTTCCGACAGAGTTGCTCCAGAGAACGCAGACCACGGCGCTGACGCTCTCTCGCAGCAATAAACGCGGACCAACGGTCATCACTGGGCTGAGCTGTCATCTTCTCGGCTATATCTTCAACCGTGGCTTCACCGAGCTCAACGGCACCCGAGGAGCAAAGTATTTCGGCGTCATATGGACGCAAACGTTCGGCACCTTCTCACACCCGCTCAATATCGCCTGGATGTCCCTCACTTGTGAAGATTCCGAAGAACGGGCGCTTGCTATGGCCATGTGAGTACTTTACCTCAATTACCAACTACGATCCGTGGGCAGTGGCCGTTGAGTATCTCTGCTAACTCCGCCACCTAGGGTCATCATGGGTGCCAACATTGCCGGCATCTACGGCGCCCAGATCTTCCGCTCGGACGACAAACCGCGTTATCGCCGGGCCTTCAGCGTGAATATCGCTGTCCTGGCATTTGGTCTAGCCCTCGCGATTTGGAGGTATACTGACGACCGACTGCTCCGGCGCAAGGGCCGCCGCCAGAGCACCCTCGGCCCGGTGAAGTCTCAGTCACGATCCCAATCGATGAGTGTTCAAGACTCGGAGAAGACGGGTACTCCGCCGGTCGAGGAACAACGCAAGGCGATTGTCGAGCTCCCCAAGTGAGAGGCTTCAAGTGGTGTGTTGGTGCCGGAGAGAATGTGAGCGAGTTCATGGAGGTTAGTGCCATTTTGGTGATACTGCCAAATCCCCAGAGACCAGCTGGAAAAGAGTATTCATCCGAGCCCGTATCAGGAGTGGAGGATGTTTAGGTACGTAGATAGGGTCGATACAGTCCGAAACCGCTATAGACCCTTCGCGCAAGAGGTACCTAGATGATATGCATGTCGATTACGGAGTAGTGCCGTACATGAAGAGGAAGCTAGGAGAGGTAGAGGTGTCCAACGGCCACCACGTAAAGGGAACACCTGGTTGTCGACACGTACAAAAATGTGGTTCACTTTCTGGAATCTGGCTAGCATACACCATTTATATTTAATCCAGCTATCTCCAAACTGTAGAGACTACCCAAATCGAGGTCTCCGCGTTAAAAACAAAAATTGATGAGGGTGGGACTCGAACCCACGCGGTTTTACCCACAAGTACTTCTTGAAAACCGAAGCATGAGCTCCAGGTATGCCTGAAACTTGCGCCATAACCACTCGGCCTGAGGGACACCTGTTAGCATCCCAAGTTTCATTGTCAAAGGTGACGATCTTACTCACCACCTCACCATGGATTTTAAGGCACAATTACAGTATAACAACTTATAACAATAAATGGTCTCTTGGTGGGGGCGGGGTAGCTCTTCCCTATCTTCAACAGACCGATAATTGGTCAGCCTTGCCCACGCCCAACCGAAGCTTAGCACGGCTTAGCACTCGGAGTGTCGCCGTGGCGTCTCTCCTGAGCAGATCCTATCCAGCCTCCTACGTGTTCAGGCTAAAAGCTCCTGCATCTACTGCACGGGGACGGAGCATCCTGTCCATCTCCGCTGCGACGTCAAGTCTATATCGATTTACCCAGACCGCAGGTTGAGCATAGGCTACGCTTCCACCTGGGGACCCCGGCGGTTCCCCGCAAACCCCTCAACATCGACTCGCAAGAGATGGTACCAGTCAGGAACGAGGCATGCCCATGCTTCCGACACCGCACACCGTACAGCAGATGTTCGGCCTCATGGCTAGACAACCGTTGGAGACCATCGGAGGCGCAGCCGAGTTGGTCAAGTACCGCGTTCCTTCTCCAATGCTCGGTCGCTACAAAAGCCGGGCACCAGAGGACGGCGATGGAAGACCCAAGTCCAGTTTCCCCAGTGTGTCTCGACAGAGCTCTGAGTCAACATGCTGTCGAATTTGGTCCTCTTCGCGAGCGTAGCCTCGTCCGCAACAGCCTACGTTGTGAACAATGGAACGACCTGCTACGTCTACCCCGAGTCGTTGACCCATTTTGGGCAGCCCGTGGACGACACGCCTTCCATCCTGCATGCCTTCGAGCTGTGTGGCACCAATGGAAGCGTGATCCTTCAGAACTACACGTACAACATCAACCAGGTGATGAACACGACGGGGCTGGTCAACTGTGACGTCGAGCTGCACGGCGAGATGCGATGGAGCGACAACATCCCCTACTGGTTGGGCCACAGCTATTCCGTCACGTACGCGAACCTATCGACAGCGTGGTTCTTTGGCGGCGAGAACGTCACGTTCAAAGGTTTCGGGAAGGGACAGTTCTACGGCAACGGTAGGCTAACACGACTATTCACTCCACCATCATTGGGACAAGCACGGACTGACTGACTCATCACGGGGTCGTTAGGACAAGCGTGGTACGACGAGAACCGGAACAACAGCAACCAACCCGGCCGGCCTATTGGGTTCACGATCCTCAATGCCAAGAACCTGTGGATGGACGGAGTGTCCTGGCGGCAGGCCCAGTTCTGGCACTCGTTCGTGTCGCACTCGCAGAACGTCACCATGTCGAACATCTACATGAACTCGACGAGCAACAACACGTGGTTTACGGTGAATACGGACGGCACCGACACCTGGAACTCGAGGGACGTTTTCTTCTACAACTGGACAGTGGAAGGGTACTGACCTTCACCCCTTCATTGTCCTCGGGCTGACTTGTTACAGTGGCGACGACTGCATCGCCATCAAGGGCAACAGCACCAACATCGTATCCCGCAACGTCACCTGCTACCGCACGCACGGCATGCCGATCGGCTCCGTCGGCCAGGACCCGACCCACCCAGACTTCGTCAGGGACATAGTCTACGAGGACGTCCACCTCATCAACTCGACCAACGGCGCGTGGATCAAGGCCTGGCAAGGCCGCGCCACGGATATTACTAACAACGGCCAAGCGGGCGGCGGCGGCGGCGGCTCCATCACCAACGTCACGTACCGCAACTTCCGCATCGAGAATGTCGGGCAGCCCATTAGTGTGACGCAGTGCGTGTACGGCCATGATCCGAGCGTGTGTGATACAAGTAAAGTAAGTTTTTCTGCCCTGCGGAGCGGAGCGTAGCAGTTATTACCCTTCCCACCCCTACCCCTATATTGTACTTACTTCACGGCCTTCCTAGCTCCAAATCTCCAACATAACCTGGGAAAACATCACGGGCACGTCCCACTTCGACGTCGCCTCCATCATCCACTGCTCGCCACTCGTGCCCTGCCCGGGCCTGAAATTCATCGACGTCAACATCACCACCGTCAACGCCTCGCTCGGCCGCCCCTCGCTCCCGCAGGTCAACCTGTGCGCCAACATGGTGGACCAAAACGCCACGGGGGAAGACGCCACGGGGATCCCGTGCCACGGGTTCGCCCCCAACGACATGCCCAACGTGTTGTATCGGAACTGGCCGGAGTTGTTGAGCGAGGTGATTCTGAGCGTCACGGTGCCGGAGGCGCAGAGGGATAATTGTCTGCATCCCGGGCCGGATGCTGCTGCCGCGGGGTGTGCGCCGCCGCCGTGGTAGGTGCGGCATGGGAAAGGCTGGACTTGTATTAGAGATTTGGAAGTGGGGAGCTGAGTCTGATCAGGGGAGGGTTGAAACAGGAGGATGAGGGGGTGGGTTATCAGGAGAAATTTCGACTCTAGTATATAAGCTGGGTACCGAATACTAGGTACTACATCATTGGAGGTCAGTACGCTTGTGAGCAGGCAAAGCTCCTTCCCTCGCTCGATCCATATGATCTCAGTAGGAGAGGAGAGGAGTGAAGGGGAGAGGAGGGGAGAGGAGAGGAAAGGAGAGAGGAACAGTTCGCAGAGGCTATTTCAGTCCAAGCCCGCTCGCAGGAGACATTCCCGTACTTACCCCCCCGACTTAAGAAGGATAATGGCCGACAGATAGACGAATCGATGAGAGAACACGGCTTGTCAAAAAGCATTACAGAAGCACAAGGCACGAACACCAGGAGGGCAAAAACCGTCAATGAGTTTCGGAAGGAAAACAGTCACTGATATTCCTCTTACAAATATATACAGTTCTTCATCCTTGCATCATTAAATCCTGCTGTATGGAAAAAAGGGAATCATGCACAGATTGGTGCTGTATCTCCCAGCAAAATAATAAATAGTAAATAGTGAGCTCGTCATGATTGTTGGCCTGGCGGCATACTGATCAAGGGCCACGTTAGTGGGCCGGGACCATCGAAGTAGTGACTGGGCGAAAAGGCCATGGAGGGATCGCCGCCTCCAACAAGTGCTGCGGTGGCGCCGAGATTGTTCTGGTTCTGTGGTGGCGTCTGATAGCCCACGTAGAAGTTGCCAGAATCATTAAGCAATGAGGCCAAAGAAGTCGGAATTGGGGGATACGTCCCCGGGGTCGAGAGACCACCCGCCGCTGCTTGCGAGAAACTCGGATAGATGGGTGACGTGAGAGCCGATCCTTGACCGGTCATTTGTCCTTGTGCTTGTGGTTGGGGCAGAAGGGTGTACGTTGGCGGCCAGGACTGTTGGTGGGTTAATGGAGGCTGTGGTGGATTGGGAGGCAGAATCTGCTGGGACTGCATGAACATAGATTGAGGCAAGCTGTTCCTGTGTTTGAGGGAATTGGGATTGGGGGACTCTTGAAATGCCATGTCTGGCTGCTCGACATTGACTGGGAGACTGGTATTAGAGCCATTGGTTGGACTGATGGGCTTATGTGTGCCGTTGGGCTTTGGAGGCTGATCCACGATAAATCGCCGATACTCGTTCTCGAGAGCTTGAACGCGAGGCTGAAATTGTCTTTGTAGATGATTTCCCGTTCCTGCTCTAGTCAGTCGTGGCCATGCTTCTACTACTTTAAAGCCTTTCACTTACTCAGTACCAGGTCAGCATACGCCATCAACGACGTCCAGCCCTTCAGCTCATTCCTCATTGCCTCAAATTGCTCCACTGTTACGGGACCTTTCCTTCTTCGATAGACGTAGAGAGTGATTCCGAAGCCGTTGGCATATGCCAATGTCGAATGCCACGTGAAGTCCACGCCTTTATACCTGCTCGACAGTATGTGGAAGCTTTGCAGGAGCCGCTTGGCGGACTTGTGGCACACGTCCAGATGTCTCTCAATCACTTCAGGATCTTCGCTCGTGCAACATACAGGATGATGTAGATTTAACTGGTACTCAGCCGCCCAGGTCTCAAAGAGGAGAGTTGCCACCACCAGATTGACGTGCCTGTTAGGCTCAGACCTCATGGAATCTTCCCAGTCCTGCTTCCAGGCCAATATCTTTGCGTTCAGCCCCTCGACGGTTCGGAGATAGTCGGCAGCAGGCTTGCGTACTGCGACAATATGGTTGTGCAAGTCTGTCAGAAGCGGCAGGAGTTTGGCCAGATGTAGACAGGGCCAGAAGTCGCATTGGCCCGACAGCTCTGTGCTGATGCCGTGGTTGGATATCTCGGAGTCTTTGATAGCCCTGGGGAGAGGCAAGTCAAGGTGCTGGAACTGCCAAGGTGCGGGTAGACCGACACGACAACCGGTCGTAACACAGACTCCCAGTATCGAGTGGAAGACTCGCTTACGCAGCTCTTTCGACAGTGGATCGGTCTCGTCATGTGGAAGCCGCATCTTGTCCGGATCTCGGTGGTACTCGAGTTCTATTGCCCGTAGGAGGACCTCATGGCAGAAGTTCCACGACATTCCCGGTTTGGGCAGGTTGCGCAAGTGAACGATGATCAAGGCCATCGCCTGCATGGACGCTAATGACTGGTCAAGTAGCAATTCCCGATAATGCCCTAAGCCGTAGTGGAAGTAGCGATGCGACTCCTCGAACTTCTCGGCCGAATGAAGGTGGTTCCGAACGGCAGTCTGATGTGCGATGATTGCAAAAACGATAACCACTTGGACGCGCTCAGCCGCGGACAGTGTCTCTGGCTGGTCGTAGAACCTATTGACGAGATCCATGAAGCTGGGTCGGTGGACAACTGGCACATATTGTGACATGATGACCAGAAAGTGATTCGAGTCGCGCAGTGCCTCCTCTTTCGGTGGCAGCTTTGGGTCGTCGACTCGTTGGTAGCCGTAGATGGTATTGACAATGGACGTCTTGGAGAGGTTGAATTTGTTCGCCAGTTCCCCCGGGTATTCTCTCATCATGTCGCACTCCCAGTCGGCAATGTCGATGGTCCCATCCATGATATCAACGACTGTTCCCTTGATCGGACCCGAATGGAGTGGCTCCGAATGATCGGGCGCAGGCCACCCAACATACGTCGCGTCTGGCACCGATGCCGCAGACGATGCCGAATACACCGTGGCTTGCGACATTGGACCTCTAGACGTCGTCGCGTGCCCGACACCACTTGGCTCACCCTGTTGTATGGGGCCGTACCTTTGCTGGTACGCAGTCAATTGGTCTCTCAGATACGAAAGCTCATTTTCTGTGCGATCCGACTCTCCTCTTTCGCGCGCTTGCCCTGTAACTCGGTCGGTCGTGTAGCACCGTAGGCCCTTCTGGCGACAAGGTTGACATGCCACGGGATCACTATCACATTTCATTTTTCTCTCTTTACACCGATCGCAGGCCTGGCCGGTCCGCGAGGTGGCCGCCAACTTCTTTCGCACCGCATCGCTGTATTGGGCTGGGACTTCGGCGACAGTCTTGATCTTCTTCGCGGGCGGAGCACTGTCATCGGTCGTGGAGGACGAAGGAGTCTGCCTCTTTGAAGAAGCCGTGTCCATGGGAGGACGTACTGACGAGAATCGCCCACGACTGGGTGTGACACGTTCCCCAGAAAGAGGACAAATGGCACGTACCGCGCAGCAAGCGCATGTCAACTTCCTAGTTCACAACGCAGGGTTGCCAAATGCGTGACGCAACGAGTACAATTCTTGGAGGGCGTGTCGCGATCGCCACCATCGATCATGCATGGCTTCTGTGCTGGCTTCGATGCAGGTGCGGCACCAAGAATGGCCCGGGGAAGGCAGGGAAGCTGCCGTGACGCAGTTAGGGAAGCTCGTGGGGATGTCCAATGGGCATTTCGAGGGAAATCTTGGAAGTCTAGGCCTGTCGGGTGCTCATCGATGGCCGAAATTCGAGTCTACCATACGGAGTAGTTTACTGACCGGTATTCCGCAGCCCGCAGCCCACTGTCCGGAGGCCCAGTCCACTTCGGGAAGCTTAAGGACAGTTGGCTCCTCAATGAATTAGGCTTGCCTACCTGTAGTTGCCTACCCACCTACTGTAGGTAGGTATGGGAACTCTTCAACCAGAACGCCTTCGACCCGGAATACAGTAGTCTAACAATCACAATAATTCCTAAACTCTTCTCTAAGGCCGATATGGAGCTATCTGATCTGATGTTTCGAGTAGCCCTGAGCTACATGTCACCGCGACACTCACGGACTATTCGTGCTCGTCTGTGCTGGCTCGGATAGCTGGGAAGACGCAGGAAGTCTATGTGATTCACCTGTACTCCGTAGTTGCTCATACTTTGACTAAAAGTCGTTATAGTTTGCCTCCGGCATGAAGTCTTCAAGCTGTGCTCATGTTTGTAGTCAATCACTGGGGAAGCTGCTTGATACGATGACCCTATTGGCGATCAAGAGAAAGCCCGACCCCTTTTGCATCAGTGTCCTGCCACGAGATCGCATTGAAAGCTTCCTTGGCCAGCGGATCAAGCAGGTAACCCCACCAAAGATACCTTCTTACCAAGTCCTTATAGAACAGCCACCTTCGTAATCTGGCATCGGAGCGAACGAGGGCTTCAAGCCGCTGGATATACTGAGTTCGGAAGACTGGGTGAGATACGGATGCCGCCGCCGCTAGCATGACACACCACGCCAGAAAGTCTCGGTCATTCCTTGAGGATCCTATGATAGACTCGTACTTGTCCAGCGTGCGACCAAGGTCGTAGAACAGCGGTTGCTTGACGCCTGATTGTTCGGGAATAGGAAACAGAACCAGGTCACTGAAGAGGAGCGCTGCCAGTCGGCAGAGCTCGAACTGTAGGTCAGCTAAGCCGATCTGCTCTGGGCTAAGCGGGTCGAACGAGCATAATCTGTGCTGCACTGCAAGCCTGACCCGGGCAACGTCCCAACTATCGAGTCCTGTCAGCCTACGTAGGTATTATCACACGGAGTAGCCCCTAAAGGGCACAACTTACATCGTAGGTGGCGATGAACCCCCTCGGTGACAGTGATCAAGTGCCGCAGTGGCTTCACACATCAGGAAAAGCGTTTGACGCATCTCTTCATGCTGCAACTCGCTAAAACCGGAGCCCATTACCTGCATCAATTGAGCGGCTGTCTGGTCGAGGATATGCTCGCCTGTACGTTGTAGGGATTCGGGGACCGCTGTAGGCCACGTCCACCCCGGCCGCACGCCTAGTCTAGTAGATACAATAGTGTCGAGGCTGTAGTGATGTTACATGAGTAGGATCCGATTCAGAGATTTCGAGGGACTTACTATGTCAAAACGATGCGCTGAAAAGGCATGCTTAGTGCGTCAATACCGCCCCGCAGCTGTACCAATGTCCGCACGCCTTGAACGCGGTCCGGAATGATATCAAGATGACCCATGGCGTGAAGATTCTGGACTGTTGCGAGCGGTGATTTAGGATGTTTGGTAGAGGTCCAATCATAATTAGGCCCTGAAACGTAGGCCAGCAGGGCTGAAGCATAAATTAGGGTATCAGACGGAGCAGTGTTTAGGTGCCGAAGCTCCTGATCGAGGAGGTCAACGGCTCTTTTCTCGTGGACCTCGTTAATCGCCTGTATACGTCTCCTGTCTTGATTCGTCAAGGAGATCATGGGGCTCATTTGGAATTTGGCAGCCGCCACTATCTGAGCTTCGAGAAGGAACCCAAATTCTCGACCAAGCCTACGCCGATTGGCACGGTGAGTGGGTAAAGCAGTGGCAGGAGCAGCTGGGACGAAGGAGGGAAACGCATAGTCGTATGCTGTAAGGGTGTAATCAGTATCCTGCACAAGAATCTTGCCTAGTGGAAACAAACCGAAGTCGAGAATCGAGTAGATGAAATTGTCCAATCCCTTGACAGGCGCACTGTCGAACGGATCTACTTGACCTTGACCCAAGCTGGACGCCGAGACAGCATGCAGCCTTCTTTTGTTCAGTGATGTATCATAATCTTCACCTCCCTCTTCCTGGACCTTGGGCCATCGCTTTGCTTTCCGACGCGATGGTCGTACGGCAAGGGCATTGGGCGAACCAAGCAATGCCGACAATGTGATTCCGAGATGGCCGTCTGGTTCGTGCTTCACGACACCAGCCTTTTGAGGAGGACGCCTGGATACTCGCGCCGCGTGCGCACGCGCTTCCGCAGCTTGCAGTTCGCGATCACGCTGCGACAGTGCATTCTTGTCACCTGGGACGTTGATGAAGACGATTTTGGCGGCCTCTTTGGCAGGAGACATGTGGCAGAGGAGAGGGTTGGCCGGCAGGTGTTATCATGCTGCTCGGGCGAGGTTGCGAGCCTCCGTCTCCCGAAAGGTGTCCCGGTGCTCACTGAGAGTCAGTCAGCACATACAGACAGAGTCCTTTGCGAATAGCTGCCAGACGTTGGCGAGGCTGTCTCTCTTCGACTTGCGGTCGACACTGATCTAGTTCTGGTAGTACTAGGGGCGCTTGTGTGTATGCTATGGCGTGTCATTATACTGACGGAAGTCTGCGGTCAGCGTGCCACCAGGTCTGACAAACAAGAACGTGAGAGGCTCTTCAGGGCTACGATCTCTGGCCAGGATGTAGTGATTAGTCTTCAAACGGCTGTGACACTGCTAAAATCCCGGCAGAATCATGTACGTGCCAGTGCGTGGTACGCGGTCACAAGTAGCGTTTTGCAGGCGAACCGAAGGCCCTACACAGGCACACAGGACGGGCTCAAGGGGGACGGATGGGTTTAAGGATCGCGCCTGCCGAGTGTGCTAACCCACTTCCGTAACTGAAATAGCGGGCTTGGCATATGCTCGATCGTGTCGGAAAGCTGCCGTCCGCCGGCTTTCACTTCATCCTCACTTCTCCTTACAAGAGACATGTTGAGCGAGGTCAAATTCCGACTCCGCTGCCGGTACAGCAAGATGTATATTCCATTTCGTGTATGACTTGCGCCCAGCTCAGGCAAAGTGTCCACCAACATTCTCCCCGGTAGGTCTTCTTTGGCCCATCATGTCTCGCTCGCCATATGACGGTCCTACTTCCCGTCAGAAACACTCACATCATGGATATCGAACATCTTCCTCGCCTATCACTGCAACAAAGATATCGATGGCTCGATCCAAGTCACACGCCGATAGTCAACCCTCTTTCTTCATCGAAGACCGTAAAGGAGATATGCAGATTCTATCCTATGGAACCCTAAACCGCAATTCGATCCCACGCTATCGAGCGGCTGGTCGCGGTCGCTTACTAGGACTGGACGCCAAGTATCGCATTACGTCTAGAACCGAGACATCACTTCGGGTGGAAGATGCAGAGAGCGATTCCACACGAAAATCACGCAAGGAAACTCTACTTGCTAAGCTTCGCGATGACGATCCCGCCGTGACAATTATCCATCACGAACTTAGCACCCGGTCCGACCTGGAGCAAGACTTTCTCGCGCTCGAGACTGATCGGCGGCCGAAGAGGAGAAGGCTTGAAACAGATCCTTTACGAGTAGCTGCGGGCGCAACGGAAAGTGAAGAGTCCGAGTCGGATGTGGATGAAGCACCTGTCGCGGAGGACCCATTTGAATCCTTCAAACAAAATCCTATCCACCAAAGACACCTGGAACTTTCCAAAGCTACGGAAGAACGACCCGAAGCTGCGTCGACATGGCTTGCTATGATCGAGTTCCAAAAAGATCTTCTCGACAACACCATCGGCAAATCTCCTTCACCAAGAGACCTCAGCGAACGTAAGATAGCACTATATGAGCAGGCTTTGTTGCATGTGAAAGCCCAAGACGACCGGCATACCCTGATTATCGGCCTTATGCGAGAGGGAAGGACAGTTTGGGACATAGACAAGCAAGCCTCAAGGTGGAAGGCGTTTCTTGGCGACGGGGCCTCGTTCGATTTGTGGAAACTCTACGTCGACTTTGTCCAAACGAACTCGATCAAGTTCAGCGTGGAAGACTGTCTCCAGACTCATATCAATTGGCTCAAGACGTTCCGAGTGCCTAGATCGGGGACGACGGATCGCCAAAGAGACTCGAATTGCGTTTTTATATTAATACGTCTGACTCTGCTGTTATGGCAGGCAGGGTTCACTGAGCGAGCGGCGGGGACTTGGCAGGCACTTCTCGAATGGAACTGTTTCCAACCTCGACCTCAACCTCAACATCTACAATCGACTGACTCCATGTCACGTTTCCGGGACTTTTGGGATAGTGAAGTTGCGCGCATTGGCGAGGAGGGGTCCAAGGGCTGGGTCACGGATACAGCTTTTGAGCTAGATCCTATAACCGACAGGGCATTCCATATTGAGAATATGGACGTCCAGCAATGGTTCGCAGCCGAAACGGAGCTTGAAAAGACCTCAAGCTTACCTGCAAGATTCCTCGATGAAGTTGGTGAGGATGATTCGTACCGCATTGTCCTCTTTTCAGAAATCCAGGATTTACTCTTTCGTCCCTCTTCCAAATCTGGTCTCGGGTTACTAGTCGACGGGTTTCTGCTATTTGCCGGCCTGCCCCCAGTCACGTCCCTCGACGACTCTAGAACGTGGAAGGGTGATCCATTCATCTGCAACCAATCCCCTAGCGGTCCCACTACTGCAGAACTGGTTGAGAAAGGAGGTCACGAAATCGGTATATGTGTACAGTACCAAGAAGTATCTTTCACGGTCAAGCAACATACATGTCAAACCCCCCAAAATCTCGGATATCGCTCTGGAAGACTTCTGGACTCGAGTCCTGAGTTCTTGCGTAGGGTTATTGGTCAGCTCGCAGACTTGGCATATGAGGGACAACTGCCCGCAGGAATCATGGAATATGCTGTTGCATTTGACGCAGGCATTGACCTCAAAGTTGCCAAGAAGCAGGCCAAATCGTTTCTCAAGGACAAAGGTGATAGTCTCACGCTCTACGACGCGTATGCCTTCCTGGAGGCCCAACTTGGGAATTTCGAGTCGGCCCAGAAAGTGTGGTCTACCGCGCTTTCGATGAGGACGTCGTTGACCGGGGATGGACACATGCATGCATTCTATATGTGGCGGAACTGGGCCTACCTCCATATGTGCCGAGGACAATTCGCACAGGCGAGGACGTTGCTCAGCATGATGACCACCCAAGGCTTCGAATTGGCACGATTCAAAGCGGAGAGCTTGAATATTCAAGCATCTTCTCCAGCGGTGCAGCTCAAGGTTGAGCAACATATCAAGCGACAAATCGACATTGCTGGCTTAAAAGGCGAACACGTATCATTACGTGCCATGGTCGATCTGCTGGCATATCACCGATACCTCGGTAACGGCTTGCGGCTTGAAGTGGCTCTGGATACCTACCAAGCTTGCCTCAAGCCGTACACTGGTGTCTCGAAATCGCAATCTGCTCTGATCGAAGGAATACATGAACAACAAGCACGATTCATCCATGCACACGCCGTCATTTTCAGACGTGAGTTTAGACCGCGCGTGGTTAGTGCCATCTTAGCACCGTCTGCCCGAACTTTTCCAGACAATCTCGCTCTCCTAATACTCAATTCTCACTTTTCGCAGAAAGCTGGAGCCATGGACCGTTTGCGCCAAGTCGACTCGGTGGCAAGGTCGCAGCAAGACGCCAACACGACAGGAAGCGTAGTGCCGTGCATGTTTGATGTGCTAGTAGAACTGAACAGACCTGCATACTCGGGAAGCACAGATCACAGCATTCGCTCGGCATTCAAACGTGCTACACGAGTCGGCTCACCGGGACACGGTAGTGTAGAGATGTGGAAGGCATTTGTTCTATGGGAGACGTCTCTCATTTTGCGGCATGATGGGTCGAACCGCAGCAGTACCGGCAGCCACGGACTCGTCTCGAAAGAGGATCTGGCGACACTGGCGAGTCAAGCGCGAGAGGCTCTGTACGCATCGCTGCGAGCGTGTCCGTGGTCGAAGGAATTATGCATGCTGGCATTCGCTCATCCCACACTGAGAAATGCTCTTGGCGATGGGGCGTTGAAACAGGTGTATCAAACCATGGTTGATCGAGGCATGCGGCTTCGTGTAGACATTTCTTGTGTTTTGCAGTAGGCTTCATGACGCAGCGGTGACAAGGCTGGAATGACGAGGCTGAGTGACGAGGCTGAATGGACCCACCCTTCCTTGCATGAAATTAACCCCGCAATGTCCGATCTCCAACTTTTTTTCCCGCGTCGATTAATTAAAACAGCGAATTTTTCGAGACGAGGTCCGCCTGACTCTGTCGACAACCTGTAGCTGCTGTCGTCTACCGCAGCGCTAATGGAATCACCGCAGCCATTGCCTGATCCCTCATTACACCGGCGGCCATGACATCGACGTTTGCTGCGCAGTTGCGCACCATTGCAGCAAACTCGACCAACGAACTCGACCTCCGAGCCCGACGAGATGCCCACGCCGAGTCCCTGATCTTCGAGCGGAATGTCGCCATCAAACAAGACTGGGAGACAATCTTCCAACTATGTCTTGAGGGGTTCCGAGAGACGTGTCTGCTGGACTCGAGGTTGCGCGAGTTCGAACAAAATCTGTACAGTCCTTTGGCGAAGGACCAAGATCGAGAACAACTGAGCAAGCCGCAAAATGAAGCACTAGATGTGGTCCTTGAGCGGTGTCTAGCACTCTTGGGGTCGAAAGTATTGCTGCGTCCGGGCATCAAAGCAGTGGAATGGCTTGTAAGAAGATTTCGAGTGCATGTATACAACACAAACGCCTTGCTCGCAACGTTCCTACCATACCACGAGACGAATGTCTTTAGGAACCTCCTAAGCATAGTTCCGGCCAACAGGATTACTAGCGAATGGAAGTTCTTGGGCCCTTATCACAAAGACACAGTCAGCGTTCCCCGACACACCATAGTCTACAGCGCCACCCACAACGATGCTTTTTCCTCGTATTTCAACAACCATACTCTCCGTGTCTGCCAGGAAGGCGCGGCTTATCCTCAGCTTCTGCGCTTCTGGAGCAGCGTTGTCCTCGAAGCAATTGCAGCGAGACTGGACCAACTCAAGAGTGGGAGAAAAGAGGTACAAAAACAACGGACGGAAGACGTGCTGCTAAAGATCTTGCCATTGCTGAACGAAGGACTTGAACTGAGAGGCTGTCCAGAAATGACGGTTGCTTGCTTCACGATTGCCCTTGTACTGGCTGGTAACGCAGACCTTGGGGACCATGTGATTGATGCTTTGATGAAAGCAATTGCACCGTTTGTCACAAACGGAGAGGCCGACTCAAAGTCTGCCCTAGCATGTCTGGCGGTCTTGGTGACGAAGAAGCTTGACAGCAGAGTGCCGAAGGACGTCATTGAAATTCTCATGCGAGCCAAAGACCTCAGGACGTCCTTGTTGAATCTACACAAAGAGGTCTCCGTGGCCTCGTTGTGTGCGGCGCTGCTCACATCAGCACTCTCCGGAGTAAAGCAGAAGAATCTGGATGTCAGGTTCCATTTTGTCAAAACAATATTCGATACCGCTGGAGAACTTTTCGCGCCACCCATAAAAAGCCAGCTGGTTGCTATTCTACTTCAGAAGCTGCCGCTTACCGACGCCTCACTTCCAGTAGAATCACCTCTTCAGTTTCAACTCACTCGAGTTCTCAAAGCCTTGAACGACTCTCCAGATTTCTCGTCGGCTTTCTCCCAGGCCTCGACACTAGCAGGCCTCTCTCAATCGCTGGTCGAGAACTTGTTAGAAAGCACCATCGAATCTCCGCAGCCAACCGGTCTGATTGAATCGGCTCCCACCGAGTTGGACGATGCTGGAACCGAGTCAGCATCTGCCGAGGACACAGTAAAGGCAATGATGGCGTCTTTCCCTGCCGAGACCACGGAACTGTCATGTCTTGCACACGGACCGTCACCACTTTTTGACCAGCTTGCCCGAGCCTTCAGCCATTGTTGCCGAAATGAAAGGTTCTTGACCCAGTTCGAAGAGCTTCCCTTATGGAGACAAAAGTCGAAAGCAACTTCCGTTTTATACATTAGTTTTCTGCTGAGGATATCCTTGGGGCCATACTCCACTACGGAGCGATGTGTTGCCATCCAAGGTCTCTCAAAGTCATGCGACCAAGGATTCGCGCATGACACTCAGTCACTCATCCCTTACATTACCGTCCTCCTTTCTGACTCTGCTCAGCCTGTCAGAAGGGCTGCTGCCGCCTGTGTCCTAGTCATCCAGAGATCAATTTACCGGCACTTGAAGCAAGACGAGGAGCAACATCAGACTGGGACCACAACTTATGACGCTCTTACCATGACCAACGTCAAGCGGATATCTCCAGCGCAAGCGGACAAGCTTCTGAACCAGCTGTATTTGCCTCACCTGGAGGAGTACATCCTAGATCCATCCGAGATGCACAAAGTATTGAAGACTGCTCTGGATGGTCATGCTCGTGCCACACCATCAAAGACATCTGATATCGAGCTCAAGAAGACTTCGAAGCAAGCCTTGTTCGACCTTCTGACTGGTTGCGCACTGGCCTGTCCTCTTCTAAGGATTAAAATGGGCATCACGCAGCTCCTCATTGGTGTCGATAAGGTTGGTACTGCAACCACCAGTAAGACTCTTTCGCCTATTCTGGACAAATGGGCCTCGCTGTCACCAGCTGATGCGGAGGCTGCCGCGTCAGCGGAAAGTCTGGCTATGGCTCAAGTTGATGCCCTTGCGATCCAACTAATTGCACCACAGGACAAGGGAGCTGTCGAGCACATTCTGGACATGCTCACCGAGGGAAAGTTTCAGCCACGTCCCTCTTTAGCGACGATCTTCTTCGACCATGTGGGCGCCATTTGGAATATCCTGCGCCACAAGTCTCAAAATGCTGTAGTCGTACGTCTTTTCGAGATGTGCTTCTCGGATAATGCAGTATATGCAGCTGGTAGCCGCCTTGTTTTGCATACCGTTGCTCTTACCACCGAAAACTTGGCTGCTATCCTCGATCAATCTTTATCCGGTCTTGCTCAAATGCCGACAGATGTCCACCCAAAGAAGCGACGGCGGCTGAGTCATGGCCGTGAGAGCGTCCCCAAGGAGCTGATGGGGGAGTGGAATGTCAGTGGTACAAGAATGACCTTGGCACTTGAGCTTGTAGAGGACTCGAAGCCAGAAAACCATCCTCAACTGCTAGGCGGCTTGTTCGAAGTCTTGATAGGCCTGAATCGCCTGAGGGACAAGACCACGTCCGAGTCGCCGTATTTGCTCTGCTTGTGCCTCAACAACATACTGGCCATCATTGACAAGGCCCGGCAATCTCGCAAGCCAAATATCGACATGACAACCATCCGTGCCGACTTGGTGACCGAATGCGTGCGATCCTCAGAGAACGTCCAAGTGCAGAGCACCGCCCTCCTCCTCTCCGCTTCTCTAGCAGCGCTTGCTCCAGATCGAATACTGCACACAATCATGCCAATCTTCACTTTCAGGGGCAGAAGCATTTTGTCGAAAGACGACGAACGGTCCATCTACGTCACCAATCGTGCCATTGACGAGATCATCCCTCCTCTAGTGGCGAGCCTGAAAAAGCACGATGCTAAGAACCTCATCCATTCCACCTCAAATCTGCTATCGAGCTTTGTCACGGCGTATGAACATGTTCCTCAGCACAGGAGAGTATCGTTCTACCAGCGGCTATTGACCAAGCTCGGTGCTGATGATTTCTCATTCGCGGTCATCGCACTGCTTACTTCCAGGAGAAATACCGAGGACATGTGGACATTCCTCTCAAACCTAACAGCGGAGTTTCCGGCTTCCACTCAACTTCTGACCTTCCGGAAGATATTGGACCTGACTCTCGATACCTTCAGCGAGAAGCCGCACAACGCTGAACCCCTTCTAGATATCACCCGGACAACACCAATTGACAAGAGAGAAGCAGCAGCGTCGAACCTGCTCCAAGTGGCCGTGCAACTGCTCGCACCGAAGGCACTCAAGACGCAAATTGCGCGACTCACAAAGCCTGATCGAGCTGAAGAGACTCCCTTCTGGACCGAGTTCAGACTTTGTGTCTCGCGTCTCCTCAACATGCTTAAGTCTCAGAAGACGGGGCACAGGAGTCTTGCACCGTCGACGAAGAAATGTCTCAGCGCTGTGCTAGATTTACCTTCTCTTGCAGACTTACTTGATATTATGCCAACTCTTCTGGATGAGCTGGAGCAAAGCGAACACGCGGATCTGAAGCCCCTGGCGCTCCGAGTCCTAGCTTCGCAACTGCTTCAACCTGGCCCTGCTTTCAAGGACAAAAAGAGCCAGTCCAGCGCGATTTCACTCCTCCCTACGCTCGGTACCATCATTAAGACCACGGACGACGAGAACCTCAGACATGCAGCAATCGAATGTCTTGACCACATTCTTGAACTGTATGGCCGAAAGAGCCCGGATGCGGTTGTCTCAGCATCGTCTGCACTCACAGATGACGACGGTCAAGGCCTCGAATCGAGAGATGAGAGAACACAAATCATGTCATTGCTCTGTTTAACGACTGCGACGGAAGTACTCAAACAAGGATGTGTGCCGATCGTTTTGGGAACGATGCCAAAAGTTTTCCGACTGTTGTGGTCAAGTCTGCAGGATTTGAAGGGAGTGAAAGGCCCCAAGGATGGAAAGGTGGAACTCCACAATGCCTGCTACATGCTCCTTTCTTCCTTCGTCACGCATGTGCCCTTCATAACATCCGACGAAAACCTGGTGGAAATCTTTGAGGCATCCTGCAAATCTTGCATCGCGATGTCTCAGACTATGGCGACATGTATGGCGGAAACGAAGAGCACTCTGGAGCCACCGAGCTCTTGGCAAGAGTCTCGTCTTGACCTATTGAATCTTGTTGCTGACAAGGTCGAGCTGAGTTCACTCGTTGCCGGTCTGCGTCAGGCCTGGAAAACAAAGGTAGTCAACGCAGATGCTATTGGGGAGTGGTTGGACATGTTGTCAAGAGCCATCAAGCGGAATTCCAAGTCTACAGTAGGCAGGGCTGCGGAAGAGCTGTCCGACTTTATCCTACAGGTCCTGGATCTTCGACGAGTCAACAGGGTCAAGGCCTTGGTGAAAGCGGATGATGCTACGAGCCACCTTCTTCGATCCGATGAGTTACGAAACATTGAACACAATCTGTTCAAACTGAGCGAAGCGCTCATCTACAAGCTCAATGACTCTACCTTCAGACCCATCTTCGAAAGCTGGGTTGAGTGGGCTCGGAGCGAAGTCCCCCAGGATAGACCCGAGAGTGAAGACGCCGACCAAATGGCAGATCGCAAGAGTGGCGCAAGGATAGCGAGGCTAGGCAGTCTGTTCTCGCTGGCCTCGCATTTCTTTGAAAGTCTCAAGAGCATTGTTACAAGCTACGCCAGTTACATTCTGCCCGAGTGTAACGAGGTTCTGAGAGCCTCGATCGGCAAGCACGACACGCAGAAAGCAGAAGCTCTACGTCTTCGCCCCCAGGTCGATCATCAAGATCAAGAGGTCTACACCGAGACTCTGAGCCTATTGTCAACAGTCGCGAATCACGACGCCGACGGGTTCTTCACCTCACCTTCGCACTTCCAACCCCTTGCCACGCTCCTCGTCGGCCAGTACGAGCTTCTTTCAAGCCGCAATAACACCTCCCGAGATTTCACGACAAGTCCCCTAAAGGAACCTATTCTCAACGCACTTGTTAGCCTCGCCACGGCAGTCCAAGATGTCCCGGCCCATCACCACACCCTGAACCACCTCCTCTGCCAGCTTCGGCACCACGAGCACGCCGCTGTGCGACTCGCCTCGATCAAAACGCACATCGCGCTGACAGAGGCCGAGGAGGTTGGCGAAGAGTGGCTTCAGAACGTGGTCTTGGGGCAGTCATCATCTGCCATGGACGGTGGAGTCGCGGTCGGAGGAAGTGGAGAGACGATGGTGTATGTGAACGAAATGCTAGAAGACGATGATGAGGACGTCGAAAACAGTGTAAGAGACTGGGTCAGGATGGTGAGGGAGAGTCTCGGAGAGGATATCTTCGAGGTGTAACCAGAGCGCGTCTTCTGATGATTAGAAGTGATGTGGCGTGCAAGCCACCTTGAAGTCGGTAGTTCTGTAGCTGAGCAATGACATTCGATCCTGTGGATGGACTGGAATGGACCGGACCGCCTTGTACGGAGTATTCAACGGCGTGTCATGTATGTCCTCACGCTGCTGTTGCCTCGCGGAGGTCTAGTGGAGTCTCAAGAACACTCGGAATGTAGATACCCTCCAGAAATCTAACTAAAAGGCTCCAAGAGCTACTAAGACTCCCTGCTCGGCCGACTGTACCCGGACAGCCGTAGCGTCGCGGCTTGCGGCTATCTCGTTCCAGAGCAAGGATATGATCTTACGGGTCCCCGTCTCAGTATTACGTCGGGTTCAGAACACAGATCTTACGTCTACATCACCAAAAGGAGGCAACGCAATATCTGCCGCCATGGAACAATCCAGACCTGAAAGGGGCCTGCGAGGGAGAGTCGCCATCGTTACCGGGGCAGGATCATTAGGAGCCGGCATCGGAAACGGGCGAGCCGCAGCAATCTTGCTGGCCGAGGATGGCTGTTCAGTTGTCTGTGTCGACTTGAATCTGGATCTCGCTCAGAAGACTGTGCACATGATCCGAGATGAAGTCCAGGGTTCGGCCATTGCGTTCGCAGCAGATGTCACCAAAGAAGAGGAATGTCGAAACGTTGTGCGCGCATGCATTGAGCAATACGGCCGACTGGATATCCTCGTCAATAACGTGGGGATCAATGGACCCATAGGCACGACGACGGAAGTTGACATTGCGGCGTTCTACAAGGGGCTGGAAGTCAACGTGGGATCGATGATCCTCATGGCCAAATATGCCATCCCCCAGATGTGCAAAAATCCCGGACAGTGGGCTGGAAGTATCGTGAATCTTGGAAGCACGGCGTCCTTGAAGGGTGGTCACCCGGCGATCTTCTATCCTACATCCAAAGGAGCCATCCCCAACCTCACTCGTGCAATGGTACGTTTTCTCACAGGTCCATTCTGGGATTGCGCCCGATCTCACGCCGGGGGAAAATCGCGCAGGCTACACATCACGGGAAAGATCGCATCAGAGTGAACTGTGTCTGTCCAGGTAGGTCATCCCCAGAGCGAGAGAGATGTCTCGATCTGTTTCGGTTCCCGTGGACCTGAACTGACCACCGTCCCTGCAGGAATGGTGTTCACGCCCATGGTAGAGTGAGGTTGCGCCACCAAGCTCTGCGTGCATGTGCTAATTTCATTCATCAGCATCAAAGGTGGCATGTCAATGGCGGAAAGACAAGCCCGGGCCTCACGAAGCATTTTGAAAACCGAGGGTTCTGGTTGGGATATTGGCGCAGCCGTGCGGTTCCTGTCGTCGGACTGTGCCCGCTGGATCACGGGTGAGTGTCGTTGAGATTTGTGGCGTTGTGCACCTGCTGACCACGGGCCAAGGGGCAATACTCCCGGTTGATGCTGGAGCCACAGCGGCTCTGGGTCTCGGTATTCCCAGCCTTCATGACGGGCTACGCGGGACAGTGGGTGCTAAATTATGAAGGTGGTAGAAGAACGACGTTGTCACTCTCGGTTGTCAGAGCGGCCAATCATAGGATCATCTTGATGCAATAGCCTCCCCTTCGAGTTTGTTATCCTCATCAATGGAATGGAGCATCAGATTCCAAGCTGACCAAGTCTTCCCCTCCCTCCTCCCCACAACCCCCTCTTTCTCTCATCCCGTGTTGCTCGGCTCTCGGCTTGTACGGCAACGGCAACGGCAACGGCAACGGCGACGGCAACGGCAACGGCAACGGCAACATGGGCATCTGGCTACGCAGCCCGGGGTAAGGCGGAAGGCTCTTTGCAGTTCTCGCCAGTCCCAACTGCTAACCACCGAAATCTCTCTTTCATTCTTTTTCCATCCCCGATTACCGCAAAGCCGACGCTGCAGGCTGCACCGTGCCTGGTAGACAGCCGCGAAGATACCTGATGCCTCCACTCACGGTGGATCTCCGGATCTTGCAGCATTTGAGATGGAGCATGAGGGTGTCGGTGATGTTTCAGGGCCAAGGCCATCAAAGCGTGCTCGCCTGGTGTGCACAGCCTGTCATGCCAGAAAGGTACTGATCGTGGTCGTTCCAAGATCGTCGCCGTACTGAAGAGTCTAGATCAAATGCGATCTCCAGAGCCCTGAATCTCAGGCTGCAGGCCGATGTTCAAAGTGCGTCCATGATGGTACTGTGTGTCGGTGAGCTGTGGCATTTGTCTTGCTACTCAGGGCATTTTCTCACAGCAACTCTAGGCTGAGACCGTCAAGGAGGGGAGGTGCAGCGCGACGAGCCCAGGCAGCGTATCCGTCTCTACCTCAGGTAACGTCGACATCTACGAGCAGGGCTGTTCCGCTGAGCCATGAAATGTCTGGCTCGAGGCCGAACCAGGGCCTGGAATCTCATCACAACGTGTTGAACAACGACGGCGACGGTCGATACAATGTGGACTTGAAGACCGCAAATTTGAACTCGTCGCTGATGGCGATGCCTGCTGCCATCAACGACGTCAACGCCTCCGAGCCATCACCAGCCGGTATCCGAGAATCACTTCCCGAGGAATCTGGGACGCATTCGCCTGACTCGGGCGCCCGTGATGCTTCTCCCGAAATTTCGCTGAGTCGAGGCTACATGGGAGAGTCTGGGTTCATGCAAATATTTCGCCAAGGTCAAACCACCACCTATCTACCCACGAGCTCGATCATCCCCGGCCTTCGGACAGAGACGCTTTCCATGTCACCGCTCCTCCTGCAGGCCTTTGAAGAAACTCATCACGAATATTGCTACCCGTTTTGTCCTATTCTCGACAAGCTGAATCACGCCGGCGACGACCCATTCGCGGGAAGTGTGCTGCTCCAGCAAGCCCTTGCCGTCCTGGGCAGCAGGGTGAACCCGCCCGTCATCCAGCACGACCACCCTTCGCTCTACTACCGTCGTGCCAAGACATTGTTCTACATGAGTCATGAACCGAACCCTCTGATTCGCATCATCGCCATCATTTTCTTGCAGTGGTGGAGCGCAGGCCCGCCCAACGTGGTCAGTCTGGACAGTCAGTACTTCTGGACGGGCGTCGCCATTCGGTTGGCGCACGAGATTGGCCTTTACCGTGAACCCACGAGGAATCACTCGTTAAAGCTCGGCGAAACGTTTGGACTGCGACGGCGGATTTTCTGGGCTTTGTTCGTAAGTGTGGTTGGTCGTGGCTGATGCGAGTGTCTCCTTCTCACGACGTTGACAGGCTCGCGAACGAGTGTTCTCCCTCTGTCAAGGTCGCCCGTGCCTCGTCCATCTAGAGGACTGCGATATCCAACAGCCGACCCTGACTGATTTCCCCGCTGACCAGGCTGCTCAAGGGGAAATATTCATCCATTACGTACGCTTGTCCGAGATCATCGGCCGGTTGAGCAGGCGACTGAGTCTCGCAAGTGACCGATCTGCGCCAGCGCTCGACATCATATTTGAGCTGCAGAATTGGGTGCAATCTTTGCCCCAGCATCTGCTTCTGCCCTTCGGGGCCGCCAGAACTGCGACCCGGGATTTCCGCAGAGACGTGCACCAGTTGCATTTGCCCTACTTGACCGCCATCATGCTACTCTACATGAATTCCTCGTCTCACGCTTTACCCAAAGCCTCCGCGACGGCGTTGCTTGCTGCCTCGTGCGTCGCCAGGATCTTTCAAGATTTTCTAGCGCGCGGCTCCATCAATTTTGTGTCTGGCATTGGGGGCTGGTACGTGACGGTGGCGATCCTGGCGCTACTTCATGGCAGTCAGATACCGGCCTTACGCGACTGCGCGAACGAGCAGATTGATGTTCTGATGATCGCGCTGCGTGAGATTGCAAAGTCATGGTATTCTGCGGAGATGTTTCTCCGTGCGCTAGAGAAGCATGTCAAGGGACAGAGCGAGGAGGCCAGGGGCAATCCCAGTGCCGACACCCTGCAGGGAGATCCTGGGACCACATCATCGGCCTGGAGCGATCTCGCATCCAGCGACGGAGTGGACCTTCTCGGCTTCTTCCCAGGGCACACTGCGCAGACGAGCAAGCTATTCGGCGTCTTTTATGCCGACGAGGCAGCAGATGTGCTGATGAATCTGGCGTGGCCTGCTGATTTCAATATTTCTGTCATGGATCTTTTTGATCAAACGTTTGAGGGCATGAACGGGACCTTTGGCTTTCCGGCTGCTTGTTAGCCGTTCATACAGGGGCACCACCGAAATAATTGACATGGATACCGAAGGCTCTGAACCCTTCCTGGCCTCTGAACTTGCCGTTAGTTCAAGTTTGATTAGCAATGATTCAACCGGTCTAAATGAGTCTTCGCCCTTATCTGTGCCGCAAGAACCGACTTCTCCAGACTCCACACCATTCCCCCGCGGTTAGGGAGTGTCATTGCACCGTCCTGTGCTCCGTCGCGAATCCACGCTCTGGAATAAGGTTGTCGGCGGAACTGCCTGGATTGCCGTTTGCCGCCTCGACCACTTTAACGCCTTATCATTGCCGAGGGGGGCGCACAAACTCTATTACCGACGCCACATGGCGTCTCTACCATTCAGTTTGGCTCCGCTTCCTAGCAGGTCTCTTGACACTCTTCCCCATGGGGAGCAGGAGGACATAACGAGCCCTCGCCCCTCTCTCCCCCAGCTGTAAACATTCTTCTCGGGATAAGGTGATCTTCGACCAGACATCTCCTGACGAAAAATCACTCGACCTTGCACCGCGCGAAGTATGACCATGACAAGTGGAGATCCGACCAAAGTCGAATACTTCCACAGCGAGAAGGGAGACGACATGGAGATGGGAAAGGCAGGGGGGTCCGTGGTCCAGGAGAACAAGGTCGACGCCATCGTGGATAGCGACGCGCAGATTGATCCTGTCCTCGAGAAGAAGGTCATGTATGTTTGTCGTGCCGCTGGAGTGCTTTCCACCTGCTGACCATCACGCAAGGCGAAAAGTTGACTGGCGTCTTTTGCCCGTCGTCACCGCCATCTATGCTTTCTCGTTGATTGACCGAACAAACTATGGTGGTGCCCGGATCGCGGGTATGGACGAGGCCCTTCATCTTGATGTCGGCAACCGCGCCTCCGTCGCCTGTAAGCAAGCCATTGCCCCCCGCGAAAGGTCTCCCGTCCCAAAAGCTCATGACATTTTTTTCCAGTGATGATTCTCTTTGTCGGATACATCCTGTTCGAGCTGCCTTCGAATATCCTTTTGAAGAAGTTTGGCCCTCGAATCTGGCTGTCGACTCTGGGCCTGTGTTTTGGAATCCTGACCATCGCCTCCGGGCTGGTCAAGACGTGGGGAGCTCTTGCTGCTGTCAGAGCATTCTTGGGCGTCTTCGAGGCGGTGAGTTCCTCTTCCCCTGATCTTGCACCGGGGACTAAGTCTTTCCAGGGTCTGCTACCGGGTTGCTTCTACCTGATGACCTCTTGGTACCGCAAGTATGAAATTCAACGAAGGTCAGCGAAAAGGCCCCCTACCACTCCGGAGGCATAGTAAGTTTCTCGCTGACCGCCAATCCAGGCTGTCGTACTTCATCCAAAGCACGTTCGTCATCACATCGTTTTCCAACGCCCTGGCGTACGGCTTGACTCAAATTGCCGACGAGCCCGAGGTGGACGGGTGGAAATGGATCTTCATCGTGGAAGGGGCCATCACGATCGGGATTGCCCTTGTCCTCTTCTTCGTCGTGGTCGACCTGCCGTCGTCGAGTGGCAATAAATTCCTCTCCCCAGCAGAGAAGGAACTCATCAAGCAAAGAATCATGACCGAGCGTGGGGAGTTCGAAGGCGAGAAGATTACGTGGAAGGTCATCGTCTACACGTTCTCTCAGTGGCATGTCATAAGCATGTGAGTATCCGGATTCTTTTTCCCTGATCATACGCAGATTTTGTGGGCTGACGGACTGGTCAAACAATCAGTTCTTTCCTCTACCTGGCCGCCGCCGCCGGGTCCTACACCTGGATCATCTTCAACCCCATCATCCTTCGAAACAGCATGGGCTATAGTCTGGTCTCGGCGTACATGTTGACCGTCCCGCCCGCCGTGTTCTCCACGATCACGACATTGATCGTCTCGAGGTACGCTGACAAATGGCACATCCGCGGGCCGGTCTGCTGGTTTGGCACCGTCATCGGACTGGCGGGCGTCGCCATGGTTGGATTCGCCGAGTCCCCCGTGGCCCGGTATGCCGGGATCTGGGTCGGCGAGATCGGCACCAACGCGTACATCGTCACCTGCGTGGCCTGGGGTCACAACAACATCCGCACCGATGGGCCCCGGGCCGTGCTTTCCTCCATCCACGTCGGATCTGCCGCCGTGGGTGCGATATATTCCTCGCTCGTGTTCCGACAACAGGTACGTACATTGATTCCTCCCCTTTTTTCTCCAGTTGGATCGAAGACCCCGTGGAAATGGTATCTGACGTAATCCTCCCTCTCATTTCATAGGATGCGCCGGACTACATACCTGGTCTGGCGGCGATCATTGCCATTCTCACGGCGGGGTTCGTTGTGAGCGTTCTGACGTCGTTCTTCCTCTGGCGTGCAAACAAGAAGGCCGACGCAGGGAAGAAGATCATCGAAGGCGCCGTGGGATTCCGTTATACCTGGTAATCACAAGGAATATGGAGTCCGCTGCAGGCGGATGGAAGGGAAGAGGGGAGAAGGCTGTGTGAGTTGTGGTGAAGGGGGAACAGGGGAGGAGATCCGTGGACTGACTGTGTCTCTTGCTCGATACTATGAGTCTGAGGCATGCCCGATGCACACAACCTGCTTGCTTGGGAAGAATGTGGAAATAGGGGATCGATTATATGTATGATTCGGCGGCATAATTATCTGATCGTGGTTTTATATTCATCTCTCCCTCTCGTACTAGGATATGGATATGCAGCAAGCTAGCATGACACCGTCTAGCTGGACCGAGTTGTCCCCAGTCTCCTTATTCTCCTCGCAGAGAAGTAATGGCCCTGAGTCGATGTACCTTTGCCATCCGCGCCAGCTGGCACTGGCCGCCGAGGGAATCGTACGAATGCGGTAGACCGGGATAGACATGTAATTCGACGGGGACCCCGGCTCGCACGTGCTTCGACGCGTACTCGATCCCTTCCTGCACGAACATGTCGAGACTCCCGACTTCCAGGTATAATGCAGGCATGCCCTCGGCCGAGACGAGTCGGGACGGGGACGCGGTGTCCGGGATGCCATCGCCCTCCTCGTGGCCGTCGAGTACCTCGTGGCCGAGATACGACGACCACCCCGTCGCATTGTCCACGTGGTTCCACGACAGCAGCGGTGCCAGCCTCGGATCATGTCGCCCGACGTTGCGACAGTCGATCATCGGCGCCGTGAAGATCTGTTTCGCGATGGACAGCCCTCCTCCACGACGGCGTGCCAATATCGCCGTGGCCGCCCCGAGTCCCGCGCCCGCACTGCTCCCCATGATCGCGATCCGGGTCCGGTCGACGTGCAGGTCGTGCGCGCGAGCGTGCAGCCACGCCAGAGCGGCGTACACGTCGTGCAGGGCGGCGGGGTACCGGTGCTCCGGGGCCAGGCGGTACTCGACGGCGAGGAATGGGGTCCGTGTCATTGACACGAGCGATGCGACGAGGACGTCGTAGTCGTTAATCGTGCTGCAGATTAACCCGCCGCCGTGGATGTAAATCACGGCTGGCGACGACGACGATGATAAAGTGGCCGTGTGCGATCCGTTAACTGCCGTACTACGAGGACAGTACCACCTTAACAGGACGCGGTGGCCGTCCTCGCTGGAAGTGTAGTGGTCGGAGACGTCAACGCCGCTCGTGTCGACGGTAGGACGCGGTCTTCGCGACGATAAGTTCTTAAGCCGTTTCCGGCGCTGATCGACGTCGCCGGGCGGGAGCGGGGGTCCGCCAACGAACTCTTCGAGCCCGTTGGCTTTCAGGCATGCCTCGAAGTCGGCGTCCAGCGCGAACGGTGTGGCCATCGCCGTGAGCGGAAGGGCCTTTGAACGTCCACGTCTCTTCTCGGTCCAGAGAAGGGTCCGACTCGAACGTCTCACATCCTCAATCTCGCTTCATACGCATTGGCACCATCAGCCCGTCATTACTGGAAATGACAAACACACCCCTGGTGATCCCCTCGTCTTCGGCAGCCGGCAATCGGCAAGCTGCCCGTCAGTGGGACAGGACGGCGTTGGCATGCCTCGCGCTTCGGCAACCGGCTATCGTCGGTCTGGATGCCCAGCCCCGGCGGAGGATGTCCACTTCCTACCACCAGCAGCTGAGGCGCAAAGCCGAAGTGGGTGACTGTCTGGAGATCCCACCGAAGATGTCGTACCCGTCAGCCATGCCTCTTAACCATTCCATCGACGGTGTTCCTCGAGAAGCAGAGTCCCGGCGCAGACCGAGCAATAAGCATCGTTGGCAGGTGTTGACTGAGCTAGACCCGTAGTCTCAATGTCTCCTTCCGCCGTCATTCCTGAGGGCATTGCTGTCCTGGAGTCGGACGTGGGCAAGCACCTGTCCTCAGAGTACAAGTTGAATGGTCAGAAGGTGACCGAGATCGAAGTCACGAATCATGACGATTCGATAGCGGGTCCAGACTGCCATCCCTCGACTACGCCGCCCCAAATCCCACGGCTGGACATCTCGATACAATATCAGGTCAAGGAGCGGCCATTGGGATGGATCCGTCCGATCCGAATCATCTGTTTGGGTGCTGGTGCCAGCGGTGTCAATTTGGCGTATCAGGTTCAACAGCGATTGAAGAAGACCGAACTCGTGGTCTATGAGAAGAACCCCGCGATCGGAGGGACGTGGTATGAGAATCGGTATCCGGGTTGCAAGTGTGACATCCGTAAGTTGAAGGGAAGGAAAAGCGGCCCGTTTCACGAGCTGGAGCTGACCAGGCGCCACCAGCTTCTCACAACTACCAATTCTCATGGGAGCCCAACCCGGACTGGACGGAGATGTTCTCGACTTCGTCCGAGATTCGGGCGTATCTACAGAAATGCGTGGACAAGCACAACCTGGGGCAATATTTCAAACTGAGCCACAACGTCGTGGGCAGCAGATGGGAGGAGGCCACCGGCAAATGGCACATCAGTGTCCGCAACCACCTTACGAACGAGACCTTTGAAGACACGTGCGACTTTTTCGTCAACGCCGGCGGGATTCTCAACAATTGGAAGTGGCCAGACGTCCCCGGATTACACGACTTCAGAGGCCGGCTGGTTCACAGTGCGAACTGGCCGATGGACTGGGACTATGAAGGCTTGAAAGTTGCAGTGCTGGGGAACGGGTCGTCGGGCATTCAAATCGTGCCCACCATGCAGCCCCGTGTCAAGGAACTGGTCCATCTGGTCCGTTCGGCGACGTGGGTCACGCCCTCGGCACCCGCACGGTATGCGGCCTTGTTAGGACGGCCCATGCCCGATATCTTCTCGGATGAGCAAAAGGAGAGTTTCCGAAACGACCCAGAAGTCTACCTCCGGTTTCGAATCGAGATTGAGCGGGAGACGAACAAGCGATTCCCTCTCCTGCTGCAGAACAGCCAGAAACAACGAGATTCTACGCAAGCCAACTACCAGGCCATGCTCGACCGACTGGGACCCGAGGCCGCGGCGCGGTACGCGAAGGAGATCATCCCCGACTTTCCTGTCGGCTGTCGCCGGATCACTCCAGGCTTGGGGTATCTGGAATCATTTTCCCAGCCCAATGTGAGGGTGATTACGAACGCAAAAATTCAACGGGTCGACGAGAAAGGCATTCGACTGGAGAGCGGCGAGCATATCGAGGTGGACGCCATTGTGTGCGCCACTGGATTCGACGTCTCGTTTACCCCTCGATTCCCGATCACTGGCCGCGACGGTATCAGCTTGAAGGACGTCTGGTCGAAACCCAACATCCCTTTCGCTTACTTGTCGACATGTATTCCCAAGTTCCCCAATTACTTCGGTAGGTTCACGTGCACCATCGATCCCGTTACAATTCACTTCCGTGCCTTGCACTAACTCGCCGACGGCAGTTCTTCTCGGACCTAATGCTCCTATCGCCCACGGATCCGTCCTCGCGGTGACGGAGCACTGCTCCAAGTATCTGCTTCAAATGATCACCAAGGCCCAGACGGAAGGCATTCGGGCCATCGACGTCAAACAGTCGGCCTGCAACGACTTCATGACCCACGTCCATCACTTCATGCCTCGCACGACCTGGGCCGCCCAATGTCGCTCTTGGTTCAAAGGTGGCCAAGTGAGCGGGCCCGTGACCGCGATCCACCCGGGGAGTCGGGTGCATTGGTTCCACATGATGGAGAGACCCAAGTTTGAAGATTTCGACTACGACTACGAAGAGGACAATCGCTTTGCCTATTTGGGCAATGGGTTCTCGCGCCGGGAGATGGGCATTTACGACCCGGGGACGGTCGAAGGGTGGAATCCCGAGGAAGGGGATCTGGATGATCTGGACGATACTTGGTTTGTGACGGACACGAATTGGAAGTACCTCTACTATTGAGCGAGGCCGGCTTTTCTTGGGATTTTACATCAGGACGAGGTGTGGAGAAATCTGTGACGGCCATAGAGGAATCGGACGAGCGGCAATGGGACGTGCTGTCACACAAAAACTCATGACAGGAGATAGAGGGACCGGTACGAGAGACCTCACACAAGCTAATTAGACTCTGGCTCGTCTGGGGGCATTGAAACTGGTGAGACAAATGCCGTAGGGTCTTGGAGTGGATTGACGACAGTCGGCATTCGGTAATGCACAGCACAATAGCCTCGTCCCACCGCCTCGCACCCCCGTAGACCCGGTTATTTCCCCGTAATTCCCCCGCACCCACCCCCCCTTAACTCCCCCTGCTCGCTCGCCCCATTGCCGAACCCGCCGCCCGTCTTGCTCTTCTTCGCTAATCTCAACGGCTGTCCCTGCCGGTGGCCTCCCAATTGGGGCCCGTTACACTTCTTAACTCCGTACACTAGATTCTGGAGAGACCACTACTAGTAGGTGTTTATTTTAGACATGTGAACGGTGGGCGAGAAATCACACAACATCACCCACCTCCAATCCTCTTCCTGCCCTCCTCAAAAGACGACACGCGGACAACATGATCAAGCCACAAGAGACATACCGTCTCGTCTATCCCGATGTGCCTAACCCTTCGCCGACATATATCTCGTATGGACTGAACTACACCGACGCCTGTGCGCGGCACGTCGAAGGCACCTTCGACGCGAAACGAGTGTACATCATCGCGTCGACGACACTCTCGCACAAGACATCGTTTGTGTCGGATCTCGAAAAGGCCCTGGGGCCACGCCACGTCAAGACATGGCGCGGCATCCGGCCGCACTCGCCCTGGGACGACCTGGTCCCGATCATCAACGACATGCGCGCACTTAACCCGGACCTGCTGGTCACGCTGGGCGGCGGCTCGCTCGCCGACGGGGCCAAAGTGATTGTGTATGCGCTGGCGAACGGGGTCGGCAAGGTTGCCGACCTCGAAAAGATTCTGGCCTCGTCCGACGAGGATAAAGGCGCAGGGGGCGCGGCCGCGCACGTCCGCAACCGCACCGGCCAGGGCCACGACCCGACCGTGCCTATGGTGTTCATCCCCACGACCCTCTCGGCCGGCGAATACTCGTCGCTCGCCGGGTCCGCCAACCCGACGACGCACCATAAGCCCGTGATGAAGCACGACAAGACGTACGCGCGCCTGGTCATCCTCGATCCCGCGTTGACCACCACGACGCCCGAATGGGTCTGGCTCTCGACCGGCGTGCGCGCCATCGACCACTGCGTCGAGGCACTCTGCACTAAGGACTTACCCGCGATCGTCCGGACCGCCGCAGACACATCCCTGCCGACGCTCGTGACGACCCTGCTCCGGACGAAGAGCGACCCGACCCTGCTCCAACCCCGGCTCGACGCCATGGTCGCCGCGAGCCGAATCACCGTTAAGCTGATGTACGTCCCGCGCATCTTCAGCGGCTGCAGCCATGGGATCGGGCATCAGCTGGGTCCGCTGGGTGTCGGGCACGGTCACACTAGCTGCGTCCTGTTGCCGGCCGTGTTGAGGTTTAATCTCGCCGAGCCCGGGCAGCGCGAGAAGCAGGAGCACGTAAAGGACCTCATCTGGCGCGAGGGCGGCGATGAGGTCAGGCGCGTCTTGACCGACGCCGGGCTGGAAGAGTCCACGGCCGACGCGTCGAGTTCGTTGCGGGCCATTTTCGACGCCCTGGGCATGCCGAGCACATTGAAGGACGTCGGTGTTGGCCCCGAGCATTTCGACGCCCTCGCCGTGAACAGTCTCGATGACTTCTGTACCATGGCCAACCCGGTCAAGATTGTGGATAAGTCGCAGATCTTGGAGATCCTGAACATGGTGGCCGGATGAAGCCGGGAGACAGACACTCAGACAAATCCCAATGCCATATATTCCCTGCCTCCCCTTCCTGCGGATGGGCAGCAGAGCCAGGCTCAATAGCTATTCCACACTACACGGATTGCCGTTGTGCCAACCATGGCCCCCCAAAGAATTGCCAATGAAGTAATGCCATACATATCCCATCTCCCACCCTGTGACAATCTTGTAAATCCCGCCTCTCCCCAAACTCGTCAGCCGTTCCCACTTCTCCAGCACCATGACAGTTTTTTAACGAGAGAACATGACACTGATCGGCAGTAACGGGGCCCGTACCCGGCGAAGTTTGGATGTTCGGATTGTTCTCGTACGTCTGTTTCCCCCAGGCGGCCCACTCGCCCCCTTTGGGGGAGCCCCGGGAGACGGAGCGTCGGCAACACCGAAAACGTCTTTGACAACACCATCTTCTTGCCAAGATCGTACACACTTGTTCTGAAGCTTGACAAGTCTTCTTAGTGATACGTCGACTCGTCTGCCGGCCAGAGCATGCGTTGCCACTCCTGTGTGACGCCGACGAGGAAGTCGTCCGCATCGCGGAACAGCAGGCTCTGAGAAAATTGCCCGCTCTCGTCTCCCGCGCTGGGCCACTCAATGGGTTGTCCTTGAGGTGTCCGACAGCTCGTTCAAAGTCTTGGGAATCCTGAGTCGTTTCAGCGGCGTGCATAGACGCAACGATTGACATCCTCCACATACGTCTCGTAGTTCCGCAACCAGATGGTGGCACAGCAGCCGGGCCCAAGCTTCCCCCCAAAACCATCACAGCTCAGCGGACTGCTGTCTGAGAAGAACGGGCTCAGGTATTGCTGCGCTCAATATCACAAGTATGGACCCCCAAGGCGATGATTGCAGAACCCAGCTGTTGGATTGGGCCTCGACATCACGATTAGCAACTTTGTCCGTCCTGGTCCGGCACAGCACACTGGCCAAGGCGCTTGGGATTAGTACTTCAGAGTATGTATCTACTCCGGCTATGGCTTGATGATGGCGATCTCTGCGACTCGACTTGGTTAACAGTCGTGCTTGGTGAAAGAGTCTCCTGAAGATCACAAGATCGAACCTCGTGTAGGCGCAGCCTCAGCAAGCGAGTCCGATGGCTAAAGTGTTGGATAGCACTCCTAGCGTCATCAACAATATACAGAAGAACCGGATAAAAGCTTTGGTAGACATCGTTGTAACGGTAAGGTTCCGGGGTTAAAGGGCAAAGAGTGGGCTGTCTCGAGTTTGTTGGCTGGGCTTCTCTGTTGTGTACACGGACCAAGTTGAAGGCTCTGACTCTGATTCCTCACTGCTGAAGTCCGAAGACATCACCATAGATATATAGAACATCGAACCCCTACATAACACACTATCAGACGAGAAAAATTGCTGTACAGCACGACGCAGTCTCGGGCGAGAACGATGACTGCTGATGGATGTCCCCACGGGATCATCGCGCAAAACTCACTCTGAGGTCTTAGTGCTGGATCCATGCTAGTCTGTACACAGATGGATGCTGAGATTCGATCGCCCTACGATCCATTCACATCAAGCGGGGGCGTCTAGAGGAACAGGCCGGCAGGAACATCGAGCCCACGGTGTAAGCCCGTCGTGCCAGTAAGACGTGGAACAACAGACTCCGTCGTTGCAGACTATCTCACGGAGATTGCGCTGGTTACCCCCCCTCACACTTCCTCGGAAGGCGTCCGAAACAACACAAGTGTGGAGTATAAGCAATACAGGCACAGCGGTTGACTAGCTCGCACGTCCTGACACCGTCACATGGCGATATTCAGGCTGGTACAGCTAGAGACCTGTTCTTGGACCCACGGTGGAGTTGTTCTGGACATGACCAAGGTATATTCGAGTGACCTCTATGACACTTCATCCCATGTGACGGAGATCTCCCTGTGCTCCTGATCGAAGTTCCTGTAGACGCCTCCGCTAGAGTCTTACGCTGGAGCCGGAGCCGGGCACCTCGCACAGCTCCATATCAGCAAGACCATCAGAAGGGCTGATCTTGAATCGACATGTTCAAGGGGCAAGGCTTCTCTGACGGCCCATGCGGCTTTAGGGTGGCATGAACGGACCCATAGCTATACAGTGCGGTGAGCTCATCACCCGAGCATGCGGTATACGCAACGTGACGAAGGCGTAGTATTATGCGTGACAATCATACTAAAGCAAAAGGACCGGACGGTCTGTACCAGGATCTATCGATAGTTCAGAAAGACACAAACTCGCACGATGGCGCACGGAAACAACATGAACCGCGCTAACCGCCATCCCGTCAAAATCGAATCCAAATCTAAGTCTCTGGAAAGTTGACTTCTGTCCCCTCGCAAGGGCGTCCTTCGACCCCAACGAGCCCTACGACTTCCCACTCACACGTAGAACATCTTCTTCTTGAGGTTGTCGTGGACCTGCAGCTCGGGCCGATGTATGCTGTCGTCGTATCGGACTCTCCGGTCCGGCGCATTGTAGATCTTACGGGCATAGCATCGAGCGCGACCGGCTGCCAGGTCGGCATAATAGACGGGCGGACACACGCCGACAGAGCGTGTCGAGCGGCCAAAGAGGAAACATAGGTTGTGGGTCTGCGCAAGATGATTGAACGGTCAGTACGGCAGCACACCCATCACTCAACACCCACCAAAAGGTCAGAATTCAAAACTTCGACTTACCATTTCTGCAATCTCTCTGCGCGTGTGCTTGGTCTCGTTCCCCAGGATCACGTAGTGCGTCGGCCTGGCCGTGCCGATAATGGCCTTTTGGCTGATGAGGAAGAAGTCCTGGCCATCGCCGTAGGTGACCCCGTCCTCGATCAGCGTGCCGGGACGGGGGTTGTAGTTGTAATATCCCTCTTTATCCACGCCACCACAGTAAACACTGTCGTTCTTGATGGTGCTGTCTGCCGGGAAGAAGCGGGTATGGTTTCTCTTCACGGCGCAGACTAGGATGACTGCGGTGGCTGCATCTGGGAGCTCTGCGGCGTCGCCTCCGTTCTTCTTGACGTGTCCCTCGTGGCGGTGGCGTTTCAAGTTTTCGATGGCGCGCTTGATCTTGGGGAGTTCTTCATTCCTGCACATGTCAAATTGTCCCTCGGAGAGGCCGTCCCTGTAGATGATGATCTGGTCGGGCATGTCGTGGTTGTGCTCCCAGTAGTCGAGAAGTCGTTCGAACACCATGGCCTCGAGCTCGAGGACTTTCTCTCTGGCTTGTTTAGGGGCGTCGGTCGCGGTCGTGTCGGACCGCTTCGACTTGTCGATTGTCTCGGCCTTGCCTTTGCCTTTCCCCAGGCCGTCGTCATCCTCCTCTGGGCGAACCTCACTTTCTTCCACGTCCTGGACAGGATTGAGACGCAGACTCACAGGCCATTGCGCGAACTGGTCATCAACACTGCCGACCACGGCGGCGATACTAGGTGCACCTTTAAGAGCCGTCGAAGGTTTATGCGTGACATCGATACCAATGATCATGGTCTTTGCCGTAAGTATCGGAGCCCGATCAGCGAGTTGGTGGTTCACGGAGGTCGTGCTCGTTTTCAAATTCATCTTCATGGTCAAATTGGCAGCGAAGTTCTTGTTGAGCGTCCCGTTGGAGCTGAATCTGCCCTTCTTCAAGATGGAGCACACCGTGGGTATGCCCAGGATCTGGTCCCCTGCGATCTTAACGGCGCTGTAGGTGTCGACCTTTTGGTCCGGCAGGATGACGAGCAGGATATCAACCTCGCCCTCGAACTCCAGGAATTTCTGTCTGACGCTGCCGCACAACTTGTCGAAGCGTCGCTTCCTTGGGAAAGTGTCGAAGTCTGGAAGTGTCAGCAAGTAATTCGGCCAGTCTCTGAAGATAAAATTGGACATTCCAGCATCGTTAAGAGCATTCTGGAGGCCCGTTTGGAACCGGTTACCTTCACGTAAATCAAATCTTCGGCCGTTGTGCTCCTGGATTGCGAGGTAGGTCCACCGTCGCGGACCAGGCGACGTGCGTATGAAGTGCTGGCCTAACAGATTCCAACTGCCGTCTGAAGGTCCTTGGTCACGCGGAAGAGTTACGAGAAGCTCTGGATTGAAAGAGTTGCGGTACTGTACTCTTGGTAAGCTGAGCTGGATGAACGTGACCCGCAAGAGCTCTTTTGCGAGATCGAATCCGAACTGGACTGCACCTTTTGTGTCTGGAGTATTGCCGAAGAAAATGTCTCTGCCGGTGCCTAGAACACGATCTCGATTGTCATTGGGACGCCTGGTTGCGCCGAACGGAAGTTCTTTAGGATTCGTGTACCGCTGGCCTGGCATCACCGTCAGGCGATCAGCTGGGATGGTTTGCGCAGCGGCTTCTTCTCCAACAGTGACAACGTAGGTGTCTTCGCCGTCATCCGGGTACTGAATCCCATGATGATGCGAGAAGTACTCCGCCACCGTCATGCCAGGACGCTCTCGATCTTGGGGCCTCATTGCCGTGTTCCGGACTGTAGGAAGCACGCGACGCCCATTCTCATGGCACCCCGGCAGCTCAGTAACTCTATGGAAGAATCCATGATGGAGAGTCCTGACAGAGAGATTTGTGAGGAAGTCGGCTAACTCGTCAAAGTCAGTCCGAGTCCGAGGCTGTCTATGTTTGACCATCCAGAGGTCAATAAGATCCTGAACACGAGTAGGGTGGTAGAAAAGAGACGTCACCGAGTGGACGTTCAGGAGCAGCTTGACGTCGGTCGAGCGCACTGCTCGCACACTTCTGGCAAAACCAGGAACACTGTCGAGCCCGCCACCACCGCTGCTATTCCCATCTGCCAGCGTTGGACCCGTGGATGTCGTGGTACCAACACGGGGTTCAGTGGGAATTCCGAAGAATCTCTTCCCATTGGTCGTGGACATGTTAGGCAAAACATCCGGGTCAGCTCTGAAGCATTGTTGGAAGGGGCGGTAGCTGAAGATGACATTGAGGGCATCGAGGACAGGCTCCTTGAGGGCTTCTGCTGCCGCATCGGTACGAGGCGCCGTCGGGTGGAGACGGCCGAGGAAGGTTTCCAAAGGAAGCTCGACGGGTCCAGAGATAGTCACTGCGTATCGTTCCCGGTCGTCTGGTTCCTGAGTGTCTGGTTCTCGAGTGTCTTCACGAGAGTAAAATTCATCGGCGTAGACAATGTGGATGGTGCATTGACGACCATGTGTTTCGTCAATCTCGACTCTGCTTTGCGTGGCCTCGTCCAAAAAGTTCAACCTGGCCTCAGCGATGAGTTTCCGGTGGTAATCCGTCGCGATTGCGACCTTTGGACCAAAGTATCGGGCCTGTTGCGATTTTTGTAGCGCCATAGCAATCAATCTCCTCTTCTTCAAGCCAGGTATCCCAATTCGCTTCTTCTTCCCTTGGTTATTCGTGGTCCCAGGTTGCTGCGTGGCCCCTTGTGTGCCCCTTCCACTGTCCTTCTCCTCGACAGGCTTACCGTCTTTGTCCACTTGGACGATTGATATGTCATACTGGTAGAGCGTCCTGATGCCACCGACAGTGATGCGAAAGTAGTTTGCGAGCAAGTGTGTCACTTGTCCATATGGGAGTTGTGGTTGGCCCTGAGGCGCTTGGCCGTCAGTCAATGTCTTCGATCCTTGCCGGACTGCACTGCCGCGGCTCCAGGAACCACCCCTGCCACGATTGTAAGAACTGGAACCTCGGCTGTCCTGCTGACCCTGTTGGTAACCGTAGGCGCTGGAGCGGCGATTCTCGAAAGGTCCCAGAGGCTGGTAGCTGGTAGAGCGCTGATCGCCAGCTGGGCTGCGACCACGACCGAGACCACGACCGCGGCCAGAACCGTCGTTGGGAGGGTCTTGCCGGCTACCAGGACCATGAGGCAGGCCTATATTGCTGCTACGGTGGGGGCCGCTGGGGGTTTGGTTCTGAGGATTGCTGTGACCGGGAACGAAAGGGCGGGCTCGAGCATCAAGGGAAGGAACGTTGCCTTGACCTTGGAAATTCTGTTGTCCACGACCATAGCCAGAGTTGCTGCTGTCTCGTTGGTGGATGGTGCCTGCCCGGCCGAAATGTTGACCTTGTCCAGAGCCAATGCGAGCATTGCTACCGCGGCGTTGATTGGTCGACCAGCTGCTGCCACGACTGCCGCCACGACTTCGTTGTTGGTCACCCCTGCCGCCACCTGGGCCTCTCCCACGGCCAGAGCCGCGAGGAGGCTGTGAGGTATCTCGATTGTTGCTGTCCATGTTAGGCGAAGCAGAATAAGTTGTAGGGAGATGATGATGGTAAGAAAAGGAAAGAGAAGATCGCTCGCCTGGAGAACGTACGCATTAAATCAGAGCGCAGTGGTCGGTCCTGGAAAGATTGATCCGTTAGCCTAGTTGCGTTTGTCGCAGAAGCAAGCCGTCTTTGTGTTGCACCCGCTGCTGGTCCTGTTGGTTGAGCGTTGGGTATGGCGACCTGTAAGCTGTTTGTGAGCGTTTGTTGATTTTCAAAAGCAATGGCGTGGGGAGCTAGGGGAGCAATCAAAAAGCCACATCACAATGATACATCTGGCCCCTGCATGGAACGAACCACAGCGACTTGAAAAGACGTTGGCCTGCTGTAAAGATCAACATACCACCAGACAGAGAGGAATACTAGCGGCAGAGTAGCTGGTGGTCCCAAGGGCCAGCTTCAGTCGGAAATCATAACGTATAGATGGGCCGTAGCACACTGTCAAACCACCTTCACACCTCCCTCGACCCGTCTCTTCAATTCTCCATTAAACTTCTCCAACATGTTGACCAAATCTTTGACCATTTCCCGCGGCACAAACACCCCAAGCATGCCTTCCACGCGCTCACCGTGATGGAACATTGTTCTCTTCCCCCCGTCTTGCTCAACGAGTCTGAATGAATGGTTCCCCATAAGCAACCATCCCATCATTTCAGGCAGTGGACCCCCTTTCCATGCGAATTCATGGGCCTCTGGCTTCCAGGTCGTGATGCGTGCGGTGTATGTGCCTGGCTTGGCCTTGTCGGACATGCGATTTGTGAACGTGACCTGCGTTCCCAGTTGTGGTGACGTTGAGTGCGCGTGCATGGCTATGAACCATGTATTCCAGTCCGGCCAATGGTCGAAGTCGATAAGGACATCCCAGACTTGACGGGCAGGGGCGTCGATGGCGACCGAAGTGAGTGCTTGTGCTGGCATTGGAATGTGTGGCTCGGCTGACTTGACGCTTTGGATACGGGCGAGAAGTATCCCTGGAGCGTGTTAAGACAATAGTGTCAGACTGATGTGGTCTTAATTGCTCAAGGCTGCCAGGCATATTTTAGAAGATAGCACAGGGCCGGGGTGGGCGGTAGGAGCACCTTTTGAGCTCCAAGCTCTGGGCTGCTTGACATTTCGACGTATTCAAATGTAGACAGGAGGCTCCGCTCAGTCGCCATAGCACCAGAACTCCGCGCCGCTCAATCATGTGCACCAATCGTCCGCGGTCAACACTTACTGCTAATGGGAAAGCTGAAGGTGGAAAAGTGGGAGATGGAGAGATGTCGAGCCAAGAACAGCCGCCCTAAGTTTGGTCCGACATCGAAGAAGACCGGTCGAGTAGAATAACGCTGTTGCCTGGTTGAATGGCTAGGCCGATAGTATAGAATCCCGTGTCTGCTCTGGGATTGGAACCATGGCGACACTCTGCAGCAGGTAACAATTGTTGTCTTCTGTTCATACACATGCAAGTCGCCAGGGCCGGCGGCCTGCTTAAAATCAGCAGGCATCGACACGAACCGCCAGCTTTCCAAACAGGAACCATACAGTTTCAGATCTAGTGAGTTAGCATGAAACTCGCGCCTGTTCTCCTGGCTACCGCTTCGCCCTACGCATCTGTCTGGTCGTCCTTGCTGGTTGGTCAGATTGCTTCTGGGGTGGCGTACTTTTCTTTGCTGGGGTCGTCTTCTTGCTGCTTCCACCTTTCCCTCGCCCTCTTCTCGTAGCAGCGTTCTGCTTCTCCTTCAACGGCGGCGACCTTTCTTCCTTTTCTCCCGCTCCTGCATCACTTCCATTGACAGCGGCATCGTCATCTTCGTGCACGTCGACTTCATCCTCAACCTCCTGTTCTCCGGCTTCCAGGTCGAGAGACTTATTTTCTTCGTCGCTGGGTTCCTCATGCACCACTTCCGATTCTTGCCGCTTCACCTTTCTCTGTCGCTGCGCTACAGGACTGCTTGCGGTCTCATCTGCGTCTTCCATCTCCGCATCTTCATCTGAAGTGTCGGACTCTGCATAGGTCGTGACCCTAGAACTACGACCACTCTTTCGGGAAGGAAGTGTCGCGCTGCTAGGAGGTGCACTGCTCTTCCGCTTAAGTTTCGGTGTCTTCCGAATCGCAAGGGTGCCCTTCTTTGCTTTCTTGGCCGGCTTCTCTTCTTCTTCATCTTTGTCGCCTTCCAATCCAGAAGCGTTGCTTTTCCTCTTCTTGCCCGCTCCCGGAGCGCGCTTGGGTGGTTGTATGCCAGTTTTCAACTCCTTGATATATGATCTTATCATTTTCTCAAGGTCGACAGCCACATCCTCGGGTAAGTAGTTCTTTTCCGCAATTTCTTGTGCAGCCTCGTGGGAAGCTAATGGTTTGAAAAGAGCCTTTGGAAGCGTCACCTTACCAGGATATGTCTGAAGGTTGCTGGCTCCTTTGGAATGACCTGGCCCAATGTCGGCATAGTTCCGAACGACAGCCTGAGCCAAGTCGCTGAGAACATAAAGTCTTTCACTCGTCTCTTCGGTCCCAGTAATACCGTCTTTGACATCTTTTACACGCTGCGCGAAGTGGAAGATTAGTGACAAGTTGTCGTCGTTTGAGATGCTCCAAAGATAGAACACAATATATTTGGCAAAGTCCAGCAACTCCCCATCGGGGTCGTCGCTCTCCTGTGTCGGATAATCTGGGTGATGTGCTAGTATACTGATCAGGCGTGCGAAAATTGGTTCCAGGATGGGCTGCTGCTTCTTCTTTTCCTCGCTATTCGCTGATAATTGCTGCCGCTTGAACCACTGTGCGCGCGCTCGAAGCCATGTGATTGTCGACGAACGAAGTTCCACGTCCGGCTCGAAGGCAAGTAGGAAGAATGCTGTGAACCATCTGGGAGCTAGGTTCCTCCCGAGGTACTTTTTCAGCGAGTTGACGAAGCCAGTGCGTACTGGGTTGGGAGGATGTATCATGACCAGCGCGATCTGGTTGAACTCCTTTGCATCGATGTGGTCCTCGTACTTTCTGTCGTGATTACAAAGCTTCAAGATGAAGTGGACGGCTGTGAGCCGTAACCGGTTCTTCTGCGCCGGAGGTGTGTCAGCCGAGTGTGTAATTTCGCCCCCGTTCCTGATCAGCGCTGTGAGGTATCCAAAAGCCGCCTGTATCGACGATGCTGAGTCATCGCTTTCGGGATCTTCATTCGGCGCCCGGGCACGATTGACCAGGATCTTAAGTGCCAGTCCCTTCGACATTGTCTCCTCGTCGTCCTTATCGTCCCACGCATTCGAGTCGTCGGTCCGACTTGGGTGCCGATTTTTCAGCAGTATCTCTGAGACAGCCATGGTGCGAATTGCGTCGGCCTCGGCGTTCGCAGCGGCGGGCGCAAGCAGGCAAAGTTGTGCTATCGTAGCGAGGCGTGCAAGGAAATACGGAGTTTGTGCCTGCTGGTCTTGCAACGCCTTCGACAGTAGATCTCTTGCGTACATTTCCTTCTTGTCTGCGACCATCATGATAATCGACACTGCATGCTTAGCTGCTTGGGGCGATCTGGAAAACAAAGCGAATTGTGTCAAAACCGTCATGAACTTGCGCTCCTTGGGCAGATCCGAAGGATACTTGCGAGCATACCCTGCACATGCTTTGAGAGTGGCAGCAGCTCCATCTTTCTCCAGCTTCTTTGCTGTTGGCACATCTTCCTCGAGCTCTTTACACAGAGCTTGAATGTGGTACCTTAATACTTCTGGATTTCGCGCCGAAATTTGACTCAAGACTTCGTGGGCAACTTCTCCTAGGCCGTTCTCACCGGTACGAGATATTTCCATGATCGTCGGGATGTGACTGCGATTGTACGCAAGTAACGCACATCGATACAGGATCGGCTGAATGGTATCAACAAGAGAGTGCACATTCGCCGGTCCTTCGCGAATCCGCTTGTTGAGCTCCTTGATAGCCTTGGTGACTGTGCGGTACTCATTCTCCGGACCAGTGGCAAACCGTATCAGCTGATAGCAGCGGCGATCGTGCTGTTTGGCGAATTTCCACAGGTCATCGGACAGTGCACTTGGATTTGGAAAGGTTTTGGAGATTGTTTCGATCATGCGGGTGAGGCGGGTTTTAAGTTTTGCCTCGGAAGAGTCGTCTTCCACAACACCTCCATTGTATTCTTCGCATGTGTCCACAAAGACCTTCATTCCCTTGCTCAGCTGCACTTGGCGGTGCTGCATGCCGAAGAATACCTGACGCCGTTTCGCGTCCAGACTGTGCACCAGGGTGAGAATACGACGCGCCCTAATCGCATCCGGATCGAATACTTGCTCTTCCTGCGAGCTGCCATCTTTGTCCTTGGCTCGCTGCTTCTGGCTGTCGGCACGAGACGTGTGAACCTTTGAGGGAGGGAACGAAAGTGGTAGCAAGCTTTCGTAAAGAACCCTGTCGAGCACGGCAATGACATGTGGCTCATTCGTAAAGTAGGCACCGAAAAGGCGATTGGGAACCTCGCCTATCAAGCCTCTCACCACGTCATTTCCTTGTTCGATATCGCGCGAGGCAACACCCCAGATTCGAGCAAGGAGCTCCATTGCCGCTTCTCTAACATGATGTTTCTTATCTGTGACTCGATCGGCCAATGACGAAAATACAGTATCGCGTGCTGCAAGACCGGTGTCAGCGCCTAAGACGTTGATCAGGGTGTCGTATGTAAACATGTCCATGGCCACGACGGCTGCCAGGCGTACATGTTCCTCAACGTCGCGTAGCATCTGCGCAAAGCCGGCGAGGAGACTGCCAAGCTCTTCAGAGCTCATACCGATACCTCCAGCCGAGGTCCGTATAATTCGAGCAGCGGCCTTCGCCCAAGCTTCACGGACCAGATGTGACCTATCGTTCCGCCTTCCGAGGAAAGACTGATAAGCAGTGGCATGCACAGCCACGAAAGGTTTAGGAGACGCAGGGACTAGGATTGGATTCGTCGTCTGTGACGCAGATTCGTCTTGCTGGGTGATGGACGGCAACGGGTATGCAGCAGGGTCCAGGGGCACAGAAGGCGAAATCCCAGCAATGCCAATCCCAGCGGTCATGTCCCCGATGGTCTCGGTGGCCAGCTGACGAAGTGAGACGGAATCAGCGTTGAATTCAGCCTCGATCTGAGGGATGACATTGAGCAGGACATCTGGACAAGCCCTCCACAACTCTCGAAGTAACCTGTGAGCTTTGCGCAGATCTGCCACACTTTCTCTGTCCTCATCATCATCGAGTAATTCTGAGCCGCGACGCGTATGGCCTTTAGAGGCGCCATTAAGAGATGTGGCGGCAGTTGCATCAACAATGACCGTGCCAAAGTATTGTGTGATGTGAGCTGTCATCTTCTCCGGGCAAGTCGTGCAGAGGGACTTTGCCATATTGTACGCTGGTGGATAACCCTTGAGAAGGAGCGTTCCCTGTTTGCTGTCTTGACCATCGCGCTTCTTCCCTTTGGTGCCATGGTCTTGAAGATTTCGAGCATCTACGCGCATAAACTGCGAGATGATGATGTCCGTCACTTCTTGTGGGAGACTGACTTCGTCGACGACTGCGGCAAGTAGATTCTTAAGATGATATTCCACGCTCTTGGAAATCTCGACCCCTGAAGGATTGGCTCCTGAGGCGGACACGATGTCGAAGGCTGTGGTAAAGAGGGAGACGATCAGGTTCTCGTGGTTCGGGATATCGGTGACCAGGAGAATGCTCTGTGACTCGGCTAGGGAGCTGAGGATGTACACGTGTTGCGCATTGTAGGCATTCGTAGGGTCGACAAGAGCAGGTAGAATTGAGTTGATGATGACGGTGAAGATGTCCTACACTCAACGTAAGATGAGTCTGTTCCCTGCTGGTGGAGTTCAGCTGCTCACCTTCAACTGCCCCTCGATGAACGGCGCATCAGGGGCGCAGATCTTGAGTACATCCACGATGCACGATAGCGTCCATGCTCTCACACCCTTGTCCTTGTGTGCCAGAAGATTCGCGTTGGCCAGATCTTGCGACAGCGTGGTAAAAGCGCGCGAGTCGACTTGGTCCAAGTCGTAGTTGCGCAACTCGGTGGCGAGCTTTTGGAGTCGCGTCAACAGGTCGCCAACAGGAATCGCTTTGCCGGCGCGCCATGAGAGCGGCTCGTTGAACTGTAGGCCGGGGATGTCGTAGCGGTGTTCCTTTTGCGCAGCCTCCGCCGTTGCGGCATTGCGCAGCCGAGACGGCATTTTGCGATCGTGTCACGAGCTAGAGATCATGTCTGTGGAAGGACCAGGGGGTGACTGTGTCGTGAGTATGCAATGATCGTTTGCGCAGCGCGTAGGTTGAGCTGGGAGATGCTTGCTTGGTGGCGTGGTGGTGTTCGACTACGAGATGATGGCGGCGGGGGCAAAGGACGCGTCTTTTCCCGACGCGTCGAAATTCTCTGTTCACTCACTTTGTCTTCAGCAGACAAGATTTCGCATGAATGCAACTTTGGATTCGATTGCACGATGTCTATTAATCATCCTCCTACTGAATCTGTAATCCCTCGAATTTCACCACCAATTCGCCTTTCTCGCCATGCGGTGCTGGCTTAGCTCCATACACGCCGATCCACAGCTCTGTGTCCTTCGCCATATCACCCCACCAAGCGACTTCTCTCAAAGGTAACTTCTGTCCACCTTCACTGACAAGCCATATCCAGAGGCTCCCGTCGCTTGCATTCTCGACCTCGAGAATGGCGACTCCCTCGATACTCAGTGTCTCCGCCAGCAGGGGTCGGAGGCTCCAATCAGACCATTGATCCTTGGCTACCGTGCCTACCAACGGCACTCCGTCCAGAAACTCGATGCCTGTCTTTACCCAGCGAGGAGTGTCGGTCGTTTGGATACCCAAGAACAGACCACCTTGATCGTACTGGTCTTTCCAGGCAGCTGAGACAGTCACGCGGGCCGACTTGAATTTGCCCACTGTGCTGGTTCGGTAAATGATTGGTGCGTTGAAAGAATGGGTTGCTGGCGGCTTGTCCCAGATGTCCGTTCCAGCGGGGACTGTGATCTGAAATGCTCCCGAGAGATCAGGGATGTCATGCCCCAGATGGACCGACTTGAAATCAGATGTCATGGTGGGCGGGTGAATAATGGAGTGGGCTTGAGTTGCGTGCTTGTCGGTAAACACTGAGAGTAGGGCGATGTTCACACAATTTTATACAGCGTCGGAGTCGTCCTATTTACCTCTCGACGTCCGAACCCGGAACCAGATTTGGCAGCATGCCCGCCCTTGTAACCCCAGTTGGGGACGGTCCGCCGCGTTGGTTCGAACGTAGAACTGGCGGCTCATCCTCGGCGACGCGGGCCGGCCTCTTGGACACATTGACTCTACCACTGGGGACATGTGGTAAATGGATGTGAGTGTTCTGCGGGTATCAATCAGCAGTCTCGAGCCTAGCAAATGTCCTTCCTAGGCCGGAGCGCACCTCAACCTCCAGATACTACGTTTAGGATGGTTGCGGAATGCCCTCTCTTCCTTCCCTCCTCCATCTGAATGCCGAAAGTCCGGAAAAATTCATCCTGTTGCAACCATTTCAAAGCTAACCTTAAGAAACCAGAGAGTAGAAGCCGGCATCAGCTTCTCTAGTGATACATAATTGGACACTTGAAACAGGAGCGCGACCCAAGTCGATTCCGTACACGGCAGCATTCATCGTCCAGCTACCAATAACGGTCTAATGCAACCTACCCTCTACTCCTTCTATCTCTATGTATGCCACCCAGTCATTGCCGACACTTGTTGCCAACTCACTGCCCATCAGCTTTCTGCTTCAACAGATCGTCCCCAATCTTCCCAGCCTTCTTCTCGTCCTCCAAAACCGGTCGAGTAATCTCAAACCCATCAACAACCCTCGAGTAGGTGATACCTCCCAATCTCGCCACGGGCCTCAACACGGCCGGATCAATCAAGGTTCTGTCCTCATTGACTGCATCCTCTCTCACCCAGAATCTCACGCCCTCAATAATGGCCAACACGGCCGTCTTCTTCCCCGGCGTGTTTGGATTTTTGGACTCAAACTCCTGCGTGGACACCAGTTTCCCCTCCACAGCAAACACGCTCTCCTTGACCCGCGAGCACTTCACGACCTCGCACTCCGCGGGCGTCAGTCCGGACACAGCCCACTCACTCACCCCGTACGGCAAATCGATCGCGCTGGCGTTGGCCGCCTCGACGAAATCTTCACTGATCATATTGATCACGCACTCGCCACTCTCCCGCAGATTCCTCAGCGTGTCCTTTTCGTTGTCAAAGCCACCGGAAAACCCGACGCAGAAGATCGGCGGGTCGTGGTTGAACATCTGCGTGTAGCTGAAGGGGCTGAGGTTCGTGCTCGTGCCGTCCTTTGCGCGCGTGCTCAGGAATCCAATCGGCCGCGGGATGATGCCGCTGATCAGCAACTTGTAGTTCTGCACAGGTAATCTGCCCTCGCCGTACGGGTCGATGCTGACGTGCGGGGCGTCGGACTTGACGGTCGCCCCAGACCCGTACGTCCACTCCGTGTTGCGCGTCTTGGTGAAGTGCCATGAGCGGCCATTGTCCCAGTCCGGCCGCGAAGCCTGGACTTTGCCAAAGTCGCCGTGCGGGTTGCGTTTGACGGACGACTCGGCGTCGTGTTTGAGTTGCGATTCCTGCACCTGCCCGTCGGCTTCGCCTGCTGACATGTCGACGGTTGCGCGGAGTGGTCGGTACCAAGTGTGAAGGTGGTCAGTCCTTGGAGTCCAGATTTCAATTGCCGCGTCTATATTCACAGGACTTGTGAAAAGAGAGTCAGCATCGAGTAAGGTCAAGTACTGCAATGAGAGGCTTACCTAAGAACAGATAAGTAAACGTGAATGGTGCTCCGAGCTTAGAAGTCCCAATGTCGACGTCGCTGACCTAGGCCGCCGCACAGCACGTCAACGTCAAGCAAAGTGCGCGCTTTCCTGTTACTGTGGGCGAGTCAAGGCAACGTTTCTCGATCCGCACGAAGTGCCACCTCAAAATGCATGTAGACGACGAATCTGCATCTCGCTGATGCAGAAATCACTGGTGCTGCGCATCTCGACTACGTCATCCTGTGTTCATCCATTTTGGCGATTTCTCTCATACCAGGTAATTACCTACACGTCCACCCCCTGCGATGTCAGCATCACCACCGTCGCTTTCAGATGCCCAGACCGCGACAGTCGGACCACTGGAAATAACACCGTATTCAGGCCCTCGGTCGGGCTCGTCCGCGCTTCGTATACGAGGGACTGCATGTGGAGATGAGCGACCACTTTGCGGGGTCGTACTGTAGCTCGGGATGCGATGTCGTTGATGTGATATGTAGTCTATCGTCGCGAACATTGCTTGGTGTATTACATTCCAAACACCCTCGGTAAGACAGGACGGATAGCTGGACAATAGCACAGGTTGTCTCTTTTCACCTCAACTTGACATAGCCCGGGGACTATCTCGCGTTATTAGCTACCTTATCTACCAACACCAGTATCTATCACCGCGACATCCCCCATATTCTACCACCACAAACTCATCGACAATGTCGACCGACTACCAAACCTACCAACTAGGCGACTTCCCCCTCCAAAGCGGCGGCACCCTCCCCGCCGCCTTCATCGCCTACAAGACGTTCGGCTCCCCTTCGAGCCCTGCGGTGCTCTACCCATCATGGTACTCCGGGCTGATCTCGGACAACGAATGGCTGATCGGCGACGACAAGACCCTCAACCCAGCCACATACTTCGTCATCATCACCGCCCTGTTCGGCAACGGCCAGAGCACCAGCCCGAGCAATTCGCCCGACATCATCCCCTTCCCAGACGTGACCTTCTACGACAACGTCAAGGCCCAGCATCGCTTACTCACGGAGAAACTAGGCATTGACCACCTCCGCGCCGTGCTGGGCTGGTCGATGGGCGCGGCCCAGACGTTCCAATGGGCCACGCAGTTTCCGGACATGCTGGACATCGCGGTCCCGTTCTGCGGGTCGGCGCGCACGAGCATCCACAACCAGGTGTTTCTCGAGGGCGTCAAGTCCGCGCTGTTGGCCGCCAAGGGCGTCTCTAGCCGGGGGAGTACATTGGGACGAGTCGAGCCGGCGGGGAAGAAAAGCAGGACCTGGACGGACGAGGAGCGGGCCGTGGGTCTCAAGGCCTTCGGAAGGGGGTACGCGGGCTGGGGGTTCAGCCAGGCGTTTTACCGCGAGAAGTTGCATGAGAAGGCGTACGGTGGGTGAAAGCATGCCTGTGATGGGGGACGCCCCTGCCCCATCACGTGTTCCTAAGATGTGGCATCCACTGATCTCACTTGCTGTAATCGGCAATGTAGGCGCCAAATCGCTCGAAGACTTCATGACCTCCTTCTGGGAAGCCTGGGCCCTGTCCAAAGACCCCGAGAATTTGCTGGTCATGCTGCACACCTGGCAGGCCGGCGACGTGAGCAAGCAGGAACCCTACGACGGCAATTTCGAGAAAGCAATGGCGAGCATCAAGGCCAAGACGCTCGTCTTGCCGAGTAAAACCGATTTGTATTTTCCGTGGGTGTTCCACTTCTTTTCCCAGACAGAGGTTGGGGCCCTGTGCGTGTAGGCACGCACGCGCCCGCATGCAATACTGACTCGAGTCCCCACGTGACATGGTGCGCGCACGCCGCGCGTTACTGGTGTCACTGATGCTGACGCTGTGTTGAAAATAGGCCCGAAGACTCAGAATACGAAGTGGCCAACATGGCGGCCGGAGTAGGCACACTCGACGTCTACCCGTCCATTTGGGGACACTGGGCGGGCGGACCGCCTGGGAACATGGACGACGTGAAGTGGTTGGATGAGCGGTTGGCCAAGATCTTTGCAGAGGCGCCGCGTCGCGGGTGAGGTGTTGAGGTGGCGGAGCGGGCGCGTGCGTGAGATGACAAAGGGGGGGCGGAGGTGAAGTAGGCCGAGCTTTGAGAAATGACACTTCGGTCGACTCTGATTCTGAGTCTGAGTCTGGTGGATGGGAGAGCATTGTCCGATGGGATGGAGTCGAGGTATCCTTGTGACCATGTTCTGTTTGAGACGGAGTGGAAGCCGTGGAAACTCAAACCCACGTGTTAGTATGTCGATGTTGCTGAATCAATGTTCTTGCCAGCTTTGAATGTGTCGGGTCCTGAAATGGAATCAGAAGAGTGAGGATCACAATTTACAACGCAGAGCAGAATTGTTGTCAGCTTGGTGACATGTTCATATAACTTCAACGAGTGTATGTATGTACAGTATCCTAATCCTTGCGCAGCCTCAAGTCATCTCTCATCGAACATTCCGTGTCATTCGTAGATTTGCCATGAGCGAATCCCGAATGTTGAAGTTGTAACCCCTTTGCCCGAGAGTTATGTCGTCCTGAGTGAGCACAGACTTCCCTAGGTGATATTTCCAAGCTTGTAACGGTGTGAAGTACGCAAACTCGGTCTTTCTCATCGCCTCGGTGGCTCAAAATGAAGGCGATCGTCTCCACCAAATCTCATCCCTCATGATACGCTGTGGTGTCGTAGTTTTGTAGTGTTCTCGTTGCTCGGTCGAGGAAGCGAGTTTACGTCGCCCTGTCATTGACAATTTCCTCCATATCCACCACGGATGGCTAGAAGAACTTCCCCTTGACGTCAACGTGACTGCGAACCACGCCTTGCTCGTCGGAATAAACCTCCCTTTCACTCTCCCTACCGAGAGAATCTCGCCGGCCTCCAGCGACAGCAGCTCCTCCCGTATAGAACGCCGCGGTCGGCGCCGCCGGCTTGTCCAACGCATCAAATCTAGTTCCCCTGACCTTGGCGATGCACCACTGCACACTCAACCTGAGCGCAAACGCGCCTCCGGCCCACAGCAGTCCTCCAACAGGAGCGGCAACAAATGCGCCAAAGGCACTCCAATCATTGGCATACAGTCCCTGCTCCAGTAGCAGAAGATCCGCCGCTTGGCTGGCATCGCCGTGGTAGAAAACAAGCCCAAAGAGGAAAACCGTGAAGATGCCGCCCAGTCCGCCGACCACCACCTCGAACCCCCTCCACGCATAACATCTGTCACTCAGCCCGATGACCAACACGGGGATACTGCTCGCAGAGATCAAATCACTGATCAGATAGATCTGCAACACGCTCGGACTTTTCAATGCCACCACCACAACGGGTACGATGATGAGCACCACACAGCCCCTCAATACCCAAAGGTTGAGTTTGTTCCGGAAAATGTCGTTGGAGCCGGTGCTCACCATGGCGGATTGGAAACTGTCAAACGCAGCAGTGCTCAGGGCAATGGTCATTACCAGCACGATCCCCACAACCCACGCGGGGAGTTGTTCAAGCAACAAAAAGAACGCGATGGATGATTGTTCGGGCGGATCGCCTAGGGCACCGCTCCATCCTGCCAGCAAGCCTGTGACCCCGACGAGGGTGAGGATGATGGCCACAGCGACCGTGGCGATGGACACGCCAATCCAGAGGTCTCTGTCTGTCTTGGCGGCAAAGGTTCTCAACCAGAACCCCGAGATGAAAAAGTCGTTCGTCAGGATCGCGACGGGCAGGATATACATCAATTGCCAGCCCAACAGGCTTGCGTCGAGGTAGTTGCTTCTTTCAATCAAGTCGTGGGAGATCTCAGTCTCGACACCGACCGTGATGCACGCGATTATAATAAGACCCACGACCATGGCGCCTTGGACGTTGTCTGTAACAAAGGAGACCCTGAATCCGCCCAAGGAGGTGTAGATGGTTGTGACGGCACACTCGACTATGACAGCCGGGAGGCCATTGAGGCCGGTGAGGGCGGTGACGATCTGTTGGAGCGCCGAGAGTTCGGCGACCATGTAGAGGAAGATCGTGATCAGCCTACATACTCATTAGATGCCTAGTGAGTGAAGGGCAAGAAGGTGACCGTACGTCAGAGCCGAGAGATACAAAGCTGCAATGGCTCCATATCGCTGGCGGGTCCACTCTGTGAGGACGAATCCCTCGGGACATTTGTTCCTGATGATGGGCCCAAGAAAGGCGAAGACAAGAAGTGGCAATGCCGAGGACAGGGCGTAAACCACAAGGCCCTGAACACCCGCGATGGTGGAAATCTGAGGGTATGAAAACAAGACGCCTGAACCTAGAGCTGTGGACCACAAACAAATCCGTCCCTGTCAGTATGCCGGATCTTTTGGTGCAAGGGAGGAAGGGGGATAGGGGGTTTCAGGGAGGTTGGCAGCACGTTTCCCACGCAAGCATTAACTTGATCGAGTTTTGACGGTACATTCTCAGCATTGTGTTGTCGGCATTCCGGATCCGCTCATCTCTACTTCGAGAAGAAGCAGTTGGATGAGGCAGGGGAAACGGACTGACACAAGCGCCCGTAGTGCTGCGCATTGGTCCATGTGCTTCCGCATGAGGAAGTCTTCGTGCACGCGCCCTCGCACCAGCAAGGAGCATGGCCAAAGAGCTTTCATTGGCGGAGAAGCAACACGAACCAACGGCGTTGATGCAAGCGTACGAACCTCAGATATAGTCATGCGTAGGAGACCTGCCGCTCGGGCAAGGACGTCTTATAGTCAGGACTGGTAATTCCATCTCATGTCATCGAACCATTTCTGGATGCGACTCGATCTGTGCCAACCCTCGAAGTTGCCGCTTCAGGCTGCTGCTGCCCTTCTGAAAGCGCACTCACCCGAGGCGATGAAATTGAGGGCCAAAGGTATGCCTGGTAACTCGTCAGTCTCTCTCTTTCGGCAACGGCAGGTCCCTCAAGGATTGCTCCTGTGGCAGTACGGCTGTACCCTTCTGTGTCCGCAACGTGGCGAGGTATTCGCCCTTCGTTTGGTGCCGCAGCGTCCATGCGATGAACAGGCCAAAGGCTCTGGAGGATCATCATTAGCCTGCGCTACAGATCTTGACAGGGCGCAAAAATTTCATCTCGTACAAGAATGCGGCATAGGTCGTGTAGATGACGGCGTTGGACGCCTGCTGCGATGGAAGACCCATGTTTATCTGCTGTGGTCAGTTGGACGACGAGGAAGAGTCTCTCTGCTATCACCTTTTCAGCAGCAGAACCAGGTCTTTCGTGAACGGGGAAGAAGCAACATGAGAAATCTTCGCCAGCTCGTGTTCAATGTGGGGCAAGTAACTTTTGGTGATCCGATCGGTGGATGATCTCATTCTTCGTGAGCCTCGGGCTACAGAGAGCATCACGCCAGCAAGGAATCGAAGCTGTACCGCCCTTATCCATTGGCCGATAAACCTCCTGAGGCCACATGGAACCAGGGTCCTTGCTAGCACCTGTTACAGTGTAGCTACGTCGCCTGAGACCACTTAAACAAACTCCTTCCTCAATATCTCGAAGTCAATGCTAGAACTCCGCCAGTAGCCATGGATATCCAGCTCAAATACCGGTACAGAGCCTCTCCAGTAATATGCAAAATTCAGTCGCCGTCTCGGTCAAGGCATTTGAACAGCGGTCGAGATACCCCTGGAGTTGCCCAAGAATTTGCGGATTCGCCGCCTACTCATGGTGAAAATCGGTGGCTTTTGCACATGGATCTTCTGCAAATTCGATATGACATCCTTCCCAATCGTCACTGCGCATGAGGATACCCTTGAACTTGACAGCGTGGTCGATGTTGGCAAAGCGGAAGATGATGGTGCGTGTCTGTTCGAGCGGTCAGTCATGCAGCTAGTACCCGAGGATAACCGCGACAGCCATTGACTCACTCTGTTGTGGTATGTGTCATGGATAGCCTCCACTCGACGTGTTGCAGCCTTTCCTTGGGCGAGCTTGTTCAATGCCACAATTCCCCAGTCTTCGGCAGCATTGTTCACCTTGACAACCCGGGTAGCGCCACACTCGAGGTAGCCTTGCAGCATCCCGCTGACAACATCGACGCCGTCTCTCTTGTGGACAAGCACCGGCCATTTCTTGCCTTGGTGACGGATGTCGAAGCCATCGGGATATTTGTCGTAGTAGCGATCACAGGCGTCAGGACTGACGAAGGTGACGTGGGCAGAAAGAGACGGGTTTTCTGAGCTACCGCTGACCAGCCTCATACATTCAACCACGCCGCCATGGATGAATGACTGGACTAGGGCGAGGTCTGCACCGTGTGGAAGACCGGAAAGGATGATGGTACGTTGACGTGATCCTGAAGATATCAGGGGCTCGTCACTACACTTACTGGGGTTGTTACGGGCAGCCGGCGTGCCCCATGTCTTCAAACGAACAAGATTCCCTCGATCCTCTGCCATGTAGCCTCCTGCGACGCTGTCATCTGTGTCGGTATTGGCCGTAACCACAATGGTAGGCGATTGTGTGTGTTTGCAAACGGCGTCAGTTGCCTTGGGATCGTTCTCAACCATGACACCACCATCGGGGCTATCCAGCTCTTTGGTTGAGACCTCTGCAGCAGGGACTGCCTCGTCTTTCATGACAGTCTTGTTGGTTGTGGTATTTGGTTCCTGTGAGCCATGATCGGACAACTTCATATTATCCAGAGTGCTGATGATTGGAGTTTCGCCAAAGGTAGGCAAGCTCTCCAGTGGCTGCTTCTCCTGTTGCGCAGCTGAAGTATATGTCAGCACAGAATCAAGGTACCAGGGTAAACATGCTACCATTGCCTTGGCCTTCTGCCACTGGGGTGGTTGAGGGTGCAGTGGACGCCTTCTCCTCCTTGAGAGTAATGTGGTGAACTTCGGCGCTGATTGGGGTTTCGTCCATTTCCGGAAACGGGATGCTGCTGATTTCAGAGTCGCTGTCGTGCTTGACACCTAGCGAAAGGCATGAAAAATGGCGTACACAGCTGGTGAACATGGCTTACCTGATGACTCGGGTCCTTGGGCGTCGGCCTGCTTCGACGACACAATGGGTTGGCCAACCTTACGAAAGCCCTCGACCACGTTGTCCATGTAACCCTGAGCCTGTTGTTGCATCTCCGAAAGCTTCTTCTCGGTTAGATGCTCGACACCCGGTTTCTTCCCTTTGAGCAACCGATGCTGGGTAGGCGTCAGGTGCTTCCCACGAAAAGGAGCTTTCACGTTCGGTTGTTCGGGGGTCAGCACGTGTTCTTGAGGCACAGGAGTTGGAGCTGAAGCTTCGGTCACAAAGCCGTTTTCGTCTTGGACCAGGTCAACGCTGCCAGTGTCTTGCAGGCTCGATATCTGCGGGAAAGGAGGTGATGCTGGTGATTGCCAGCTTGGAGTAGAGCATGTTGGCTCCGACTGCTGGACGACAGGTTGACGAGCGGCATCTCCCATGTTTGCAATCTCTTCTTTGTCGTCGATAGGAAGGGATATGGGAACAATCTCCTACCGAAAAGTCAGTGATTTGAGTTTGAGGGGAATCTCATTGAAGGTCAGACACACCGCGCTCTCTGGGTTCAAGTTCGAGCTCGCACGTTCAGCACCAGGTCCGACATCGTCGACTGAGGATAAAGGACGGCAATGGACAACGTTCAAGAACTTGCTGATGAACTCCGGGTCGTCAAATCGTGACGGTGGTGCCATGACGGCGGTCCTTGCAGGTGGTAGAAGGAAGTAGAGTAGGCACAAAAGGAGATTTGAGAAAAGAGAAAATGCCAACGTGGAGTGGAGAAGCGAGAAAAGACTTACGAAGATGACAATGAAAGACATGAGGGGATGCTCTTGAGGCGCTTCACATTGAACAGTCACTGCTCACTCTGCCCTGTTGACGATGTCATCGTCGACTGGCACAAAACAGCCAGGGTTGTCGCGGTTTCATGAGCTGGGCTCAGCGCGCCAACCACAGATTGGCCGCGTAGTTAGTGCTTTGGAGGGTCAACAACGATGTTGAATTTAGGGAAGGACTTCCCACACGGAGGCACTGAGCTGGCTCGTTGTGAAAAGATTCGGAAGAGTTCTCGTCTTCATATTTGTCTTATGCTGCAGGAAATTCTCTCCAGCTCGGGTTCAAGACTGCGCCGCCCTGATAGCAGACACATTTCCCCGGTATGATAAGCATGCTTCCAGCTTGTAACTGTTGTTCCGGACGCCATCGCTATGCTCAACATAACTTCCAAAATCATAGAGCTCCTGAAGGGGCCGGCACGACTTCCCAGTTTCTTTCCCCTTCGTTAACATTTTCTTTGATCAAGGCCAACCCACGGCGACCACAAAATCCTGCATGTGAGGCTGTTCTCATCACCTGATGAAAGGAGCCATTGTTCGGTAGTGATTCGTCTGGAACCCAGACCGCCTCCTCGACTTGCTGCCACGGCTCCTCATGCCGCCGTGGATTGAATTTCGGCTTGCTTGTAGAGACGTCAATCAACCAGTGGATGGGTGTGTATAATCGTTCGAAACGTCGGGTGAAGCTCAGCCACGACAGTGTCGTAGAATCATAGGCAACTCGAACGAACGGATTCATGTAGATGCCTGAATTTCGTGGCTCCGGGCTCTGAATGTCCGCTTGAATGAGACAACATTCGGAAGCATCCCAGTATTGATCCTTCTCCGCACGGAACCGATAAGGCGCGGAGAGATTGCTTGGGCCTTGGTTCCCGGCGGTTACCAATTCGGCGTGACCGGGTCGTTTCTGGAAAAAGCGCGCGTCAAATGTAACCATCCCACCCCAACAGCTCTTGACCCGCACGGCATCCTTGCCTTCCAGCACATCATTGTGACTAGTTTCGTCACCACCTGCCGCAAACCAAGGGTAGAATGGCAACCCCATGCTGTACCCCTCAGCATCTCTGGTTGCAAAAGTGTCGTAGAATTTGAAAGGGTTGATGAAATCCACCGCACATGCCGCTCGATAGTCAGTCACTTCATTAGTGACAGTGTGTGTCGAAAATAGTAGTTGGGCTGCTTCAATAGGGTGAAAAACCACATCGTTTAGGTAGAGGAGTTTGTCGAACGTGGTGTCGACCGCGTCTAGTGGTGCCAGGGCTCGATTTCTAACTTCGGCCAGATATTCAATGCGCTTTACCCGTTCCTGCCCGTAGATGTGAATGTGAGGCAGGTTGTCAATGTTCAGGTGGTCTTGGAACACCAGTGCATGCTCGCACGGCACCCGTTGTTCCAGCCCTTCCAACGCCTCCTGCGCCTCCGGGCCTGAATCGTTGACGTATATCGACAGGAATGTGTTCTTGGGCCCCAATAACTCTATCAGATCCAGCACGTTCTGTGCCCAGTTTCCGCTGAGCAGTTTCCCGCCTTTATCGTATATGCTCGCTGCAATGAAAACCTTCTGATTATGTATGTTGGCCCGGCCTGGTTCCTGAGACGCCAGCGCTCTTTCTCTCAGTGCCTGGTAGTGGGGTGGAAGGTGAGTGTAGCCGGGGAAGAACACGCCGCCTACAATGACAATAGCGGCGATGCTGGTACAGAATACGTAACAAAGGAGAATGAAGGCTCGAAGGAGTGATCTCGGTGCGCGGCCATACCGTCGTGGAAGTCGATTCGATCCGGCTCGAGACCGCTGTAGACGAGGCTGCTTCCGCAGCCAGGCAGGGGCTAGGGCGATAGAGTGAGAGGAGATCGGCGGCTTGACCGCACTCGACACAGACTGGCCAGTAAGTAAATGGGTCTGAAAGTCATCGCGGTCGGCATCCTCGTCGTCATATGGTAACGAGTCTTCTATCTCGTCCGATGAGTACGCACTCGTCCTCGACAGCTCATACTCATTAGGTTGGCGATAGGAATAACTCATTGTCTGAAAAGGGAATAAGTGTGAAGAATAATAGAGAGGAACGTCGGTAAAGAGCTGTCGCCATAAAGCTTTATGGGAAGTCGGTCACGACTTCAAGAGAAATATACAGGATGAATAGAAAGTGAGGTGCAGATGACTCTGGTGTGAGAGGTGGTGGGCTGTGGGATGTTCAGGGCCAGGAAGAGGGCGAATAGAAATAACCATGGACGCGCAATCAGAACACTCAATATTACGAGGTAGGGTGAACAGCTGGTGAATGTCCAAGTGCCACCAGACACAGTCCATCACCAACGAGCTGATCTCGACTCACCCGAGCGTTGGAACGGTGTTGATTTCGGGAGCATAGCCACTGGAAAGGAAAGGGAACGTGTAAATTTTTGTGGACATCGGGTCGCATGGGCCCTGTGTTTGGCTGCCACTTGCCGGCCCCTTCCCCCTTCGGGAATCTGGCACGCGGCCTCGCATCGTGAGAACGGAGACCGACTTCAGTGCCAACATGCGAAGACCGGAGAGTGGAAAGATCCAACAGGCGACAACTTTTGTCCAGGGGCAGATCCCACGGCAGGCTCGCCGCTGCCTAACACGAGCCTAAGAGGTGGCCTATGGCCGGCTCACAGGTGCTTGAGGTTACTTATTATAGCTCCACCTTCCCCGAATTTTGGTGCAGCTGCTGATCTGTTTGAACGCAGCGGTCAAACTGAATTCCATTTCCTTCTACCACAGTAGGTCACAGGCTCATGATCAACCTGTGTAGCCCACATTTTAAGAAAGGTTAGGCTGCAGATTGCAATGCTTGTTTCTGGACCGAAAATCCAATCATCGATCCCTGCTCCATGACATTTGACGCAATTTAAGACAATTGTGACACCTTATGTGCGCCTCCCCTCTAACTGCCCATAAGCAATAATTACGGCCCTCGAGATTTTGCCCCTGATCATTTCAGTCATCCACAGACGTACCAGCCTCAGGCTCTCCAGATTGCGATGTCAGCAGCCGCACTATTTAAAGACACGTCAGGCCCAGCAGCGCCCCTTTCCAGAAGGCTGACGAGCGCGATGAGGCTGTTCCTGCGTTAATTACTGATCTCCAGACGCGCAGTGCGGTACGCGCACGGTCCGTGCTGCGCAGGCAGCATTATTTGCAAGCTGTGCGACATGTCGTGAGTTCTTCCAAGAATCACGACATCGTCCTGTCTGCCCGCTTCTTTCTACCCATCCCATATTTCTTACATCCCGCAGTGAAGAGTAGCTCCCGGACGCGGCCTGCCAACTGCAGTTAGAGATCCCTCTAGAATTTCAAGAGGTGCCAGGAGGTACCAGGAAGTGTAATCTGGTTCGATTGCACCGCGACAACCAATGCATCCCGCATGCATCCCGCCTACGGAATGACGACAGCCCCAGGTCTGGCCTCGGCTTTGTACGAGGTACAAGTAATGTTCATTCACAGATTTCCCGTATATTATGCATTCAGCTCGGTCAAAGATTGCTATCCAGAGCAAATCCGGTTCGGACTCTCCTGCCGCCTGCTCAGCGCATGACCATCCGCCGGAGGATCGTGCCTCCGATGTGGTTTCGTGAATACTGTAAACAGTCGCATCCTAGAGGCAAAGGCGCTGCCTCATACCGCACCGACTAGGATTTCGACGCTAGCCCAGCTCTGAACGAGTTACCACGAAGCTGGGGCGAGAGCTGAAATCCCGGCAGATCTATGAACTTTCCGACCGTGGTCTCCTAGGAATCTGATCTTGTCAGGCATTGGACAAGGGAGCTATTCAGCATAACAAGGATGAGCTGTCCTCTTTCCGGCTACACGCTTCCGGTTTTGACCGCATCACTCACAGCACAGAAGGCTCCGAAGGCTCATACATAACACGGCGGGGCCATATGAAACAGCGCAAGTGGATTGCAGGGAAGTGTCTTGAGATACAAGCTTGCGACAAAGCCCAAAGGATACCTCTAAGAACTGGAGATGGAGACATTGGAGGTAGAGAAGAAGCTGATTTGATCAGAGGTCACACCAGGAGGTGAGACCGAACTTCATGGTACAGTACTGTGAACTAAATGAGGGTCTCGTTAAGTTGCACGGATGGGAAAGAGCGGCACGAGCAGGTAAAGATAACATCTCATTAACATACTCGGATTGCTGACACCGTCATGTCCTTGTCCCTTGCTTGCTAAATTTTAGACAACACAATATGGATTGCATACATAAATGACAGAAAGGCATTCAGAGGTTGGCTGGACCGGATCAGCACAGGAAGGCGTGGCCGCGGCTCTTCAGAGTGCCCTACCCTCTTCCTACCGACCTTCTTCGCTAATGACGCCAAGCCCGAAATGGAAATATCGCTTCTTACACTCAAACAGCAAGCTTCTCTTTCTTTTGAGTTTAGCTTTCGAAGACACCGTTTCCTAAGCAGTCCCACTCCTCCTCTTACCACTCTGCGATCTTAGCGGGTCGTCCACCACCAACGGCGCCACGCCGTTACTGACGCCTCCTGCGTGGCCATGCAATGGCACGGTATGCGCGCGGTCCACGCTCTGCTGGTGCTTACCGGGAATGATCGTGTCAAAGTCCTTCATGATATCCGGCCACATTTGGAGTATGCTCCGCTCGAACGCGCCGAGCGGCTCTTCTGGAAGCTCAACCACGGCGGTTTTACCCTCCTTTTCGAAAATCTGGACTTTGCCCTTCTTCTCCCCGTTCTGCGAGGGCGGCTCGACGAGCTTTTCCTTGTAGACGTTCTTCTTCCAGACGACGTTCTTCATCTGCCCGACCGGACCCGGAGCACCCTGTGCAATGGGGGTGTCCGGGTTTGTCTCCATGCCGTGCATGACCCAGCCCTCCAGCGCTTCGGAATCATACTTGCCTTTGTCGTCGTAACCGCGGCCGTCCTTGCCCATGCGGATGCGAACGCTGCTGTGGATGGTTTCACAAGTACGCCTGAGTCGTGGGAGGGCATGGTGTCTATCTTCGAATGGCCTGACCACGCGATGGAAGATCTTCCAGAACATCCAGAAGAGTACGCCGTGCTGGGAGGCCAGTTCTTGTTCGCGGTATTCGCCGGGCGTGCGGGTGCGGGAGCCGCCCAGTCTGAAGAAGAACGACATGCTATTGTGGATCTTCCCAAGACCCCAGGGTCGAGGCTGAGGAACCGTATTCTGGACCATAGCCATACCGCCACTCTTCGTGAATGTCTGATGACGGCCTACGAGCCTCAGGTCGTCCTTTTGCATTGGCTTGATCCAGTCCATAAGGTAATCGTGGTCAATGGTAAGAATTGGGTCAAGGTTGCTGACCATCCAGGCCAGAGTGAGGTTTGCGAGGGCCGTGTCGTCGTAACTACCTCCGACATCGCTATGGACACCCGGGAACCAGCATTGCTTCAACTGCTTCAGATCGTGGTGTTCCACGTGCGGCCAGTCCCAGATCGTGGGGGAGAAGGACCGTCGATGTTCGTCCAGTGCCAACGCTTGGAAGGCATACTCAATATTTGACTCGACACGTGTGTCGACGAAGGCGAAATCTCTGCTGGGCGGTTGTGGCAGTAGTCCGATCATGGGGATGCCCAATCCACCCACGGTATCCCATACAGCCACGCATTTGACCTTGATTTTCGTCCTCGTCAAGCCTTTGTCGATGAGCTTCTGCTGATAGTCCGGGTCGACGGGCGGTTTGTGGCCCGCGAAAGGAAAGTCCGGCCACTTGGTCTTGAAGTCTTTCTTCTGCTGGTACTCCCAGTCTTCAAAGACCTGGACGAAGTATTCCAGACCGAGTGCGGTGAGTAGACCAGCAGCGTTGATCAAGCTTGAAATTGAACGAGCGGTAAAAGCGCCCCGGGAGAAACCGAGCAGGAAGATCTCGTCCCCATGGTTGTAGTTGAGACAGATGAAGCTGTACGCTTCACGAATATGCTCCGCAAGACCTTCGCCCGTGGCACCGCCAATGACCCGGTCGTACAAAGATGGAGAGCCCGTACCGATCCCGTTCTGATAGAATATGATCTGTGGTATTGGCTGGTGAGGGGTGACGGACTTGTCGACGCCGATGGGAGGAATGGCTCGAGCCACTCGAGTCACATTGCTCGGTGTTTGATAGTCACCATCCGAGTTGAGCCAGGTGCCGTCACAGCACACGACGATGCGCTTCCGGGGTCCTGGAGGTGCCATGCTGTCAAGCCGCTCTCTGGGTCGAAAGGTATACTGACGACTAGCTGGAGAGTCGATGTTGTCGTAAAATCTCCTGAAGCAAACTGGATGGGAAGTTACGACTATTATGGGCTTCAAGGCAGACTTATCCCCAGGGCGTGCTAGACGCCACACAACCGTCTCCGTCTTACAGCTTACAAGAGGCTGGTAGCACAAACATGCACACCGTCTCTTCACAGAGGTACGAAGCCCTTTCTTGGTGCCCTCCTTTGTCACAGAGCTGTGGTGGAAACGTTGTGGAGCTGAAACACGCCCATCACAGTCTTCAGCTGACACCCGGTGAGCCGTATTGTCGTGACCAGTCTCGCAGCATTGCCCCAGGCTTTTCCAGAATCGAGGGTTTGGGTTGCCTTTCGATCCGGGCCAGAACCGAGAGCCTGATGCACTCTTAACGGCTCGCCAACCAGAGCCGAAGCTCTCGCCAATGGTGTCTGAATTAGGAGCACTTGCCAATGCGCACGATGCACAATTTGTGGACAAGAAAGGCGCGGCAGGGGCTGATTGGCGGCCTTTGGGGGGAAAGCACAGGGGTCAAGTCAGCTGTGGTGGACATCGGGCCCTGGGCTGCCTGAAAAGAACGGTCATCTTGACCTCAACTCGACCTCAAAACGACCTCGTTTGACTCCACTTGACCCTCCACTGTAGTTCAGCCTCACCGGCCTGAGGCCAGACACCAAATGCCAGACGCCAAATGCAGTACACGGATATGTTTTGGGCGAGGTCCTGAGACCTCTAAATTGTATCTGTATTTCTTTGGTTTGCTGTCTGGCTGTATGATGTTGATGCACCAAGCGCCACCTGGTAAAATATGTACAAACTTGGCAATTCTAGGAGCGTGCTGGAAGCCCATGATCCCAATCACTCCAGCTTACCGAAGACGCATCTTCCACAAGACTTTAGTCTTCGTCCTTCCATCTGCGCGAGACTCTTTCCTAGGCCGCGGCTCCGGTCTGTGACCTTCGAAAGACATGCAGAGCAAATCCATGATACCGGTATCGATTTCCAACCACCGTTCATCTCAGCCCTGCCTGCGACTTCCATTGCTGCAGTGGAACACGGGTGCTCTGATGCTGTTCGTGCTGTGCTGTGCAAGGTTAGTCTTCTTATCAGGTCTGTTACCTCGTTTTGTTCAATCTCACAACGGAGCTGTGGCTACTTTCATTTCTTTTTGGCATTTCGGCGTTTTCACCTTTTTTTGGTGCTTCAGCGCAATTTTCTCCTTGAAGGATGTGCATGCAAGATCGCGATAGCAGAGGAGAGATCAACGCGACGGCGCAGCTAAACCTCGAATGATACCGAGGTTGGCCGTCAGAAGAGCAGTACTACGGTTAGCCCACGATATCGTCAGGCTGGTGTAGCAGCTGGTGTGGGTGTGGCGGTGGGTGTCATGAGTCGGGGTCGTTTCGCGGCAGCCTCGCCATTCGTTTGAGCGCCCTACGGTAGGAGGTTAGCGAGGTCATATCAAGGGAGGGGACGAACTTACCTCGACTTCGTTGATGCTTCGTCTTACCGGCTTTGTCTCTGTGTTCGCAGTCTTAACTACCTTCTTAACCGGCTTGCTCGGTCGGGTTTCCCCAGCCTTGGCATCAAAGAGGTCGTCAGGTAACTCCCAACTATAATGATCAGCGATATGTAAAATTGAACTGCTCAACAGGACCTTACCTCTTTGACACGGCGAGATTCAGGAAATGGACTTCGGGATTGTAATTGTTCCATCCCGAACAGATGGACTTGAACGCTTGGAAGGCGGGCACCAGATTTAGGCTGCCCTTCGCTTGGGTGTCGATGCCGATATAGTAGGTGTAAGTATACACTGTGTGCGTATCCACGCCCATTTCCCCGTCCTCGCCGTTCGATAGAGGCACTGGGGTGGCGTTTCCATTCGTCATCACCAACTGGGGATCTGTTGTCTCGACAGCCTTGGTCTCCTCTGTCTTGTACTTCAGGCTGCCCTTTTGTACCTCACGAATTTGTTCTTCGTTCCTGCACTTGTGGAGACGTTTGAATCCTTTGGTGAAGGGGCGAGCAAGGACAATGCTGTCTTTCATGTCTTCCAACCTCATGACCAGGTGACGAACCTTGGATTCAACAAGACCAGACCACTTCTTGGCAGCATCGGGATTGAATGCGCTCGCAATCACGGTCAGATAATACTTGTGGTCGGCCGTGAAGAAAGTATGCTGCTTGAACAAGTCACTCCACTGTGCCTTGCCTGCAAAGATGTTGCGGGTGATTTTACTAGCCCGTCTGATCTCGTTGATGATGACTTTCTTGGTCGACTCGGTAATGTTGTATGTCGCACACATGCTGGGGAATGCCGGGGTGATGATGGGCATGAGATTCGCCCTGTCTTGCTTGTAAATGGCAGGATTCCACACTTTGAAGCCCTGTGCAGTTTGTTTAGGCTCTGGCTGCTCGATGTCCTTCAGCATCACCGGAGTAGGCCAACCCCACTCGGTCATAATGTAGAAGAATCTGTCGACAAGTGTGGCACCCACTGCATGCGGGTAGAATTGGCAGACTCTCGCAACCATCAGGGCCCAAGCGATGCCTCCGGGATAGCCAACAATATTGGCATAGACTGCTCTTCGTTTCGCCCACAATTTGATTGCTCGCAGTGCCTGTCGGAAAGTCTTCGGTTCAGGGATCAGAGTAAGGAGTTCATCAGTGACACGCTACATCCGTCGAGTCAGTATGTTGCCAGAACAGGTACAAAGTAAGGGCGACTTACAGGACCGGTGATTGCACGGATGGAGGACTGGTCAAGACCCATCAAGAGGCTGTTGTCATTCAGGTCAAGCTTCGGCGGAATCGTTTGCAGAGTGGTGATAGAGGCAAAGATCAGATCAATCTCGATGCCGTTAAGGATGAGTTTGATGATGGGAACGAAGGTATCGGGGACTGGAACCAGCGAGGTAACTCCAGCGGTCAATTCTCTAACCGCGGGTTTCTCCTTTTCTCTTGTTTCCCTGGCTAACTCTTCCTCGGTCACTCGTCTGAGAACACCTGGGAAGTAGTCGAAGAAATCCTCGCGCTTAACGTGTCGAGGAGCGACGGCGAGTGTATCAATATCTGAGCCGGGACCGAAGACTCCGAGGCGATAGCTACCGTAGGGATAGACTTTGCCTCCGAACTGGTTGATTTGGGATGGAGGCAGTCCCTGCTTGCGACTAACCTCTCTGACGAATTCTTGAGTGGCTTTGCTCAGGACTTTGAGTGTTGCTATCCGCTTCTTCGTTCCCATCTCGTTCTCATAGTTCTTTTCCCTCTTCAACTCCTCAATTAGTTCACCATTCTTCTGCTCGTCCACGGGTTCAGGGAAAGCCAAGGACATCGGACCGGTCATGCCGTATTTCGCCTTCTCGGGCGCTTTGGAGTCGGCCATTATGGGCAAAGGAAAGCGTAGAAACAGAGGATCGTGCTCCTATATCTCGACGACACGACCTCGTAAGATGCTGGCTGAGAGGAATAGGGTAGGCAGCCAAGGACGGAGTCTTCGATAGACAACAGGGACGAGTTAGTTGGGCAAGAAGAGGAAAAGAAAGTGTGAAACAGGCAAAGACATCTTCACCCTCCCTGAACTCCAAACGAAAGATGAAAGTGAAATATGCAAGACAATATGACCAGGGCGGGTGAGGTTGAAGTGAATTTGCAAACAAAGTCGCAACAGAGCCGCGCAGACAGTGAGTGGCACGAGTGGCCAGGCCCGTCACTGCAGCGAAGAAGTGCTGCTCCGTAGTGTGCATACAGTGCAAACATCATGCCAAGACCGACTCACTCATTCCACACACGCCTCGCGCGCCCACTACACCTTCAACCACGTTTGACTTTGCTCGGTACTACCACATCTCGAACTTGAACATGGGCGAGATACTATTGCTATTTGAACCACGCTTTGTATAGCCCGCAGCACGCGTTGAAATACACGGCCAAGAGCGCCCTCTACGCCTTCCTAATTGACCTCCTGGAGCTCACCAGTCTTCAAATCAAACACGAATCCCTGGATGTTGGATTTCAGCTGCTCAGGGACCAAAGGAGACTCCTTTAAGAATGTGATGCTCTTCGTGACATTGGCAGCGAGAGATCTGATTTGACCACATTAACGACACAGCCTGAAGCATGCAGCGCAGACTTCGTTACTTACCCAGTGATCTCACCAAATGTCATGCTGTCGATCTCTGCGCCTGCATTTGGCGCCCGCTTCCTCAGCTCCTCTTTGACTACCGCATCTCTGAAGTGTGTTGCTCCACAATCTGCGCTTGATCAGCCATCTCAGCGGAATTATCAGTTGCTCCCGCTCACCTGTGTGCTGGACAATGATGACTTCCTTGAAATGGACGAGACTATCGATTGAGAGGAGATGGTTGAGCACGTATTGGGCATTTCCACCAGCAACCCGCAAGACAACGGCTTCTTCGCGGATCGTCAACTAAAGGCGTCCTCTCATGTAACCGTCCTACTTACCACCGGTTTGCAGCTTGAAGATGTGCTCAGGAATGCATCGGGGATCAGCGCAAGTGACTGCCACGGATGTCAGGAGGCAAACTCACAGCAGCACAGTACTCGAAATTGCTCAACTCACTTATGAGGATATTTGGGAGATCGTGTCCTTGCTGGACAATCTCCTCGAAGGTAGGGATAGACTGATGATCTTTGACGCTCGTCCTGCATATATCAGCAACTTTTTCGCGGGCGGGTTTGGCATTGACCCTACGTATGTCGGTCAATCAGAGCTTGAGCGTTCAGGGCCATTCTGGTGAGGGTAAAAGGTGCGGACTGAATAAAAGTGCTGATCTGCTTGCTAGTTCCTATTGAGTCTAAAGTCCAGTTTTCAATATTGTCTTGTGAGAACCTTTCCTCACAGGTTGAGATCAGTCATTATATACACCGTACACCACCTATGAGGCTGACTCAACGCCATCCGAACAGTCCACTCACTGCAATATACGCCAATGCCGTGTCTTGGCTGACCTGAACAATAAATGATGAATAATAACCGAACTACGACACGAGTGTAGTTCGGTAGGTCGCCTGGTCGAGAATGCCATTCAACCTACATGCACCGCTAGGCGCCCAACCTTTTGTAGACTCGATAACCTGCTCGATGAGGCTAGCCCGCTAGACTATGCTCTTTCTGGGCAGACGAACCCCGGTCAACCTGAACCACATTCGGTACTGCGCACCCTTGTCGTCACTCCCTCTCGCACAGTGCGGCCTCTTCGACTGTTGACACGACATAATCACCCCATACGCACCTTAGCTGACAAAGCCGTTCCCAACGATGATCCAATTCATCCACCAGGACCCGAAGCATCGCAGTTTGAGCGAGACAGACCGTCGGATTGTCCGGAAGGTGTCCAACATGGCGGCGGCAGCGACCCGAAAAGCCAGAGGGAAAGGGACAAAGGTGAATACCTTGCAAGTTCCAGATTTCCTAGTTGACGCAACCACGACCAATCCGGCCTCTGCCACTGCTGGCCAACATGGAAAGGACAAGCAAGAAGAAATAGTTGAAGCAGCAATAAGTGGTCGACGTCAGCCCGCAAAGAGGATCTTAGCCTCAGCTTGCGGGCGTTGGGTGCCCTCGTCTTCCGCAGAGCCGTCCACCAGATACCCTTGCGGCGCACCCATCAGGGCGGCATTGTCTCTCTGGCCAGACAACCGCAATTCCCCTGAATACGTATCCTTGCTAATGCAGCCGGGCTTGTCCCAAAAGCTCCTTATCGACGCCTCGACCGTGGACGTAAATTGTGACCCCAAACGATGGGTTAAGATATGTCGTTTGACATCTGTCTTGCAATTCTTGCCTCACATGATTGGCCATAGCAAGTGTCTGGACCGTGCAATCGATTGCCTTGCCGAGCGCGTCCGCCAGTGTTGCATTCAAGTCGCAGACATGGCATTCGCACAGACCCAGTTAGAAAAGCGCTATGGTTGTGCCCTCCAGGTTCTGCAGCAAGCCCTTAACTCTTCTGAGGGCATTGACTGGACTGTGTGGTACACCACGCTGTTACTTGCGTTGTTTGAGGTATGCTCGGACCGACGGTCACAAACAGGACGTGGCTGACCATGGGCACATACAGCTTCTCGAAACATCCAGTCACCAGGCATGGATCTTCCACTCGCAGGGCGCGAAGCATATCCTCTTGAGCCTAGGTCCGAACAACATCAAATCAGACTACGAGAAAATCCTGCTCGCCGCACAATGTCAAATCCTGGTAAGTAGATGAGTCTAAACTTGTTTTTCCTCCAATCCCGCCTTAATGATTCACCATGGCAGACAGTCGAAGCAACTTTCTTCAACAGAGACTGCTTCTTAAGCAGCCCGGCATGGCAGAAAGCTCTCCACACGACGATAACACATGACAGCAAGATTCCCGACCGATCCGAGCCCGTTGTCACAATGTGGGCCACTGCAGCCTGTGCACCAGAATTTTTCAAGAGAGCGACGAAAGCCATCCGTGACCATCACCAACCCGATCAAATCGCGGAGCTTAGCGACGACCTTTCCGCGCTGTTAGACAGGTGGTGCAAATGGCGAGAGAAATGGGAAGGAAGCCTTGTAGGCGATGACTTTCCTACCCTTCACGACACGACTCTCGCCACTGCAGGCCCTACCATCTACTCTCAGTTTCTAGCCTTTTGGGCTTTAACCAATCGATTTCTTCTAGCTATTCAACCTCACAGAGCCTCGGTCGCAGAGACGAACGCGGTAGATGCGGCTCGCCGAATCCTTGAGTTCGATCGATTGAGGCAGGCCGACTCGGTGATAGACCGGTGTCGCACGTTCTCGGTCAGCATTGCACGTTCTATTGAACAAACGACGACGGAGTGGACGATACAGCAGAACGTATCCCACGAGTGGAGAACAATCCAACCTGCCGTGTTTCTACGCTGGAACACTCTGCTCGGGAGGACGATACATGATGAAGCGCAAGACCTTCCGACCAACAAGATCAATATGGCCCAGGCGACGGCTCCTTGAAGGCGGACCGCCCCTCGTCGAATTGCCTCAGAAGACTGAGGCGTCTTCAACCCGCTGTCGCGCAGACTCCGGCTTGTGAGAGGCGCAAGCGCAACCTGCATTTGACTCACAGCAGAGGCGGGCAGGCTGGATGAGCTCCTTTCTTGCTCAACGGGGAGCAGCTTAGTCGAGAACCACCAAATAATACGTTTTAAATCGCTAAAAGACTCCATATATTGCACGACTGGGAAATCAATCTCTGACCTGGGGTGATGAGCATCGAACTTGGGAGCGGCAATTTTGGTTCGGCAGCTTTCTCTTCATGCCAATGTACATTTGCATGGACATGTGCATGTCTAGCCTGTATTTGAGGTACATCTACAAGTAGTGCCCGTACTGTTCTTGAAGCAGCTTGCACCTCCCAGTATTCAGCAACATCTGCAACTCAACTCGTTGGACTCAACAGTCACAGCCAGTCCGGTAGTAAGGCAATCTAACCACGCCGTTCACGAGATACAGACGATACAATATGTGGCTAGTCTCTAGTTCATTCACCCATCTCCAGAGGCCTAACCCATCTCTTTATCGTTATCTACAGTTACCTACCAAGTCATGGCCTTGCTAAGCCCATCCATTCAGGTACCAGGCGTATATGCTACGGTCCGCACTCACAACCGCGGTTTTACTGCCGCCGCCGCCGCAATCTCGGCCTTGACAGCCTCATCAACCAGGCCCATCACCCTGCACAACCACTCATCCCGCCCTCGCTGCGTCACGACCTGCACACTAAGCGGCGTGCCCAAGTAGACCCTCCGGTCCGTGACATGCTCATCCCACAGCTCGCGACACCTTACGTCCCAGGAGCTCAAGATATTGCCCGCAGCAAGAGGCCGGCCGAGCTCCAAATCGTCGGCCACGACGTCGCGCACCGGCACCGTGCCAGCCGGATAGTCGAACAGGACGAAACTACTGGTCATCCCGACGGCGTTGTACCCCTCGATAGGCGGCACCGGGTGAGGGGCCACGGGACAGACGATGGCGTCGAGGACTTGCCTCCGCCGCCCGAACTCATCCACGTCGCTCCACAGGGAGAGCATCTCGCGTTCCAGCGCCGACCGCTGGGCCTGCAGCTCGGCGACGCGCTCGAGAGGCTGCGCCTTGCCTGCCCGGAAGCGCGAGGCCATCCACGGCACGAGCGGCTCCTTGAAGTCCGTGATCAGTTGATTCATGACAGTGGCCCCATCCACGCCCATCAGCTTGCTCATCACGGACTGCGCCTTTGTCCACGCCGCCGGGGTGAGCAGTTCCTTCACTACCACGCGGCTGCTCGCCGACAGCGCGACGGCCACTTCGTTGAGCACGCGGGTGATGGGCGGGAGGAGCGTACAGTTGCCGTCGCTGCGCAGGATGCCGATGACGAGTTCGCCGTTGGGTCCGCTCCCCTTGAGGGCGGTTGTCAGCTGTGCTGACGGTGGCGGTAGCGTCCACGCACAAGGCATGCAGTCCTCCCCCCACGCCGTGGCCAGGGGTATGACGTGCGCGAGGAAGAAGTCCACATCCCGAACACTGCGCGCGATCGGCCCCGCCACGGCCTGCACGCTCGTACGGCTCGTGCCCTCCGCTCCTGTGAGCGCCTGCCCCCCGTACGGCAATCGCAGGTTGCTCGGCTTGAAGCCATACACGCCGTTACACATGGCCGGCACGCGAATGCTGCCGCCAATGTCGGTGCCAATTCCCACCATGGAGCCCTTCATGGCGACGAGCACGCCCTCGCCGCCGCTGGACCCACCCGCCGTGCAGAGCCGGTTGATCGGGTTCATGGTGCGGCCGAAGATGTTGTTCACGCTGTCCAGGCTGGCCAGCGTCTGGGGGATATTCGTCTTGGCCACCACCACGCACCCCAAACTAAGTAGAAGGTCCACGAGCGGCGCATTTCTTGCTGCGGGCTTATTACATAGGGCCGCGAGCCCGATCGACGTGTCCACGCCCTGCACGTCAAACGTGTCCTTCACGCTGATCGGCAGGCCATGTAAGGGCCCAAACGGCTGGCCGTGCGTGCTGAGGTAGTCGTCGAGGAATCTCGCGCGCGCGAGCGCTTTCTCGAACAGCGGCTCGGTCAGGCAGTTTGTCAGCTGCTGCGCGATGGCGGCGCGGTGGCAGAATGCGTCGGCGACTTCGACGCTGGTGAGTTTCCTTTCAGTGATCGCCGAGACGAGCGTCTCGACGGTGTATGCTTCTGTGATTTCAATCTCCGCGTGCGTGAGGAATTGGCGTGGGAGGTGCAGTACGTTCTGCGGCCCGTCGGCGAGGGTAGGAGGGTCTTTGGGGAGGGCCGATGTGGGAATGTGCCATTTCGAGGGGATCCGCGATGCTCGGTCACGTTGTTTCTGCGCCGCGATGGGTTTCCAGGGCGCGTCGTCGGCAGCAGCAGCAGGAGCCGTTGCGAGGGGCATCCTGTCGATACGGATGGCTTGGAATACGGAAGGAGGACGCCTTCAACAAGAAGACAACAGGGGAGGGGGGGAGGACGCCTTCAAGAAAGGACTACAAGTGTGAACGGCGGCACCCTCTACAAGGAGAAAACACGTCGGAAAAACGAGAAAGATGCTGCTGGGATGTTGTACGGCGTAGACCACGAGCTCAGCGGGTGTCTCCGCAAGAGTGAGGCCGCCCTACGCATCAAGTGTGGGGAAGCACCAGAGGTGCCTCGGTTCGCGATAAGATACGACCGTAGAGTGAAGTTTATCAGTGGATGCAGCCTTGCGGATCGTCTTTCTCAGCCTCGCGGAAAAGGGGGAAAGCGGAGAATGTTGTTCTTGGTGGTATACTGTAAGCCAAGGCGCTGCCGTAGGGTTGTGGGCATTGCTCAGCCTCCTCAACCCGAGGCGAGCTGGAGCCGAGCCAATTCTCAGGCTGGGGGCCTTCGTAGGAGCAAGAACATCCATCGCATTCCATGGTAGAGATCATCCTTTACTGACGACGCCAGTGTTTTTGGGACACGGCACTGATGACGCCTACGTCGATGTGAGTCTCGGCCGTCAGACGAAAGGGGTCTTGAGCGGTGTTTGGATTCGACGTGACCTGGAAAGAATACGTTGGCGCCGAGCAGGAAGGGCATGGGTACAAGGAACCCGAAGAGCTGGACGATATTGCACGGGTTCTCTCAACTATCGCTACTGCGTAGCATTCGTGAGTATTGAACCACTGATTAGTACGCTCCATACCTGTCCTGATCGTCTAAACGCTGCTCCATCTGTGCATGGATCCTGCCTTTTTGCCCAGACATGGTGGGGAGAGACGAGTCTATCTGTTGAAAGAGATCGCCGTTGGCCTCAAACTCCCTGTTGTCCATCCGTTGTATGAATAAAGAACACTACTCGCAGACAAACAGCAATAATCATGTAATGCGGACAGCTTCGAGGATGCGACGTCTTTGACTTCCATGCTTCCCTTTGGCCCTACTATGTATCTTTTCATCCCAGGCCATCTAGGTTCACGTCGTGGGCGTCATAGTCCGTGACAAAGCCACCACTGCTCAGAGAGGTACTCTTAATAGTGTCCTCGTGGCGGACGGGAAGTTGGCACCTAGATGCTGGCTCACCGCGTCCATTTCCTTCGCACGGATACCCCTAGTCGTTCATCTTCGCGGTCCTTGTCCCACAAACACAGTGAATAGTTGTCTTCGCGAGACCACCACGTCCCTTTATGCCCAGTGAGCAAACAGGCAGGACGAACAGCTTCTTCAAAATGTAGGCCGTAGTCTCTCGCACCTGTAGCCAGGTACTGGTCTCCAGACGCCGCGCGGTAGACTTTCCTGAGCCTAGACAGTTTTGTGAGATCTCCACACCATGTGGAGACGGACACAAGGCTTTCCCCCTGGACCCGAGGCCGGACACAACGACGGACGGTCGGACCAGGGCGCATGTCGACGTGGGAACGAACAGGCACAAAACCCGAGCAGGCCTGAAGTTGAGCAGCAAGGACGACGCCCTGCCCCTGATCCGAACAGTCCATACCCTGGCTCGCTCGTGAGGTATCCCGGCCAGCAAGACTCAGCGCATAACGTCGATCGTCGAGACGGGAGACCCTGGGAGGCTCGAGGGTTCTCGGTAGGCCAACAAGACGCAGCCCATAACACTGCCTGGGTGCTCCCTCGCAATCGACCAAGAGGCATGGACTCTAGCGCTGATCGTTTGCGCCAGCAGCAAGGAATTGTAAGCTCCTGAGCGTGCGATTAGTTGGATCTCTGTACTAACTGGCAGCAGGAAGGCAGCGACCAAGGTTCAGAGGAGAAATACCAAGGTACTTCTAATGATCCTGTCAGGGCCAGCGACAGTGGTGGGAGCAGTGCGTCGAACAATGACTCAGGGTCCAAAAAGAAGAGGCATAAATGGTACAAGCGGGGCGCGAAAGTCCTGGGATTGTCGGATGGCGGGAAACGAAAGGGAGGGGATCTTGACGATAGGGGAAGTGGCTCTGGCACGCGGACATGACAGAAGAGAGGATGAGAGAGTGACCGCAGGGGCTGCAAAGAGTGGAACATGGTAGAGGAGCTGGGACGCGACCAAAACGGCGACGTCGATAGCGACGTGTGCGGGATTGTAGGGCCGTGATATTCGGCCAGCCGCGTCAACCAGAGGATACACAGAAGCCAGGCGTTAGAGGTGGTTGTACTTCCACTCTGGCTGCGCCCGAGGGCTGGCGGCAAGGCAGCTTCTGTGTAACCCATAGTGTAACAACAGGGGCAGGTATTTGAACCTTCGACTTGGTGACTCGAAGCTGCCAGGATGCCTCTTCGTCTCCCTCGGGTTTGACCGTATGTCAGACGACCAGTGCCAGGTGGATATGCCTCTTGAGAGACCAGATATGGAGTCGAACGATTGCCAAATGACCCAGCCAAGGAATGGACTCCAGTCTCCTGCTCCTGGAACTCATGGGAGCTCCGACCCAGAAGCACAAGAGCCGAGACCCCAGCAGAAAGCATGGTTCGGAAATATGCTAGCACGCGCGCGTATGAAGAGCTTGAAATCTCCTGCTAAGACCTTATCAGACTGATGGGTAATTAGTTGGTACCGGGCCGTCTGGATGGCCTCGCATAGCAGCATTCGTGGACAGTGATTCCACCTTCAGGATATATCGGCGCTTCGGCTTTCTCAGAACTCGCCTGCTGCTATACCACCAAGATATCCTGGCAGAGATGGAGGCGAAGCTGGACTGGTTGGATCGCGATGATGCTCGCTCACCAGAAACGCAAAGGTATCTTTCCAGTAGGCGCGAGGATGGCTTGCGCAAGGGTTCTCCTCGCAAGGCCCTGTTCCAAGACATAGAGAGTCAGCTTGAGATATATGGTGAGTGCAAATGCGGTTGGCTGCAAATAGTCCTGAGTCCTGAGTAACGCTGTACAGATAGCCTCCTGCAACGCTCGGCGCAGATATACCAGCTCGAGGAGGCACCCAACAAGCATCGGCAGGCTGTTGTGAACCATATCTGGAGCGACGGCACCCTTAAGGAGCGAGACAGGGAGTATATCCAGCACGCGGACGACCTTGTCTACCTCAACGCCGACACCGAGGCCAGCTGGGTCCATTGGTTCGTCGGCTATCTGCTCTACTTTACCGGACCAGTATTGATGGTAATCATAGCCTGGCTGCTCATGTTCCAGCGCGAAGCTGACGGACTGGCTGTTGACAGAACAGATTTCGGACCGAAGTCCAAAGGATCAAGCTAAGAGGGGACAGGATGAGCATTTCCCTGTACGAGAAAAAGAGGTTCAACAAGTTCGTCAACGTGCTATTCACAATCATCATTGTGACGCTCGTCATGGGCCCGGTAATGGTTCTGTACACAATCCGCGATGCAAATGGGTACGTCCGTAACGCAACGGCGGTGATATTCACCGCATCATTTGCTCTGCTTTGCGCCACAGCGACAAACGCTAAAAGGCAAGAGGTGTTCGCAGTAACGGCGGCGTGAGTCCCAGCCCGTGTATCAAAATGCTTGATGGTTGACTGATTAGGTACTGCGCTGTGCTCGTCGTCTTTACCAGTCAAAACGCGACTAGCAAAGGACAATAGCTGAGGGTACCTAGAGTGCGGTGTTTAGATCAGGATCCGTGAGTGCTGAGATCCTAGATATTAGCTGCTGAACCCTGAGCATCAACATTTCGGAGGCGGTGTGGACTTCCTCACGGCTCTAGGTTCGAATTGCATCATTGGATCCTGCGTGGAAGTATGCGATGAGGCTTCGGTCCCGGAGTTTGGACATTGGTTCTTACACAATAGAAGCTCTGAACAGAACAATTGAAGGCGCCGGGTCCAGTACGCAAGCCGGAAATGCGCGGTGTCTTGAACGCTTCCGAACACGCCACTACTAGGGAAGGCGATCGGATTCCATTGAGGAAATACATGTATTCAGATCCTTGGATTTTGCACAACGGATGTAGTGATTGTCTAGCTGCATGATGAAGAGCTGCCTCGAAGCAGGTTGCGTCCACCCCAAATAGCCATCCAAAAGAGCGACATGAAGCCCTCGTATGTCACTGACCTGTGCTGGAGCCATCTGAGAGCATACCCTGGTGTCAGCCCATAAAAGAGGACGGTGTGCCTCTAGATGGTGTTTGGAATCATGCCCTCAGTCATTGCTTGTAGTAGGATCCCAGGCACACGGGGCATACGAGTCGGGAAAGTTGAGACTCTTCATGTCCTGGTCATCGAGCTCGAAGTCGTAGATGGCGGCATTCTCCTCGATCCTGGAAGGAGTCACGCTCTTCGGCAAGGGAACGTAACCTTTCTGCAGGCTCCATCTGAGCAAGATCTGCGACCACGTCTTGCCGTGCTTCTCAGCCAGCTGTTTGAGAACCGGTTCGTCGGCTCGCTGACCACGGACAATAGGACAGTATGCTTCGACGACAACGTTGCGTTGGCGGCACCATTGGACGATATCGTCACGCGGAAGCCAGGGATGCACCTCCCACTGGCCAACGTCGATGGTTCCTCCCACATCAGACGTCTTGATGTATTCTTCAAGCTCGTCTAGATGGTGGACGCCGTAGTTGGAGATGCCAATAGATCTGATCTTGCCGGCCTTTTGAGCTTCGGCAAGCGCCTTCCAGGCTCCGAGTCTGCCTTCTTTGCCACCGTACGGAGAATGAATGAGATAGAGGTCGATATAATCGAGACCGGTTTGGAAAAAGGACGACTCGATGGACTTCTTTGCCGCCTCGTAGCCCATACTCTTGGGCGGAACTTTACTGGTGAAGAAGATCTCCTCTCGCTTCAGGCCGGAGTTGCGAATTGCGTCGGCACAGGGCTGCTCATTGCGGTAGGCTCGAGCAGAGTCGACATGTCGGTAGCCCGTCTTGAATGCATGGAGTGTGACTTCTTCACACTGCGCTGCGGGAGTTTGGTAGACGCCATAGCCGAGCGCAGGGATCTCATAGCCTGAATTCATCCGGTACGTCGTGTTGATGTCAAATTTGGCTGGAGTTTGGGTGGCCATCGTTCTTTTCCGTCGGGTAAATGCAGCTACTGAGCTTCGGACTGGGCCTTGACTACGGGCTATGCCTCTACTAATCAGTGGCATCTGCGAGGTACGAGTCGTGGTGTACAGGTTTGATAGAATAGGGACAGGCACACGCAGTATGAGAAAGCAGATGTGCTGAGGATGATGAGATTGTCGAAGAGTGTCTACGATGTCGTCAATGCGCGGCTTGACAGGTAAATCCCGGGTGGCTTTAAGTCCGACCCTCCGGGGACACCTGGGATACGCGGACGAGGGCGAGTTGCTATCATCAGAAAGAACACTCCGTACTAGGTACATCACTCCACGGTGCAATCTGCATTGGTACCTAGGGTAATAAAGGCGGTTATCCACAGATATACACTTGCTTCGTCGACGTCTCCCACAGTGTCATGTAAAAGGTAACATCCAACCGCCAGGGACGAGCGATACCTGCATTTGATATGCAATGCTGCTCGCCAAACAAGGCGGCAGAATATGTGAGATGTCCTCCTTCCTCTCAGCGCCGAACTCGAGGCCGAAAGTGTACCTTAGGAGCTTGCGGAAGACGAGGTAAACCTTGGATGTCCTGTTGATCTTCCGCAACAAAGTCCAGCGACGCAGCTGTTGGCCTACAGCAAAGGCAACATGTTGAAAAGGTTGTCTCGAACCCATGGGTGTGTCGAGCAAGGCTGGAAGGATATTGTTTGGCAAGCAGTTGAGTACGAGAAGGTATGCTCAAGTAGCTGTGTTCATGGTAAGCCGACGTTAGACGTGGCTGCTTGCTGACTTCCTTTGCACGTTGTCCAGCGAGTCGAGATCGTAGACAAGACTTACATCTCGAGCAACACTGTGCAGCACGTTGAACGTTTATTCGGCGGCTCTTGGTGGCATTGCTGTAGGCTTTGTGGACAGCTTTAGCTCTGCCTCGTGGATGGTTCACTTTCTTCTAATTGCATGCTTTCACAATTGGTTCAAAAAGTCATCTTACAACCACTGATACAGCACATATGTGTACAGGTAAGAGGTCCACTATATTGTGTCCATCTCGAGAAATCAACCACGCCATTCGCCATCGCTGTTCAACACTCTCGACCCGGGACCGTCTAATTCCGGAACGTCGTCTTCCTCGTCAGCAAAAGCGTCATCCGCCAGCATGGGATCTTCTTCGGGTACTGCGCCCTTTGCAACTTTCTTTCCTTTGTCGTGATCTTGTAACGTGTCGTCCGCCGATATCGAGATGCCTCGTGCGCCCCAGCGAGTGACTTTTGGCTGTGGCAGCCGTTCACCAGCACCGGGCTCAACGTCTCCAGCCTCCGGGTCCTCCTCAGGCACTTGTCCATTCGGGTTCATGACCCTGTTGACTAGCCAACCTTTCCGCATATCGTCCGCATCCACTACTCCACCTCCTCTGAGCTTGACCCGTTGTCTCGTCCAATATACCCAGGCGAAGTCGATGTAGAATGCAGTTTGCACGATACCGAATATGACCGAGATGGCATCTGGTTTCCTTGAAGTGAAGGCTCGATAAATCCAGTTCAGGATGTAGAATGCTCGGTAGGAGCCAAGGGTCACGAGGTAGAAAGAATCAATAACGGTCGGGACAGTCGTCTGGCGGAGAAGCATCAGTTGTGGGAGGACGCAGACAGATTCGAGGATGATAGAGAATGTCCATAGCACTTCAGTGAGTGTGGTCCGTCTTGGGCCATTGAAGGTGAGGCACACCAGGGGCGCAGCCAGCATCGAAGCAGCCGTGGCGTAGGCACCCCATTTCCAGGCCTTTTCTCGCTCACGCGTTCGTGCAAAGACCCTGGTCATCAGGATGATGATATATATTGATGACCAGATATAGAAGTTCTTGAGGATGAAATTCCACCATGACGCTGTAGGAGGCACCCAAAAGAGATCAAGATAGCGGGTGACGAAGACGACGATGTAGAGGATCTGGGTCAGCAAGGAGACACCTGGCGAGTGGTCAGTTTCACGGTCCCAGGTCAGTTGCAGTGACGCGCCTACCTTCGGAGCTCTTGTTTGAATGGATTGCCCATATGAGGATGCATTTCGAGGCTGTGTGCGATACATCGCCCAGGATGCGGAAGATGTTCATATTCATTGTTGCTGCAGGGACATCACATGCGCCCACTGCGCTGCTTCTGAGCGATAGGTGAGGTGAGTTCAGGAGGATAGGTCTAACCGCGACGTGTTCACTTCAGGCAACATGCAAAGGACTTCAGCACCAAGCAGCCGGTCAAGTGAAACGCGGCTTGGCTCAAGGAACTGCGCAGCCTGATGAGGTGGTGAGCTGAGACTGAGTGAGGAGTGAGGAGGCTGCGATTCGCATATTATCTTGGCCTGCGCAACCTCGCGCGAACCCTTGCGACCCTTCTCCTGCATGAACGTTACGCCGATACTGACATCTGAACTTTTCTAATTCACCATAGTCATGCTTCAGATTTGCAGAGCGTTGGAATGAGTCATGCTCGGTGGATTGACAATACTAGCACAGAAATGCATGAAGCCAATATTGGCAAGCACCCTTGGCAGTTCATATTGGACGTCTTTCCCAGCGGTCATTGAGCAATGCTCAGGCCTAGTTGAAATGCTAACCGAGTTTTCTGCAGAGCTGCGGCGGGTGTTTGGGGGCGGAAGTTCCAAGAAGGGTATTCTCTGCAAGCAAGCAGATTGGGATGAGAGTAGACGCAAGACTGTGATATACCCCGAAGCACGCGAAGCGAGCAGTGACGGCTTGAATGTACCTGGTAATTAGTGCCGACCCGAAATGGTCTGCAATGAAGACGCTTACTGGGCAATTCTCGAACTGACATTATTGCCCATGCTCTCTGCAAGACTGCCATGTTGGAACACCGCAATCATAAACCGATAGTCTATGCGGAGGACGATCAGCTGTGATATCGACCTACGGAAAGGCCGTGACACCCGCCTTCTCCCCTCCCATACTGTGTACACCCCATTGGGGCTCAATAGTCGCATGAACGGCTGTTCTCATAGTCGACAGCGATCTGCTCCTCTGAGTAAAGCGCGGCCTGCAAAAGAAGCCTTCCGACCCCACGCATGGCCTGCCAGCGTGTGGCCGAAAGAAATCCATATTCGACAGCCTCCGGGGGGAGGCGGATGAGCCTCCTTTAGGGCCCCTATGCTTCTTTAGTGGCTGGGGCTCCGACTAAGAACGCGCCCCCAAACGTGGCAAGTTTGAAGGCGCAGGCCGTCACGGTTAAGCGACCTGGTCACGTCTGAGAGACGCGTCTCCACCGACATTTCCATCTTCTATCAACATCCTGCGACAGCGACGTGTGCTTCGACAACAGCGACAGCATCCTTGGTCTCAGTGAGCCTGCCATCACCGGAACGGAGAGAGAAACGAAACACTTTCGGCTGCCATTAACTGACTTCCCGTTGCTGCATTAGGACTAGGAACTAGAAGTCCGCCGCACCAACACAACCGCTTTCAAACAACAAGCCACTCCGAGGGTTACAGCATCTCCTCATCCTTGTTGCTCCACGCACCCTCACCCGCGATAGTAGCTTACAGGGCACGGTGCAGCGGAGAATTAATGCTGTCGAGCAATCAACAATGGCCAGTGTGCGGCATCCCCTGCGATGGGTGTTCCCATAGCGGATCGCTGTTCTTGGTCTTTGTTCCTCATCCAGCACAAACGTTTACAAGCTCGGCACGGTGTCGATAGTTAAGGGCGCCGTTGGTCGAATTCGTTCTCGAGACCCAGCTATCCGCCCGTTGGCTTCCCCAGCCCTGTCGAATTTGGCCCTGTCGTATGGCTTCGCAATGGCAATTAGCCGCCGGAGCTCGCTCTGGCGCTTGTTGGACCACAACGCCCTCGTTCTCATTCGCTCGCCGGACTCTTAAGGCATATTCGCAGCACGACACGGTACACTGTCCTCGAGATGGGCCAGTGCTCCATCTTGATTATCTCGGAACATTTTACATGTGCGTCAACGACACCATCAGTCGCCGGGTGGCTGAACTTTGACCACTACCGGATTCAAAGCAACCTTAGCCGTATGGCCAAGATATGGTAACAGTCTGAAAGAAATCGAGATCCCATCCCAATGTTTCCATCGTTCTCGTGTAGGAAATCGTCGTTCTCGTTTCCATCAGCTGCTCACTGAGAAGGGTGTTCCCGCTTGCTGCCCGGCCATCCGACGACATGCGGGAGCCTTCCCGAGGACTTCTTAACAGTCAGCCGAATGGTTCGGCTCGACGATCCCAGTCGCCAATACCCATGCTTGCATTTCTCACTACCTGCATGCTGAAGAGGGTCCAGTTGCCCTTGACCCCATATGCGAGCCACTTGACAACGGTACCGGCGGCTATTTCTCTCTCCAGAGTGATCGAAAATCGAACACCCACCTTGACCAGCCCAATAACTCCACTCTTACACGGTCTTTATCAGGTCGCATAATTGCAAAGCCGACATCGAATCTGCCTTCCCCAAACGCGAAGGCAGATTGTAGTTGCATTTCCGGTTCCGGTTGCCCTTATAATTGTTGAGAAAGTGCGGCTTGGGATGTCCGAGTTCCAGAGCAAGGCGAGCGAACTCTCTCCATCTTCGGCATCTGGGGTCACCACGGCGCCTTGCAGTATTGCTCCAATGCAAGCACAACTCTGTCGAGGAAGCTGGTCTACCATATAGAGCACCCGACGTTGTCCCTTTGCGGCCATACAACCAGCTGTGATGGCTTCGCCTGTCCTGCCTCTACCCACAGTCAAAGCAGCCTCACAATCCCGAGGCATCCAGAAGTCGCCCAAGCCATCGAGAAGAGACAAAGTTCGACAAGGAAAGCTTATACGATGCTGGAGCGACGAGGAGGTGCGCAACATCGTGCGTTTATTTCACCCCGCTGCTGACAAGGAATGAATAGGAAACTTTTTTATTCCAGAGTCGCACTCAAGGCCGGAAACTATCCTACAAGAACATTGCGCACCGCTTGGACAAGTCAGAGTTGGCTTGCCGACTCCATTATCACCATATGACGGTTGGGCGTAAAGGGCATGGCCAGCGGGCAGAGGATTTCGACGACGACAACCTCTCCGAGAACAGTGACGGTTCCTCCCTGTCAAGAGTCCCCTCCACCGGCGACACCCTTGCCAATACAGGCCTCGAGGATGTCCAAGAACGAAGAGATCTATCCATTGGCGACTCGCTCAGCCAACACAAGCTGCCGAACTTTCAGACCTTCCTGCAACACACATTCCACCATCAACGAAGCACGTCGATGCCTGGACCCTTGACAGAGAGCGAAATGACAAGCGTATCAAGAGAGCTACATCATAATGGTGCCAGGCCAGTACGCACAATGTCTGGAACATGGATCAAAGAGCATAGAGGCCCCGAGGCACGCTCTCCGCCCGGGACGCATTACTATACTGGAGCCCTTCATACATCCCAATCCGCAGCAATGTCAACCCCAATACCGCTGACACATTTTACGAAGGCGGCAGCAAATGGTCGACCTTACCCTTCCCCGTATGGAGGCAGGTATTGATGGGTACGACATTCTTTACCGTACGACGAGGCCAGAATGCTTCGTGTGTGGACTTCTTGTACATGACATTTATATATGGCTTTGGCAGCCAATGACCAGTCACGAGTCTCCTTTCTCCGTCTATACCAACTCTATCTGTGGAGTGTCTCTACCCGCAGCTGTTCCACTCATTCGAGGAAATTCAAGGACATGTGACCAATCTCGGTATCCCGGGCTGAACCGGTCGGAACTTGCATTGTTTGAATGCAGACGCCAAGGGTGGTATACCCTTGAAGTGTCCTCGATTACGAAAGATGGAGTCGTCGCCTACTACAGACGCGTGAGACCGGGCGCTCGGTGACATGCAAGACCTTTACCCAAACAAACGCACGTCTAGAGTTGCAGTACTACATCAGGCCAGTGACCCTTTGCCTGTCTGACCAGTCCATCTGGGAGGGAGGATACAGATTGTTCCACCACACGGGTGCTGGGCCCTTCTACAGTGCCTGTCTCATTTCAATGGCTCTCGGCGTTTCCAGGCTTGCCTTGGTCACAAACTCCACCAATTCGACCGTTGCAGAGACTTCTGGTCGCCTTGCACTCCGATGTTTCCGTGCTGCGCTCATCGTAGGCCTGAGAGACATTCAAATCCAGGAGTCCGAGTGACTGCGAATCATAGGCAGTAGATCGTGGTGCGAGATGAAGTTTGCCACTATGACAATGGGCAAGAAGCCCGCAATCGTGTTTCGACCTTCCGCTCGAATGTTGATTCTAACTTGCTCACCGCACGCGCAAATCTGTGCAATACCCGGTCGCGCACCGTGCTGATTACAAACAACTGCCAATGCGGACGAGACATGCAAAATCCCCGTGATTTAAAAGCAGGCCATTGACGAGTGCAGGACACCGGTCCTGTCAAGGGATTCGACGCTATAAGGGCATGGCGAGAATCAATTTCTTCGGTTTCGCCAGAGGCGGGATAGTACGCTTTGGTGACCCTGGGCAGCCTCGAGGGTGAAGCTTTCAACCTATGCAGACGCCGCTCGGCCCATCATAGACACACTCTGTCCTCATCTTCTGGAAAGTTTTTGATTACTGGGAGTCGACGCTCGCACGAAAGTCGGATGAATGAGTTGGACCGGGTACGGGCGAAATCGTTGAGATGGTTGAGGCTTCGTGAAGCTTCTGCCCCTCCAACCCCGCGGCAAGTGAGTCTAATAGGAGGACACGTTGACTGAAAACAGGACGGCGACCAACTACCGGAACGGAAAGTCTCGAAAACGTTACGGACTACAGGTTCTGTGGGTTTAATACCCCAAGGCGTCCAAAGAGAACTCGTGGCCCGTGCCCATGAGGAGTTTCGTGGCTGCGTAGATGACAAATCAGCCTTGCGGCACTTCATCGTAAGTCGAAGCAGACCAAGCACAACTTCATATCCCAAGGCCAGCGAGGTCACGGGTCATGTATGCGAGAACAGGACAATACCTTATGATTACACCTATGAACCATAGTTTGAGGCATCTACAATTGTTAAGGTGTGATATCGAAGGCTTGAGTCAAGTGCCATTGAATCAACTCTGCTGTCCACGTCACGTCCATCCATGTCTCGGAGTCTAGATTCTTTCAATTCTCCTTCCCCATTCAGTCTGATTCTGTCATCGGTTGTATGGCCGTGGTGCCCCTCCACATCGGTACATAAAGAGGCTGATATCATGATCTGAACTTCAAGTCGACTTCACTCTGGCTCAACTCCCACTCCGCCATTGTTCATTCACCAACTGATCAACCTGCCAACCACTGAATCACCCACCATGGCATCCCAGGGAATCAAAGTCGTTTTCGGCGCCGCCTCAATCGGCAATACCGAGCCATGGATCGAAAAAGAATACCTCGAAAAGGCATTCGACATTCTCCTCAAACACGGCGTGAACACCCTCGACTCCGCGCAGCTGTACGGAAAGTCTGAGGAACGTCTTGGTGAGGTCAACGCCGGCGATAAATTTGTCATCGATACAAAGTGGATGGGAGGATGGCAGCCTGGCTGGGCCACCAAGGAGAATATCGTCAACACGGCAAAGTCGAGCATTGAGAAGCTTAAGGTTAAACAGGTGAGTTGCTTGCGAGGCGCCTTCGTCAATGAGCGCATCCTCCTCTCGCGGTCGTACCAGCTAACCGTACTTACCATCGCCATGTAGGTCGACATCTTCTACATCCACTCTCCTGACGCCAAGGTCGATCTGGAGGAAACCCTTGCTGGCGTCAACGAAGTTTACAAGACCGGCGTCTTCAAGCGCTTCGGTCTGTCGAACTACTCTCCCCAGGATGTCCAGAAGGTCTACGACATCGCCAAGCAGAAGGGCTACGTGCTCCCGACCGTCTATCAAGGCAACTATTCCCCGGTGGCCCGTCGCCAGGAGAAGGAACTCTTCCCCGTGCTCCGAAAACTCGGCATTTCCTTCTACGCCTATTCTCCTTTGGCGGGCGGCTTCCTCACCAAGACCGCTCAGCAAATCAAAGATGGTGTCAGCCGTTTCTCCCCCGAAGCCCTTGGCGGCATGTATCGTGACATGTACATGAAACCATCATACCTGGACGCACTCTCCGTATGGGAAAGCATCGCCAACGAGGAGGGCGTTACCCGTGCCGAGCTCGCCTATCGCTGGGTCACCTATCACTCCCCGTTGAAGAAGGAACAGGGCGACGCTATCATTGTCGGTGCCAGCTCGACTGATCAGTTGGAGCAGTCACTTACAGGCATTGAAAAGGGGCCGTTGAGCCCCAAGGCCGTGCAGGGGGTCGATAAGGTGTGGGACCAGATCAAGCATGAGGCGCCGCTGGACAACTTCTCGCGATAAGAGGGGAGCGAGAGGGATGGACTCACCCCACGGGTGTGGCGGAAAGGCTTGACGATGCCCATGGCATGATTTGAATTGCTGTGATCCAGCCGAGCCGTCCAGATCGTCGATCACGTCAAGGTCGTATATCACAATGTCAACCTCAGGCAACCCGCCAGGGAGCAACTCCCGTAATGTTAGCCAATGCCAGCCTTAAGGCCGTTATACAACATTGATTACCTACATAGGACGCAGCATACGTGACAAATCAAAGTTACCACGACATGAATCTAGATTAAAAGGACAAGCAATCCGGGGAGACCAAGTGCCTTCAGACTTACTTCCAAGCTCATGACCACTCTGATGGCCTCGGTACTGTATGTGCCCAATATTGCAATCGCCATGCATCCGCGAATACAAACCACTGATAAGACCTCCAGCCTTGTTGTTCCTAATGCCGATCCCAGCCTCGCCGCAGTGCATTCATTCACTTCCACCTTCACCTTCACCTTCACCCTCAATCACATATCACATACATACTACCATGTCCTTCACTTTTCATGACGATATGATTTGAAAGTCCCGGAACCTTGCTGCAATTCCTCCCTGGCACAAGTCAGCTAGCACCGGCTAGAATGCATGCCGGAGACGAATCCTTGCGGCCACAAATACCGACCGGCCAGTCCTCGAGTTCGAATCCCATTGACCCCACCAACACCAACCACGACTCCGAACCAAAGCGAATTATGCAGTTTGCATACTTGACAAAGTCAAAAGTCAATCGGCGTTCATCTCAGGATGTGCGCGCATTGGGAGTAGACCGGCAGTCTGGGACCGGCCGGATATAGCCCGATCAGAGTGTGGCCTGCTGTTGCAGTAGCGTTGTGAACTCACCATGACCTCTAATATAGGGTTTGTGGAAGAGTTTTTGTCTTTTCACCCTTGTATTCTATAGGGGTTTCTACTTTATGGGTCAGCGGTACTTCCCTTCATTTCTCCGCTATTGATAAAAGACACTCGAGTAGAGATATATTTCGTGATTACACAGAGAGATTTATAGCTTCGTGAGATACTATTTCGCTTACACCTGTTCCTTCCCTTGCCTATTCTTAGTTGAGGATGTCCAGCTCCTTTCCTCGAGCCGAGGAATTAGTGCTTTCTCAACCCATTCGACATCAGTATCAGTCGTGTTCCTCGCCATGCGCGCTGGTCGACCGGGTGAAAGAAACATTCCAGCCATTAGTAGGATCAGTCGCTGTAAGGCAGCTCTTTCAAACAGCTGGAAGACAGGCTTTGCAACTCTTCTTCCCCAGGCTCAATTCCGCCGGTTTCAGCGAGAACCTGATTCTCACAGAGCTGGAAAGCGTGAACCATCGAGAAACCTATGGAGCTCATAAGTATATGACTGGGTGCAAGGTATGCAGAAGACGAGCGGTCAAGCATGGCAAGAGGGAATAACTGGTTGTTGCGGCTGCAGGGGCAATTGGCGAGGACACCAGTCAGGCATTGAGATAAACGTGGGGATCGAGGTCAGGTGGCATCGATAACGTGCTTTCTTGGCTCTGCACCCTCTGTTCCTTGCAGGCCATTCAAGCCATTCTGGACCTCGCGCTTACGGTTTGTCGACGTGAATCCCCGCAGTCACCACTGTCATTAGCTGGGTTGAGAAGCCTGGAATCCCTACTCTTGGGACTCGTTGGCCGCTCACGCCGAGAACACCATTGTCCTCCTGCGTCAGGTCTTCGCAAGAATGATCACAAGGCTCTTTTCTTGTGCCATCCCTCGTTGAGCTGATTGAGATGTGTTCCTACTCTGGCATCTCGAGTATTACTTCCTAGCCTCCACCCCGCCCCACGCCCGGCCGACCGACTCTCTTTATCCGACAATGCTTCACGAAGTCTTGAATCCACGATGCACGCTATAACCCTTTTCTATGCATTCTTCCACTGCGTCGGGCTTGTGATCAGTGGGACGATCGAAAGGAGCCAATATGGCCTTGAAAACACATTTGGGGTCGCCGGTCAGAGGGAGTTGACCCCGGACTCAAGAGGCGGAGGAAAGGCGTTGGAAACATGGACATCCAGGCTACCGCAAGCCCTCCGCGATATGCTGAACGCGCTGGAAGTCATGCAAGACTCATATTTCGACATCTTCACGGGCACCTGGCCGAACGCCATTGACTGGACATCAGCTGTCATGGGCACCCATATCTCTGCCACGCTAGCCAGCATTGTTTCCTCCTTGGATGCGTCTGCCATGTCTACCTGCTCGGATATGCTCTCGTGGCAGAACATCATAGATCGATACTACTCTCACACCACCGTCTTCTACTTTGGCGAGAATGCATTTGCACTTCGAAATCAAGCTTACGACGATATGCTGTGGGTTGTTCTCGGCTGGCTCGAGAACTTGAAATTTGCCGAAATGTACAGCTTAAAGCATTGGGATTTCATACAGTCTGGGCGACATCCTGATTCAGGCACTGGATGGCACGGTCTCCAAATTAGCCCTATGGCGGCTCACCGCGCTCGCATTTTTTACGACTTGGCGTCAGCGGGCTGGGATGAATCACTCTGTGGAGGTGGTATGACTTGGAATCCGTACCTGAATCCGTACAAGAACGCCATCACAAACGAGCTGTTTGCAGCAGCAAGCATTGCGATGTATCTTTACCACCCTGGCGACAACAGCACATCGCCATATCTGACGCAGGGTCCGGACGACTTCTCTAAGCCACATGACCCTTTGTACTTGGAGAACGCCATAAAGAGCTACAAATGGCTCATCCAAAGCCATATGCGGAGCTGGCGATCTGGACTCTACCAAGACGGCTTCCACGTCGCCGGATGGCACCGATATCCGAACGGAACCATCAACCCTGGGACGGGAAACTGCGATGAACTCGATTCGATGGTCTATACTTACAATCAGGGTGTTGTTCTTTCGGCCGGTCGGGGCCTTTGGCTCGCCACAGGGGCCAGGAGCTATCTGGATGACGGCCATGCTCTGGTGGAGGATGTGGTTCGGGCCACTGGGTGGCCCAACAGCGAGCCGACATGGAGGGGGCTTGGTCGAGCTGGAGTCTTGGAAGAGTTCTGCGACCACCGTGGTTGGTGCAGTCAAGACGGGCAGACGTTCAAAGGCATATTCTTCCATCATCTATCCGAGTTCTGTCGCCCGCTGTGGCCACAGGAGGAAGCTTTTGTCTCAACGGACAGAGGTGCCAGCTTCGACCGGAAGGTCTACCAGTACCACCTCGCCCGGTGTGCCGCATATGACAAATGGATCGCTCATAATGCCAATGCAGCCATTGCCACTCGAGATTCGGATGGTCACTTTGGCATGTGGTGGACGTTCGGAGAGTACGACGACGACAGGTTGGCCGAGATCGGCCAGAGTACCGTCCTTCCTCCTGGTGCAGAGGATTACCGCAACCCTAGACCGGAGGACTGGTCTTTGCGGTTAATCAATTCCACCGACAGCAATGATCGAGGCCGTGGCCGAACCGTCGAAACCCAGAGCGGAGGACTCGCAGTACTTCGAGCCAGATGGAACTGGCAGTTGCATTTACAAGAAGCTTGAGCAGGAAAACATTTCTGGCGCTCGTCATGGTCATTTGGGGTCACGTAGCTGGACTCTATGTACGGAGCGAGGAGTTATTTCTGCTCAACACATCTATGCCCCGGGTTCAGCGAATGCGCCGGGCTCTCTTTGGATTCGGAACGCTGGCATCGGTACTGGATCGAACACGGACTGAGCATCTTGTGCGCTGCACATCCAACATATGCAATATCTCGCCGAAAACCCTTGCCTATGGCAGGACATGCTCTGAGATATTGAGCCAGCTGAGTTCTATATCTGGGTGGCAATTGCGCTTTCTGGGACTCTGTTATGTACTTCCTCAGGTGGCCTTCCAACCGCGCGACTGCCAGACGACGCACGATCAAAAATTGACATGGTGATTATGGAGAACTGCGACCACTTCGGTTACCCCCAAGCTCATAAGATGTCGCAGAAGTATATTGCCCACCCGCATGGTGCTGAAAGTTGGCATAATAGCGGGAAGCTGGGGTTGAAGCATATGTATGAATGCATCCTTGACGTGCGCTCTGCGCCGATGTTCCGCAACTCTTTCCGCACATGCAACCGAGCATAATGATTTCAATGGCTCGACGGGCTTGAAGTTGAAGTGGAAGTGGGGTTTCATTGCTGGTCATGTATTGACCGACGAACACAGCATACTCCGACAACCACTTTATACATCCGCCCAGTTCGGAAGCGACAATAGGTCAGTCAGTCGGAACCGAAGGGCAGCGGCTTCGGCATTTGATTGGCCCATCCGTGGTTGGAGTCACCAAAGCAAGACGAAACGACCACGGCTTGTGCATCGGGGCTTTGAAAGTTAGCCTCTGACAGCGCTCGAAGATCTATAAGAAGACTGCGCTCCCTTTCTGCCGACAACCTTCACCTGGTAGGAAATCTAGCAAATATGACATCGCTTTCGCAGGTCCCCCAAGATTCACCTTTCACGATCGACAACATCCCTTTTGGCGTGTTCTCCACGAAAGACGATTCAACGCCACGATGCGCGACCGCGATCGGCGAGTATGCTCTAGATCTACGAGCGCTTAGCGGGGGAGGCTTCTTCTCAGACGCCTCGGTGACCGACGCTCTGGCCCAGGTACGGGAAGATGGTTTCGCAAAGTCCTTCTGTGGCGTTTGGCCGAGACTAATTGACAGAAGACATCTTTGAATGCATTCGCAGCACTTGAGTCCAAGTTTAGGACGGCGGCGCGCAACCAAATCATCTCGGTCATCAAGGATGGCAAGATTCCAGAGACATGCCTGCACCTGTTGGCTGACGTGGAGATGCACTTACCGGTTGCGATTTCGGAATATACCGACTTCTTTTGTTCGCTGGAACATTGTAGAAATGTGAGTCGTCACGCCGTGTGAGGTTCTGATGTCGGATGACGGCTGCTTGCTGACTCCGGCCCAGTGCGCGCCCATGATGAAAGACGGCATTCCCCAGAACTTCTTCCACGCACCTTCCGCGTATAACGGCCGGGCGTCTAGTGTTCTTCCATCGCCCTCCGTAATCCGTCGACCGCGCGGTGTCTTCTGGAAAACTGGACACGACGGCACGCGCGTGCCCACATATGGCGCTGAGGAGCATCTCGATTTCGAGCTCGAGGTAGGCTACATCGTCTCCAAGCCGGTGCCCTACGGGGAGACGATCAAGGTGGATGATGCCCCAGATCATATCTTCGGCTTCGTCCTGCTCAACGACTGGTCGAGCCGCGATCTGCAAGTCTTCGAAATGCCGCCTCTTGGCCCCTTCAGCTCCAAATCCTTCGGCACAACCATCTCCCCGTGGGTCATCACACTGGACGCCCTCAAGGCCTTTCGAACGGCTCCCAAGCACGAGACCACCCCGCTAGAGCACCTTCGGTACAAAGACTTCGCGCGCGGGACCTTCGACGTCAAGCTCGCAGCCCATCTGGAACGAGGGGGCAAGCGCCATCGACTCGCGACCAGCAATCTCAAATACCTGTACTGGACGCCCTATCAGCAGATCACGCACCACGCGTCCGCGAACTGCGGCCTCCGCACGGGCGATCTGATAGGCACGGGCACGGTTTCCGGCGATGGCGTGGACACTCAGGGCAACAAGTGCGAGCTAGGGTGTCTGTTTGAGGCGACGCTCCATGGCTCGCGGCCGGTGATGCTTGAGAGTGGTGGTGAACTGCGGTATTTGGAGGATGGCGATTCGGTCGTGCTCTCGGCGTGGTGTGAGGATTCCCGTGGGCGGAAGGTGCTCGGGTTTGGGGAGTGTCGGGGATTGATTATAGGGCCGGATGCGCCAATTCGATGAGGGTCCACGTGGATCGACTGGGAAGAGCGAGGGTTAGAGGCGTGAGTGTTGTGCGCTGTATGGACGTGGCGGAGGAATCTGCATACTGGATCTGAAGCCGATCGAACGATGAATAATTGGGGAATCTGAATGATGGATATGGGATTTGGTTCCTCAACCTCGGTGTATAAGCAGATGCTTGAACACATAGGGTATCGTGTAGCACGTAGGACGTGATACGGGCTGCTAGATCTGCTGTAGATGCTGCGTACTCCGTAGATTGTGTGACTATCTCACTTCGGGTGCCTGCGTGGTGAAAAGGGCGGAGGGGCTTGGTGGTTTTGGGGGGCCCCGGGGGGGGGGGGGGTAAAGCAAACAAACAGCGAGCATGAGAATGCCAGGATGATGGTTCGCACAATGGGTCTGTGGTCCACAGTAGAGATACTGAGGAGCAGCTTGGCGGACTCGCGGCGATGCTACGGTCAGCCAAATGAGGGACAGTTGTGAGTCAGTCACCACTACGGAGGAGTACAAAGTAGCTGGGTGCTCTGCATCACGGTTCCGTCCCCCAATGATGCTCTTTCCATCACATCACTACTGGAGTTACAGCTGAGATTCACATGCCGCTCATTCAGTTCGCTATGCTACCCCGGCTCCGCAAGCGCGCATCTTCTACTTCTGCACCAAGCCGCCAGCATGAATACCGGTGCGGGAAATGGGGAACAACAGCCCTACTACAATGCCGAGCAAGACACTGCCTAAGGGTTTGTCTGTATTGCTGGCTGCTATAATCTACTATTCCCCTCTAGATCCTGTCGCGGCGTCAAGCCGTTGGGCCGGATGTTGTCTTGCATGCATTCACCGGAGTCACAGTACCAACCACAGACAAACTCTACTGTCCCGCTGGGACCCTCTTTAAGGACAAGGGCGAGGGCAAGGCACCGCAGAAGTCCTCGAGAAATCTCCAGAACGCCTTTTCCCGCCACTCTTTGGCCTTCCACTCGTTCGCAGTGGCAGGGAACAGATCGACGACTCCCCGAATGGACGTATCGTGCGCGTAGATGAAGAAGATATTCTCCGCTGCATCCGCGCCTTGAACCTTCTTGATCGTCCGGATCGTCTCGGGGATATCATAACCGATGGCGGGGTCGAAGAAGGGCTCGTTCGCCTTGCGGCCTCGTGTCCCTTGGATGTGCTGGAAGGCTGAGCCGGGACATATGCACGCACAGCCAGGAGTCAGGCTCAGCGACGGTAGGTGTATTTGCGCAGGCAGAGGCATCATCTCGGACGGACGCAGCTCGCCGCCGTGGTGGCACAGGTCGCCGCCCATCATGACGAAGGTGTCAGGCGTGGTGCGGACTAGGCCGGCTAGATGGCCGATGGCGTGGCCAGGGGTGTCGAGGAGGTAGAACGATCCGTCGCCGAAGAGGTCGTAGGCGGGGAAAGGGCCGATTTGGAGGGCATTGGGTTCTGAGAAGGTAATTTCACGGAGGTTTCGGCCTCTGTCGGTAGGTCAGGACACTCCCCGAGAGCGCATGGACGCTGTCTGAACCGATTGACTCGACAGCTGACTTACGCAAAATCACTCTCCCTTACGGGAGAGTCTTGTCTGGCCGGCCAGCCTGGATAGAACGCCTCTTTGAACCCCGAACCGACGATCAGCTCTGTCGACGGAGGGAACGTGGACGGATCGCCTATATGATCGTAGTGCCAGTGACTTTGGGGCCGCGGCGGGAGGCATCGTCAATTCAGTGTCCATTTCAATCTCAAAGCCGACTACAACTTCAATACAACTTCGATGCTGATGCATAGACGAGGCACGGGTGAAGTAGGTACAGCGGCAGGCAGGCACAGCAAGACCGCTGACACGACATATCCACTCACCTCCAAATAATACTGTTAATGCTGGACAGATCAACGCCCTCCTCCGCCAGGATATCAGCCACGTGCTTCTCGCCTGAAGGCTCTCCCCAGCCTCGCGTCTGCAGCGGGGTGGCCACGACGGGCGAAAACTCTCTCCAATTCGGCGGGACGCCCAGGTCGAACAGCGCTTTGCGGCCAGTGTCACTCTCCACGAGGAACGACCACGTAGGCGCTTCGGGCAGGACGTCCATGCCCGGCATTGCTGGGGTCATGAGGTAGTCGAGGGGGAGGCCCTTGATCTTGGTGGTCGTGTCGATGATTCGTAGCCGCGCCACGGCGCCGTCTGGCACGGCGAACTTCTGGTCGGGAGGACGCATGTTTCGCGGCCAAGGAATCACATGGCATATGATATGACAGACGGGAGGGTTTGCGTTTGCAAGCGCTGGCCAGGTGCTCTTACTTACGGAGGACAGGCTACTACTGTAAGGAAGTTGGCATGCACCATGGGTTCATGACGGGTACAGTATGAATGAGGCTTGGGGGTTGCAGCCTCGCTTCCGGCCTCTCGGCTCTTACTGTGTACTTTGTCAGTCGGTTGAGGTTACACAATAGGTGTTTGAGCACGTGGAGGTGGATGCGACGGCATGCTTCCCCGACCTTCTCCCTTCTCTCCAAGCCTCGAGGCTGCCGAGCATTGGGGATAGGCCGGGGAGAGAGGCCGCTCCACGCTTCTCCACTGAGGCTCCGAGGCTCGGCGGACCGCCGATCGCGGTCAAACAAGTGAATCCAATCGCCGACAGAAACTCGCGACGTACTGTCGACATGATGAGTTGGGCACCGGCAAACCTGTTGGAGATGAGGCATTATCTGCGAGGCTCGACTTTCGGAGAATGAGATAAGATGCGCAGGCGTTGAGCGTCGAAGGCACGCATTTGACTGCACCGAACCGCACTACGCTGTACTCACCTAGTACGCTGCGGGAGGCATTGACTGACTGATTGACCGGCTTTCACCACCAGTGCGATTGTCAACCGTATACTTTATCGTGCACTGCCTACTCATCAGTCTTGGTCACGCATCATCTGTCGCGAATCATTTCGCTCTACCAAAATGCCCCACGCCGTCGATTACAGCCTCATCCAAGTCAAGGAGCTGCATCCCACCTTTGCCGCCGAGGTGTCTGGAGTTGACTTTTCGCGGCCCGTGCCTGAAGATGTTTTTCAAGAACTCTGGAAAGCCGTTAACCAGGTACGTGGCTGGCTCCAACTCGGGACTTTGCCATGATCGACCTGGTCGGATCATCGCGTGATCCCTCACCACTAACACACCCTCCACAGTACGGGGTCCTAGTATTCCGCCACGCCAAGCTAAACGACGAGCTGCACATCCAATTCTCCCGACGGCTGGGCGAACTCGACGACGTGCTCCCTCACATCCAAGCGGGCCGACCCTTCCGGTTCAAGCACAAAGAGTTGTTTGATGTGGGGAACATCGAGGAGGACGACGCGCTGGTCAAGCCCGGTAGCCACCGGTGGTATTACGGGAAGGTGAGTCTAACATATGGGATGTGTTGCGTGGATGTGCTCTACCATGGCTTGGCCTTGTTGCATTTAATCTGCCCTGCCTTGCTTTGCTTCATTCTGACCTGATATCCGTATCCACGCCCGCTATCATCGTATCATCCCGTCTGAGTGTCGTCAGGGCAACAACCTTTTCCACCACGACTCATCCTTCAACCCACGCCGCGCGGGCCTCTCGTTGCTCCGCGCCCACGAGATCCCACCCCCCGGCCACGGCCTCGGCGGCAACACGGACTTCGCGGACTGCCGCACCGCGTACGACGAGTTGCCGCCCGACCTGAAGCAACAGCTCGACGAGAACGACTACGTGGTCGCACACTCGCTCCTGCATTCGCGCCGCAAAGCCGCGCCCGAGTATTTCACCGACGTGGACCCCCACAAGGGCTACTTCTCCCGCCACAAGGTCGTGCAGACGCACGAACGCTCGGGCCGCAAGACGCTCTACATCGGCAACCACATGCATCATGTCGAGGGGCTGCCCGAGGCCGAAAGCACCGCGTTGATCAATCGGCTGCTCGACCATGCGTGTCGGGATAAATATGTCGTGAGCGTGGAGTGGCAGAACGAAGGGGATCTGGTGCTCTGGGATAATACGTCGGTCATGCACCGGGCGCATGGGGGCGCGTATGAGGGGAAGTATCGGCGGGATATGCGCCGGACGACGGTGCATGATGATTCGAGTTATGCGTGGGGGTTGAATGAGAGGACGAGTATGAGGGTTGGGTTGCCGTAGACCCGTAGGCTGTAGGCCCTGGGCCGTAGGACAGAGGGCTGTAGGACAGAGGGCTGTAGGACCGTAGGGTCTAGCTGGCGAGCCAGAGTGAGAGCAAGGCGGAGTGAAAGTGGAGGAGAGTGCGGTGGCGCTATATGGTGCGACATGCAAGATGCAAGACGCATGACGCGAGATGCAAGGTGCAAGGTGCAAGAATAGAGTAGTTAGTCACCTCGTAGCTTCATGTGCGCGGGATAATAGAGTCGAGCAGGGATGGAAAGTGTATGGTAGTGTAGTGAAGTGTATTAGGAGCGTTGAGGTACTGTGCGGGTTTGTGCGCATAGCTACGGAGTACATTGGCCACCCTATGTATATCCATGGCTGGCCCCAAGCTGCTATACTGTAATATGTGTTCAGAACAGTGATTCAACTCCAGCTTCTGGTGTGACATGGGCAAGAAAGTGCCTTCGTGTGGGTGGCTCCTATTCTTCAGAGTGACAACTGCACAAGAGGGCTTGCTAGTCGAGATCCAAATCATAGGGAGGGTCCTGTTCTTCATGCCTTGTGACTCGCCATCTCGTGTGCGCGCTCCCTAAGTACCCGTTCGGTTCTGTATTCATGCTTTTGAGGGTTACGTTTCTTGCGCACTGCTCATTCCTACTTCCTACTGTGGAAGTTGCTTGTGTACGCCATCTTCTTCGTGGCCAGGACCACGCGCAGTGTACCGATGCCGTACTATACGTAAGTCGAATACCGAAGGGGTATCCAACCAGACACCCAAGGCCGCACGCCATGCACCATCTATGAGTGGCTCAACCCCATGCACCAGCGGGTCTGGAGCTATAGACATGAAATGCTGATCTGATCTCCTACTTGTCATGGCTTATTCTTGACAATGTTGCCCGCACCCCAGTTCTTCAGGTAATCATCGGGCCGGACCCTGACGTCCACCACCACCGACATCTTCTCGTCTCTCACCAACCTGACGGCCTCCTCGAACTTTCCCTTCAGCTCGCTGCGCTTGCTGATCTGTGCACCCAGCGTCGTCAGGCCAAAGGACTCGGACATCCTCCCAATGTCAGGAAGTGGATCGTCCAGCCGCATACCAATCCATTTGTTCTCCACGGGTCTGCTGCGCGTGTTGGCCACCCTCTCCTGGTGGACCTCGTCGTTGTAGAAACTGCCATTGTTTGAAACGATGATCAACACGGGAATGCGGTACCGCGCGGCCGTCCAGATTGCGGAATTGCCCATCAGGAAATCCCCATCTCCTAGGATCGCCACCGGCACGTATTTCGTGCCCTTGAGCGCCAGGGCCGATCCAACGGCCTGTCCGGGACCAGAGCCGATACCTGCGCCGCCGTCCATGCCCAGGTACGCGAGCGGGTGCGTCGCCAGCAGATCGATCCCGCGGAAACTGAGCGGCAGGCGGATGATGCACATGTCGTTGGGGCTGATGGTCGCGTAGAGCGCCGACGCCAGGTCGGCCTGGAAGATGTCCTCGCCGTCGAGGTTTTGCGGCTTCTGCGACGACGAAGGCTGTGTGGTAGGCCATGCCGAGTTGGGCAGGCCCGTGAGCTTCGTGAATTCGAGCTCCGCAACGAGATCGGTGATGAATTTGTCGGGGTCGGCGAAGATGCTGATGTCGGCTGGAGGTGTCTCGAAGTGGTCCTTTGACCACCCGTTGTGGAGTTGTGTGTCGACGGTGACCTCGATCACCTTGGCTTTGGGCTCGATCAATTCGCCGTGGGCGGCGGTGAAGAAGCCCACCAGGTCGACCCAGTCAAAGGAGATGATTAGGTCGGCTTCTCGGATCATGCTGGCGGCTTCGGGGGCCAGGAACAGAGCAGGTGCGGCGGGGTGTAATCGGTGGGTGGTGGGGAAAGCGACTGGTTGTTTGATGTCGGCTGGAGATGAGACTGTCAGCAGGTGCGTATTGAGGACTGTACCTACGTATGTAGATCTTCACAGCAGTAACAGGAGTCGACCGTACTTATAACCTTTGCGTCAAACATCTCGGCTAATCTGATTCTCTCGTCCCAGCTCTTCTGCGTGCGGTTCATGCGGCCGAACATTATCAACGCCTTCTTGGACTCGCGCAAGGCTTGTGCCACTTTCTTGATATCTGCTTGGCTGGCTCCCGCGGATTGCTGGGTCAGGTATCTCTCCGTGTCGGGGTAGCGAACGTCTTTCTCATCGTACGGTGCCTCCTGCAGACCGACGTCCAGAACAACGTAGGTAGGGGCGCATGGCTTGACGGACGCCACGGCCGTGGCTTTGATGACGCTGCGGATGGCGGAATTGACGCTCGCGGGTTGATCGTCCCATTTGGTGTAGTTCCTCACCAGGGCTGCTTGGTCGACGGCCGTGTGTGTCGAGTCGATCCACGGCCGCCTTTTCGTCGTGTCAAACGGGCCCGCCGCGCCGAATATCACCATGGGGACGCGATCGATAAAGGCGTTGAAAATCGCCATCGACGCGTGCATCAGCCCGACATTGGCGTGCAGGCCACATGCCAGCGGCTTTTCCGTGACCTTGGCGTAGCCATGCGCAATGGCGATGGAGTGTTCTTCGTGCAGACAGACCACCATCTCCGGCGCCGCGTTACCATTCAGATTGACCAGACTGTCGTGCAGGCCGCGATAGGACGATCCGGGCACAAGGACGAAGTACGGGATGTGAACCTTTGCGAGTTGTTTCGCGATATAATCGGATCCCCAGCCTGGTTTGGGGGAGGCATCCCCATTTTGCGGGTTGGGAGCATCATTGGGAGACAGGCGGATGGGCAGCGACATGTTGGTCAATTGTTAGCGATCAAAATCCTGATATACTGGGTGAGGTCTCGCTCTCGCTTCTCTCAAGCTAGGCTTGAATGTTTATGTTTTGTTTCTTTTGAAAAATCTCGGTCGACGCGCCGTCGGGTGAGAACGATACTCCGTACACCATCCGATTCGGCTCTCCAGCTCTCTCCTAAGGGAATGCGCAGGAGACGGGTTACCCGGACACATTTAGTCTGAACAACCGAGACACGCTGCGTGGTCGACGGTTACTCCAACTGTGGTTGTTGAAGCCGGGCACAGCAGAGGGCTTCCCCAACTGCTCGACGGTGCCCCCGGTGAGGTTGATTGTCGATCTTTCGTCGTACTGGGTAGAGGGATGGCTGTCCGGAGAGTCGCCGGAAGCGTGTTCGCTAGCACATTATATTGATGGTCCACCCCTGCACCAATTGAGATCCTTCCCCCAGACTATGCCGAGTGCGGACCCTGCCTTGTCGTCCTTTTGGTGCCGACATTGCCGGTTGACCTTTCGAAAAGTATAAGTGAGGGAGGTGTCAGGGACTCATTGGTGTTGTAGATAGCCGCGTCTGCGGGGTCCAGGCCTGCATTATCATTGGGCGGCAACGCGCTTGGCATCGCATAGCTGTTCACGTGTCGGGTCCTTCCATAGGAACTTTCTTTCACCTAGAAGTCACCAGGTTCATAGGACAGTACAATGTATCAGAAGTCTGAAGGACACGTACACGAATTACACGAGCACCACGAGCCGTGTGCGTGCCGCGACTGAATGGACCTCCTCAGCTTAGCTAGTCACGCTCAGAGAACGATCGCCCCAGAAGAAGCAACCGGCCTTTCGTGGCTGAAGTTTGGATTGAGCTGCCGCCATTGAACAACTTCTTCTTTCTCCAACACGAGGCTTGGTTGTTGCCATGAGTCAAGCTTTACTCTTATCCGTTTGCTTAGCGAAACGAAGCCATGCTCCCCGAATATGTGCGACTCCCGACCCAGTCGTATTGGGGCAAAACGGAGAACTATGTACGTACCCCCGTATTGCTGCGGGACAAACTCTTTGATGACAGGTCCGTTCCGACCTTGCCGCGTTAGTTCACTATCATCCACATGATACCTGCCCTATGCGAGAAGCAGCGTGGAACGTGTGCATTCTGAGATTGATAGCCACTTGATGTTGGGGAATGCTCCTCGCCAAATCTAAGCGAATACTCCTGACCCATTCCATCTATCCCGGGCGGTCTCCAAAGCTCTGGGCTCCTATTTCTTGTTCAAGCCACGTGTTTGCTAAACCCTATCCCCACGGGGTTCGTGTTGTCGGCTCTCAAGAGACTTATTATTGTCTCTGCCTTTCCCTGATCCTCCGTCGAGACCTTCTCCATGTTCTCACGTAACTCCCAGCGAAGCCTCCTTTTTTAATCACCTTGGCTGTCTTCCTGTCGGCCCGGAGAAAAGTCGCAATGAGCGCCGCGCAACAGGCCCTCGACGATTTGAAGGGGAACGTACATCTGGAGGAAGTCGTCGGTGATGGCGAGAACGCACTCACTGAAGCTCAAAAGGCGTTCCTCAAAAAGGAGAAGCGAGTCGTCCGCAAACTTGACATGTACATTACGCCGGTCATGCTGCTTCTCATGCTGATCAGCTACCTGGACCGTGGCAATATTGGATTTGCAGCCACCCAAGGCATGACTAAGGACATTGGTCTCAAGGCCAATGAGCTAAGCGTGAGTACTCTATCAACTTGTCGAGAATCGGCTTCTAACGGTATTAGACCGCTGTATCGATCTTCTACCTCACGTACATTCTATCCGAGGTAAGCAGAACGCCGTCCGTCTCGTGATAGTCCCAGCTAACAGCAACGAGTTCCCGACGACGATGTATGTCAAGCGCCTCCAGTTCCAGAGGGTTATCCCTGTCCTCGTGTTCTCATGGGGTCTCGTGTGCATGTGCATGGGCTTCATCCAGAACTACGCAGGCCTGATCGTGTGCCGACTGTTGCTTGGCGCTTTTGAGGGCTGCCTGTTCCCTTCAATGACCATGTTCTTGCTGAACTGGTACAAACGCGAAGAAGTAGGTCAACGCGTCTGTTATCTTTACAGTACGTTGCTCCCTGGTGTCTTCATCTCGTCGCCTAACGCATGAATCTCAGTTGGTTCTGCTCTATCTGGAGCTTTCGGCGGCCTCATTGCGTTCGGAATTCTCTACATGGATGGGACTGCCGGGTACCCTGGGTGGCGATGGTGAGTGTCCACGTACCCAGTATGGCTAACTCTTGGCTGACAGTAATAGGCTTTATATCATCGAAGGCATTATTACGATTGTATTTGCATTTGTGTGCTACTTTCTTATTCCGAAATCTTATGCCACGGCATACTTCTTCGACGAGGAAGACAAGGCCGTGCAGAGGCAGCGTCTTGAGCTCATGGAAGCCTACAGTGGTGGCGATGGCAAGTACACAAGGATGGATGTCAAGAATGCTATGCTGGATGTGAAGACTTGGCTGCATGGTATCAACCAGATCCTCATGTCGACTATCATTTACGGTAAGCAACTGCGTCTGTTCTTCGGCGACTTCGGAGGTGCTAACTTGACGAACAGGTTTTGGAACTTTTCTTCCCATCATCCTTAGGGACGGTTTCAACTACTCGACGAAGCAGGCGCAATACTTCGTCATTCCCGGTACGTTTGCCGCCTATACTTGCTTCCCATTGCTGACTCGTTGCTCTAGTCCAAATCGTCGGTGCAGTCTGCTATTTCGTTGTCGCCGTTCTCTCCGACCGATACAAAGCCCGATTCGTGTCACTCGTGTGCGCAGCACCACTTGGAATCGCCGGCTACGCAGTCCTGCTTACAAAGCAACATGCGGCTGTCTGGTACGGTGCAACGTACCTCATCGCGGCCAGCTGCTATATCATCACCGGCACGAGCATTGCCTGGCACGGTATGAACATCGCGCCGGATGGTAAACGGGCAGCCGCCATGGGTGTCCATCTCGGACTCGCGAACATTGGCGGCATCATTGCCGGACAGATCTACAGGTCGACCTCTGCGCCCCGATTTCTTCTCGGCCACGGCTGGAGCTTGGCTTCCATTGGGCTTGGATTCTGCATCTGGTGGATTCTGTTCTTCATCTACAAGCACAGAGAGGCCAAGAAAGCGAGAATGGAGGCTGAAGGTATTGTTGTGCCGGACTCGCAATGGACGGATCGGTCTCCTGGATTCAAGTACCAGTTCTAAACACGAGAAGGCCACGAAGCAAGGAGGGTGGCAAGCCTTGTCTTGTGCGGTCATAGAAGATCTTTGAGAAAGCGAGTAACAACAATGATCTCCTTGCCTGCGTTCAATTGCCTGCGTAGAGATCCATATGCGTGAGTTGTCTTTTAAGGCACAGTTGAGAGTGCGAAGTGCTCCGCAGTATTCCGAAACCGTGGAGGCTTGGCATACGGAGGACGATTTGGGTGCTTACTGCAGGTACGGCGGAGTATTAACTCAGCCGGCAAGATTGAGGCTTGGCCCGCTTCCCAACATTCAACCACGGCCTCGACCATGCATCAGCCCTGGTCAGCTCCCTTCCCAGGCGAATCTTGCTGCCCTTCTCCAGTGGTGCTTCTATTTCAAGGCGTAGTCGGTTTCAAACTCCCCGGCCCTGAGCGGGCTATGACGACCACCACACCTTCCTGGTCCTGGATCTCCCGTCTTTCGATTTCACCCGGTGCACCAAAAGCCCGTGTCAGGTCCGTTGTCGAAGATCTTGTGGGTATCCATCCACTTGACTTGATGCTGCCCACGAGGCTATCAACCCTGCCTTGGATATACCATTCATCACCTGGCTCCTCTATTGTCTCATCCTTCCATATGGTGTCCGGACGGTGATGCTCAACTCCTTGATGAACGCGCCATCCAATTGTGCCATGCAAGAACCTGCGGGTCCCAACCCTCGACGGACACAATTCTCGAGTTGCGACGCATGTCGAAACTCGCGCCTCGCATGTGATGCCGCGCGGACCGGGTATGGTCCGGGAAAGCCAGGCTGGGTCGGATCTTGTTCTAGATGCATGCGTCGCAAGCGGCGATGCACGTTCGAGGTAGGACGGCCCACTTGTAGCAGTGTCTCCCTGTGATCAGCTTCCGCGGCCTTCGACTGAACATCTCTTTTACACCAGTGGATGAATGATGTCAAGAAGCCTGCGACTCGAAGACCACGGAAGAAACAATCATTATCTTTGACTACGGATTCGTCTCAACAGGACCCTTCATCCCGTGAGACTCTACATTCCAACGGGAACATTGATTCGTATGATACTCGACCTCAAACCGCCGCTCAGAATTCATCACAGCAGCCTCGGTGCGTCAGTATCCGGCTGTTGTTATTAGACGCTGACCGAGCCCCAGAAGTTTGTCCGTCGAGTCTCGCACATTGGTCTCGCCTTCCTCATCTTACAGCCCGCTGACCCCACCTGTTGACTGTGAAACAGCATCGGTGGGCGACTGGCTCGAACGCATCTACGAGAGCTGCTTCGAGAACGTCTTCGGCTTCTGGATGGGTCGACATTGTTGTGCCCTTGTCGCGGATAATACTTCGGCAATCATTCTGCCTCCTAGCCGGTACTTTCCCGAGTTGGACGACTCCATCTTCGGCAGCTGGCCACAACCAGAGACTAATCGAACAGACGTCGAGTCCAGTCAAAACGAGCAACAGGACGATCCAATAGCTCAATCTCTCAAGCATGCGAAGAGGTCGTTTGCCGCGCGCTGGTTTCATCTCATTCCGTCTGCGGAACGAGCAGGTGTGTTACCGGAGCATGTCGTGCGAGAGTTCTGGCGGAAGTCACGCAGAGATATGCTGAAGGTCATCAATCGTATCTCTTATCGATCTGCTCTTGCGCTGTTCTTGTTCAGCCTGACACCGGTCCCGGTCGGAATATCGGAAGAAGAGGAGATGGATGGCTTGACAGGTCAGCTCTGTGTTCAGGCAGGACTACAGCAGATCCAGCGACTGCGGGAGGGCCAGCGGAGTTGTCAATTCAGCGGGTCCCAAGTGCTACTAGCCTCCGATGCTCTAGCGACCCCGACAGGTGGCAGCTCGAAATTAACCAACAGTTTCCTTCGAACCGAAGCCCGCGCGTATTGGGCGGCCTTGACCTTTGACACCTCCTTATCACTGTCATTGAATTTCAGATCGACACTCACCTCAGGGCTGCACGGCGTCGAGACTGAGACGTGCTGGCGCACACTCAAGATGGGCGCGGGATCCTTTCACACGCGGACCGAGGGTTGGCGAAGGAATCCATTCGCCATGACTGAAGACGAGGTCTTGCAAGTCATTGCGGCGGCGCTCGCGTGTAAACTATATGTGTGGAAGATGATCTCGGTTGTGAAGGAGGCGTTGCGCGAGGGCTCCGAAGAAGACAAGGTACAACACGCTTGGTCTGCTTTCCTCGAGGCTATCGACATGTTTCGAGGCACCTTCCGGCCACTGCTCAATGATTGCCAAAGACGACTTCCGTTCCTTGGGCAGGTCGAGAGATTGAATTGGTACGAACTCATGCTTCACTATTATCTGGGCATCCTCATCTTACTCGACGCGATCGAGGCCGCAGAAAGGTCGGATTTGTTGTCGCAAGTTTCCGAGACAAGACTCGAGGCCGAGCACGAGCTTTTCAACACCTTGAAATTCGGTCTGGAAAGCCAGTATACCATCAACGGCGTATGTCGGCTCCCCGAATCGACATCAACTCTACCGAGCCTTGAGCGCAACTCTACAATTACGGCTTCTTTTATTGCCATCGATCCATATCCGCACCACATCGTTGCGGCCGCTCAACTTATGAACAAAGTCGTGAGCAGAGAGTACAGCCAGGGCAAGATCAAGCTAGAAGCATACAAGTATCTAAACAGGACGCTGCTCGAATGCCTGGAAAAGCTCCCACAGACCTCCAAGTCTGTGCAGGCGGCAAGGCAGCATCTCCGTGCTTCTATGGGGGAGACGTGAGAGTTCCTTGGATTCGAGAGGTTTCAGCCTATCGACGAAAAGAGCTGATTTGCGGCAGCTCAAGCGCAGCTCTGCTGGGGCATCGCAGGCTACACTTGATGATATATTCCTCCTGGCGGGCCGACGACGCTGTCGGATCCGGATCTCCGAAGCTGCCCTTTAGGCGAGGCTGAGTCAGCCGCCTCCACGACACGTGACCACTGCCTTTCCCAATCACGGCTGCTCGTTGGCCATTGGCCAAATGCCACGCAGCAGCTTCGAAACGCGAGATTGTCACAGTGATGTCATTGGTGGATCTACTACTCGTACCTCGACTTCCTGATTCTAACTCCGGATCTTCCGTCGAAACCATCATAGAGCGAGAGCACCAAGATTACTTTCCTCCCGTTGTCACATCGACGCGTTTGCTTGACCGCTCTAGAGTTTTTACGATTATCTCAGCTTCGATTGGTCCATCGTGGTGACCACCCAATTTCTCGCGCTCCGCCTGTCGTGTCAACGGGAAAACCCAATTTGGGCCCCATGTTGACGATGCCTTAGCACCTTCCGACGCCGGGTTAATCAGGGAAAAATCCAGCAGAAGCTGAGACGTGAAGGATCAGCTGCCGGCGCAATGCCCGCCGAGTCTATCTTTCCGGATTTTGTCCTCGGCCATCCAAGGCACCAGAAAAACAAGGTGAAAGATGTGCCATCGAGAAAAAAGCCCAAAGGAAGACCGCCAAAAGGCCTGAGAGACAGAGTGCCTTTCTATGGAAGATTGCCGCACTACACCGGCCCATATGAAGTGGGGGTTATTGATTTTGAGGTGCCCGCAAAAAGCCCTAGGACGTTCTCAGACATCACCCGCCACGGCGTCCACGTGCTTGCGTTGGAGACAGTATTGATGACAATCTACTACCCAGCCCATTTGAATGCCCGATACGATATCAACACACCCACCTCAGGTCAAAGGCATCGACCGACATGGCTGACCCGACCTAGAGATCAAACGAGTCGAGGCTACGCATATTTTGCAGGACTACCAGCATATTTGATGATTGCATGGTTCTTCTGTACGACTTGGTTCACGAAACTACCAGCCTACAAGAATGCAAGACTCGCGGAGCATTGGCCTCCATACGGGGAAGGCTGCACGAATCACCGCAAGGCTACTAAGAAAGCAGGCGATCCTCCGGCGACGGGACCAGAGAAACCGAAGTTTCCCCTCATTCTCTTCAGTCACGGGCTTGGAGGCACGAGGACATGCTACTCCTCTGTGTGTGGCGAGTTCGCGAGCCATGGGTTCGTCGTCGTTGCGCTTGAACATCGGGATGGCAGTGGCCCCAGGACGTTAGTAACGCACCCGGACTCCGGTCCTGCTAGTCGAAATTGCACGAAAGCCGAGGGTGGTGTGGAGCATGAGAAGAGCTCCATGAAAAGACCTTACGACAAAATCGATTTCATATTTCCGAAACACGACACGCATGATACAAGTCCCGGACACCAAATCGACCAAGAATTGCGGAACGCGCAAGTCGATCTGCGACTGGCTGAGATTGACGAAGCGTATCAGATCATGTTGGAAATATGTGCTGGGGATGGTGAGAAGGTTGCGGCAAGAAATCTCAGGGTCAATGGCGCGATTGGCGCGTCAAGAGCCGGTTTAACAGGTGTTGACTGGAAAGGCTGGCAAGACCGATTCCACACCAATGGCGTGACCATGGTTGGACATTCGTTCGGAGCCACGACGACCGTGGAAGTGCTGCGACAGAAACAAAGATTCAGTTACGTTACTCAAGGAATCATTTACGATGTCTGGGGCATGCCGATTCGACCAACGGCTGAGGAGCGCGACAGTCGGATACGTGTCCCGATGCTAGGAATCAACTCCGAAGCTTTCATGTACTGGAAAGATAACTTTGAAGTGGCCAAAAAGGTCACAATGGAGGCCCTGGAGACTGGCCACCCAGCTTGGTTGATGACCGTCCGCGGGACGGTGCACATTTCACAGTCCGACTTCTGCATCCTGTACCCGCACCTAGCGGGTTGGCTAATGAAGATGACCATCGATCCCATCCGGGCCATCGACCTGAACGTCGATGCATCGCTTGAATTTCTTTCACGTGTCATGCCCAAGGAGGTGCAGCATGAACAGCCTTTCCTCAGGAGGTTGGCCAAGAGAAAGCTACTAGACTCGCAAGTCTTGACCGATTTACCGACTGAGCACGCACCCGACGAGAACTACACCGCTGTTCGCCTGAAGATAGAGCATGAGACGCGAAAAAGGTTAACGCCAGGGGCAAAGAAGAAGTACTGGGACGAGATTCGGAAGTCCGACGCGGGCGAAACTTGGCTGCACATCAGCCCGGATAGCGCACCAGACATGGCGAGATGCCAGACTTGTGCCCTCCCGAGATGGGACGACGTCGAGAGGCCGACGAAGAGGGATTGAGCCACGCGATATGTACAATCGTGCTCAGTCTATGTTTATAAACCGTGGTCGGCTCTGTCACCGTGCCACGTTACAGCCCATCTTCACGAACGAGCACTGATCGGTTGAGGTGTTCCTTCGAAACCGATTTGATGCCAGCAAGATGTAAGGTCAGATCCAAGTCACCACAGAGAGCTCGAAGGATGTGAGTGACACCTTCTTCTCCGCCAAGGACCAGTCCATACGTGTATGGCCTTCCGACAAGAACCATCTTGGCTCCAAGCGCGACTGCTTTCGCAATGTCTGCCCCAGTGCGAATTCCGGAGTCGAAGAAGACTTCAAGCTTGTCCCCTACCGCGTCGACAATACCCGGCAGGACACTAAGCGAGCCAATCCCGCCATCCACTTGTCTACCTCCGTGGTTGCTCACAACGATCCCCTGGACGCCGAGCTCGGCTGCCTTCAGAGCATCCTGCGTTGACTGAATGCCTTTCAAGACAATCGGCCCGTCCCAGTGTTTCTGGAGGAACTTGACGTCGTCCCAAGAATGGCTCATCCCGGGAAATATAGTGCGAGTCCATTCGGCAGCGGCTTTGCCTTGATCTTCTTCGATTTCGACGCCGTGCTTGTCCTTGAATTGCTCCCGGAATCCTGGATCCGAGAAGCCGACCGCCACGCCTATCTGGTCAGAGCGGAGAAACGGGTTATATCTGGCCGCGGTCAGAATGCGGAGTGAAATATAGTAGTGGCCACCAACCTACCCGTTGTCCATGTCGCTCGGCCGCCAACCCAGCACGTACGTATCCAAGGTGACAAACAAGGCCGTAAACCCAGCCGCTTTCGCACGGTTCAGCATCGAAATGGTCGTACTATCACTCTCCCTGGAAGGCCAGTAAAGCTGAAACCACCGGACTCCGTCTCCGTTTGCCTTGGCCGCCTCCTCAATGCTCGTACTGCTGGCCGTACTCATGATATACGGAATCCGGCACTTCTCACAAGCCCTCGCGACCGCGACTTCTCCGTCGGGGTTGAAAATCCTCAACACGCCAACCGGTGCTGCAGCGATGGGGAAGGGGATCCTCTGTCCTCCCAGGACATTCACGCTCAGATTCGGGAACCCTTCAGTCCCAACCAATCGGCGCGGCACGATCGACCACTTCTCGAAGGCCTTTCTATTCTTGCGCGCCGTCTCGCCGACTCCCGCGCTCCCGACGACATACCCCGCGGACTCGGCGGACAGGCGCGCCATGGCCAGTTCTTCCCATTGTAGAGGTTGAAACGTGAAGGGCGGTTTCTCGTAGTGCAGGCCCTTCTGATACACTTCAGCCTCATAAGCGATGGGGTCGGGATCGGCGTGCTTAGAGATGCTAGGCCGGTGGACCACGTTATGGGAGGACATTGTTCTGTGACGAAGCAAATCTGCTTATCCTCTGTGATCCCTAAATAATAGTGTGCTGGTGGAGTAGTACAGTACGAGAGGAATTCATATGAGTACTCCGGAATAGTCGGAACAATCGATGACACCAGGTCGGTCGTCGGACGTCATGGCCTCGGATCTGGCCTTCCACGTGCGTACATGCTGCCGAACTGACCGGAGCTTGAGCTTCTCACGGGCTCCAACCAGATACCTGCTACTGCAGACAGACACTTCGAGACAAGCACCACAAGCACCACGCACGAAAAGCTTTTTCCATCGTCGTCAACTTGCCGGTTACATAACCTGGGTACCGAGGCCTGACGACGGGCCCGGACGAAGACAAGTACGGAGACCGGGCACGGGTATCCTTTCCGGCATCTCGGTTTGAGTGAATTTGATACCGTCCCTACAGTAAAAGGCACACAGAATGAGTACGGTGCGTGCGACAGTGTTGAATCCCTACGAGGCCGACACCCAGAAATCAAACCCTTTCAACATCGCACTGAATACGACTGTCAGGTTCTTTATGGTCGGTGTTAGGGATAAGAATGTGGTGGCGTGCTGGTCGATACTCTACTGTGTGTTGCGATGCGGGGCTCATGTTCTCGCATACACGGGTCCTGTCCGTGTAAGGTAATGTGGAGGTGCTCGACCCCGTACTGTACCTGGAACGGGTTTTCCCAGCACGACATTCTTACTAAGTAGGTACATTTGACCATTTACTTCCCACTGTGGTATTATCTTTTCCAGCCCTCGCGACCCATTGTCGTCGGAGTGCGTGGACCTCTGAAGTACTGCTAATCGACGCGCATTACTCCCCACCGCCACGCCACGCCACCATGACCGCCGCAACCACCGTCCAAGGCCACTGCGACGCCAAATTCTCGCGCGTCAGAGATCTGCTCCAAAAGTACACCACCTCGGGCGCCGAGCTCGGCGCATCCGTCACCGTGAACATCGACGGCAAAGACGTCGTCGACATCTGGGCCGGATACGCCGACGTGGACCGCACCCGCCCGTGGCAGAAAGACACCATCACAAACACCTTCTCGACCACCAAGACCGTCGTCGCGCTCGCCATCCTGGTCCTCGTCGACAGGGGCCTTCTCAGCGTGACCGACAAGGTGTGCAAGTATTGGCCCGCCTTCGCCGCGAATGGAAAACAAGACATCGAGATCCGCCATATCCTCTCGCACACGTCGGGCCTCCCTGGGTTCGACGCGCCCCTGACGGTCCCTGATGTCTGCGATGCGCCGAAACTCGCGGCCTTGCTCGCGGAGCAGGCGCCCTGGTGGACACCCGGGAGGGAGTCGGGCTACCACTCCTTCACGCAGGGGTATTTGCTCGGCGAGATCGTGCGGCGGGTCACGGGAAAGTCGCTGAAACAGTTCATCGCTGAGGAGATCGCGGGGCCGCTGGGCGCGGATTTTCAATTAGGGTGCGCTGAGCAAGATGAGCATCGAAGGTGTGATGTGGTTCCTCCGCCCCCGCGTGCGAGGAGCGCAACTCTCGATCCCACGTCCATCAGGGGGCGCGTGGTGACGAATCCAGGCATGAAGGCCGAGTTTGCCAACTCCGAGGCCTTTCGACGCGCCGAGATCGGGGCGGGGAACGGCCACAGTAACGCGCGAGGCGTGGCAAGGATCTTGTCGGTTCTTTCGCGGAATGGGCAGGTCGCCGCGAGCGAGAGTGCGAGAAAGAGTGCCGGTGAAAGCAAGAGCGAGAGCAAGCAATTCCTATCACCCGAAATCATCAACCTGATCTTCCAGGAACAGTACAAAGGGTTGGACCACGTGCTTGACACGGGCGGCAGGCCAATTCGGTGGGGGATCGGGTTCGGGTTGACCGGTCGCGACACGTGGATTGATTTCTTGCCGGAAGGGAGGGTGTGTACTTGGGGTGGGTATGGGGGAAGTATGGTCGTCGTGGATCTGGATCGGAAGCTGACGATCGGGTATGTGATGAATCGGATGGAGGAGGTGGGGTTGGGGAGTCCCAGGGCGAGGGAGTATATTGAGGCGGTGTATGAGGCGCTGAGGTAAGTTAGGGTATGGAGTTTCCTGGTTGTGTAGGACAGTATGTGGAGGTGTGAGAAAGGAAGCATAACTGGAAATGAGCTGAAGAGGTTGAAAGACACTGGGTTGAAGCTGAACTACAGCTGAAGACCCTGCCGAGTACGGTCGTCTGACTGTCTGCTTTTTAGTTTGGCGATATTTCCTCCGCCATCGACTGAGAGCCCTCCTGGAGTTTCAGATCATCTGCTTCGTAGCTTCGTCGCCCGGAAACCCGTCTGCGGGTTGTGTCGATCCATAAGCAGTCGACACAATCGGCAGAGGTACGCTAGTTGGGTCGAGGCCTGCCAGCACTGGAGTAGGGTGCTTGACGATTTTGAGAATACTTCTTGCGGGATGTTGCAACCTGTCGTTGCTAGGCCTGTCGAGCATGTGGACTGCCTAACAATCAGGGCCGGCGGAGGATAGCAGGAGAAAGCCATTGTCCGCACATCGTAAAACATAGGCGGCCAACGCAGTCACTGTTGTGGTGGGGTGATGGCCTGCATCCGCCTTGCTACAGTACGTACCATACATCTTCCAGACCAGGCTGTCGCTCAATAGAGTGCCCGATCATCAGGATGCGCCGTGTCTTTCGACCGCAACGGGCTCTTCAGCATCGAATTGTCCATCCTCCGATCGACATATCGCAACACCTCGGGATCCATATTATTAGTGTTAAGCCCCATGATATACTCCGCCCCGTCAGTAGGCGGGGGCCGAAGCGGCCACCAATAGCATCTATATTACACCGCATTAGGTCCCAGGCTTGTGAAAGAGTGAGGTCCAACTTGTCACTTACACGCATCCACAATTATCGCAGAAATTAAAGGATAGGTCTCGGTCTCCCCAGATGTACTGCTTCGTTATTGCGCCTGGCTTGGGTTCAACCTTGACCTCGTCGGGATGGTAGTAGCCCCATGCGGCGCCGTAGCGTCTGCATATGGTGCATTGGCAGAGATTGATATATTCGGGCAGTCGGGGGACCGTGACTGTGATGGCGCCGCAGTGACAGCTCGAGCGGATTGGAGTGGGAGGGGTTTTTGCCGCCATCTTTTAGTCTGTTCGTGCGAGGTCTGGGTTGTGAGGCGAGAAGATATTGTAGCTCGGACTTGTCGAAGGTGTCTGTTTCAACCGTCGTTGGCCTTGCAATCAATTAATTATTTCCCGTACGCGTGGATAAATAATCCGCGGCGTGAAAAATAGCGCGCGGCTTCCGCTCGGATATGACGTTTCGGAACTTGCCCTGAGCAAAGCATCGCCGCACCTTCATTTCCTGATCAATTGTGTCTTGCCCGACTTTCGTTTTCACGATGCCAACCATGTCATGATGTGACATATCTCTACTCTTGCAGGTCGAGTAGATCCCCGCGCTCTGCATATGGCTCTTTCGACCCGCTGGACAATTTCAAATGCTGTTTCTTCTCGTGCTGGCGAGCAACGCGTTCTAAACTGCTGCAAGTCTCACCTGGGCAGCTGGCATGACCCGACGGCTAACACTATTGGTACAGATAGTTATTCCTGACGCAGAGTGTCGCCCAGAGCAATTTGACTCACACTACCCTCGGCGCAGCGACGTTTCGGTCACTTCTTACTGAGCACTAAGCAAGCAATTCAGAGGCTTCTTCGGCTCGAAATATGCCGAGGCCAAGATGAGGGAGGCCAAGGCGCAATGCCCCTCCGGTCAAGCTTCTGCCTCGATCCTTCTTTGCAGCCGCACCAATGTGATCGCCTTGACAATCAATGATCGACGGAACATACAACCACTTTCGTCAAGGTAGCATCGCACAGGACGCTCACGATGGTACAACGATGCGGACGGTACAATGATGCGGGCGGACGCTCATATCCGTATCCCTCACTCTACCGCGGCAGTTCATGCCAGAAGACATTTGGTGGCTCGCTGCCTGGTAATCCAACCCGTGACACCACCCAAGGTGGCCACTTCCTCTGAAGCGAGCTTCCAGACCTTACACATCACGCCATGGAGGGCGAAACCAAGGACATCGAAACCGGCAAAGCGACTGACACCGCGGTTGACAAGCATCAAGATGTGGAAGACTTGAAAGAACACGTACGCGAAGATCGTAACGTCGGCACCCTTGAACGCCGTCTCAAGTCCCGCCATGTTCAGTTTCTTGCCCTCTCTGGCGCCATCGGGACAGGTCTCTTTGTCGGGAGCGGTCAAGCCCTCAGTCTCGCAGGACCTCTTTCAACGTTCCTGGCATACCTCATCACTGGCTTCAACCTCTACGCGGTGATCAACAGTCTCGGTGAGATGGCAACATACTTGCCGCTACCCGGTGCTGTCCCTGTGTATGCAGCGCGATTTGTTGATCCAGCTCTGGGGTTCACGCTCGGTATGTTGTAGCACCACCCACGCCCTCTTCGTTGTCTGACAAAGGGGAAAGGCTGGAATTATTGGTACCAATTCGCAATCGGAGTGCCCATTGAAATATCCGCAGCTGCAGTTGTCATCGATTACTGGCCGAACGCTGTCTCGAGTGTGGTATGGATCACTATCCTGCTAATTCCCATGGTGGTTGTCAATTGCCTTCCTGTTCGTATCTACGGAGAGGCGGAGTTTGTCTTTGGTGCTATCAAGCTCACAACCATCGTGGGACTAATCCTGCTCATGTTCATCATCACATTGGGAGGCGCACCAAACCACGACAGGATCGGATTTCGATATTGGGACAATCCAGGTCCCATGCTCGAGTACCTGGAGACTGGTGCACTAGGCCGCTTTCTGGCATTCTGGAAGGTCTTCATCCAAGCAACATTCAGCTACGGCGGCAGCGAGATGGTGGTGGTGGCAGCTGGAGAGTGTGAGAACCCTCGACGAAATATTCCAAAGGCTGTGCGACGAGTGTTTTGGCGGATCGCCATCTTCTACGTGCTTGCTCTGTTCCTAGTCAGCATGTGTGTCTCTGCGAAAGATCCGCGGCTGTTGAACGCCATCAGCAGCTCAGCTCCCGGTGCAGCAGCCAGTCCGTTCGTGATCGCAATTACCAATGGTGGGATATCAGTGCTTCCGTCCATCATCAATGCTGTCATTCTATCTTCGGCATGGTCGGCAGGAAACTCGTTCTTCTATGCTTCGACTCGTATACTGTACGCCACGGCGTTGGATCACCGCGCCCCGGCTTTCCTACGCTTTGAGAAGTTCGGTGTGCCCTACGCCTGCGTTGGAGCTACGACTCTGCTCTCTCTACTCGTCTACCTGAACGTTTCAGCCACGTCTGCGGAAGTCTTCTTCTGGATCTCGAATCTCTCGGCAGTGAGCACACTGATTGTGTGGGCGAGCGTCTGCATCACCTACATCCGGTTCTACCACGGACTGCAACACAACGGCATCCCGCGGTCGACGCTTCCGTACAAATCACCACTGCAGCCATTCCTGGCCTACTTTGCAGTCTGCTTCTGCACCATCGTGGCTATTTTCAATGGCTATGACTGTTTCTTCCCTGGGAGATTCAGTGCCAAGAGTTTCATCCCGCCGTACATCGACATTCCCATCTTTGCTACGCTCTTCATTGGCTACAAGGTGGTCAAGCGGACCAAGTTCGTCAAGCTGAGCGAGATGGACTTGTGGAGTGGCAAGGCCGAGGTTGACAGGTTGGAGGGGACCTGGCCGGAGGTGAAGGCGAGAAATCTCCTCGAGAGGATCTGGTACTGGATTGCCTGAGCGGTATTCAGATGGAGCAACCTTGGCACATACCTTGAGCTAGCCGTTCGTTTCGACACTGGCAAGTGCACCATGTACACAGCGGAAAACGATCGACTACCTGAGTCCTGCTATCATAACAAGGATCACGAATAGAGCAGGAGGAAAATCCACTCTGACAATTTCAATACCGTCACCATGCTGATCGTTCCCGAACTTGGGTCACTGTAGCTCGAGCACACCTGACTAGGCACGGACTGTAAGAAGCAGCACAAGCAATGTTATGTCTCACAGTCCATCATACAAATTGTTCCAGCGGCCAACAAAGTCCAGATGCATACCTCTATTGAACGTTATACTCCGTACAACAAAGAAGAACAACAATAACCAGCCTCATTAGCACCGTCAGCAATTTCCCGCTCGTTCATCCGTCGTGCAGTAAGTTGGCGCACACTTCCCACCCATCACAAAAACACCGCCAACTCCTTCTCCGTCCACTCCCACAGCCGACCCGCCAACCCTGCATCCCTCGCCACAGCAGTCTCCGGCGCCACCTTCTTCGCAATCGGCTCATAATACGCCCCATTCTCGAGGTTCTCCTTGGGCGTGGTGCCCGCCCACGTCTGATTATACGGCCCCTCCTCCACGGGCGTCCAGTGCCCCGCGGCCATGATGCGCACAGGCAGCGCCGTCATGAACGACACATTCGCGAACAGATCGGTCTTGATGTACCCCGGATGTATGGCCACGGAGGTGATCTCGGGATACCTCGTGGCCAATTCGCGCCCGTAGAGCATATTCGCCAATTTACTCTGCCCGTAGCGGCACCATTTCCCGCCGGGGAGCAACCCGCCCAGGCCGTCCTGTGGGGTTTTGAGGGTCTCAAACGCGATACCCTCACGGGATGGAGCTTGCTTGTACGCGACGGACGTGCTGATGATGATCCGCACGTCCGCGTCGTCGTGATTTTTGGCTGTCTGTTGCATCAGGGGGAGGAGTAATTTGATGAGCAGGGCGTGACCCATGTGATTCGTGCCGAATTGCAGCTCGTATCCGTCGCGCGTCGTGCCCGGTGGGAGGGCCATGATCCCTGCGTTGGCGAACAGGACGTCCAGGCGCTGGGTTTGCGTGAGGAGGTTTTGCGCTGCCGTCTTCACGGACGACAGGTCCGCCAGGTCGCATGGGATGAATGTCACAGGTACGTCTGGGTTAGTGCCCTTGACGCGCTCGATGACGGATTGTGCGTTGCGCGCGTTCCGGCCGGAGAAGTAGATGTGCGCGGGGCCGTGTTGGGCCAGGAGCGAGATCGTGCCGGCGCCGAGGCCGGCCGTGCCGCCTGTGATGAAGAAGACGCGGCCGGATAGCGAGGGGATGGACTGGGGGGTGAAGGACATGGTGGCCCGAATATATCTGAGGCTACGTTGGTGAGTACGCTTTGAAGTGGAAGTCAGTCAAGTTGCGTCGATCCTGGTGTTCGGATATAGTAGTTGTGTAGATTTATCAGGCTAAGGCGCGGATATCTTTGGACTGCGTTGGCGAGGGCGTGGTGAGGGTGGATATTATTGGAGTCGTATTGTTTAGGGCGCTTTGAAAGTCGGGATCTATCAAGCTGCGTTGGATCTTGGGGCTCTGAGAATACAGTGCGTACTGTGTAGATTTATCAGGGCCATGATGCTGGTTTCGTCCACTCTCTTCCTGGATATATACGTCTTTGCGCTTCTTTGCAGTGATATCATGATCGTCAGGGGTATCGGTTCACGGATTCAACACCGGGTTAATGTCCTTCCTAGCAGCCTCGTCGACTCACCTTTGCCGTTAGGATGGCTGTAATAACTCACCCTTGGTCGGGTATCTCGTGCGTAGCGGGCTTTCGAAGAGCGACGGCTAAAGCATATGATATGTTCGGAGGGGCTTTGAGCTCATTTTGGAGCTAGGGGCTACGTGCGGGTGTTGCGCGCGTGACGTTGAAGTACGGCCGTACCATCACATTGGTAGACTAAATGCCAACGGACATTTCGATGTGTTGGCGGACGAGGCTAGCATAGGATCGGTCTGAAAGGGGAAGCGGACCGCACACGTAGAGCTCAGTACGCCATACTTCAAGATATTCCGACGGGTGACAAGGTGGGTGAGGTGGTATGGCGTTGTAGAAAGTGATCGTCTGTCAAGTGTGGACTTGGAGCTGGTTGGCTCTTGCGGCTCCGCAGATCTGGCACTAAGCTCGACCGTAATTTGAGCGCCTGAGATGATGCCGCTCCACCGCAGTATTTAGCGCTTCAGATCGCGCTGCTCGACCGTGATTGGTCCCAGCTTCTGTAGGTCCTCAGCTGCCTCAACCAAACACATGTCCACCCCTCTTTGTTCAAATACCACAGTACCTGCTTGAACGCCCCTCCATCGTTCTTCCATCACTCTGCATCTTCTTGTTGTTGTTCGTGCCCTCCTACCTCACAGTGCTGCCGCAACTTCGACTCTTCCTCCAGGCGATAAGACCGGAAGACCCCAGGCAGCAAACCTGGCCATTCGAGCTTGCCTCGATGGACTGCCTTGGGCCTTCACCGGCAACAGATTACAGCTGTACGCATCTTCCAACAGTGACAGGGCAGATGAGTCATCGATCTCGAAATCCGACCCTGCACCGAATCTGCACGTCGGGGCAACTTGGATCCAACAAAACCACCCTTACAAAACAGAACAAGCTCACGTCGAGCTCCCGCCGGTGACAGCAGCGGCTGGCATCGCAACCTCCCAGCGACCGCCTCGACGAAGAAAAGGGGTCTTGTCTTGTTCGGCACTCCTCAGTCGGACAAGCAGCTCCACGGAGCGCCGTTGGTGGGAGCAGACATCGCTTGTATTCAGCTGTAGCACATCCTATGTGGGTCGTACTTGTTCGACGACGGAGGGGAGTGCGTCCAGCACAACCTCGCTCACACAGGCGCTTTTCTTTCTGGGCCCATGAAACGGGGTGCACCGCACCTTCGTTAGCACAACTACCTTTCACCGAGTTATCTACATTATCTTATCACATTACCTCTATATCAGGAACTGGGCCTGCAGAGAAAAGAGCGCCATGTCGCTGCTCGGACCACAAGCTCGACAAAACCGATGACAATGTCAACGAACTCGTATTTATCGACTTTGTCCGTCAGATATGCCTACCTCCCCTTCCTGTGGAGGAATGTTCCGCGCATTATCCGACTGAGAGGTCTGGGAAACCGATCCACGGAAAGCATGTCGGCTTTCCACCACCTATCGGACAAGCAGCTCCACCAGGGCTGCCTCCTGCTCCGGTACACGCAGGGGAAGACCTTGATGCAGGTTCCGAATCTACTTTACCCTTCATCACAATCACCAAAACAGTTATTTGCTGAAAGCGCAACCCGGGAACAAAGAAGTCACAAGGGAGGGCTCCTAGACATGGTTATACACCATCGGTATATATAACGATGACGGACGGGATCCGCCGACATACTTGAAGGGACGGGAACCACATACAATATATTCGCATACTATTATCCCACGACGTAATTCGTGCCCTATCGGGCAACGAATAAGCTGGCCCACCACCGAGACCAGCAACACGGCTCCGGTCGGCGTTGTGTATCAACGGACGTCTGTGTTACCAAGCATTATCATTTGCTGGGGACCGGATCAATGTGGTCATATATCGACACTGTTGATCGACACGCAGCATGAACAGAGTTAACTCCTAGTGGAGTATATGCTTAACTTGTACAGTCAGTGGTAATGGTGGTGATGGATAATATCGAATCACCGACACCGACACCAGCACCAGCACCGACACCAGCACCAGCACCGACACCAGCACCAGCACCGACACCAGCACCAGCACCGACACCAGCACCAGCACCGACACCAGCACCAGCGCCGACGCCGAATTACTAGACATCGGAGTCAGCAAACCGAGCTAATTATTATTACATCTTAGAGAGAGATTATGGGACCAGGGCCAAAACTTACATAGCTTACCAAAGAACAAATTATCAATTCAAACTCTATCAATCGCTTTCATCGCTCTCAGCTCTGAAAATACTTAAGTCATAGGCCGACGCTTCCCGTGTCAATTCATATCATTTCTGCTGAAGTTTATGCGATCGTATTGGTCGTCGTGAGAAGAATTTGAGCCCGGTTCACTAGCCGAGACATGCGAGGAGTTCGTACTCTACGCATCTGTGCCGAGCGGTCACCCTTGTATCCTCACTGTCCGAATCATGATGACTTCGCATCGCCATCTTCTTGAGCTGCTAGGTACGAGCCTTGCGCCCAGCCGCTTCATTGTGAAATCTCCCCATTCAATGGCCAAGATTGTCCTTTTGAATCTCCGGGTTCTTCCTCCCGTCTCACGAGCAATCATTCTCCCGTTCTGTCTCTGCCCGTGAACATACTCGCGTTCATAGCACACAGAGATGACCCTGAAACCGCCAAGACACATCGTTAAAGCTTCTGTTTCTCACCTCGACTCGTCTTCCCAAACATCCGATATCGCTACCGGAAGTCTGAGAAGGCTGTAATTATCCTCCGGATCGAGAACCTCCGAATGGAAAGACGAGTTCAAACTGGAGGGCATATTCTCCTTGCACAATTCGCAATGTGGCTGCCTAGGAAAGACGTGTACGTGGCTATTGCTCCTACCAGGCTATTATCGTCATCGACGCCGGATATCGGCTGCCTGCTCGGCGCACATGGATAATGCTTAGGAACGTCAACAGTACCATCTCTACCCAGGTATTTATCAATTGCATTACATCTCCCTCCAAGCCTTACCACTCTCCCGCAATGCAATCACGACCTCAATAGACTGATCCTCCCCTCCCATCATTCATCGCTCACCCACACCCCCACGCACAAGCACAATGCCCGTCACCGAAATCGGCTGCATGGGCGTCAAGCCCGGCCTCGACGTCATGGACGACACCACGGAAGCGGGCCAGATCCTGACGCGCGCATACAAGACCGTCATCACCGCATCAGGAGGACCCTACGGCGCGTACTGGGGCGTTGAGATCGAGGCCAATGCCAATGCCGACGATGAGACCGACGTCCGCGACGTCCGACCCACGGATCCGCAGAGACTCTGGGCCTTCTTCGACTTCGACAGCGTGGAACACCACGAGAAATTCGCGAACGGGTAAGTTGAGACGTGTAAGTCCGGGAGAAGCCCACAAAACCAGAACATGTGGGCTTATTCGTTGTTTCCTCCACTCGATTCTAGCCCCGGGCGCGACGCCGTCAAGGACCTGCCCAAGATCCTCACGCACAGCGAGTTCTCCAAACACGTCGTCGTGGCGCCATTCCCGCCTCTCGTACTCCTCTCCCCTGTCACGGAGGTGATGCTGGCTTATTTCCCCTCGGACATTTCGCGGACCGGCAAAGACGCGGCGAGTGCGCGATTCGAGCGGTTCGTCGACGTGGCGCTCAACCAGTGCGCGGCCGCAAAGGGTGTGGCATGTGGATGGGGGTTGGAGACGGATTTTCCGATCAGAGGAGCAGAGGCAGAGTCAGGTTCACTGGCAGAGGCAGAGGCAGGCCCAAAACCAGGCCGGCGGAAGGGAGCACTGTTCACCGCGTTTATTGGCTGGCCGAGCATTGCTGCGCATATGGCGTTTCAAAGGACCGGTGTATTCAAGGAGAATGTCCATCTGATCACGGGCATGGAAGGGGTGGTGAGCATCGTCATGTTCCATGTTAGGTGTCGGGGGATGGTGAGAGAGGAGGGGATGAGGACGGAGTAAGCAAGCAAGCATGCATGTATGTCGGCATGTGCTTAGACTAGGGATCCCACGTCGCGGTGAAATAGACCTGGAACTGAATATCTTCGGCGGTCCTACTAGCTACATCCCTACCTACTACCTACTACCTACTACCTACTACCTACTACCTACTACCTACTACCTACTACCTACCAACTACTTACTACCTACTACCTACTACGTAGCTGGCTGACTGGCTAGATTGGATTGGATCAGCCCTGTCGCGAAGCCGCGAGAACTTCATCCACAGCCCGTGTCTGCGTTGTGCTCCAGGTAGTTTCCGAAATACCTCAATAGCTCAGCAATTCCATTACGCGGCCAGCAAATAAGTTTGAGCATCGTGACATCTGGTAGCCCCGTCAAGACTGGAAGTAGACACACAGCAGGGCACCCCCCACTGCTCCGGATCCGCCACTGCATCACATGCCATCTCGCAACTTGCTCCGTTACCATCACTTCGTGCTTCACCTGTTTTCGGACCAATCTGAAGTATGAAGTCTTTGTCCGCCGGCATGACTCCCTACTCATACAACAGTTGGTAATCCCAGACTGCAATCGAATAGGTTCAGCGACCCGCAGCAGGGATGCGTGCGAGGCCGCCATCGGCAGTCTCGTGGCCAAAGTGGACCCGAGGCCCACTATCTCTCTGCTATGGAGTCCTGAAGGTATTCCAGCAGCGTACAGGACACATAAAGCCGTTGGATATTTCTGGATGTGTGAAGCCGAGGAACGACCCCGATTAACTCCAGATGGCTTGCCGTGGAAGGCTAGGACTGATTATGGCTATCACCTTCAGGAGTGGCTGAAGGCACCAGATTGACACTGAAGACGACCACGAAACTTGGCTGGACATCGCTTTGTTTTTTTCCGCGCGGGTGTGTTCGCTAGGCAGAGTTCCGTACGACTCTTCTACCCGGGATTCGTGCGTTCACAGCTTTTTGCCTGGATTCTGGTGGGAAAGAGTGTCCATGGCAAGCTCGTGTAGGCTTCCTTGCTCCCAGACTAGCTGGCGTCCGTCTGGACAACGGCGGGAATCGTAAAATGAAGAGGTTTCAGGGTGGTCGGTCTCACCATACTCGGGGACTGATGACGGGCCATAGTTGGAAGATGAGAGTCCATTAAACACAGATGACGTAGCGCGTTCTGAATGAAGTTACAGGACGGGAGTCGCTTAAGGGAAGTCAAACGGCGCTCTGCAAGGGAAGCCGGGCTCGGCGAGTGCATGCGCAAATATAAGGGAACCGGGTGTCCTGCCTGCCATTATGTCCGATCAAGTATGCTGATTAGACCTATGGTCCTGGGGTGGGCTCGAACGGTAGTGCTATTGACGGTGGTCGCTTGGTATGAGCCCTGGATTTGCTCTATGAGTGTCCCTAAATCCTCCGACGGGGATTCCCATCTGTGCCTGTCGAGAGTAGGGGCCTCCTTCGGGACAACTGAATTGATTTTTCAGCGACTGTCTTACTAGTCAAGGTCGTACACAAGGGTAATATATACCCTCTCCGGGCGACGCCAAGTCAGGTGAAGAGGACAGGTTCAACGAGGAACTCTTGCGTCTCAAAAGCATTGCTCATCTGGTAGTGTTCGCCTCGAATTGAAAGCAGCCTGTTCGTTTGTTAGCTTTGGCCGACACAACGGTCACTGGACCAAAAGAAATTCCGCGGTTTGAGAAGAGGCCGTATTGAGAAGAGGTCGTATTGAGAAGAGGTCGTATTGAGAAGAGGCCGTATTGAGACCATATCATTGAATGCCGTAGGCTTCGTCACAGAAAGCGGCGCCATAGTGCGCGGATTGCTCGACTTGTATGGCGCGCAGACGGCATTAGGAATTAAAGCTGGAGGTGCAGAGTGATGGTGTTTGTGGCAGTGACGGAATGGGCGCTGAACGGTGTGGTTCGTATGAATCATTCAAGCCCAGCGAGCTTTTTAGAGCACGCACACGGCGTGTTATAAACTTGAATGCAGAGGTTGGATGGCCCGGTGGATCAAAGAGGCTAGCAGGAGACTACGAGCCGACGAATTCAAAGGCAAAGAGACGGTAGACCCGACAGATTCCACTCTAGACTGCGAGTGAGACCTATGACTGTCAGAAAGCCTCTGCTGTAGATATGGACGCTTACACCCGGGGAAACCCTGTACAGTCGGGAAGCAAGCGCCAGTCCTCCGTCGAGCTCTCGAGACGTGGGGGAGAGTATGCTACAGTGGTCGGTAGGCCTGTCGTGGGCAGAGAGGTTGCCTCGGGAGGAGCAGTCCCCCTCTGCTCAGATAAATGCGACGAAAACCAGATGGTTGAAGCTGAGCGCAAGGTACCACAGGTATGCGTGCCGTGCGGAGTCAATATTTTGTTGCCTGAAGTTGTGTCTTATGTACAGCGATTCTTTCCCCCTTGGGCAACGCTCACCGAGCACAATACCAAACCCTTCCCTACACACCCTCTTGGCTCATCGGTACCAGTATTCTGGCTTGACAAAATCTGCCATGGTCTTGGGCTCTTCGAAGCCGTGGATGTGGTCGCCATGGTGGTCATCGTGCTGATCTGGAGGTCCGACATAGTCCATTCGGTACACGCTTCCGCACTCGAGGCAGCGCTCGAAAGGCCGTTTGCGGGACAGCTGTTGATTGATCGTTAGCCACAAATGCTACTTGCCGCTCTTACAAGCTCATCTGCAAGCAAGGAATGGCAGATAGAGGAAAGACATACCACGAGCCATTTGACGTTGTGTGAGTCGGCAGGTGAGCCTGTGCATCCGATTTGGTATTCGTTGCCAGCCGATTTTACAACAATTGGGTCATCGAATGTACCGACTCGGTCTGCCGGTAGAGGAGACATGTCAAAGATATCAATGCCTTGCATCTTTCCCAGGATTTCTAGACGTTCGAGACCGGTCGCCTGTTCGAGATCGGTGGGAACGGTTCCGCGGGCAGCCCCGGGAGGGATGAGATCTGCCTCAGTTTTGATTTCTGTAACGAGCGACCCAGCAATGTTAGCCCGCCGTTCTATGTACCTGCCAATCTGCAGCCAGCTCTTCCTAGATCATGAAGCTCACCTTCAAAAGGGAGAAGTTTTCCTTCCGGATCACCGGGCTTGACATCATATTTGCTTGCTCCTGCAGACATAGGTCAGTCAGCATGCCTCCAAGGCGTGGGTCACGCAGCGATAGGGTTCCCGGCGGTGTTGTCTGGAGCTTTGGAATTTCGATGGACGTACGACGACGAGCTGTGATGGTCGTGAATGTTCGGGGAGCAACACGAGCAGCTTGGAGAGGCGCACGCCTGACCAGCGAGAAGGCTGTGCGTGCGACCGACATGGCGATAGACCAGTGAGGGGAGAGGTTAAGCGGTGTTGACGGGTGTCGAATTGTGAGAGCAAAGGAGGTCAATGTTGCGTGAAACTGCGATTGAATTACAGAAGCCGCTGATTGGTCGGCGACCTGAGAGCTTCAACTCACACCACTTCTTACCAGCCACAAGTCAGACGCCACAGCTTGGTCACAGTACCGTTCAGACCGAGAACATTGCCATCGAGGTTCAAAGACGTCCGATGCGTGTTTTCAATGAAAGTCTCGATCTTGATCTCGCCTCATATCTGACGTTTCTATACTCAAGCCAGAAACAATAGACTTGTAGATACTCACAAATGCCAACCATGGGCAGGCGCTTTGGCCGTCAGCCATCACACTACTCGCACATCCCTCGACGTTCACAAGGGAGAGTCGAAGGAATCCAGCACTTTTAGTGCCTCCTCTACGAAGAGAAACTGTAAGTAGCAGAGGCCGAGCTTGATTCACCCCAAGGACGAGATCGACAATCCTATTGACACCTTGCAACGCTCTCCACATCGCTCAAAAGCAGCTTGGCAAAGACTTTACAAGAGAGCACGGAGGAGTACTCCGCAGACAGGTACTTTTGCAACCCAACTCAATCTATGGCAGAGGCCACATAGAATGCCTTCAAAAGCGGTGGATTGCCTGCGAGCGGCAGCCTTGCTGCAAGAAAGACAGCATGAAGCGGAGCTTCGACGGCATTGTTCGTAGGAAGGACGTCTTCATCAAGACGTTCATCTCCATGTGGCGGTAAGCTGTTCGACTCAAGATACATCTGATCAGAGAAGACCCGAGATCACCTCTGGTCATCGCTGCCTGATCACAGAAGACCCAGGATCCTTTCGGGTTACCTCTGCCGCTTGTTGATTCAGTGTTAAGGTTGTGAGCCACGACTTGAACGGCGTGTGAGTGAGCATGAAAGCCCTTCCGACTTGTCGGTACTCCCGGCGACCTGGAGTTTCCTTCGGTCCACTGATGTCTGGGAAATGAGTCGACGAGAACCCCAAGAGTGTTTGCCTACACCAACAAGTAATATTGCTGGTACGCTGTTGCTCGGACGGTATCGAGAACGAAATTATCCGGCCAGGGAGAGGTCTTTCTGGTGGATGACAAAGGAGTCGGACAGCTCCGCCAACTCTATTTGGGGCCCAGCCACCAACCATAAATCGAATCAGACATTCCTTTACGTACTCCTCTTGGCACCTTGGAGAACTTTACCTGATCGTCACCTTCGTTCTTGTTTCACTGCTGTTCCTTTCACTTACTGTTTGCTTGTCATTTGCTATGTGAACCTATTCATGCCCAACCCCTTGAATAGTCGCAGTGAACAGTGCATACTCACCAGATGAAAATAAGACTCCTCTTTCGATCCTTCATTCATACTGTTCATCTTCGACTCCCCAAATATTTCTCGCCTCGTCAAAGTCTCTGGCAACCTACCCGGAGGCACATCTGTTCATTCCCAGCCGGCACCATACCACGCTCCATTGTCGAAGCTTCCAAAGCCCGCAGCCAGGGGTGTGCGTATCTTTCGAATGATGCGGTCCATTGATACAGAACCTCAGAACGCTTTGGAATGAGTTAACAGTATGGTGAGGTTTCCTTTCGTTCGAGGGTAGGGTGTCGACGCTGAAGAAAATTTCACTCTGTTGCGTACGGAGATAACTTTCTCCGAGTCCGCTCCAGTGAATATCCCTGGGGAAAAAAATTGGGAATATAACCCGGTCGAGCAGAAAAACTCACAACAATCAGAAGACAAGTGCAGTGAACCCGGGTTGACCTCCGAAGTCATAGGACTTCACAGTTCTGTCATCTTCCGCAACCACTCCGCGATCTAACGAAGTACTGGGGATCAATCCTTGGGGAGGGCCTGTCTACGACGGCACGCTTCGATTTCGGGAAAAATGGTCAATGCAAGAAGATACAGTTCTGAACGAAGTAGCCGGAAGACCCCTCAGTAGCAGGTAAATCTTGTCAGCGGAAAAAACGGCTTCAATCAGTTTCCCTAACCTAGAACCTGCAAAACCCAGCTTCTGGGCATAGTTTTTGCACTTTTTGCAGCAGGTCGAGTTGGATTTCGACTTTTTGTGCCTGGGTGTTGCGAGAAGGCAGTTGTGAGTGTGTGGTGTTGGCCGTGTTGCGCACTTGGCTGCTAGTGCCACACCCTGAACAACACCCAAGTTGGTGCTGAAACCTCCCAAAGGCAATGACTGGATGCAAACTGGAAGTGCAGGATATGTCATGAAGCTGTGCTCCTCATTGCCCACACACTGATTCCGTCGGTGGTAATCTTCTTCATCTCAACCTCATGGAAGATGTTGAAGTTAGCATCTTTTCCTCTTCCTCGCCACAGGCCAGCAGAGTGCGTCTAACTGTCAAGATTGGACTAACCCCCGGACACTTACAAGCTCTTCTCACTAGCATGCCAATTCATTTCCAGGCTCGAGAACTGCTACGGACTAATTAGTGTATCGATGTGTTCTTTGCTACGCCTTCTCTGCCATTCATTACAAATTAAGGATAACCTTTCCCGCTCTAGGTTCGCGAGATATTGTTCAGCCTCGTGGCAGAGAAAGAATACGAATCTACACCTGACTAGGAACACATTTCTGTGCCCGAAACCTGTATCCGATCCATCCTCCTTATTCCCCAGGAAAACTGTGGACACATCCCCTCCCGCTTCTCTCCGCAGACGCAGAGTCCGTTCCTTGCATCGTCCTTCTCTCCTTCTGAAGTGCCGGTAACGATCCGCGTCACTGGGCTAAGCTCCGCTTCATGCGGGGAATCCCTCCGCAATCCGACCCGCAATCAAGATGTCATCAAGCAGATTTAGCTTCGACCTTCCCTCAAGCTCTCGAGCTTGTCTTTATTATGCAGCTTCAATACTCCTTCCGGCATAGTTGCTGGTCGTGAATCAGCCTATATTCATAACCATGGAGGAGATGCTCAGGAACAGACACCGACCGAAGGGCAGCTCCAACAACGCTTCGGCGGTTCGGTGCAATGATTCCCATGCTGGGAAGTACAGTAAAAGCTCCATCTCCGCCTCGAGCTTAAGGCCACCATGGTGAAACTGGAGGCCTTCCGGGCGCAGACACAATTCAAAACACATAACCTGTCGTCAATATGTGGACATCGCTAGTCTTCGCATTCAGCCTGTTGGGCTCAAGTCTGGGGACTATCGACGTCAAGGTCTCTACCACAAATCCCTTTGCACTCACTATTACCAGCCAAGGCATCATCGTCAACAACAAAGCCGTACTCACTGGCCCATTGAACACAACAGCCGTGCCAGTGTCCGCATCCAGCGATGGCGCGGTCGCCAACAGCGGAGGCATCATCGACTGGTCAATTATTCAGCCAAACGTCGTGAAGATCCAGTACAACTCGACGGCTGCGTTCACGGGAGCACAATTTGCAGCAGGGCCAAACGAAAATTTCTATGGCGTCTGGGAATATCCATGGAATGATTCGCTCACCAATAACGGCATCTCCTTTGACCTCAAAGGTGCTGGGAATATGCCAGGGTCGAACTGGGACAATGCACGAGCTCCGACATTCTACAGCAGCGAGGGTTATGGCGTGTATGCCGACACTCTGGATATGGGCTCGTTCCAGTTCAGCCCTAGTCAAGCGCAGTTCATCTTCAATACGAGCAGTTTGGTTTACTACATCATCCTGCCAACCGCTCCTGGTGACTACAAGTCAATCATCGAGACATACACCGGTCTGTCAGCACGGATCACGATGCCTCCAGACTCGGGATACGGCCCGACGTTCTGGTCTGATAACTTCGAGACCGACTTTCATGGCGATGTTAGCAATGCTCAAGAGAACTACTATGACGTGATCGATCACCTCTACTACAACCAGATTCACGGTAAGACGTCCCTGACTCATGCCCAAGCTGAGACTCTTGGCTGCATCTTTCTCGTCCGCACGAACTAACAAAAAGCAGCTTCATCCTTCTTCGCCGACCGCCCCTACGGCACAGGAAACTATTCATTCGGGAACTTTGACTTCGACCCGAAATACTACCCAACTCCCGAACAATTCATCGCCAATCTCTCTTCCTGGGGCTTTGACTTTCAAGTGTGGGTGGCGAACCGTGCCTTCTGGCATAACGAGCTTTTCAATGTGTCGGCCGCCAATGGATGGCTCTTCCCGGGCATCAATCCGGAGTTCTTTCTGGGTCCCGCGCTTAACCTCTCCATACCAGCGGCGTATGATTACTTCTTGCAGAAGCTGTCATACTTTCCCTCAGTTGGCGTCAAGGGTTACAAAATTGACCGCGGCGAAGAGGGAGAGATGCCAGGTAAGTTCACACCACATCCGACACGGAGGCAGACTAACGAAGCACAGTGTGGGAACAAAACATTCAGATGCAACTGTTTGAACAAATCTGTGAGACTTCTATGGCCACTAAATGGGGCAAGAACGGGTTCTACAACTTCGCTCGGTCAGCTGTCGATCGCTCTCGTGCTCTGACAAATATATGGAATGGTGATTCTCACGCCAACTTCACCGGACTCCAATATAGCATTGCGTCGGGCATTCGCGCAGGGTTACTCGGGTTCTCAACCTGGTCGTCAGATACGGGAGGCTACGTCCGCTCCCCTAACCTGGTGGCCGACCAACCTACACCGGAGGTCTGGGCCCGCTGGATGCACTTCTCAGCTTACTCCCCTGTCTACGAAATCATGGTCGGCACGAATCATACCCCGTGGTACCCCCCGTATCCATCACGCCTCGTCTCGATCCTGAAATCCACTGCAAACGAACACCACGCCCTCCTCCCGTACATCAAATCCTTCACATATCAAGCCAGTTTGACCGGCGTGCCCGTCATGCGTGCCCTCTTCCTCGAAGCCCCCAATGATCAGAAGGTTCTCGACACACCGGATGCATATTACTTTGGGGACAGCTTCTTCGTTGCTCCAATAGTGCAAGAGGGCGGCCGTCGCACAGTCTATTTCCCTAATGACACTGTGTCCGTGTACACCGACCGCGCCTATCTGGAATACCACAACAAGACGGAAGTTTACCAAGGCGGCTCTTCGACGAACGTGACATTGGAGTGGGAGTTCTCCCCTGTGTACGTGCGTGAAGGCTCCCTCGTCGTCAAGGGCGACATTTACCAGGGCAACAACAAGTGGACAAAGAACTGGGCGCCCAGTCTGACAATCGAGGCATTCCCAAGCTACAACTTCGGCACGTACGTGTTTCCTTACTACAACGGGGCTGAAGTGGTGAATATCACGTTGAGCAGTTCGACCGAATCGCAGACTGCAACTGTACAGTGGGATGGTGATCTGGGAGTCAACCACACGACAATCGTGTTCTACGGAAATGGTGGAGCGAAGAGTGTTTCCCCCTCCATAACCAGTACGGGAGGGTCGGCGCAGGTGTCGAGTTTCAGCAGTATCTTCGGATGAGGTGGGAAGCGGATTCTTTCCTCTGAGTGCGAGATGCAAGTTGCATGAGGGAAGACGGAGTGTGACTGTGGACCCGAAGCAAGTTACGGGGTGTTCTCGGCTTGCGTCGTGATCGATCGAGGGTCCCAAGGGAAAAACGATATAGCCGATTTGCACGAATCATGAATATCGAGAGAGTATCCCGACTCGTCTCTCTTTGCGAAAACGACCTGTAAAACCCGCTCATGGTAGATTCGACGCAGGTAGAAATGAATCGAACGCCAGTGTCGTGACTATGATACTGTGATACATACCACTCTGTAATCGGTGCCCCCATCATCGTCAGTAGTTACTGTGGCCCCGATTGCTGTCATAGCTGTGTACATCAGAGAAATCCTGGGGAGACGAAAGGGGGACCAATCACCACGCAGCACCGGTTTGTGGCCTGCCAAGGAAAATTCTGGAAGCGAGATTTCTAAGTCCAAGTCATCACGTGAAAGCTGCCAGCCGCAGCCCCCAGGCGCATTTCTTCGCCGTGTTTGTCCCCATAAACTTCGACAATTATCCAACTCCCATCCATTCCTCATCAAGATACCAAGGCCACAAATCTGCGCGCGTGAACAACACGATACGAGAATACTCGACCACTAATTCTCACAGTCCGAATTCCCACAGACGAACTCACATCCCTTCACCTTAGCCGCTCGCAATCTCACCCGCGCCACAATGGCCAACTACCTCGCCTCCATCTTCGGCACGGAACAAGACAAGGTCAACTGCTCCTTCTACTACAAGATCGGCGCCTGCCGGCACGGCGACCGCTGCTCCCGCAAACACGTCAAACCCTCGTACAGCCAGACGATCCTGCTGCCGAACCTGTACCAGAACCCGGCCTACGACCCGAAGAACAAGATGAACGCGTCCCAGCTCCAGAACCACTTTGACGCCTTCTACGAGGACTTTTGGTGCGAGATGTGCAAGTACGGCGAGCTCGAGGAGGTCGTGGTGTGCGACAACAACAACGACCACCTCATCGGCAACGTGTACGCGCGGTTCAAGTACGAGGACTCGGCGCAGGCGGCGTGCGACGCGTTGAATTCCCGCTGGTACGCGGCGCGGCCGATCTACTGCGAGTTGAGTCCCGTGACGGATTTCCGTGAGGCGTGCTGTCGGCTGAACAGTGGCGAGGGGTGCGTGAGGGGCGGGTTCTGCAACTTCATCCACAGAAAGGAGCCATCCCCGGAATTGGAGCGCGAGCTGGAACTGAGTACCAAGAAGTGGCTCAAGGAGCGGGGGAGGGATGAGAGGAGCATGTCGAGGAGTCCGAGCCCGGAGCCGACGAGGAAGAGATACTAGAGGGAGGCGGAAGCCCGCCGGAGGAGGTCCGGCCGAGGCTGAGAAACAGCTCGAATACCACCATCTGGTGCACAATGAAGAAAAGACCAACGTCATTGCACTGGTAAGAGACGCTTCGTGGGATTTGGAATTAGCGCAAGCCCGACGTCTACATGCATACAGTATGGGTCGTTCTCATGAAGCATTCGTCCCCGGAAGACGTCGAGCAGGCGCAGCGGGAATCGACATCGAAGCTCAAGGCAGGCTGCGACATTTGAGAACTTGCCACGCCCGCTGGTCCTACTCCTGCCAGACGCATCCGCATACGCATACGCAAACCCAATTGGCAATACCTGCCAGAGAGAGGAAAGGGACGTGAAGTCAGACGCACACGCAACTCACTTTGCGGCACCTGAGAGATGGTGGCAAAGGGAGGTGAAGCCCTGATACCTATCTTACAGTCACTGGACAGATACCGAAGATGGAGATGAGGCCTTGAGTTGGTAGCGTATCTTGCAGCCATTCACTGAGACCGGACCGCGAGCAATTCAACGCCAAGAGAGCAGCCAATTCATTGAATTTCTGGTCTGCCAGTTCCGGCATGGACATGAGTCCAGCACGAATCTTTCCAGCCACTTGGCCTTGTATCGGGAGTGTCACCTTTAACGCGGCAGTAGTGTAAGATAGGAACGAGGGATCTAGCTGGTGGATCACGTCGTGGCCTTGTCTCGAGCAGGGACTATTAGGCAGGAAACAAACAGCTTGAAGACTGCCACAGGCCGAAAAGTAGTTCGAAGACTGCACCTTCATCGTTGATGACAGGCCGACGTAGTGCTGGAATCACAACAAGCGCATTAACTCGGAGCCGGTAGAAAATAAATGTCTCAATGGATCCATTTTGAATCATTCGATTCTGTAGGTACCAAAGTCTAGCGTTCAGTCTATTGGTATCCTGAAAGGCCGGCAAGGGGCAAATGTGCCTCCCGGCTTTCGGTAGACATGTTTCTCGTGATCTTCGTGATAGTCCAAGCGGTTTCTGCATCCATTCGGTGCTTCGGCTCGTGGAGTCCTGCTTCCTTTGAGATGGACAATGTACAAGTCAAGCAATGTACAGATATCCCCCATCCACAAGCTGTTCTTGTAACGGCTGGCTTGGTTGGAGCTCGCTGACATATGATGGCTGCGAGAGAGCTTGGCCGGGTGAGGAGGCGGCGCTTTGTGGTGGGCGTGGGTACTCCGTATAGCCAGGTTGATACGTGATAAGATGTCGGCGGTAAGTGTATAGCTGTATGGATTTCTGCTTCCTCGGCATGGGTCGGCGTGCCTAGTGTATGTGGCCACAAGGCTGTGATAATGATACTGTATCCAGCGATCGCGCCGTGTCACGACCTGTCCTTGAAGGGTCCGACCTTCGAGAACCACAGCAAGGCGAGAACAATGGCAGCGATGACGATGAGGAATCCGAATGCAATAAGCCAGCCAAAGATTCGAGTGCGACGTTGTTTCTTTCGATTTCGTTCAAGCCACGATCCCCTGCGGCATGTGCGTCAGCATGCCACTCGCGATCAGTCACACCCCAACTTACGTATGTTTCAACTGCGGCCTCGACGATACAGTCGACAAGGACCCGCCATCCGACATGTTTGCCTTCTCTTCATCTTGCTGGTGTACGGCAACCGAAAATCGCTTCCAGAATGCCGGATCTTGAACGGCCGCCATTGCCGACACCCAACAAATCCAGCAGTGCTCTATGCTTGAGAGATCGTTCTCGAGTGTTCTGGCGTCCAAGGGTTTAAGGAAGTTCGGTTGTCGGGTATCTGTATCTCAATCGGAGAGATTGAAGGGTTGTCGCCAGTGTTTCGAGATAAAAAGAGACGCACAGAAGCACAGCAAGCAACGTGTGACACAAAAATGAGTGGACGATACTGAAGCACGAAGGAGTGAAGTGCAACAGATCTGGGACGACAGCGGTAAAGCCTGTGGCAGCGGGCAAAAGAAGCAGCAACGACTCACTCACATCCTCGGCGGGCAGGATTCAGGAAAGATGGAAGGAAAGAGCTGGTATAGATGCTGGAAAGCAAAGCCGGGTCCTGCAGCCGGACAAGCAGTTTGGATTTCCGCATTCAGGAGGCTTGAGGTTCCACAACCGGATTTGCTTCATTTCTTCCATGGTTGCCCAGCGCTTTCCCAAGAGCCTCGTCAAGCCTTATCGTTGATCACAGTGTCGCGTGGCCTTGTGGCGATCCATCCGATGGCTAGGCTCTTCCCTGTTGGGAACCGGTAGGCGTTCGGATGGGGCCCGGGACCGCCAATCATGGTAGTGGATGCCATGTCCCGCTCGAAGCGATAATCTCCTTACCGGATTGCGATAATGCTGGCAGCGGGAAGTGGCATTTACGAGGATGCAAGAATCGACTATTGATTGGGCTGATGCGGAGACGGTGCGAATCACGAGAAACAGGAGAGAAAAGAAAAGTGATTCAAGGTGGAGATGGCGGGAAATTACATTTGAACATTGCCGGCGTTCGCATGCGCTGCCGACGCGCCTCGGACGCGTCAACAATTTTCCATTCCGGCAACACGGGAGGGGTACCTTCAAAGTTAAATAGATCGGTGTCAGTCAGTTCGCATTGCGTCAGCTTTCCCGAGTACCAATACTCTATGGTAGATTAGTGTTATCTCAAGATGGTTTCCGGCATTGACAGACACGCTTCTAGGGAACAGAGGGATATCACCCCGGGCTACAAGAACCCATTGACGCCAGCTTCGTCATAAAGCTAACTCAATCGCCTGCGCAGTTTTGGATGTCCTAACCGTCTACGGTCCAAAGATGACATAGCGCATCATCGCAAGTGCGTTTCCCAGCAAGGTGAAGACAGTTCTTTTCTTTTTGTTCTCAAGCACCACTTCGGGAAACCTCTCCTCAGCGAAGATGGCATATGCCACTTCCTTTGTCAGAATGCCACCCGTTTGAGCAGTGTTTACAGCACCGACAGCCTGCAAGACCCGGACAAACCACAAGTTCAGAGGTAATTTCGGGGCTCCTGCTGCGCGACTCTCTTTGTCTCGCCGAATAAAGGTCTTGGCCAGCGATCGGTGGGTGATGGGCCCGCCGTCTGCGTCGTCGAGCATGGCTTGCAGCATATCTGGCTGAAAGGTATAATTGTCCCCTTGGTGGAAATCGAGGCGCGTGAATGAGGAGTCGTGCTCGATGACGTTGTGCCGCCGCGTGTCTACCAGGTCGAAGGTGCCGTCTTTGCGGAGAAGAGGAGGAAGACTGCTACAGAGCGACGCTGCGGCAAACCAGTCCATGTGCAAAGCAGTCTCTAGCGCGTGTTGGACTTGAGGAATGGTGAGGTTTCTCCCGTCTCGTGGTCTGTAATGCACACCAGTCAGTAGGTTTCCCTGGACTCTCTCTCGGAGTTGAGTTACAGCCAGCCTTGATTTGCCAACGCATTCAGCCCCGGACATGGTCCCCGATGCTCAGGATCCCCCTTGATGTACGTGTGATCATCTGCATTGTTCGCGAGTTTCGCTTGAGACGTCTTATCCAGATACCCTCCTGTCACGGCCGTCTTGACAATGCTGGTGAGAGTTAACTGCATGATGGATTACAGCGGGAGTGCAGGGAAGTAATAGCGAGGGCTGCCGCGAGGTTGTTGTGAGCGCTTCTCAGGGCGCGATCTGTCGGTAATGCTGGCTCAACATGAACAATTTTGAACTCATCCTCAACGGTCTGTCACATGCGACTCGTATAGATTCTTCTCAGCTCGCACCCGACTAAGCCACTCCGGTTTCATTCCTGGTGTAGATCTGCTACACAGCATGCGCAGCAGCTTCCTTGAAGAGGCAACCATTTGCGGGGTCGTAATCAGTGCAAACGCACATGAGCTGAGGGCCTAATACGAAAGCTGATGGGTGACTGCAGAAGAGCTGACTGCCTGGTGCCTGCCTGACGCTGCCGAGCCAGTCAGCCTCGCGGAATTTCTAATGGTGGCTTGGACTAAACGGATCGTCCACGGAAACTCGCAGCAGTCGACTTCCCGATTTCACCAATGCGATGAGCGCTATTCACCATGTCACATCTGCACCCATAAGGAAGCAGGATCGTTGCATAGGGCGTCGACTCAAGCAGCTGAGCCGCTATGGCACGAACATGTGATAAGCGCTGCCTCTTTAACATATCTCAACCGACCGTGTCTCTCATCATGGTGTCTCGGCGCACGATCTCGCCAGAACATCCTCAATTACCGCAGCCATGGACGAAGCAGTTCGACCAAGCTACAAGGCCGGCCTTTTCGACCGCTTGAACATCGCCCTGTTCCATTTCGTCAATAGGTTCATCCCATGGCACAAACTTCCCAGCTTGATCGGGGCTTTGAATCTGGAGGCTTTGCGCGTCGAGCTCCGACAGTACAATCTGCACGATACCTACCCTGATGGTACCTTTCAAGGCACACAGGCGACATGCCCCATGACCAGCACACGCTTCGAAAAGGCGCGCAACTCTGATGGCAAGTTCAATTCCACGGAGATGCCGCTGATGGGCTGCACCGGCATGCGCTTTGGCCGGAACTTCCCCAGAGCCTTCTGCCCAAAGCCGCACGAAGAGGACCTATGGAACCCGAACCCGAGAATGGTAAGTTCAACAGGGAGTCGTTGGCCTGGTTCCAGGTGAATGATATCGAGCTTTGATGTCTGCGCAAATCCATTGCTAGCCGTGGACCCCAAAAGCTGTAGATGGCTCTATGGCAAGAAACCAAGCTGACAGCACGATGTTGGTAATACCAGCTGAGCGAACGTTTCATGAAACGAGACAGGTTCATCCCCGCTACAACTCTGAATTTGTTGGCGGCGGCGTGGATTCAGTTTCAGACTCACGATTGGTTCAATCACGATACCGTAAGGCGACACTTGTCGGGTGATGCTGGCCATCAAGCTGACACAAGACAGACCGATGAGATGTACAACATCGAGCTCCCTCCTGGAGATTCATGGCAAGGCGGCAAGCCGATGCAGCTTGACAAGACGGGACCGGATGAGATCATCAGCGACACCGACCATAAATCTCCCGGTTACAAGAATCTCAACACGGCCTGGTGGGATAGCTCCCAGATTTACGGCTCCAGCGAAGCCGTTACACAATCATTGCGCAACATGGACAGCGACGGAAAGCTGACGCTCACCAAAGACGGCCGCGAGCAGTTCCTTCCTCGCGACGAGAACGGGTTGCCAAAGACCGGGTTCAACAACAACTGGTGGATAGGCATGGAGATCTTGCACACCCTGTTCGCACTGGAGCACAATTCCATCTGCGACATGCTGCGCCGCAGCTACCCAGACTGGACAGGCGACCAAATCTTCGACAAAGCCCGGCTGGTCAACTGCGCGCTCATGGCCAAGATCCACACCGTGGAATGGACGCCTGCTATCCTAGGGCACCCAACGCTCCAGATCGCCATGAATGCGAATTGGTGGGGTCTGGTCGGCGAGAAACTGACCAAATTACTCGGCCGTATCTCCAAGACCAGCGAGGTCGTCAGTGGTATACCCGGTAGCGGTGTCGATCACCAGGGCGTACCTTATTCCCTGACCGAGGAGTTCGTCTCCGTGTACCGCATGCACTCGCTCGTTCCGGACAAGATTGCCTTCTTTGATGCCCATGATGGCCACCATCGCAAGACCATCCCTGTGGAAGACATGCTCTTCACAAAGGCACAAGACCCGCTCGACCCACCCGAGGAACTCAGCTTCGCCGACGCCTTCTACTCCTTCGGCATCAACTACCCCGGCGCGATCACGAACAACAACTACCCGGCCTTCTTGCGGAACTTGAAGGTGCCAACCGACAATTTCACCCGCGACATGGGCACCGTCGACATTGTCCGCGACCGCGAACGTGGCGTGCCTCGGTACAACCAATTTCGCCGCCTATTGCGCATGCCTGCCATGAAGACCTTCGAGGAACTCACAGGCGGCAATAAAGCCCTCGCAGCGGAGTTGTCCGACGCGTACAACGGGGACATCGAACTCGTCGACACCCTGATCGGCAGTCATTCCGAACCTCTTCCCAAGGGCTTCGGCTTCTCCGATACGGCGTTCAGAATTTTCATACTTATGGCATCGCGTCGTCTCAAGAGTGACAGATTCATCGCCGGCCAGTGGAACGCAGACATGTACACCAAAGAGGGGCTAGCGTGGGTGCAGAACAGCACCATGAAGGATGTCCTCGGCCGTCATTTCCCGGAATTGAAACCCGTGCTGAAGAACAGCAAGAACGCGTTTGCGCCGTGGACCATGTTGGACAAGAGCAAGGCCTATGGGGGGATCGAGACCAATGCACCAGCGAAGTGAAAGAAAAGCGAGCACTGGAGCCACTTGGCATGGGACTGTGATGCGGCCTGCAGCAGTGAACTTGGACACTGTGCGCGGAAGTTTTGAACTACAAGCCTATACCCTGGGTACATCACCGAGCATGACAGATCGAGTTACTAGTGATATAGGCAGTGTTATTTATACAGCAAGCAAGCGTGCCTTTTCTAGCCGCACGCCGATTCTGAGCCACGCTGCTCGACGTTGTGGCCCGTCAGTCAACTGAAATGATCACATGCTGCGTAATACAAGTGCTTGCTTGCCATATCACTCCGGCGCATGCCCCCTTGTCCCCGTTTCCTTTGGCTTGGCCCCAGCCGCGACCTCCTCAATGGCCTGCCCCAAGATACTCAACCCCTTACTCATATCCTCCTTGGTAATGTTCAACGGCGGAATAAACCTCAGCGTATCATAGATACTCGTCGTCAAGATCAACATGTCCTTCTCCATACACTTGGCCTGGACTTTACTCGCGTACCCGTGTCCGCCGACAAACTCCATCGCCTGCATGAGTCCCAGCCCACGCACATCATACACGAGGTGGGGGAACTTCTGCTTGGCGTCACGCAACATGGCTGCCATTTCTTCCCCCCGCGCGTTGACGTTCTCGAGGACCTTTTCCTCACGAAACGCCTTGGCCACAGCGATGCCCGCGGCGCAGGAGACCGCGTTGCCGCCGTACGTCCCGCCCATGGACCCGGGGGGCTGGGTGTCCATCAGCTCCTTGCGGCTAGCGATGCCGCTTAGGGGGAACCCGTTCGCGATGCCCTTGGCCATGACGAGCACGTCCGGCCGCACGCCCCAGTGCTCGACGGCGAACATCTTGCCCGTGCGCCCGAAGCCGCTCTGCACCTCGTCCGCGACCAGCAAAATGCCGTGCTTGTCGCATATAGCCCGCACACGCTCGAGATACCCTTTGGGTACGGGGACGTAGCCGCCCTCGCCCAGCACGGGCTCGATCACGATCGCCGCGGTGTCTGACGGCGCGGACTCGCGCTGCAGAAGCAACTCCAGCTGCGTGACGGGGTCCATGCAGCAATTTTGGTGGTTACATTTCCCCCCCGTATGCGAGGAGATGGCGCAGTGCGCACAGTCCGGGAAGGGCACGGCAAACACGCCGCCCATCAGCGGCGCAAAGCCCGCGGAGTAGACCGTCTTGGAGCGCGTCATGGCCATGGTGCCCATCGTGCGGCCGTGGTAGGAGCCCTGCATGACGATGATGTTCTGCCGCTTCGTCGCGTGGCGGGCTAACTTGACGGCGGCCTCGACGGCCTCGCTGCCCGAGTTCCAGAAGAAGAACGTGTCGAGGCTAGGATCGGGCATCAGTGGGATCAACTGCTCGATCAGTTCGAGGTAGGGCCGCTGGAAGGCGATGTTGACTTGCGCGTGCACCACCTTGGCGGCTTGCGTTTGGGCGGCCCGCGTCACGCCCGGGTGGCAGTGGCCGAGGTTCGCGACGCCGATGCCGCAGGTGAAGTCGAGCATCTTTCGGCCCGACGCCATCGTCACGTACGAGCCGCTGCCGGACTCGATGACTTCGGTGGCGAGCCGGCCGATGCCGCGGGCGACGTGGCGGGTGCCGAACTCGGCGAGGTTGCGGATGGACATTGTGGTGGTGGTGCAAACAGCCAGGATCTTCTGCTACCGTCTGGCGTGTATGTATTTGAGCTCACTCGGGGACGAGCTCGTGAATACGGAGAACTGCCTTCGACACCACCCCTGCTTGGTGCTTGCGTGTGCCTGTCTGTAACTGTGACCGGTCAAGAGTTTCTGGGACGTCGAGGAGAAATTAGAAGTTCGTCAAGCTTGGGCCCTGCAGTACATCATGGCGGATCTGAATTCCTCGTACGGCGGTGCTGATTACGTTTATGCGCTACGTCATTGGTGGGTTGTTACCGGGATCGAGGTGCAAGCTTTGTCGGTGGAATGTCTGTTGCTTATCTTTGACCTTAGCGAGCTTCATGAACAGCTAGCAGCCATGTATCGCAGACAAGCAAGGTGCGGTGCTTTGCCCAGACCCTCGCTTGCAAAGACCCGTTATCTGAACATGATGGTATGCTTGTGGAGAGGATGGACCGTGAGGCCGATTTACACAGTAGATGCGGCCTCTGGTGAAGTATATTTCTACCTTCGTCTACTTGGTCAGTTCATGCTCAGAAGAACGCATCTCGGCTTGTTGCCCGGTACTAAGCTTTCTCCTGGTCAGCCTGGTTAACATGCTCAACCGTTGCCTCGACCTTTTCAGTCATCAGCTCCTTCACTCCTTTCAAGAACCAGACTCCCACGAGAGCAAGCACCACAAAGGGGATAATGCTCGCCCAGGCCATGCGGTACGCACGAGCATATGCCCAGTGGCTGGCATCCATGGTCTGTTCAATAATCGTAGCGTTGATTCCCGGTACGTCCGTAAGCCCAGCTCCGGAGGATAGTGCCGTGAGCAACGCAGGGACAGATGATGCGGGCAGACCGGCTTCGATGGCGGCACCGCCAACCTTGGCTGGATACGACTTCAGCTTTCCATTGATGATGGCATCGAGGACAGCCGATCCAAATGCGCCACCGATGGCACGAGCGGAGAATCCCAGACCAGTTGCGGTGGAGAGGAAGGCGTGAGGAGCCGTGAATTGGATCAGAGCCACGATGAGGGTGAGTGGACCAGATTGACCAATGCCTGAGAGCACGTTGATACCGTATTGCGCCTGGTTCCAGCTGGGTCTGACGGTTGAGTAGAGGATGCAGCTGGTTTCCATGTCAGTAAAGCCAGGCTCGAGGGGAGACGATATGACTCACACGACGAGGAACACTGTGAAAGTGACGATCAACGGAGTCTTGAGATCCTTGTACTTGGTTGCGTATAACCTGTGCGAGCTTGTCAGCTATTGCAAAGCGCTCACATTTGGTGCACCACTCACGTTATCGGGATAGACGCGACCAAGGTGACCAGACTGTAGGACAGTTGGCGGATGGAGATCTTCCACGCGTCGGTTTGGAAACCGAGATTCAGCACAATTTGAGGTGTCACGCTGTTCACCGCCGAGTAGAAGATCCATCCTTCGACTGCGAAGGAGAAGACAGACAAGGCGAAGTTGGGGGACCCCTTAAAGAAGACGTGAGCCACGATGCCGTCGTCTCGACCTTTCCACTCTGAAAGTAACGTTAGCACAATGGAAGAAGGAAAGCTGCCCAAGGGACCGTTTCATACCGTAAAGGCAAAAGAGGACCAGGAAACCACAACCAATGCCTAACGGAGCAGCAACATGGGCGTCCGACCATTCGTAGGCACCACCCGCCCAGTCCAGCGCGAGCAGAAGAAGGGTGCATGCCACGACGAAGAGGGAAGACCCAATAGGATCAATGGCCCAAACATACTGCCTGAAGGACATCTTAGGGTAATCGGAGCGTCGTGTGGGGTGGTAGAAGAAGAAAAGGCCCAGGAAGGTCGCCAGATGGAATGCTGCCTGCATCCAGAAGATGTCCCGCCAGCCGTCTGGACTTGCATTCGTGACGCCGCCCGCTCCAAGACCTCCAACGCTATAATGTGTTAGCAATATACGAGGTCAAGGCCTGGAGGGTTTAGCCTACAGTCCGCCTATCGCACCTCCCATGAAAGCGAAGCCATTGGCAAGCGCTCTGTACTTCAGCGGCAAGACCTCGCTCGGAATGGCTTGGACAATGGCAATGGTGCTCAGGGTTGTCCCGATTAGGATACCGCCTCCAATCAGCATGGACATTGAGGTTGCTTTGGCTGAAATGACAGCTCCTGCAAACGCGATCAATGGAGGGATTGAGGCCAGCCATTTGCGGTCCAGGACATCGCTCAGTCGACCCACAATTGGCGACAGCACAGACTGCATGAGTAGAGGGCCCTCTGTCAAGCAGCGGTTAGCCGGAATAATCACTCAGCTACCTCCGGTTCTGACTCACGAATAATCCAGCCAGCTATCGGAGCACCGCCAAGATCTCGAATGATAAATGCAATGACGGACCCGGCCGCCACGACCACAAAGACTTGAGCCATAATGGCGAAGCAGGTGACGAAGACGACGAGCCATGATCGCCAGCTCAGGTTGATATGCTCGGCCTCGTTGAGCTCCTGAACGTGTAGCGCAGGAGGTTCGAACTCCGCAGCATGTTGCCTCTGACGCTCACGTTCATCGGCGAGAGCGGCATTTTCGATCACCTCAGTGGTCTGTGAGATGTCCTTTTCGGCCATGTTTGCTGGCTAGACACGTTCTCTACACGTGCAAACTGAAAATGTCAGAGAAGCGAGAAAGCTGGGGATTGAAGCGAGGGAGTCATGTCCCGAAAGGCGCCTCTTCTGCGAGATATACATGGACCATCGGGCCGGTACGATAGCCATTCGCGTGCTCTGTCCATGGGTCTGGCCACCCCGTTCTACCCCGGCAGTTGGTCTGGAGACGCCCACCGGGCGGACTCCGTCAGTCTTCTCCGCAACAAGCGAGCGTCTCGAGCCCGAGGCTGGAGGAAATTGGAGAAACTAGTCGAGAAGAGGATAATGGGCAGAGAGAGAACTGCCAATCGTTTAGCAGTGGACTCAAAACCAAGGGGGTATTTTCCGGGTAGCCCATCGTTCTGCCGCCGCACGTGGTGATTTTCCAGCGCCGGCGGCAAGCTAGTCACAAGATCTGTGATCAAGGCGATAGGAAGGACGAGCCTGCCGGTTCTAGGTTTTGAGACGCAGGAGATCTTGCGGCTGCGAGACGAAAACGACTGGAAGTCAGAAGTGGGTAAAATCCCCCAGCCTCCCGCCCCAGCGATACGAGATGGAAGCGGTGGGATCCTGCGGAGAAGCTTGGGTGTGCTTGTGGAGTGCGAAGCCCCTAATTTAGACGACGTCCGACAATTTCTCTTCCTGGGTCATTTGCGTATCTCAGATGGGAGAAGTCCAAGGTTTGCTGCTGGAAGGTCCGTGGTGGCGCGGCTGTTTCAAGCACATTCATGTCCTGGACATTTATCTGCCTGAGTCGTGGCCGCTGCAGATACAGGCAACTACACCCGCGTCCAATCGAGCGTAGAAGGGAATACCAAGAACGATGTTGCCGGTACAAGCAAAACTTGGCCGCAGTCGCGATGTTCCGTCACCCAAGCACCGTGACCTCAGCTGAGCGAAAGGTGGAAGTGGCTGCTGCTACTCCAGAACCATGGAAACGATGCTCTGTCACGGAGCTTGAGTGGCAATGTCCCTTCAAGGACGTCTGAGCATGAAGACCACGGTAAGGATGAGGCAAAGATCGAAGTCTTGCTAAAGTGAAAGTCGGTGACTGTCTTCTCTCTGGTTGCCGGACCTGTCACAATGCTTGCTGCATTCACATCACTGCGACATCCTTCACTTTTCCATCTGACTGCCTTGACTCACTGCCTCTAGTGTCGCACATTCATCATTCCGGGAGACTCCCGGCATCCAAAACAAAGCGAAGACATTGGCCATACCCCACAATCGCGAACTAATAACCATGCAGAAATACACGACCAGAGAGGTCTTTGAGGCCGCACTCGCGGAACCATCCAAGTTGTCGTCCGCCACGACCAAACGTGTCCTTGAACAGTCCGAACAGGTCCCGCCCGGACTGCGCCCTGCACGGTTGGAAATGGAAACTCCCACACGGGTTCTGACTCGCGACCGCATATCGATGAACGCGCCACTAGGGAAGTCAACAGCCGTGGCTTTACCTAACCTCGAATCGTTTGTCAGTGCACCCCGGGCCAGATCCAGCGCTGTCGAGAAAGATTCGAAAGATTCGGCCGACATCGCACACGAACAAGACCAAAAGTTACAAGTCGCTACTACCTCACCACCCCCCCAGTCCTTGGGAAAGCGACGTGTCCCTCATACAAGCAAGGATGAGTGGGCTGATAGCAGTGCGGATGAGTTAACTGTCGGCGAGAAGGGCGGAAAACTCACCACAGGCGAATCCTTTCAGTCAGTCCCACTAGAAAGCACCGATGGCAAAGCACACAAGAAAGCCAAGAGAGTGGGTGCCAGGGGAGGTCCGCGGTACAATAGACTGGCGGGACCGACAAATGCATCTCCCAAAGCGCTGTCCATGTACGGTACGCTTTACCTAACGTATTGTCAAAGACGCGTGCTAACAAAGACTCCTAGAGAACGCTGTGGATGCTCGCGAGCGTCTGAAAATTGCGAAGTCCTACAAGGAGAAGATCTGCGCAATCATCGACACCGACATTCTTCAACGCGTCGATTCTGAGGGTGGCATCACGCCGGACGGAAGATTTTACAAGGCTATTCTTATGATGATGGATCGGATGGAAGCTCGGAGTCCCGATGATGTCGCGACGTGCAAGCGGAGAACCGAAAGTTGAGACAGATAATTGTGGACGCTTCGCAAGTTCTCGAGCACGCTTAGACACAATCTTTGGCATCCTGAGGAATCGGTCAACTTCTGTACATGAAGGCTAACGCGGGAGAGACATGACCTTGTACTTGGACTGATTGAACTGTTGAAGGGTGTATTTGGGCGTCAGACGTTAGGTGTTGATCATTTGCACCATGGGATGGTCTGACCGGGATCGTTCAAGGTGTTAACCAGGCTCAGCAAACGAACCCATGCAATCGTCCTCAAAGGTGTCCTCTAGTCTATTCAAGCGACCCTGTACCGTGACCTGAAAGCAATATGCTTCAAAGGATACCATACAACATTCTAACTTCGTCCCCACTCACAATCATAACTTTGCATCCCGACCTTTGCTGGAAAACACGGCCTTGTCATGTACACACGTAACGCACAACTTCCCCTCCTCATTGTACACCTTTCCCAGGATGTTCGCCGTATTCCGTCCCGCGCCATGGACCTCACAATCCACGATAACCTTGGCCCCCATGGGCACCGGCCGAAGATAACTCGTCGTAATCGTGCGACTGACATGTCCCTCGTCCATGAATCCCTCCTTGGCAATCGTCACTAGCGCCGTGGACGTCAAATTATCAAGCAACGTGGCAGCGGCGCCACCGTGCAGATTTCCACCCTTGTTGCAAAGCTCTCGCCCGATGGTAAGAGACCATTTCGTCCGGTTTGGCGTGGCTTCCAGGAGCTTGAGCGAGCAGTGTTTCAGCGCGTACGTGTCGAAGCCGAAGAAATTGGGATCGTCGGTTATCGACCGCTCGAGGGCCGTGACGCGCTCCTTGAGCGGCAGCTCCAAAAAGTTTCCGTAGTTCTTGAAGATGGCCTTGTGGGGATTCATGGGTTCTGGCTTTTTGGACATGGTGGTCGCCCTTTTGCGCTTTTGCTGTTGGCAGATTGGAGTCGGACTACGCTGAAGAGATGTGAAGCGCTATACATGTATTTCCGGGGACCGATAGCAAGTGTATGAGCCGGATCTATAGGACGAGAAGACTGTTTCTCGCGTCCATCATTCTCAGGAGTAAAATAATCAACTCTACGGCGAGGGCAAGGCCGAGAAGCAGCGAAGGAGCCTTGTGCCGAGGTCCATTCCAGGCTTCAGTCACGTTGAGATAAGCGATACGGGACGCGATAGCCCGTGCCACCACGGCCACTTCGGGGTCCGTGGTTGCATTGCGCCTTCGCAGCCTTGGGCTGAAGCAGGTAGAAAGCAGCTCGTCATTGGCCTATAAGCTGATCGCCGCAACTGCGTCGAGAAGGGTTGATTCCAAGTTCTTGCCCTGGCGGTTTGATGAACAGCGTACATCTCGATCAGTGACGGTGCCCATGATGCTTTTGAGACGCGTGCTGCAACTATACTCGCGCTCCGCCTGAAGTACTGACTACTGGCCCAACATTCCAATCGTTACCTGCGCTCCCCTCTCGCTTCTCACAGTATTGACATCCACACACTCTCTCCCCCTCGATCCACCTTGTTTCAGCCTTTGTACATCGCATTGCCGCTCTCAGTGTGCCCTCATCCCACCCGACCATGGTCTCGCTGGGGAGATATCCTTGCCATAGAGAAGATGGACGAGGATGACCGAGGCGACAGCGCCGTCTCACCAGAGAACAGCAAACATTCCAAGCGAGATCGGCTCAAGGGAGCCTTGGCCCGTACAAAGAGCAAGTTCAAGAAGGAGAACGAGAGACCCAGAGAACCAGACTTGCCAGACGATGTGAACGACTTTCTATCTGCTGGGAGAACATCGGTCTCAAGCGCAGGACATCCCTTGCCACAGCGTTCAAATGTCACGCCTACCGACGAGCAGTCAATCTCTCCCACCTCCACGAGACCATCCACCTCCGATTCCTCTACCAATCCCTTTGCCGCCCCACGATCTCCCAGAAAGATCTCCGTCCCTAAGATCGACGTTTCAAACGCCCAAAGATGGCCTCGAGCACAGTCAGTGGGAACAACGGGAACAACGGAGCAAGATATCAATAATTTCCTGCGACCTGAATACCAAGCCCGCAGCCAATCCGCGAGCTCATTTTCCGGCCAGCCAAAGAAGAACCGGCGAGGCAGGAAACTAAGTGTCTCGTTCAACGAAGCCCCTCCAGTCGTTATCGGCGAGGGTGGCGACGATGCACCCACACCTCCGGTCGAGATCGGAAAGGCCAGACAACGGGCGAGATCTGCTTCGCCAATGTCTGGTCGTGGTCAACATCTGCCAGAAGGGTCTATGAACGGTACAAATGGCAAACGACCCAGTCCGGTCCCTCCGCCCCCCAGCCAGGTGCATGCTCCTCCTGACGTCCTTCGGCCCCGGATGATGCGGCGCGTACAGACAGGCTTTGCTATCGACTCTGCTGGCATATCTGGGTTGGACAAGGAGTTTGAAATGACCCTTCGGGTGGGAGATACTGCCAGCAGAGGAGGCTCGACGTCAGACACACCAGAGATTATCGCTCCTAGACCCGTGCGGGTTGTGCAGCCGCCGCCTGCAGTATTTGAAGAGTCGGCCGAGTCCTCGACTGTCAAGAAAGAGCCCGCGAGTACAAATTTGCGCGGAAAGTTTCGCGAGGGCGACGCTCTTCGGATGCATCTCGATAAACAGGGACCGGACGTTGTTGATGACATTAGAGAGGGTAGACCTATGGGAAGAGGCACAGCCCAAAGCAAACAAGAGCCGTCGAACTGGCTATGACCTCTCCGTCGCCATCAAAGTTATCGTCTCGACAATGTGATAACGCATTCACATGTGGTGTATCGGAAATCTAGCCTGACGACCCGTCGACTTCGTTCAGTGCCTTGAAACCCTGGATAAGGTCATCAAGCAGGTCCTTCTCGTCCTCGATGCCGATACTGAATCTACAAAGGTCTCTTCCCACGGTCGAATCTGTCATCGCTCTCCATTCAACCAAGCTCTCAACTCCGCCCAAGCTCGTCGCGTGGTGGAAGAGATGCAGCTTGCTCGGTAATTTCCGTGCAAGCTCGGACGATTTGAAGACGACGGAGAAGACTGGCCCGTATCCATTGGGCATCTGCTTCTTGAGCCACGTCTTATAGTCCTGGGTTTGAAGACTGGCGTGGAGCACTTCTTTGACGACCGACTTGATGATTTCGGCGTCGGACTGTGAAAGCCCTGTGCCGACTGTGTGACCTGTCAGGGCGCCATCGAGGGCATCGACTATCCTCCCTGCAGACTCGCTTTGTCGCATGACGCGCAGCTCCAGCGTTCGAACACTCCTTACGCCGAGCCAGCCTTCCAAGCCTCCCATCACCGCGCCCAGGTATAGCCGATCATTGAGCATCTTGGGTATCCATTCCTTCTGCTTGACAGCCAACACACCGCACAACATATCTGAATGGCCACCGATATATTTTGTGCCCGAGTGCATCACCACATCTGCTCCGTGCTTGAACGGATCCTGCAATGGCGGCGGCGCAAAAGTGGCATCGACACTTAGATAAGCCCCTCTTGAATGTGCGATGTCTGCATAATGTTGGATGTTGAATGCTAACCCTGTGGGATTGACGGGAGTCTCGAGGTGTATCAGGTCACCCTTTTGGAGGTCTTCTGGGTTGCAGTCCAGGGGCAAGACCTTCAATCCAGAGAGGCGCTCGTGCAATTCCAACACGCCATGGCAGCCATGATACCCCGCTCCAATAGCGACTCTCTTCGGAGCCAGAAACGTTATCAGTGCATTGAACGAAGCTAGCCCGGACGAGTACGTCAAGCACTCGCCCTTCAACAGCACGCTCAGAATCTTTTCCAGCCGCGATGTGCTATGCGTGGTATGCCTTGAGTAGATATGTTCTCCCTGCGCGAAGATGGGTTCAGGCCTTTCATAATAGGGCCGCAGCTGAGAAGGGTCTTTAGAGTAGCGGAAGGTCGTCGAGACGTGGATCGGGGGTGCGACGTCGTCGACCAGGTTCAACGGGTCATCGGCATGGACTGCTTGCGTTGCGGGCGAGAGACTTGTCACATCCAATTCCCGTGACAGCTGCTCTTCCACTGAGTGACTGTGAGGATCGGGTGAGGCGCCATTGATCGGGTGCGCAGGCTGAGGGAGATCCGAAGGATCAGAACCCTCGATGGGTGGGTGGGCGCCGGTAGCCATGAAGGCTGTGTGTGAACTGACGACTTTTCGAATGGGATCAAGGAAGAATCGTTACTCCCTAATGCTGTAGCGAGAAAGATACCAACTCACGACCTAAGCTACGCAGTACAGGTGTGTTGATTACAATCCCATTTCGCCCTTCAACTGACATAGACAATCGGGTGCCGCAATTTTTCCATGGCACAATCATTGAATCACTGCGGACACTGCGGGCACTGCGGGGAGCCAGCGACAGCTCCGATTTCGCTTCCAGCTCCGTGTGGCTTGGAGGTGGCTTGCTTGGAACGGTTAGGCATGAGCGACAGGGCAGAGTACGAGGTACGGAGTACGTGGGAGTAATAACACCACTCGCGCCGAGTTTCATTTCGACCCTCACCTTTCTCCGGCCTTCGTTCCGCTCGACTATTCACAACCCCATACACACTCACAACTAATAAGGTAGTTAAACATGCTTCGGAACGCATCAAGACATAGCGACAGCGCATTGTCCAACCACCAATGGGAGCGGAGACGATAGGAAGTTCATTGATTATGCCGAACCGCCTGTACCACCAGGTTCGTCCATGTGTCAAAACGCTGAGCTGAGTATCTTACATCCGTACCTGAAATTCTTTCCGTCATTGTCTCGCAACCAGTGATCACCTCGACAGTCCTCGCTCTCTCTGCACTAGCCATTGCTGGGCACAAGCAAGACTATTAATTCTGCATGTTTGTCATCGGTCTTCGCTGCCACCAAAGAGCCTTCTCCTACACCAATATACACTATCCTCTTCCGAACCCACACCGCGCCGATCGCAACTCACCGAACTCGCAGGCTTAAGTCCAACTTCCAAGAGCGTCTTCTCCGCGTCCTGGCAGATCTTCCCATCCTGGACAACCTCCAGCTGCTTCCCACCTCTGACAACAATGACAACAGTCTTCGGCGTACTCTGAGCAATCTCCCACTTCTCTGCGGCGAACTTTGACAATGCCTGCAACATCTCCGTGACTGTCGCACCGTATTTCGCGGCCACAATGTACGGGTCTTGGCCCGCATTGACTTCTGAGACCATAAGCATGACCTCCAGCTCGTTCAGCGCACCGCCTGCAAATCGCTTCACTTGGAGCGCGGCTGAAATGTTGCTGAGAAAGTCCGAGTCGGGAGGATCTGGTGCAGGATGCCGCATATCTGTTTTTATTCGCTCCGCATACCCTTCGTCGTTGACGGGTCGGCTTGCTTCAGAGGCTTCTGTATCGATCCAGGCCTCTACGGCCATCTTGCGATAGTGCCTGGTCGTTGCTTGTGGATTTGCGGCTGTTCCGGTGCTGGAGTCTGATGAGAGGACAATGGCCTCTGATACAAGATTAATTATTGGGATAAGAAGGCACCAAGAAGTGGTGAGGCAAGAATGGACGTACCTTTATCGTTGTGTTTATCCATCTCGTCGAATGCGAAGGAAGCGATGGGGTGCCGATCTGAGAATAACAGTGCAGCACGGAGCGCTCTCCCTTTTTGGCGCTTTGGGTCTTCGGCACTGACAAGCACTGACAGGCTTGCTTCGTGTGACCCAAATTGATTTTGCTGTCGATCTGAGGTGGCCGGATAGAACGACCGATATATTTACGCCCTTATCTGGGGTGAAGTTGGGAGGGCAGTGTGCAGTTCCGGGGTATATCCGGAGGATCCTGGGTCAGTGAATGCCAGAATGCCCAAATCTGCCAGAATCGCAATTTCATCTTGAATGTGTCTATATAGCGGGGTGGGTTTGATTGAGCAATCCGGTTTGTGTATACACGGTGGACCTACCATAACAAGCGCAGCAGCAAACAAACGGCCCGTGGTGGGCTGAAAGCGCTTGTGTGCTTTTGAGTCTCGACAAGCTCTTCAAGGTAAAATTAGTTTCGAGACTCCTACTAAATGCTTGATCATCAGTCTTGGCTAGGGGGACTTGGAAACAGTATAAAAGGAACGAATCTCGAGAGCCGATTACTCATATATCTCATCATGGCGTGCTTGTTGCTTGCTGGGGAGGGCAAGACCAAGATCTTACGGGTGGTAGGGCACCGCAATATGTCTTAAATCTCTGATTGAGTCTATCTCTGGAGAGCTAGGCTCTCAGCTATGGATCATGGATTATGTTGCTCGTGCCTGCCTCGCATATGGCACGGGCTGGGAAGCACCAGAAAAAGAATGGGGGAGGAACAGGACTGCTCACCACATTACAGCTGTGTCTGAGAGCCTGATCCAAGTCGCCCACACTCCAGGGAGAAGAAAAATCAAGATTCGGAGCTACCTAGGCAGTGTCCTGATGTGTGGGACCTCCTACCAAGCTTGGTTCTGAGCCCCTCGATTCTGCTCGGTGAATGCAATTCCTGCCTTGCATGGCGAATGGTCAAGCCGCACACCGCTCTATCCGAACAACACTCAAGTCGAATCTGACTTTGTCGTGCTTCCGCGGCGCTGTCCCTGACGAGTAATGACCACGCTCCCATACTGCCATGAATTCACCGCACACCCGTGTCTTCAGCCGGCAAGCCCTGCGACTTCCAAGGGAGCCGAAATCTACTGCTCAGGTCCTGGCGGGGGGTCCAGATAGTCTCTCTTGGCGTACTTGGACGGGACGGAGTACTTCATCCCCTGCAGTATCTGCGCAGCTTCCAGTTCCTGCTTCTTGACTTGGCGGCTGTCGTGGATCGGCTCTGGCGCTGGGAGTGCGCTCCGCTTCTTGGCTGGGCGTGTGTCCTCGGTTGACTCTGGCTGTGCGCTCCGCTTCTTGACGTGGCGGGTGTCCTCGATCGGCTTTGGCTGTGCGCTCGGCCTGAACCCTGGTTTCCAGGCTCGTGCGCCCTCTTGAACATACCAAGGTTCGGCGAATTCCACATGATTGTTGGCAATTGCGTCGAGCTCGAGCCGTAGAAGATCGTTTAAAAGATTGGCTGTCGAAGTGGTGGCATTGGCGTTGTTGAGATTGTTCGTGGCCACCACTTGGCGAGTTTCTTCTCCAGCCAAGGCACCATCCACGGTGCTCGCATTGCCTGATCGTGCTGCGCGAGTGCAGGAAAGGGAGGCCTTGGGGATCCTGAACGGTGGTGGATCTATTCGAATGTGTCAGCTGCGTGATGAGTATGAGTACAGTGTGTTTTGACTCACTAAGAGAACTCTCCAGGGCATTGTATGATTGGAGACGTTCATCATTTTCCCACGTGAGGCGTTCATTCCGTTCATCAGTCCCTTTCCCCTCCCTTCCGGAAGCATGCGATCGCTGATCTGGCGCTGTTGGCGTGTCAGTAAAGGTCCCAGGCTGAATAGAGCCGCTCGAGCAGAAGGAATGTGGTCGAACTCACCTTGAAGCGGAGCGGAGCTCATGGGAGCAGTCTCCCGACGCTCATGTTCTGGTTTTCCCATGTTGTTGGTGGTGTATCAGGTGGTCGAGTATCGTGGCGCACTATGATTCAAGGAGAACCCAGGAAATGGCGAGGGAGAGGCCATCAGGTATATATATATATGATAATAATGACCGCGAAGTCTGGTGCCACGGATCACGTCGGATCACGTGCTATGTGAAAAGGTAAGACATTTCTGGGGTCGCGGATTTCTGGGGAGGCGCGAAGGTCTTATATAGATAGAAATCATGATGTGAAGGGCTGATCGTTGACAGACTTAACTGTGAGGGTGACGCGCTTCACAGCCAGAGGGGTGAATTTCATGGTCCAGACCGTGCACTATACCGTATTGTATCGTTTGTCACCCTATTTCAGAGTCAGAGGCCGTGACATTCATGGTCCGGAACAAGCACTATACCTGATGGCATCCTTCGTCACTGACAAACGTGAGATATAAGGGGAATTGAAGCTAAATGACTGATTTTAACCGTCACTCATCTCTGAATTGTGACTCCTGGTTGAGTGCAGGCGCAATTCTGCTGCTCAAACAACCAATGACATGCTGCTGCCGTGACAAATGATTCCCCTAAGTGAACATTGCTGCTATGATCTTCAAGCCAAGGACACTGAACCGGATCAGCTAGGAGTGCTGGTAGCTCCGTCACTCTCACCTGCTCTTGTGAGCCTTCACAACTTGAGCCACCCACTTTACGACATGTTGCAGTCCTAGGCAATGCAACTCTAAAGCACTGTTTGAGTGAAGGGCTTGAGAGAGCGCCTTCACCTAAAGCGTGGTCCAGGTCTTAGCACGTGGCGGTTCACGGTCAGGTCAGATGAATTAGGCAGGCTGGTGAACCTGATAATCATTACTTGGTAGTCATTCGGCGCTGGATTGGATTCCATAGTCACAAGAGGGAGTGGTCAGTCAGCCTCGCTTCACATAGGCAATCGCCCAGAAGAATGAAGAAGCTGCTTTCCAGGTAATGCCTCGTAGTCCGCTCTCCGCATACGTCTGCCAAGTGCCATTGAGGATTACCCACGGGCTGGGATACATCACTTCCTGAGCATGACATCGAAAATCCACTCATAGTGGGGATCATCAATCACTTCCATGTTTCGAGTTGGGAGCATCCCCATGTTCCGAGCAACGCACCAAGGGCCAAAAGATGCCAAGACCTCAGGGGTGCGCAGCCTCGCATCGTTGCAAACTGAGTAACAGCCTCGCATTCATTGGAAGCGAATATCTACACAGGCATGCATGCACTGTACCCCGGACAGCAGGGCACAATATACTCGCTGACGTGGGTCATTATTCCCGCGGAGTCGTCCTAAAGCAATGGAGACAGAGTTTCTGAAACCACTCTTGCAGCTCATACCGCAAGATTGTCAACCCAGGATTCCGCACCTCCGCCAAGGTTGACACGACAACATGAAGCTATTGGGCAGGGAGAGGTATTAGCAGATAGAGAAAATCTCTGAGCCTTGATGATCCGACAAAGCACCATCGAAGCGAGAATACTGAATTCTTTTCCGAGGCAACTTTGTACGCAAGAAATGAAGTCTTCTGCTTGGATTGCCCACATTGTTACTTGCAAACAAAGATGGCTTTCTTGGCGGACAAGAACCACTTAGCTTGAGCTTGCCCGTAGGTTTCAAGCATTCAGTGATAAGGGGAAATTGCTGTAAGTAAGGTGCATCGACTCGACCATGGGTAATCAAAATCCCTGACTTGGTGGAATGCTCGAGGTCAAGAAGAGTTCGCGAGGTCGGTACGTCATCCAAGACTTGGCACTAGCAGCAAAACAGCTAGTAAGTCGCGTTTGAACACGTGTGACCGCGACGCGAAGGAGCTCGCTCTCATTATATTGCTCCCTCGATTATCCCGTACTTCTCATTCACAGTTCACCAGCACCAGCGTAACCCTGTGGCATTTCTCTTTCTTTGAGATGGCGACCACCTTCTTTCGACAATGCCCCCGATCTCGCAAGGCGGCTGGACCACCCCACGTTGCGAGACTTGGATTTCACGCCAGGAAGCGTCACGACACAACTGGAGCAAGGCGTGGAGATTCTTCGTGGCTCGATGTACCAACGCTACATCCCCCTTCTTCGTTATTCCCCTTCGTTCTTGTGTACGCATAGCTTGTGTATTCGCTCCTTGTTCTGGGTAAGCTACTTGGTGAGTGAATGAACTCGTCTCGGCAGGATCAGTGCAGTTCCAGGGCAACCGAGTCCTTGGGTAGAGCCTGGGTGCGTCTTTCGGAGCCCGTCAGACGTGGATGTGAGGACAACAATTGGCTTAGTTTCGCAAAGGCTCATTGTCTTGCGTACTAAGAAAGATTATCGATCCTTTGTTTTGGTTGACTTCGGCCATCGAAATGCATACCAAGATGCTTAATTCAGGAAAACAGCCCTCTAAGAAAGTATCCCCGCCTATACGCTGCGTGCACTGCAACTCAAATGCGATGTATCTGTTTTTGTCAATCTGATGTGGAACGTGGCAGCGAGTCGAAATAGGGGCAAAGGAACAACTGCCTCAACCGCGACAGTCCGGCATTGAACTGCCTTTGGCCTCTGCCTCAAACAAACGCTTCTTATCTGAGAACTGCCTGGTGGCAATCTGATTGCGGCTGCCTTAGGTCGCGTCTTTCTCGAAGTCATTCGTCTTTGAACTGTCGCTCATCCCTCTCTTTCAACAATTCCTTCGCACAAATACTTCTACCTGATACCAATTTGTTCAATCCAGTGCTACTTTGTCAAACCGAAGTCAAGATCGCATTCCAGCATGTCGACAATTGTTCGAGTCAACGGCGATAGCAAAGCAATGTCGATGCTCCTACGTCGAAATTGTCAAAGGCTCTTTCGAAAATCGTTCCAGCCACCCAGCGTCGAGATGTCCATCAGGAAACAAAGAGCACCTCCAACCGGCAGGCAGGTTGAAGCTGTGATGAAGTATTTGGTGCTGAAAGAGGACTCGGATTGTCGCCAACCGCAGCCAACTATCCACGTAGCTACCGCAAGACGGGTCACAAACGCGCTCACAGCCAAGGAGATATATGACTCTGCCCTGGATCCAGCACTCGTCCCGCAACCGCTGACTTTGAGGGGCCAACACCGCAACGTGTCGGCGCCTGCCGCCCTCCAGACTACAAGATCAGACACTCCGCGATTTGCAGCTGTTTCAAAGGTCGTGACCGGAGATGACACCTCTCACACGTATTTTCGTAGCCGCCCCCGAAGTCACCAACACGCTCTTCTGGATACCTCGGCACGACTGATTGCTGGCGGAATCGGAGCAGCTGACGTCGCCCAATTTATGGGCCTCACTTTGCAAGAACTGGTCCACGAGATTGCGCGCTTCACCCTGGCAGCTCGAGACACGCCGAGTATTGTGGAGGAAGAGATCAGAACGTTCTATGCCTCAAATCCAGCATCCTTAGACAGCAGACTCCTCCGGAGTGGAGAAATTCCCCCAAACATTACCGATATGCATGTCACTGATACGCAAGGAGACCAGGTTCAGAACGAAGAAGCTCTCTATGATTCCCAGTCGGACGCAGCAGAGGAAGGTCCATGGACAAGCATCGAAGAAGTGGCCTCCGGAGAAGGGTCTGTGGAGGACGGGGCACACCAGCATGACGACGGAGTGTCCGTGTATCACGATACTCTCGAAAGTCTTGAGAAGGGTTCTGTACCGCATCAACAGCCGATACAACAGAGAGAGCATCATACGACTACTTGCTGCCGACGGCCTCCGTGGCTAGAATTTTGGCACCGCCATATCCCTGATGCGCTTCCTGCTCAAACCACTCAGGCCAGCCTCAGCAATACAACGGGATCATCATCATCACAGATAGCGCAACCATCCACGCTGGCACCACTTCTGATGGGTATCCGTACGACAATCTTCGCATCGCTGGCTATTATCATCGGCAGACTTCTTGGGATCTTATTGTCCGAACTGCAGACATTACTCGCGAACCAAGAGTACAGTCTAATCAATATTCTAGACACAGTTTCTGGGTGGGCAAGAGTGGTTGCTCTACTTCTCGCTATGGTACTGTGCGTACAACTCTACGCGAGGAAACGTTCATGAAAAGAAGCTGGTGAACCAATGGACTTTTCAATGTTGACAATGTTGCAGGTGAGAAGGATTTGTCAAGTAGTCACTTCGATTCAAAGGGCGAGCAGAACAACATCAGTGGCGCCAGGGTGAAAAGTCCGGAGAAAGTAGTTTACCAGGTATGTGTCCCGCAGTCATTCCTCATTCCTGCGATCCAAAGTCTGGAAATCCAGCATTGCCGGCTCGATAATGAGCAAACCACGAGGACTTACAGTCTAGGCTTATCGGCTCAATGCAAACGTACTACCACAGGACTCAGCGTTTGAAGTCTGCTTTTTTTCCCCTTCAGATATTAGTAGTTTCTCTTCTTATATAGCTCAGTCGCGACTGTGAGCCCGGCCTTGCTCCAGTCACGAATATGAGCATCAACACGCCTCTGGTGTGGTTATTACTTACTGACAGGCCCAAGGCCTCGAGCGAAGAGCTGATGAATTTAGCCGAATGTGGTCGAGAGATAGGTAGGTATCACAAAATCATGTCTCGCGAAGTCGTCTTCATAAGGACTGGTGACGGAGCAAGACATGCTTGAGTTGTCGGGTTGTCTGACAGCAGCACCAAATTCACTGGGCCGGAACTTGCAAGGCGATTCCAACTGTTGTTCTTTCCTCAGTAGTTCATCACTGATAACACATGAACACGGTGCGTTGTGCTATGTGGCTGGGATGTTTGACTGCTTCGAAGTGACAGTGGTTCACCATGGTCATAGTGACGCGCCTTAGGCAGTGAGCCAACTGCCTCTCACTGCCGGGTTAGCGCCAGGAAGCAGTGATATATTTCACCACTGCCTGGACAGGACCAACGCTTTCTTTGTCTCTCTTCTGAAGAGAACTGCGACTGTTCCAATCAAAACATCACTTTAGCAGGTCGATCGCCGTCTTCTACACCTCTGAAAAAGAAGTCCCATCTACGTCACAGCTCTTTCCATCCGCAGTATCCTGAACATCTGCTGTCTACTGCGGCACGATGGACTCCCCCGGGAACGCTCCTGAGCACGAGTTCCTTCCCGGAAGCGATGATTGCTCTCCAGAAGAGCCACTGCACAAATCCCGCTTTTCAAGCCCTCACGCCGCCGGGGAACCAGGACCTGCAGTCTCTACCCACACGGAAGGGGGTTTTGACAGTGAGGAACTAGAGTATTTCCGATCCCTCCCGGAACAAGCCCTGAAAGCAATCTACCCAGACGGAATCCGACCACCAGCGAACCTTGGCCCACACGCGCCTTTCGATAGATACGACAAGTTTCATCAAGCACTTCTCAATCTTGCAGCTGGAGTAAGCTTACGCGATGTCATCCGCTTTTACCACTTCGATATCGACGCGAAACAGTTCGTCAGGCACATGGCTATCTTCTGTGTCAAGTCTCTCGGCTACACCAACCATGACCTCTACCGACTTGATGTACATCTCTCTGAACTAGGCTATGCTGATGATGACGATGCGACAAGCATGTCGCAGTGCCCGAGTGGAGAAGCATTTGGCGATCTGTTTGAGGACCAACACGATAATGAGCAAGGGGATGTAGTCGAACTCGAAGGCACTACAGACCAACAATCACAAACTGGGGACAGCGAGCAGAGTCAACTCATACCCGATATTTCCCAAATAGTCGAACCAGCTGGAACCTCCTCGTCCAAGACTGATCCTTCAAACGAACGACTTCAGGAACACAAGCCGCTCAGCACCCGCGCCCGCGTAGGGAGAGTCGCTTTATCGACTTTCTTCAAGTTCGTGCTCGCCGCCTTGGGATACGCTGTTCCAATCATGATCATCTGCTTTTCCTACGAGACACTGGTGCGCCCTCATCTTGCGTCTTCCACAAATGCGGCCGGATGGGTTAAAGTCTGAGAATCTACGGTCGAATACTTGCGGTGCATGGCAGACTAGAAGACCCAGTTGTGGAACCGTCGTTGCAGGTCGAGAGAAGTAGCACACGTCCGATGCGATTATTATGATGGGAGAAGAGCGAAGACTATGGCCAGTCAGGGGATCGAGCAATGGCCGCGGAGAAACAGCGTTGAAGTCTGCTCGAGACAGAGGTGCTCTTCAAAAAATTCTTTCCGAGCCGGGGTGTAAGATGAAGATGTCGACATGAGGAATGTCACGAACCGCGTTGTCACGACTACTAATCTCCGGACTCGAGTGCTATGGGAGGAAGGGATCACAAGGCCAATAAGTTCAATACCTTGGATACAGCACTGATCAGCCCCGGGAGGTAGCCGGTCATGCTACGCTGACTTTGATGGAGAGTATTTGGCTTGCACAAGATATCACTGAAAGGCTTCCGATCTCGACTGGGTGCGTCCTGGAAAATTCATGTACCTATCCACAAGTCAAAATCACCAGGGTACTAAGTACTCTAGGATGAAGCCAACATCCTATCTCACATGGCGGAACATCCAAGTTCTTTAGGTTTTCATTCCCACAAGCATGGGCGGTTTGCTTTGTTAGTTGCAGAAACTCAGGTGCTCACGTTGAATAGAATCGGCGTCCAGCCTTACCCAGGCTTTCACGCAGGCAGTGGCCTTCGCCTAGATGCCGCATCATGGCAGTCCGCGGCGCAATGAGAGGTGTACGACCCTGTTCCTTCCTTATTTGGTAACGTTTCTGTGGCATCGGATGGGACAATGAATATCCGATCCGAGTCCCGTGGTAAAGTGACTCGGCTTCGCCGTCGCTTAACCATGAAACATTCAAGCTGACAATCCATGGACCTTGTTCATCATCCCTTCGCCATACCTATACGACCTCTATCACATATCCCGATGACATTGAAAGTATGGTTGGCACATGGGCGAGCATCCGGAGACCGTTCCTGAAGAAAGCGACCTTTCTCGGCCATCGGCTGTGCATTCGACTTGGTACCTCGGTAGATCGGTAGGTCGGACGCCGTTGTTAGGCTCAGAGCCGCCCCTGTACTTTTCTCCAAACGCCTAATCTTCACCTCGCTGGTGGGTTGCTGTATCCCACTTACGGTAAACAACATTGCTCTGTCCATCTTCATTTATGGTACTGCGATCTTACCATCACGAGAGCTAGGTCAGGACAATCAGGGCAGAAACTCGACCTTAGAAGAAGAGGAGGTGTCGCGCCTGCTGATACGCAATGGAAGCCGTACGGGTGCCCTCCATCATCGCTGACAAGCTCCGGCCGCACGCAAGAGCAACACTGGCCAACGTCAAGAAGTTCGTCGAGGAAGAATGTAGATCTACCCGTGCTACAGCATTCTCTGCTCATTCTGATCGCCGTCACAGGTATCCCTGCAGACGAGGTTTTCGAGGCTCAACTGGCTCTCCATCCGGATCAAAGATGGAATTCCATGCCTCCTATCCTCGAAGATCTCAAGAAGCGCGCTCGAGAGTTAGGGCTGTGGAATTTGTTTCTGCATTCCCACTTCCAAGAGGGACCCGGCTTTACGAATGTCGAATATACACTCATGTGCGAGACCATGGGACGTAGTCACGTCGCACCCGAGGCGATGAACTGCAGTGCTCCTGATACAGGGAACATGGAGGTTTGCCGTTCTGTCCCTTTATCGCTGCTCTCGCTGTAGGGGTATCACGCATACTGACTGCGGCTTCAAGTTACTCGCAAAATACGGAACCGAAGCGCAGAAAGAAAAGTGGCTGCAACCTCTTCTGGATGGGAAGATCAGGTCAGCCTATGTCATGACAGAAATCGATGTTGCTGCTTCCGACGCAAAAAATCTCGCCTTGGAGATGCGTCGAGAGGGAGACGAATACATCTTGAATGGCGTTGTAAGTACTTAATCCTCTCCTCGAACAGCGATTCTTCCACCTGACACTCCTCAAGAAATGGTGGATCAGCAGCGCCGGAGACCAGCGATGCCGGCTGTGAGTTCCGAGCTTCATGTCCTGTGTGCACACTCACATGTCTTTTTCTTTCAGCTATATCATTTTCGCGAGATCGAACCCGAACGACCCGAACCCAACAAAACGACATAGTATCATTTTAGTCGACTCCAAAACTCCCGGTATTGAGGTCATACGTCCTCTGCGCGTGTTTGGCTTTGACGGTCAGTTCTTGGGTCGCGGGGTGATTCTGCAAAATGTTGACCTAGCATAGACGCACCCACCGGCCACTGTGAGGTCCACTTCAATCAGGTCCGCGTGCCCGCATCCAACATCATCTTGGGCGAGGGGCGGGGATTCGAGATCATGCAAGGACGCATGGGCCCCGGCCGCATCCACCACTGCATGCGAGCCATAGGCTGTGCAGAACGAGGCCTGGAGTAAGCCACTTTCTACCTCCTCTTCCATTATTGCGGTCTCTCATCGTTCACAGCTATCTGATCGCCCGAGCAAACAAACGTATGGTGCACGAAGCTCCACTGGCCAACAAAGGTGTCGTTGCCGATTGGATTGCACGATCGCGTATCGAGATCGACGCTGCGCGACTCCTCGTTCTCAACGCCGCAGACAAGATCGATGCTGGGAACGCAAAGGACGCCATGTCCGAGATTGCCATGGCCAAGATCTACGTCCCCAACGTGGCGTTGGCGGTGCTGGACCGAGCGATCCAAACCCACGGCGCGGCTGGTCTCTGCCAAGATTTTCCTCTTGCCCGGATCTGGACCTATCTGAGGACGGTTCGGATTGCTGATGGTCCCGATGAGGCCCATGCCGCTCAGCTTGCTAGGACTGAGAACAAGCGCCATCACAACATGTATGTAGCGTCACATGGTCTCATCCGAACTCTGATACTGACAGCTCTTTGGCAGAATCGATGTTATCGCAATGCAAGAGGCCACAACTCGCGCGTTGATGGAAAAGTACAAGATCAATCCCCGGCCACGCTTGTAATGAGCTGGACGGCCAGCATCGACGGGGGAGTTCTAGAGGCTAGAACCCACTTCGGCTGAGTGGTTGATAGGGAATTAGAGGTGAAGAAACTCAGAAGCTTGTTGCAAAGAGTGCCTCTCGCCAATACATCTAATTGAGGGACCCAAACCAGGTAGTCGATGCTACAGGCGGCCCACCCTCTGCAATCTTCCCTTCCCAGCCACGTTCTCCCCTTTCGCTTTGAGGCCCCTTACTATTTGTAGCGCCGCTCGCGCGTAGGGAAACCGTTCGCGCCCCAGTATCAACGAGTCCTCCCCAGTCGCCTGCCGAACCGCGTGCCTGGCAGCTATGCCCTGCAGCATGACGCTCGTGCGAAAGATCATAAAAGCGTCGGCCCAGACGATATCATGGCTTGGGTCCCACCCTACCACATCGCGGTACCATTCCAGGCATTGCGCTTTGCTCGGCAGTCCCGGTGGACCGCCTGTAACATCAAACGCCGGGTGCGAGTGCTGCTTGATCTCCCTGGAACTCTGAGTAACGGTCCAAGGAAGCACGAGATTGCTGAGATCCGAAAGGGGGTGGCCTATGGTTGAGATCTCCCAGCTGTATGGCGAGCAGTCAGTCAGCATCGTCTGCGTCCGTCTGTGCGTTTAAAACATGTCAAGGGTGGGTGGCGCAACTCACTCCAATATCCCAATGATCACTGGCTTGGTCTTGTGAAACACCAGGTTATCGATCTTATAGTCCCCATGCACGATGGTGCCTCGGTCGTGCGGCTGCAGGGTTTCGTTTGCAAAGTACGCCAGCAGTTCGTCCGTGCCTGGGATATTACCCACCGGCTCGTCGGTCTCGACGTCCGTCACTTTCGCGTATGACTCGTGGAGATTCTTCAGCGTCCTGATCTGCCGACGATAGAAGCCGCGTGGTTTCCCGAAGTCCGCGAGCCCAATGGATGCCGGGTCGAGACGGTGAAGCCGCGCGAGCGTCTGGACCGCTTGTTTCCACCTTTTGCAAAGCCGTTCAATCAGCCTTAGTCAATCGAGCAGTTGAGCAGTGGTTCAGACGTGTCTGCCTGTAAATATGACACGCCGAACATCAAGGCAGAAAGAAACACCCCACATCCCGTGTGGGCGCACGTACTTACATTTCATTCCTCTCATCGCCAGAAACACCAGGCATGTACGCGTCCTGGAAGATTCGCCCGTCCAGAAACTCCATAATGTAGAACGGCGTGCCGAGCACGCTGCTGTCCTCGCACAGACAATAGACCTTGGGGACGGGGATATCTGTCCCACCCAGGGCCCGAATCACGCGATACTCGCGCTCGACTTGATGCGCGGCCCTCGTGAGCAGTTTCCCTGGTGGCTTTTTGCGGAGCACGAAGCGTTGACCCTGGCTGTCTGTCAACTTGTATGACGGGTTGGACTGGCCGAATTCGAACTGTGTGGTGGCAGACAAGATGACAGGTCAGCAGCAGACCGTATGTTATAACCTTTTATCGCGGGGTCTGTTGAGGCCTGATTATCCTACCTGCTGTATTTGAATGGGTACATGAATGGCGGGGACATGGTCTTTGAGAAAACGGTGCAGAGAATCTGTATCTATCGGCTGGCGCATGTTGTTGTGGATGTACGGAAGCCGTCCTGGTGCGGATGGGAGAAGCACAGATCGGATTGAACTTGGACCCAGAGGAGACCGATGAGCGCGATATATATACATGTCCTCATGCCAGCCCTGGGGCAATTTCCACCCCACACTAGGCGTGCCTCGGGTGCGATGTTACCGCCAGCGTCAGCGTGGGAGCGTTACACGCGCGAAATATCATATGGATTCACCATGTGGGTGGCAGGTACACTTGTTAGATGTGGCCTTGTCTCACTACCAGATGGCATGGTCTAAACCAACCCATTTGTGTACACGCATGTCCCGATAGACTACTGAGTATAGTATCGGCGCTACATTAACCCTCCGACAGATACACCTCCGTGCCTGAGCTTCAACGTCTACGGCCGCGGCTACTCGCAGCCTCAGAATTCGCAGTCTTCCGCCATCGTCGGCGACAGACGGCCCTACCGCGTCCTTTCAAAGTCTATTCGGGGGTGTCCTGGAGCTTTCCACATCCTCGGTGACAACGCCCGTGTTGGCCTTTTCCCCACTGCCATCATGAGTGATGATGGTGTGGGTGTTGTGGTCGATTTCAATATCACGTTGGTAGATGGCAACTTCGTCGGCGTCACCGAAGATGGCAGCGATTTCCTCAAGGGGCATGCCCTTGGTGTCCGGGAAGAAGAACAGCATGACGAGGCCGCCGATGGTTCCGGGAATGATGAAAGCGAGGTAGAACTTCCAACCGACGTTTCTATTCCAGTCAGCCACGGCGAAACTTCGACCACTCGGGACACTTACTCAAAGGCAGTTGGCGCGGCCTGGAGCCAGATGATGTTCATGAGGGAGATCATGGAGACGCCTAAACAGACGCCCTTGGCTCGGATGTGGCTGGGGAACAGCTCGTTGAGGTAACTGAATTGTGTACCTGTGGTTGCGCATGTCAGGGAGAAATTCAAATGCCTTGCAGGAAAGCTCGAGAACGTACCATCGAGACAGAAGCCGTAAAAGATCTGGAAGATGAAGAACATGGCCACAGCCGCGAGGAGGGCCGACTGATTGTTGGAAGGCACAAACTCGGCCACTAGCGCCGCTTCGATGATGAGGGTGACCATACAGCCCAGGACGCCGAAGGACATGTACCGATTCCGAGCGAACAGGTCAACGGTCGCCATGGCCATGATGTTGATTCCAAGAGTAAGAGTAAGCCATGCCGCGGGATAGAGGAGTTGTTTGACGGGGCTGAATCCAAGGTTCGCATAGAGTGTTGGTCCATAGTCTGGCGGTGGTCAGTCACTCCTCACCAAATGAAGCTTGAAAGGAAACTAACTGTTGATGACCAGCACGCCAGAGCATTGAATAATGGCCGTCGTACCAATCGCAAGCCAGCATCGCTTTCGGTAAGATGGCTTCCTGATCATGTGCATCCACGAATTGCCCAAAGTCTTGTCAATGGCGATCTGCTTCATGATCTGGAAGTACTCGGCATTGGCGAACTCATTGTCCGGATCCGTAGGGTCGGAGTGCAACTTGAACAGAACCTGCTTTGCTTCCTCGATACGGCCTTGCATGACAAGCCAGCGTGGCTATGGGCCCGTTAGCTGCGATCACCGAGACTGTGGACACGAAAAACGTACCGACTCTGGCACCCAGTAAAGGCCACAGAGAAGCAGGAGAGGCCAAGCGCATTGGAGAGCCAAAGGTGGGCGCCACGTGGCCGAGCCTCCATCCCAGAAGTAAAACCCAAAGCCGACCCAGCCTTGAACAGTGTAACCGAGGATAAGAAAGACGGCATGCACATCGACCAATGCTCCTCTCAAGTCAACAGGGACAACTTCAGACATCCAAATCTGTCCACAGTCAGCATAGAGCCACACGGCCAGGGGGTGGGAAGGGACAGACTGGTACGGCAGCGAGGATCATGAAAGCCGCAGCTCCAGCAAAGAATCGAAAGAGCAAGAACTCGGCGATATGCGTGCTCCCGGCTAAGAAGGCGCCCGAAACAACAGCAATGACGGCGGGCTGCAGACGCCACATGGTCAGCTTGGGCCACGGTACACCAGGGCTTTCTCAACACTGACCACCGCGATCGCCCATTTGCGACCCCATTTGTCTGCGACATATGGAAGCATCAGAGTCCCTAAAGTGCCGCCAGTCTGGAAGAGACCATTCATGGTGCTGATCAAGTCGGTCCCATTACTCCTGGTGGCGAGGTCGAAGTACGCGATGAAAGACGGCTGGCCTGTTTGTTGACACGTGGTCAGTCCTAGCGAGGAGGCGACGTAGCAGGACAATACGCACCTAGAGTGGTTCCAATAATTGAGGCGGTGTAGCCGTAGGTCATGGACCCCAGGCCGATAAAACACAGCAACAACACATTGTATGCGTTGATCTTTTGCTTCTTGACCCCTTCACGGTGTGGCATCTTGATGAACCCTGAGTAGCGAACGTTGGAGGGAATGCAGCGATCCCTTCCACGAGGCGGCTAAAGGTGCTCTTTAAAAGAATTTCCATAGCGCGACTTACCCGAGGTGTAGAAAGGCTGAGAGATTGGCGTGGGTATCCCCGGACAACCCGATTGCTCGATGCGGGGGAATTGAGGATCCCAGCCTCATTTGCCATGCCGGTCTTGGCCAAATTGTGGGGAGGGACGAGAGTTTCTGACTCGGTTTCCACGAGGCAGAAAGGTCAAGCACATGGCGAGTCGACCCAAATCTAGAACAATTGCGACGTCGGACCCTCCTGACTCGCTGCTCTTGGAGGGCACAATGCGCGTTGTTGGTGTAGAAATCGTTCCTGCCAGGTACAAAGAATGTGAGGGCGAGAAGGTGCAACGTCACCTTGTGGCCTTACAGTATCCTAATTCACAATGGCCGATCTTGGACTTCCGTCGTGGAAGGACCTGCCACGTGTAGAAGGGCTGCCTCATGGTTGCGCCTGGGGTTTGTTTGACAAAGACGGTGTCCGGGATGAAATTGGCACCTTGAATCTCCTTACGCCCGAAACGGTGGTTAAAGCCCGAGATGAGATACAGACGGGCAAAAGCGTCGTGCTGAAGTATGAGCTGCACCCTGGGTCCCAAAGCTGGCCGTTGATGGCAACCGGTTGACCCGCGCAGTTGGCCTATTGACCACGTCCACGAGCCAGGCTTCGGTCGCATCAAGCCCGCGATCAACATCACCGACTGGCGGGCAAAAGGATCCCCTTGGTATTCATATGATGATGAGATCAGTCTCAACACTCAATCCGGGAGCCAGTGGGACGGTCTAAGTATACTTATCCGACAAAGCGAGATACGGACCACCCGATCGCTGACATCTGCCTCCAGGACACTGGGGCCACAGCGGTACGGGCCTGTACTACAATCGCATACATCACGATGAGGTGCTGAAAACCGATCGTATTGGGATTGACCGTAAGTCATGTTTGAGCTCCTTTCTTCTGACCTGCGGTCTGACCATGGCCTCAGACTGGAGCAAACGCGGAGGCATCGTCGGGAGAGGCGTCCTCCTCGACTACGTCGCGTATGCAGCTCGACACAACATCCAGTACGACGCCATGACGCGGCACCGGATCACACTGGATGTTCTGAAGGACATTGCCAAAGAACAGAATGTGACTTTCCGTCCGGGAGACATTTTGCTCGTCAGGTCTGGGTGGATACGGTGGTACAACGAACACAGCGCGGAAGAGAGAGTCGCGAAGGTCAAGAATGGATCGGAATATGTGGGAGTGGACGGGTCAGAAGAAGTGGTAGAATGGCTCTGGAACAATCACTTTGCGGCTGTTGGTGGTGATGCCATTGGATTTGAGGCGTGGCCACCGCAATTGCCCTGGTGTAAGTCAATGGCTCCTCATTCTGTTGGCGAGATAGCCTTCTCTGACATGACTTCTCTTGCTCAGGTCTACACGACTATATCCTTGCTCTCTGGGGGATGCCTCTTGGGGAACTATGGGACTTGGAAGCCTTGGCGAAAGCGTGCGAGACGCACAAGAGATGGAGCTTTTTCATTACCAGTTCTCCTCTGAATACTCCAGGAGGGATTGCCAGTCCTCCAAACGCGATAGCGATATTTTAGGAACATTGACCTGTTACCCAACTTCCTCAATGCTGGCTCTCTCCAGTCCACGTCCTTGAGTGACGGGTTGGCTTGTGCAGCATCGGAATCCGTACCGATAGCTGTCGAACCTGATTCTGTGCGGGAATAAGCCTAGACTCATGATCAGGGCCGTGGCCGCACACATGCATGCTCAGAATATCCTCCACCATCTTAACACCCACGGAGTGGAGTAGCCACGGAGGTGGCGGGAGTCGACCCACCTTGTTTGAACTTGCAAAACTTGCTCACACAGTCCCGCTGAGGTGAGAACTGTTTTGCGCTCAGGGCGTTCTGACAGAAACCAAGCGAGAAAAGCAAACCTTTGCAGAATGCCGCTACTATGGCCACGCCACATCACAATCCCGAAGAGATGGCCCGGGTGTCCACCTACCCTACCCCAGGAGTTTTGACAGCATCACCCCATATCCTGTTTCTCGGGCTCCCACGTGGCTGCTAGGCTTGGCTTGGGTACTCCAGGAACCTCCCTCTGGAGGCGAAATGAGAGGCTAGGCCAGTCTAATGGCAAAGGCATACCCCGTCAGCGTGGAGCGAGTCAGACTCGCAGCAGACGGGAGTGGACGCCGAGACCCTTCGGTCCAGCTCTGCCGACCAGAAACCGAGGAACCAAAGTCCACGACCTTGCCCCTGGGTACTGCACTTCGCGGTCCACAACAACGACAACAATAACGACACCCTGGCATTACACGACTCCCTGTACATCAAGAACAGGTGCCACAATGTCGACGGTGACCACGCCCAAAAGACGCCTAGAACAGCTCACCGGGCAGATCGCCCAGCCCCCCATCATCGATGAAGGCACATACAAAGGAATGCCGCGCGTGGCTCGGCGGGCCGGCGATTCCGCAGCACAGTGAGTTGACTTGCGCAGAACGGAAGCCCGACACAAACATGTCCAGCATGGGAGTCCACGCACAGCATACAAGCATCCAGTCCCCTGAGACCATTGCAAACAAAGATGCATCATCGTGTCCAGTCCAGTCCAGTCCAGTTTCCCCCCTGTAACCATGCATCCCCCGTCATAGCCCTATCCATCCATGCAACCCACACACACACCAGTCCCAAGATCCTTGACGGATACGTCTATCTAACCCATTGGGCGATACCAGACGCGCCGTAGGCAAAGTCGTGATCATCACAGGCTGCAACTCGCCCCTGGGCATGGGCCGAGCCACGGCGCACCAATTCGCCCGGAACGGCGCCAGGGCAGTCTACATCTGCGACTACATCGACTCCCACCTGCACCTGCACGTCGAGGAGCTGAACGAACTGTACCCTACCGTACAGGTACACGCGCGGACATTCGACGCCGGCGACGAAGAAGGGGTCAAGGCCGTCGTGGCCCACGCCATGCAGACGTACGGTCGACTGGACGTTTTTTTCGCGAATGCCGCCAACTCGGGCACGTGGAAGGAGGTGTGGGATATGGGAGTTGACGAGTTTGAGAGGACGATTCGGACGAATTTGACTAGGTACGTACGCTGGAGTATTTCACTGTTTGAGACGTGGCGCTGCCACTGCCCTTGCGCCTGCTAACACATTTATTGCGTTCTAGCGTCTTCCTCGCAATCAAACACGCCGGCCCGGCCATGCAGGTGACGAGCCACGACAAACCGTACGCGAGCGGCTCGATCATCGCGACGTCCTCAACCGCCGGGCTGCGCTCCAATGGCGGCAGTACGGACTACAGCGCCGCCAAAGCAGGGGTGGTGAGCCTGGTCCAGACGGCGTGTTACCAGTACGCGGGTCGGAATATCAGATGCAATGCGATCGCGCCGGGCATGACGCATTCGGGGATGACGGAGCCGGTGTTTTACGGGCCAGCGCGAGAAAGGGGCACGCTGCATAAAGTCGGACAATTGTGTCCGTTGCGTCGCGGGGCGGTGGCGGACGAGATCGCGAGGGTTGCGCTATTCCTAGGCAGTGATGAGGCCAGCTATGTGAATGGTCAGGTATGGGCTGTGGATGGTGGGTTGAGCTCGGGCTTGCCTTATAAATTGGGCAGTATGGCGTGATAGAAGAACGTGGGGTCCGACGACGATGCAGCTCTTGTCAATTCTTTGTCTAGATCATACTAACCCATGCTCACCGATACGTCCGATCACAGCTTCTGTCGCGACGTGACCATACGCATTGCATCCCGCTTCGCCCATTCCTTCATGACCTTCCTCTGAATCTTGCCACTGGCCAGCCGAGGTACCTCTGGCACAAACGCAACGCCTCCAACTAGCCGCTTGTGCTTGGCTACTCGAGCATTCAACCATTCTTGGACCTCTGTCTCTGTGACTTTACCTCGTGCCTCTTCCTTCAGCGCCACGTATGCTCGAGGCCATTCATTGTCTTCCAAGGTGATCCCGACGACCCCAGCGTCGGCGATATCAGGATGCTCTATGAGTGAGGCTTCCACTTCCGCAGGCGACACTTGCAGCGCTTGGACCTTGATGAGTTCCTGGCAAAGATTCACTTGATTAGCTTGTGCTACGCTTGTGGCGTTGGACATCTCGTGCGGCATACCTTTTTTCTGTCGACGATCGATAACCATCCTTCGCGGCTCATCATGGCCACGTCGCCGGTCTTCAACCAGCGCTCGACAGGGTCAAACGACTCGAGCGTGGCTTGTTGGTTTCTCCAGTAGCCCAGACAGATCTGTGGGCCGCGGACGTAAAGTTCGCCAGGCTCCTCGACGCTTGCCTCCTTGCCGTCCTCGGTAATCATCTTCACCTCCGTGTTAGGCATGACCACTCCCACGGACCCGGTTCGGTGCTTCTCATAGTACGGCACTCCGGTTGCTGCGCACGTTGTCTCAGTCATGCCCCAACCTTGCGTGATGCGCACGTTGAATTTCCGCGACACGCTGGCCTCGAGCTCTTTCGAGAGGGGTGCAGCTCCACAAAGAATCTCCTTGACGCTGCTGAGATCGTAGTCGGCGGTCTCGGGTCGCTTGTTCAACATGATCAGAATTGGTGGGACGGTTTGGAGCCGTGTGATCTTGTGGTCCTGGATAATGCGAAGGTATTCGACGAAGTCGAACTTGCCGATCACGAGCATAGGAATGTGGTTAACAGTTGCCATGAGGATGGCGTAACACTGTCCATAGGCATGATACAGGGGCAGGAACCCGGCCCACTTTTCTGAAGGGTCAAAGTCATACAACGATTTAATCTGTTTGACGTTCGAGATGACATTGAAATGCGATACGCACACGCCTTTGGGTAACCCGGTGGTTCTAGGTTTTTGTCAGTCTCGTGTGCAGAAAATGACAAAATCAAGAAGCATACCCGGACGAGAAGTTGATGGCTGCGATCGTAGTCTGTGATTCCTCCGGACTGAGCTTCTTCCATTGCCACGTCTCACCCTGCTCGGGCGTTCCAAGAATGTCGTGCCAGTCCGGGAGTCCCTCCAATGCACCTGTCCTCCGGTCCGAGAAGACGTATAATCGCAGACCTGGAACGGCTGATTTGGCGGCAGCGGCCTTTGCAGTCGAGATCAGATTCGGGTGCACAAGCAGGATCTTGGGTTGTAGAGTCGTAATCTGATATTGCAATTCTGCATGAGGACGTCATCAGTCGTCAGTACCAGTACATCCTTCGCAGCTAACGCTGAGGGCTTTGTATACCCACCAGTCTCGGTAAAGGCTGGATTGGCTCCAGAGAAAGCAGCACCAGCACCCACGATCCCAAGGTACGATACCGGGACCATGATATGGTTGGGGGTGAAGAGCAAGCATCTATCCCCTGGCTGGACCCCTAAGCGTTGAAGCCCGAAACCGAGTCTCCTGGCCAGAGCCAAGGCACTCTTGGGGGACTGCCAGTGCGACGGGTCTCTGGCATCTATCCATAGCGGCTTGTCGGAGATACCTTGATCCGAAGGGAAGAGGAAGTCTAGAATACTGCATTTCTGCAAGGGTAAAGACGCGAGCTTTGAAACGAACGGCATTTTCGGCGCAATTTGAGACAGGGAATGAGTAAGTCGAACGCGTCGTTCAATACTCGCGGCTTGTAATGTCGCTCGCTTGATATGGAGGCTGCTTCAGTGGCGCCGAGCAGACATGATTGGCTGTGCATAAGGAGACTAGCCAAGAAGCACGACGTCGCAGGAGTCGACGTCGCGTTTTGTTTTGGCCGAGGTCAATCTCCACAACTGACTTGGTCGACACAGGTCCACGTTCTTGGGTCCACACCTAAGTAGTGTTGCTGTAGGCTGAACCCGGTCCATGCTTCAACCCGAGACCAACAGGTGGTTTCCTTGGTGGTGACTGTCATCAGTGCAAAACACCAACTGAGAAAGAACACCATGGGTGCCATTCCAGACCACCCGTCTTTACATCGGATCCCTCCAGGGTACAGGACAAAGCTGAGCTCGAAAGCAATTGAGATCATTGCACGAGTCCATGACTGGGTCGAGAATGAATGCATTCCAGCCGACCACATTGTCAAGGCTCAGCTGGAGAAGAACCGCTGGGCTATGCCGCCGTATATCAAGGAGTTGAGGAAGAAGGCCAAAGCAGCAGGCTTGTTCAACCTCTTCCTACCCAATCACTTCAAAGAAAGCCCTGGCCTTACGATCCTCGAGTACTCGTGTTGCTGCGAGCTTCTCGGACGAGTATATTGGGCTCCCATGGTACGTCGGAGCACACCAGGCGCACCCACACGTTTACTAAGGACAGTGTAGACGCTCAACTGCCACGCACCCGAGACTGGGAACATTGAGCTTTTGGCCAAGTATTGCACCGAGGAGCAGAAGAAGAAATGGATGCAGCCGCTTCTCGAGGGAGAGTGGTCTTCGGCGTATTCCATGACAGAACCGGATGTGGCAGCTTCGGATGCGACAAACATTGCGTGCAGGATCAGACGTGAGGGGAATGAATATGTAATCAACGGCCGGAAACTGTACGGAAACTGGATGGCGAATGAGGACGTAAAGTTCTATATCCTTATGGGCTGCTCTGACCCGGACAATCCAGATCCGTGGCGGCGGCATTCGACTGTGATCGTGCCCCGGGATACTCCAGGATTGAAGATGGTGCGACACATGACAATCATGGGCTACGACTGTGCTCCAGAAGGCCACGGCGAGTATCTGTATGAGAATGTGAGAATCCCTGTCGAGAACATCATCCTGGGAGAAGGGAGAGCCTTTGAGATCGCGCAGGGTCGGTTGGGTCCCGGCAGGATACACCACTGGTGAGTTCGTTGCATGCACTCCCCGCCCACGACTGAGTTATCGTCACAGCATGAGACTGCTTGGACAAGCCGAGCGCGCATATGAGCATGCCTTGATCAGAGCGACAGATGTGAGGAAGAAGCCTCGGGGCAAATTGATCGGTGAATTCGACAGCAACATCGAACGACTTGCCACCATGCGGATGGAGATAGATGCACTCCGACTGGTTGTCTTGAATGCCGCAGAAACCATGGACCTCCTGGGTAATGTCGCGGGGAGATATGCCATCGCGCAGTCCAAGATCATGGTGCCTTTGGGGGTGACCAAGATCATCGATGAATGCATGCAAATGTTTGGTGGCCAAGGGCTCACGCAGCACACCTTCCTCCCAGAAGCTGTAAGGTTTCCTTGTTTTGCAGCTTGTCTCGCCACCCCGAGCTAATCAGAATCTGTAGTGGACTTATGCCAGGTTTGTGCGAATCGCAGACGGGCCGGACGCCGCGCACAGGCATCAAGTCGGTCGAGATCAGTTGAAGACGGCCGCCCAAGTCAGGATGAAGCATCTTGGGTACAAGAAGCGATATCACCAGCTTGCCAAGGAATGGGGAGTGCCGGCGACCGAACGGTTCGAGTATGTTGAGCGACTGGAGAAGTTGTAGAACATGGGGGGCATAGAGTAGCACCTGGTAGCCTTGAAGAGGTCCCAGAGCAATTTGGAGGGCATTGAGGCATTGCTGGGAAATTATGTCGAGCCAAATGTTCAAGCTGTTACTCCCGCGACTTTCTGACTTGAAATTGAACGCGTCAGGACGCGTCTACCGTGGTCTCGCTCGGTACAGTACCTGCCCCTAGTATGGCCCCTAACACTGCCCGTGACTGCCTAGCTCCTGCCGCAGCTAGAGGCTTCCCCACTGCGACTGCCCCGGGGCGAGTACTCCGTCCCACAGTATGCATTCTCCGAGGCTCGGCAATCGCCCCCGCATCCTGTCCCAGATCCTCTCCAGACAATAGTGACCAAGACTGGATTGACACCTAGGATACCACTTAGTTATTCAGAAAATATATGGACAGATGTCATCCCGTCACTCATGACCATGGCGACCGTGACAACGCCCATCCATCTGCAGACGTCCAGCCACCGCCCAAGGCAAATCAGCGACAAGAGACGTGACAAGAAACGCGTGGCCGATCGACTATGCCAACGCCAGGCACGAGCCCGCACAAAGAACAAGATCGCCGAGCTGGAAGCATTAGTGGCGCACCTGACGAGCCAGTCCGGCAATGAAATCTACAAAGAGCTGAAGGACGAATTGGAAAAGTCTCGCGCGGAAAGCTCATCTCTCAGGCGCAAACTCGCAACCATCGCATCGATAGCTCGAATCGGCGACGAAGGCCCAGTAAAGGCAGCGTATCATACTCCTCGCAACGGTAGGTGTACTGGTCAGCTGCATTGCTGAGATTGGATACTCCTACTGACTGATACTCACGTGGCAGATGATGCCGATATTTCCCTCGAGCAAGACATTTCTATTTCCGCTGCCGATGATCTGGAAGTCCACGATGAATCTGCTGCTCACCAAGGTGGAAATGCATGTGAAATCCATGGGAATTTTGACACCAACTTCCCTGGCGCTGAGGGCTCGACTTTCAACTTCTTGGGCGGCATATTGGACGTGGACACGCTCAATCAGACCGGATTTGCTGCATCATTCCCATCACCATTGACGCCTCAAGCCGACACGTTCGGGAGCGCATCCAGCTTTGCCCCGCCAGCGACAACTTCAATCGACCTTTCCTTCCCCGAGAGTCGGTCGTCCTGCTCGTGCGTTCCTCGTACTGAATCCAATATGTGGTCGTCGATGAGCCAGACGTTGATGGACTGGAAGGACCAGCAGCGGCCCGGGCTGAAACCGGGCGAGAACCACGACGACATCGCCGTTCGAGCCGTAACGGAAGGTTGGGACGCCCCGTCTCTAGGCACATTGAGCGTCCCATGGCGCATCTTGTCGCAAGTCGATCGGAAAGTATGGGCCAACTGTCGCCCCGTAGATCGGTTGGCCGTTCTCAGCATCATGAATATGCTCCTACAGGTACGTGCAGGGCCATGGGATCTCTCTTGACATACAATTTCTGACTCCGATTCGGTGCAGTGCCATCTCAACCCGTCGGAAGAAAACCTATCAGGCCTACCTGCTTGGTACCGACCAAGGCACGGCTCCCTCCCATGCTCCTTCTCCCATACTTCTTGTTCCGCTTGTGGCTCCAATAATGCTGACCGGCGTTACACAGACCGTCTCAAATGGCCCAGAAACACGCCTATGCCATTGACTTCTTCGTGTGGTATGTGTCGCGCCATCCAAATGCTGACAGCTTCTGGGACAAATGTCTGATGTGGTTCGTCTCTGCGCAGGCCCGGCATCCGCGAAAGATTCATCTACCATCAGCACAAGTACTGTTCCGACAAGTTCTGGTCTCTCCTCGCCCAGCATTTCCGCTTCGTATGGCCCTACGACCTCCGCGATTGTTATGCACATAACCGATCGACCGGCCGATATCAGCTGTCTGACCTGTTCCGTCGTCATCTCAACGATCTCTCGTCCTTCACCTTCTGTCACGACATGTTCAACAGCTTCCCTGAGTTCGAATGCGATATACCGAAATACATGACGATTCCACGGAGCCTGGAATGTGATCCCCATGTTGAAATCGGCCGTGGTCCGGAAACACCATCTTTGGTTGGCACACGAGCCCAGTGGCCGTATTTCATACCAGGCGAAGTAGAACCTGACGATATGGCGGAAGGCAGCGGCCATACGATCGTGCCGTGGGCCCCGCAGCTCCAAGTGCCGAGTCGTCACTTCAGCTACTGAAATTGAAACATCAGAAGACGACCACTTCCCGAAAGTGAGCAGCAAGGCGTAAGAGGCGGCAATTGTGGAAGCGTGCCGTATATGTACGCAATGTATAACGGCATAACCGAGAACCATACGACTTGCTTCTGGACAAGGGCGCGAGGGTGCAGGTGGCGCATCGGTGAATGCACACGCGGCTTCTTGGGATGGCGCCGATAACAGTGAGCCAGGGAATGCCTCCTCATTATGAGGTAGAAGGGTTCAAAGTGATCGGTGCACCGAAGTCTCTCCCAGCCGAGCGTGCACTGACCTCGTTCTCTCCTCACGTATTCATCACCAGTAAGCTTTATCCCGAACTCTACAAGCCGGCCACCGAACATGTCGCTTTTTGAGCTTTCTCACCCATCCTCACCACTGCTGGATCCCACAGAAGTCTTCCCGATTTCACTATTCCACTATATCATCAGAACCACTCTCAGCCACCCTCTTTCGACAACATCCCATCGTTAGCCATTATCAAGACGCACCTCGAACCAGGTGACCACTACTCCAAAGTGCAATTATCCGGACCTGCCCAAAACCAGATTGACCGTCTGCCGCGGTACCACACAAGAAGCCATGATGGGACTTCTTACTCGCCTGAAGCACATTCTCATACCGCGCCAGCCACTATCATCTGCATCATCCTACACACCAGCTTTCGAAGATCTCTCACCGGCTGTCGACCCAGAGATGGTGGCGCTTCCAGGTCTAGCAAGGCTTCCGCCGGAACTGCTTCTCCAGATCATACAGTATCTAGCCGTCGAGTCAGCTACCGCAGTCGCCCTGATATCGAAATATCACTACGAGGCTTTAAAACCGTGGGCTCTTCCTGGTCTCAGTGACGCGGCTGGCAAGAAGCGCTTTCTTCATCTCCTTGAGGTGGACCTGCCAGAGTATATCGCTTGCCCCTGCTGCGATGTACTCTATCGATGGAAGGCGTGTGCGCAACAGTATTGATGTCCTCGACGATATGACCGTGGATTGTCGGCCGAACACACAATCGGGGAAGAGTACTGCCCTCAGCGTCATCCCTCCGACCTACCCCTCGGGACTGTCGCTGCCTTTCTGAGGGGATACGGGCGAGGCCCAGCCTACGGCCCACAACTTGAGGACCTTCGTCATAAATGCGATGCCGCAGACCCACTGCAGTGCCCGCGCCGCACCCCGGATTTGTCGAGGGAGACGGCGGCACGGGTTGTCAGTGGCAAACTATTCCTTCGAACATCCTACAGTCTGCAAATATGCTCGCCTTTGCAACAATCTTTGGTGGCAGCCCAGCTCGACCAGCTGAGATCCATCGGCTGCAGCCATTCCGCTAGCAGTCTTCCCGCTCTCGTCATGAACGCCATCGGCCACTACCACCACTTCGGCACCATCTCCACAGCCATGGCACCACGATGTTTCGATTATATCAATTGCGCGGAATGTGCGACCAATCTGCGTGTTGCAGTCGTATCTTCAGATAGAAAAAGTGATCAGACAGTAGCGCAAATAACAACGTGGCAATGCTTCGGAGGGCGTGACCTCGATCAATAAGACCGTGAAGTCCAAATGATGTTCGGCTTCAGTTTTGCTCGCAAGCGCGAAGACCCAAACTATCGCCTTGCGACCCCAAGCCGGAATCTGGAGATCACGTACAATGACGGCCTCGGTGATGGTGGGGGTGGCAGTGGCAGTCTTGTTACCAACGCGCCGCAACGATACCAACAACAACAACAACAGCGGCACGGATGGCTGCGTTGGTGGGATCGTAGCTATGCGTGGTATAGGGGCGCTCCGCATGTTTGCAGCTACATTGGTCCTGAGTGAAAGGATAGCTCTTCCATGGACGAGAAGGCATTCCGCGAAGCTCGGTGCCCAGGTTAACAGTTTTGAGTCGTGGCCGCGCAATCCTGATCCCGGCTTGGCAGTTTGTGAGGGTGTGCCCTGAGCATCGCAGCTCAAGGCGTAAGAGCTATGCAGGACCCATGATTTGGATCCAGGGTGCCAGGTTTGCATGTTTGACACACAGTTTGAGGCGGGTAATCTCCTGTAGTAAGGTATACCCCCCTCGCTCGGTCACTATGGCCAGGGCACTCTCAGGGTCACTTTTCTGGCGGCGTTGCTGCGTTTGAAGGACCGACCCCTGCCCGTTCGAGAGGGCCGACTTCGGTGCTATACTCCCGTGCGCGAACTACTGTTGCTAGAGCACTCTCAGGGTCGCATTTCTGGCTGCGATGATGGCTTGCAAGATGGACCTTTCCCTCGTAGTCAGGACGTGCGCTCTGCCCGAGTGATGCTTTAGGAGATATCTGTGATAATCACGGGTGACTATTATCGGTACTGTAGCTGTAGACATCCAGGCCCCTGATGCCGCCTTTGTAACAGGCCTAGCATGGTATAGCAGTTCATCTCTCTGACCACATCAACCCCCCGGCTATTGCTCAATCACGTTTCATGTCAACAACCCACGTTCATCATTCCGTCACTACAATGCCTGTAACCACCGCAGCCTATTCCTTTGGCCTGGCAGTCTCGATGTGCATCTCAACATCCTCCTTCTCGCCCATGGCCGTTGCCGTGCTCGGGTCGACATGCGCAACTTCATCTCCAAACACCTGGCCGATCTCTTCCAAGCTCATCTTCTTGGTCTAGAGAGATATCGATCAGTCTCTGCCCAAGGACAACAAGGATGAGTTTACTGTATCACTTACCTCTGGGAAATAGAAATACATGAAGATGACCATGACGGTGGTGACGGAGATGAAGACCAAGTAATATCGCCATCCAATGTTGGCGAAGCCGGCAGGGGCACTAGGGACAGTCAGCCTAAATTGTGCGCGAGACTGGAAAGCAGGGAGTCAAACAACGTACCCTTGCAAGATAGCCAACGAGGAGAGGAACAAGCCTGAGATAGAAATAGACAGGCCCTTCGCCCGGACTGGAGTGGGGAAGATTTCGGACGCGTAGATATATGTGGTGGCGTCGCTGGGTCATTGTTAGCGGGTGGCAGAAGGCATAGAATGAAAGGGACGAGGGCTTGGACTGAGTGGCTGGAACGTACATGAAGCTCGCGTAGAAGCCCACGAACAAGAAGAGGAAGAACACGGCGGCATTCGTGGCCGCTCGATTTGGGCCCTTCTCGAGTTGGGAAAGTGTGATGGCCTCGCCGACAAGGCATAGGACGCAGCCAATGATCCCAATTACTGTCCAGCGTCAGTGAACGTGAGCGAAAAATGAGGGTGGGTGTTGGGCATGATGGCTTACGCAGCATCCTCACTCGGCCCATCTTGTCGACGACCAGGCCGTTGAACCAGTTGCCAAAGGGTGAAAAGGTGATCCAACCACAACTCAGAAGGAGCTGTTCAAGAGTGTTGAAGCCGAGACTCTTGTACAGTTGGGAACCGTAGTCTAGGTCACTGGTTAGAGGAGGCAAAATACGGAGAGCGAACCGGCATACTGTAGATGATCTGAGTGCCCGTGACCTGAGGAGCGACCATGGTAACGAAACCGACAATCAGTCTCTTTCGGTAATGTGGCAGGCGGAAAAGATCCCAAAAGGACAATTGCTGTTGTTTCTCGAAAATGATCTGTTCGCGCAGAATGGCAAAGTCGGCACGGAGAGCTGCTTCGTCGTTCAAGAAGGCGTCAGAGGACTCGGCACGGACATGTTTGAAGGAGGCGAAAGCCTCTTCATATCGATCATGGTCGAGGACTGTATTCGATTGGTCAGCATAGGTGCCACTGCAATTGTGAGCTGAGAGACATACGCCATCTGGGCGTTTCTGGCAAGAAGAGAACTCCCGCTGAAAGCACTGCGGGCCAAACCGCCTGAATGGCGAGAGGGAGTCTCCATTGCGCGCCGCCAGCGTCGACGAAGTAGAATCCGAGCCCAACCCAGCTGGCGGCCGAGTAGCCCACGCACAGCATCACGCCATGCATAGCGACAAGGAAGCCTCGAATCTTAGGAGGAGCAATCTCGCTCTGGTAAAGAGGCACAAGTGTCACCAGAGCACCTGCCAAAGGGTTAGTGTCGCTTCAGGGAGATGGCTATGTCGTTTCTGAGCCAAATGGTCAACTTACCGATGCCGACACCCGTGAGGAATCGTGAAAAGATGTACATTCCAATGTTCACGCTGCCGGCTTGGAGGGCCCCACCAATGGTGGTGACTATGCCTGCGTAAAAGAGTGCCTTGCGGCGACCCAGCCAGTCGGCTGATTTTAAGCATGACAATGTGCCGAAGAAGCCACCAGTCTGGAAAAGGCCGAAGATGGAGCCGATCAGATCGGTAGCATTGTGCCGGGTGTCGAGTTCGAAGTAGGCAATGAAGGACGGCTGTGCGAGGGTCGTGCTAATGATCGAGGCGCAATAGCCGTATGTCGTGCTCCCCAGGGCCACGAAGATAACGATCTGTTGAGAAAAGTTAGAACGCGGCTTGCAAACGCGAGCTTTGGCGTGATGGCCTTACTAGGAGACGCAGAGTTGAGGCGGAAAGAGCCATTTTGTTTCAGGATCTCTCAACCACGAAGGACTTGGCTATACAGAAGGAGCGATCGCGGTGAAGGAGATCAGGATTCGAAAGCATACAGTTATATAACTGCATGAGACTGGTAAGCTCCGATATCTCAGATGTCTGGATCCCAGAGTGGATCCGGGGAAGGGAAAGGGGAGTATGCATAGTAGCTAGACGGGCTCCCTTGCATCCAATTGATATCTTCAGCCTCGCCAAAGCAATACGGGAAAGAATGAAACTTTCTCTTACCAAGGTTGGGGGCAGGTTGGGGATGCTCGGAGAAAGCTGAGCATCGCTCTTGAGTATTGAGTGGTTTCTAGCTGGTGAGACTGGGGTCAGTGTGTCCTGACTCGTATGAGCAACAAGAGCACCATGGTGACCCTGTTAGAGACACCAACAGGACGCCGTGGGGAAGCCGTTAGAGATGCGCCATTCTTGGAGAAGGAGTCTCGGGCAGGCTACCTCAAGGTAGCGAAGGCGGCCAGGCGTGCCAGACAAGAAAAGTGGCGGAACTCACGGGACGTGGTCGCATGGAGCTAGAGATGTATTCAGATGCAGCGAAAGACTTAGCCCGAGCAAAGTCGCGTACCGACCCATCACCCTGTCAAATCAGCCAATGCCAAGGCTGCGTACCGCCTTCCCAGGGTACTGGATGTACTAGTAGCTCCGCACAGACATCGAGAGACCACGAGGCTTGACGGACGAGGATGCAGGAAGGCCCATGTAGACGAGCGGGCATGCTTCTCGAGAGTCCGGGACAGGTCTGGCTCCTCCTTGGGTGCCACCCAGCAGCAAGGACCGGATGCCATTGGCATTGTTTGGGGAGGGCGTCAGAGGGTTGCGAAGAGGATCATGTTTGCCCAGAGGAATTGACGGGGTTGAGCGGGGACCCCACAGCAAGTGCCAAGAACAAGCTTTGACCCAACAGCTGAAATATTAAGTTACCGGTGGACATGACCAATGGTGCCGGTGGACGACTTCATCAATCACTCAACCACATGTGTTAGCCGATCAAGCATCGTCAGCCACTTCTGATTGCGCTCTTCCCCAGACACCACAGTACTCCGCATGAACTGTCCGTTTCTTTGTTATGGGATCGGTCAGTCACTTGGATTCATGCATTGGTATGCTTAACTCCGCACCCTGCAGGGTCTTGCCGTCGATGCTTTAAGCGAATTTTGGCTTCGACCGACTCGGGATGAAGGCATGAGTGGGTCGCGTCCAAAATCTTGGTGTTACTCCATACCCCGTACGGAGTACGGCGTACCTTAATCTACAGTGGTACGTTCCAGGACTCGTTGCGGGTCCAAGGCCAGCACGTGCAATAGCTGTACTGTGCCTACTCCCCTGCTTCCCCAATATTTCCTCCGAGATTGTACGGACGGAGGACGGAGTACAGTGCGCGATATATAGGTTGCGATGGCGATACTTCAATATTGTATGCAATACGGGACAATTCTCCATTTTGGTACACAGTGAACGACACATAGAGGCAGCATCCGCAATACCGGACTCACAATGTCTTTTCCAGTCTCTGGCAGAAATGCCATCGTCACAGGTGGCGCGTCAGGTACGCTCAAGTCCCAGGGATTTTGTGATTTTGCAAGCAATCTCAGAGGTCAAGCTAACTCGAGTTTGTGCATGGACAGGTATAAACCTTGCTTTTGTGAAACTGCTTGCAAGCAAAGGCGCCAACGTTATCGTGGGAGATATTCAAGAGTCCGCTGCATTCGAGGAATTCCAGAAAGAACCACGAGAGACCAAGGTTTTGTTCCAGAATACCGATGTGTCGAAATGGAGTGACCTGGAAGCCCTATTCGCACGTGCGAAGTCAGAATTGGGACCGATAGACATAGTATGCAACGGGGCTGGCGTATTCGAACCTGTATGTCTTGTCTCACCATTCCTGTCCGTTCTGTCAAGTCGTTGCTGACTGCGGTCTTCCGTTCCAAGTCATGGTCCAATTTCTGGAACGACACAGAAACCGAAAGCTACAAGTCATTGGACATCAACCTCACCGCGCTCATCAAAGGAACGCGCTTAGCCATCCGAGACCAAATCACAAGATCGAAGGGTCGCAAAGCGGGTGGCACAGTGGGAGTGATCCTCAACATCTCCTCCCTGGCCGCACAACGCATGCTCTTCAACCAACCAATCTACAGCGCCGCAAAGGCTGGAGTGTCGGCCATCGTAAGGTCTCTGGCTCCTCTACACCCAGAGTTCGGCATCAAAGTCGTCGCCGTCGCGCCGGGGATGGTATATACGCCGCTGTGGTCGAACAATCCCGACAAGCTGAAGGCTGCCCATGAGAAGGACATCTGGATCACCCCGGAGGAGCAGGCAGAGGTCATGCTAGAGGTGGTTGAGAATGGCGAATACGAAGGTGGCACGGTTCTGGAAACGCTCAAGGGGCGAACTAGGAGGGTATACATTGACAGCCCAATGCCTGAAGGTCCCGGATCCACCATGTCCAACATCGATCTGATTACCGAAGACACGATTGCGCTATTGGAGGAAGAGAGGAAGGGTGGTAAAGCGACAAACGGCGTGTAGCGCCCAATAGCTTAAGCGAAATGAGACTCAATGATCACCACAAGCTCTATCCGCTTCTCCAAACGACGTCCGCTTGGCCATGACGCTGCGATTGAGACTGGATGTCACGTTCCCCTAGAACAAACGCATGACGGCATGGTCGAGTAGTATGTCTGATACGGTCCATGCCTTTGGGGTATGCAGACGCTACAGTATGGCTGATCTGCTGCACTTGCGTGCCTTAGCGACCACGTGGAGCATGTGATATCGGTAAGTACAGTAGCTTCGAGGACGAACTGACCCTTGCCGAACAAACAGTCCAGGAAGAGGCTTCGCAGAAGGTTGATCCGTGTACGTCGGACCCTTGAGAGGCCCAAAGAGCGCCATGAGCGCGTAACGAATACCCCAATACTCGCTGGTCGTGAAGTGGTCAAACCGCCCCCAACGGACAAGTGGAAGAAGTTCGCGACTTCCCACCCGAGGTAAACCAATCAGAGTGATTTTCAGACCTGTTCTTGTCATTGGAGTTTAGCGTTCCAAAGTCACTACCACAGAGCTTCTCCAATGCTCCAGCTCCATCAACACCAGTGTCCCTTTCATGTGTCCCAGAGACACGGCACGCTCAACACGAAGAGTACGGGGAAGAGGTTGTCAGGTGCCTCTCGATAGACGTGCAGGCGAAGCGAGATTCCTGCTTAGCTCGGAGCTTGCCATGCGGAGAGCGGGGATAAGGTTTGGTCTATCCTATGAGATGGCGACTGGGAACGGACTAGGTCCAAGTTACGGTCCCAAGAAAACCGAGATCTAGATCTCAGGCTGGTTGGCGCGTGTATGACTACCTACAAACCAACGAGTCTGGCTAGTTGCAATGACCAGGGCAGATGAAGCCACAAGGAGTCGCGAGCTTTCCTCCTTGTCATGCTCATACGAGTATGGATCGTGGAATGAGGCTAGACGATTCGTGGGGTAGGCGCTATGGGCGGAAATGAGAGATCTGCCACAACTTTCCTCCGATGATGCAGACGGCCAGAGTGCTCTACCACTGGTAGGTGAAAGGATGGCCACCACGAGAGCCCGAGAGCAAGCGATAATAGAGGCCGTGCGAAGGATCGTCCAAGTCCGAAACGTCGACGGAGCGCAAGCAAGGTTGCTTGAAAATCAGGAACTGCAGCGCAGCTGCAGCTGCTGGCATCTTCCCCTTCACTTCATGAGCTTGTCGCCCTGTCCGTGGTGGTGTACTTTTGTATGCTATGATTGTAGTCTCTACCATAGATGGAGAAGTCAGAAGCAAGACTGGGGATAAAGGTCCAAGGGAATTCTGTGCGCAACAAGGCGAACCTTGGGACTCCGCTCAAGGATTCGCTGGTCACTGAAAGGTTCTTGAGACCTCTGGGGGCTAGTTAGGAACCACCCCAACGGTAGAGGGACGACACGGTATTCTAAGTGATGCCAGAGAAACAGAATTGTTGAGACACTTCGTTCCTTTGTTGAACAGAGGCTGTAGGCAACCAGCGACATTTTTACAGGAAATATTCAGAGGCTTCTGAAGAGAAGACTATACAGCTTGTCGGAGCAGAATTCCGATGAAGTAGCAGCATCAAGCGCCGTCAACCGACGCCACGGTGGGTAAGAAGAGTATGGAACGATGAGAACTGGAGTGACGAGCTCAGAAGGTTGGACTGACCCTGACACGCCTGACTGACGCGTCTCGCGTGTGGAAGTGGTAGTCAATGGTGAGAGCCTGGAGCTTTCCCCGCGCTGGCAAGGCTTGCAGGCAAGGCTGAAACAGCGCTGTGAGGGGTTGTCTCGGATAGGAACCCCGGCGAAATAAAAGTCCGCTACGCTTCCCGAGCCGACCAGTGTAACCGAAAGAGAACGGCAGTGATGATAATGGCACGCAAACCCTCTATCCGCCAGAGCTGCGTGAGCCTCCAATTCCAAAGTAACCTCCCCGTGTAGCACCCCTGATCAGCCTCCTGGCCTGTCCCTACCCAGGATAAGACGAGTACGTGGCCCTGGAGACAAAGCAGGTACGGAGTACTGTCATCCGTCCGGAGCCGAGCGGGCCCAAACTCGAGAGGAAAATCAGAAGCATACGTGGAACGGACCAACGACACTCGAGTAAGCTCGTGTATATGGCACTGCTCACCAAGCTTCGTCTTGAGTGACCATGTCTGAAACTTACGACTTCCTGGTCGGCACGTTCAACACTCCTCAGTTATACACCCTGCGCTTCACGCCGCCTTCATCATCAGCTCCGGACTCCGGTTCCCTCAAGATCCTCCATCGTGCTTCTGCCGTGGGTTCTCACTCCTGGCTTCATCTGAACCCGCCGAAGCCTAACAGCAGACGGAACCTCTATGCCACGGCATGGACGGAACCTCCCTCCGTGGTAGCATATGCAGTCAACTCCCCAACCGACATCCAACTCCTCGGGAGCGCGTTAACGAGATCGCGCAGTGGCTACGTCACAGCCAGTGATATAGCGCTATATTCGGCCGGCGGAGCGAGCGGAGAAGTATTCAGCCTGAACCCAGAGACCGGAAACATCGTCCCTCCGTGTGCCGCGAATGGAACGACAGCAACTCAGTCATCGCCGCAAGTTCGGCCTCTCCAGCTCCTCTCCTTCCTCGACGACAATGCTCAGCGCGATGATGGCAGCGTGATGGATTTCGGCGGTCTCCGTCACGGCGCCCACTCCGCAGATCTTTCACTCGATGGCAAAGCAGTATACATTGCGGATATAGGACGGAATTGTATTTGGACGTATTCCGTCGATCCGAAAACTGGGGCGTTGACACTTGGGGAGAAGCACATCTCACCGAGACCGACTGACGGACCGAGACACGTCTGGCCGCACCCGAGCGGGCAGTTCGTGTATTGCTTGCAAGAGCATACAAGCATAGTTGATGTCTTTTCTACGAGCAACGGAGGGGTGAAGCTGAAGCACGAGCAGGGCGTGCGGATCATCCCGGCAGAGGAGAAAGAAGGAGACTACTGGGCGGATGAAGTGCGGACGAGTCTGTCGCACGGAGACCAGCCGAAGTATTTGTACGCCAGTACGCGAGGCTTGAAGAACGGGAAGAATGGGTATGTGGCGGTGTATAAGTTGACCTGCGAGGGACGAATCGATACCTCAGTGACTCCGCACCATTCATACGCCAAAGGCGCCAGCAGCAGGTCCGAATCGAGCTTGTACGCCGGCCTGTTGTATATGTGGGAGTCACCGACAAGTGGGGGTTGGGCAAATGCTGTCCAACCTGGTCCGACTGTTGATGGAATAGAGTACCTCGCGCTGACGGATAGTGAGCAGGGCTTTGTATTCGTGATGAGCTGGGATGGGAAGGAGATGAAAGAGGTAGCAAGAACAAAACTGGACGACGATGCAGGCACGGCGACAGCGGTCTGGCTATGAAGAAGCCAACAGCCAGCGGACAGCAGCTAAGGTAGATGATTATGCTGTAAAGATTGATTCTGCGGCGAATGACAAGCTAGGCTTTTGTCGGAACATAGTCTTGCTTGTACTTTACTATACTACTAAACGGACCCCTACCGAAGTCAAACTATAGCTTGATCATCGGACCGTCTCACGGTTAGGACCTGTGGCGTGAGGAGCACATGACCATTCATTCGTAGTGGTGACATTGGTTGATTTCGACCGTGCTGCTTCATTGGGGTATGTATCATCGTACTAACAATTCTGTCATCCAGGACTCGGTGCGTATCAGATTTAATTCACGAGCGAATATGAGCCTGGTACATTAGAGGTCGGTGTGACCCCTTTGTGATCAATCAACGGTCAGTTTAAATGTGAAGCACGCAACGGTAAGCTGAAGGCAGTAGAAGTGGAAGGTCAACCGAGACGCGCTCCCTTGCGCGGATATTCAAGGGCTTGTCGTCCCATTAGCAGATGCGACATGGGACAGCAAAGTGAATCTTTCATTCATGGATCACAAGACACGATATCCTTATGCTGCGCTAGTTCGAGTGCAAGTCGACGCGATGTTCAAAGACACGATGCTCTCGCGATAGCAAGCATTGCAAACATTGCGATGAGTTGACGACAGATCCTTTCTGAACCGGGATTTGATCGTGAACATTCCGGATTCCCCTCTTGCTCAAGACTACTGCGCAATGCATCCTGCAAGTATGTCTCGCTCACCTTCTCCGCCTCCCAAGACTACCATCGACCGCCAAACCACCACGCCTTTCCTGCTGAATTTCTGCTATCGCGCATCCGCTTTCCACAGCCTAGCGGACTTTCCGGTGCCGACACCCTCGAATCCCCATCCACATCTACCGTCGCACCTGCAGATCTACACATGGATGAGCTGTACGTTACGGGAGCTCGCGCTTCTGCTGACACAAGCACTTCCAAGCATTTTACCTGACCCCGCCATTGGCACGAGGCTGAGCTTCAGATTGGTCTATCCTGACTTACATGCCGGCAGAGGCGGTGGAGGGAGACTTGAGAGTGAAGGAAGGGGTCGATATCTGAGCAAAGAGATGGGCAGTGTGGTGGTCGCGGTTCCGGAGAACCCCAACGACAATGGCCCTGGAGCCATTCGTTTGCAAGGCGAGGAGGCAGACAAAACGCTGGAAGAAGCGCGCTTTGTTATCGGCGACTTCATCGACTGCGCTGTCTTTCCTCCGCTGAGCGATGGCAGCGTGGTCTCTAGCGGAAGCGTTACTGCGAGGAGCGGCGCCAGAGAAAACGGCTACGGGAGGGTCAGAGGTGGTGGCTATGGACTGAGCAGTAGAGGCAGCTACATTGGGTATGGACCAAGAGGCGGCGATTTCGGAGGACCTGCCACAATACCAAGCGGTGAGTGGAGGCGAGGAGAGCGGCTACCCGAGCCCAGTGGCTTCCGAGGCGGAAGAGGCGCCAGACGAGGCTATTGATCCCAATGGTCGCATCTGACAAGATGAAGAGTTCGTCGTTCGCCGACACATCGAAGATGACCCCAGTCTTGGAGGCAGTGTCTGCAGAATGTGTACAACAAATTTGAAGCCATCAAGAGCAAGGCAGGACACGATTTCGGTGTCCTGAAATTTCCAGGATGTCAGCAGAGCAACACGCGGGCAGAAAGGTGACCGGGTGCACAATGTTGGCATCATCCGACATGAGCAAAATCTCAACTTGAAAGGAGCAACGTTCCCCAGGGAAGAGATGGAAATGTTACCCCAAAGGGAGATATACCCAAGGTCACTGTTGGGACTGAGACAAAGCATTGAGGCTACTGCTGCAAGTACCAGGCTTCCGTACGACGGCCAAAGGACTAAATTTCTTCGCGATGATCCAGACCGTGAAATGGCCGGTACAGAGGTTTAGAGGCGGGAATGTTACTAAGGAAGGACTACTTTAAGCATTGGAAAGCTGCCGATATTGCTCACCGCCATCTTACTTGTGGCATGCAGTGTCATTGCACGTGGTGCAGGTGAGGCGCTGCGAACAACAGGGCCAGAGTGGTTAATCGTATGACGTCGCGTGGCCAATGACGGAGCTTGAACCTGTTTCTGTGCTCCACTTTTGAGCTTTCCACCTTCCTGGTGCCCGTTGCTGTGTGGCGCCCTTCCCCAGCATCTTCCCGCCGTGGCCAATCGCTGCAGATCAATGCCCGATCTCTATTTTCCCCTCGAGCCCCTCCAAAAACAAAACTTATCAGTTTTCCATTCCGCCCTCCTTTTCTCAACCACAACAAGTTTCTTCTTCTTGCACCCTTCTTATAGACTTGTCGGCTCTCTTCTCTCACGTAATCCGTCTCACGTTCACTTACGAACACCGTCAAGATGGGCAAGGTTAGTTCGCTTCCCTTTCACCGGGTCCTCATCTGCCCCTCACCCGGCCCTGACCGCCATGGTTACACGAGCACAATCAACGCAATCTGTTGGGACGGGCAAGCTAATGGCTCATAGGTCAAGTACATCCTCCTCGACTGCGACAACACTCTCTGCTTGTCAGAGCGTCTCGCCTTCGAGGCTTGCACCGATCTCACCAATGAACTCCTCGAGAAGTACAACATCTCCGAACGCTACACCGTCGATGACCTCCTCGAAGCCTTCGTTGGCCAGAACTTCCGCGGCATGATGAATGGACTGCAGAAGAAGCACAACTTCGAGATGCCTGCAGACCAGCTTGAAGAATACGTCGGCAAGGAGTTGGGTGCCGTCACTGCCAAACTCAAGGCCAAATGCCAGCCGTGCCCTGGTGCACCTGAGGAGCTTGAGCGCTTGAAGCAGGCCGGCTATCCCATGTCTGTCGTCAGCACATCAGCTAAACCCCGTGTCGTCGCCTCCCTCGAGAAGACCGGAATCGACAAGTACTTCCCCAACGAGCACGTCTACAGCGCGGCCACTTCTCTTGACCCTCCTTCCAGCAAGCCCGATCCAAAGATCTACCTCTATGCCTGCGAGCAACTCGGCGTCAAGCCAGATGAGTGTGTTACTGTCGAGGACAGCAAGAGTGGTGCCACCGCCGCCATGCGTGCCGGTATTCCCTGCATTGGCTATGTCGGTGTCTACAAGTTGGAGGACGGCGAGGAGAAGATGAAGCAGATGGAGAAGACTCTCAGAGAGCAATGCAACTGCGTCGAGATCATGTACGACTGGAAGGAGTTCCCAGAGCTCTTGAAGAAGGTCGAGGCTCGCTCCTAGGCTGACAGTCAGCACCCACAGTCGTGACAATGAACAGCTGACGAAAACGAGGTGATCTTCTTGATCCCTATGCATGTACGAGGTGACGAGGCGCCGAGAAGCACATGCAATCAGCTCCAGCGAGACGGACAGCTGAGACGACGTGATCTTCTCGCTGCACATGATTCTCAAAAGCTTCCCAGGTCCGGGGTAAATCATCCTCTCCGCGGCTCAGAGCACTAGCACTGAGCATAGAATAGAAAATTGAAGAAACGTTCTCAAAGCGGTCCATCAGCTGTCCTTCCGTCTGAGTAGTGCCGTGAGTGGCCATCTCAAATTTATTTTCTATCAATGCCCTAAATTCTTCCCGAGCCCTGAACCCCCAGACTGTTGGTCACTAGATCTCGCGAAAGCATTTTGCGCCGGTATCACCAAAAATACGAGCTCTTCGAACGGGAGCCTGCGACACATCTCCAAACCAAAGTCTGCATGGACAACAACCTCTGCATTGCCGAGGTTCAAAGATATCTTTGCCGCCGTCGTGGCGAGGTCCCAAGTCGACTTTTTACTGTCGCGATAGGACGTCCATGCTTCGGTATCGGCATGACGCTTGGCGAAAAGAAGCAAGCAAGCCTCCAGGTAGGAGGTCTGGGTCTTTTGATTCAAATGGGGGATCGGAAGTAGGAGGTCCTGCAGAAGGAGCAGTCGGGAAAGACAGGTGCCAGCGACGAATTTGGAATACTGAGCATGATGGCTGATGGCTGGTGTTGATCGTGACGGGTCCGATGGAGCTCCCTACCCTACCCTGGTGTAACCTACCCTGGTGTACCCTACCGCTTCCCACTCCTCTCTCTCCTCCTGACCCTCTCGACAAGCCGCCCCACCATCTCTCTCATAACATGCTTCTCTCCCGAATAGTCCATATCGAACCAGTAATTCATGGCAATACACGGCGCGGGTGCTGACTCTCCGTCTTCATTCTCCCACTCTCCGCAATCTTGCGTCACGTGGTGGAACCACCCTGCGGGAAGGTAGAGGATCTGTCCTTCCTCCACCGTCACGGTTAGAGGGCGCGCGTGTTTGTAGTATGGGTATGTGGTCGATGTGGGCGGTGGGGGCTTGAAGGGATCGATGGGGATCCAGGGGATTTTGGCGGTATTGGGGTTCATCGAGGATGAGGGTGCGGGTGCGGGTGCGGGCACGGAGGATGAAGCTGAGGGTGAGGGCGGGGGCGAGGGCGAAGTCGCGTCCATATCCGAGGTGGATGTCGAGGTGTCATCCGCCAAAGAGTGTCGAGGGCCACAAGCGCTCAGATTTCCATCTTCAGCTTCAGTTCCAGCTTCAGCACCTTGAATACTCCCTTCTGGAGGGCCATCGTGCATACCCTTTTCCGTGTTCGTGTCCATGATGATCTCAAACCTCTTCGTCTTTTCGTCGAATGCCCACTGTCCGGTCCTCACCATCGTGGCGTGTAGGCAGATCTCCTCGATGGGAGGGTATAACACGAATTTCTTCCGCCCTTTGACAACCAGGTAGAGATTCTCGTAGGGATCTCGATGCGTGGAGGTCACGCTTTGGGCGCTGCCGATCCAGATATTCGTGGCGTCGGGGTCTCCTAGAACGGGAAGCGCGAATGGAGGTGGCGTTGCAGGGAGATGGCCTCTGAGCGGAGCCAGCTCCGGACGGGAGAGGTTCGAGTCCTGTGATTGGAGATAATAGACTGGTTTTGTGGGTGTGGTTGGAGATAGCGCAGACAGAGAAGATGATTCCGGAGGACATAGCTCATCAATCAGCTTGGATATCGTCATGCCGGTCGTGGCAGGTTGGAGGAAGACGTGCTCCGCTACGTCGTTCTCATCGCTGTTGTCCTGACCAGCTACGTCCTCGTGGCCGGAAAGCGGGCCGTGCTCGTTTTCGCTTGGAACACCCCTAGAGCTGATCTCCCCAATGCCTCTGGCTGAGGCGTCATGTTCCAGTGGACACCGTTTTGGGAGAAGATACAGCGAATCAGCCCGTCCATCTGGGGTGACAGCGACTTCTACCTCGCCCTGCGCAAGCGAGCAGAGCGTCTTCTTAGTCCATCGGAAGCACGGTGCACTGAGAATGGAACGCTGCTCATCTTCGAGATGTGCGCTCTTCCGGTCTCCGTTGGGGGAAGGCGCATAATGTCGCTTCGCTGGATGGTCAGTCTCGTTTCCACGACTCGCGCCATTCGGAATCTGTGCGCGCCTGGACGGATTGCCGAGGACGCCTCGATCAAGCTGATACACGCACGGTCTTCCGCGAGAGACTTGTTGGCCGAAGTTCAAATACGTCGGGTATGGATAGATTGGGACGGTCGTGTCGGGGTTGAAATCGTGGTAGTCTTGAATCAGAGCGATGAGCTCATCGAGCGCAAAATCTGCGTCTCTTGAACACATCTACGGGAAGATTGGAAAGCGACTTAAGTGGTAACGGCATTTGCTGTCATTGTAGTCGGTTGTGAGAATGCAACGGGAAGGCGATATGTCCAGACCTCTAGATAGATCCTTCCCGCGCTAGACGCGTGCTCTACTTCGCACTGGGGAATGGTTTGTGCACCGCCAAGGTGCAAGAAGAGTCAAATATTCGGCTTGGCAGTATAACTGTCAACGAGCTGGGAGGTGCTTACTTCGAAGCCTTTCCGTGGACGAACCAGGACGGGAAGAAAACTGGCTGCAGTCAGAGGCAAAGCCGAAGTCACTCTGCCGAAGTTAAGGGAAGCTGCGGGCGGAACCTGCGCCTTCAATCATCTGAGTACGCATACAACTTCTCTCTTCAGCGGGCACTTCTTCACTTTGACTTTGCCAACAAGTCCTGTGGCCTGCTATCCTACACAAATATTTGCAATGCGTTGTGTTGCACGTAATACTGCCAAGGTTCGAGGCGTCTGTCTATATGATTGGCTGATGGAGCGTCTATCCCTCTTCTCACCTTCCTTATTCTTAATTACCTGTTGATTATTGTCCACTTTGTAACACTCCCAGGCCCTCATAAAAGGGGCTCACGGAGCTACCTTGACTCTACCAGCTGAATGCTTACTTGTACAGAACCGAAATGCCCCACGTTATGTCTGCAAACTTTAACCCACCTGGCCGCTTTGCCATGCAGGCTTCGTGGGGTCATTCGTGTGGAGAAACAACTTCTTCTATTGAGTGATTATCACCTTTCGTAGACAAGAAGCCAATGTCGAGACAGTCCCTCAGACAGGAAGGGTACCTCCAAGCGAAATAAAATTGTTCAAATCCTTCGGCATGCCATCTTCGAGATCATGATATAAATCAGCGCTTGACAATATGGGATCAACGACCTCGGATCCGACCACAAGCTATCCGGTCGCCATCGTCGGAGGCGGTCCCACGGGGCTGTCGGCTTCTATTCTTCTGTCACAGTGCAATATCCCGCATGTCTTGTTCGAGAGGTACCCATCAACGTCCATCCACCCCAAAGCATGCGGTTACAATCACCGCACCGTAGAGATTTGGCGGCGCATGGGGATCGAAGACGAGTTGATCAAGAAGCGCGCCCCAGTGAACATGTTCAGTAGGACGGGGTGGTACACCAGCTTTGGACCGACCGGCCGGGAGATTGTCAGCCGAGACTCGTGGGGCGGTGGTGCATATGAGGAGGAATATGCGTCCGTCTCGCCCTGTCAGTATTCCATCCTGCCCCAAATCCGACTGGAACCTATCCTGCAGAAGCGAGCATTAGAGCTCAACCCCAGCGGCATCCTATACAACACGGAAGTCACCAAAGTCGAGGAAGCAGACGATCACGTTCTCATCAGCTATCAGCGCAAGGGCCACCCCTCCGAGACCCTGCGAGCGAAGTACTGCATTTGTGCGGATGGTGGGCGCGGACTGACTGAACAGCTCGGAATTGGCTGGGAAGGGGAACGCGATGTCATGAACATGGTGTCCGCACACATCCGCGCTCCTTTATCCTTTCACCACCCCGACATTCGAAACTTTATAACCTGGTTTGTCAATCCACGACTCGGCGGCACCATCGGTTCTGGCTACCTCTACCACCTGGGCCCGTACCCAATATCGCCCGATACCGAGGAGTGGGTCTTCGCGTGCGGGTTGGCCTCCGGCGAGAGAAGCATGGACGGACCGGCTGTGCTGAACAGGATGCACAAGACGCTGCAAATTCCAGACCTCAAGCCAGAACTTCTCTCCACCAGTTATTGGTACGTCAATGCACTGACCGCGAGGCGCTATCGCAGCAAGATTTCAACGGGACGGGTCTTCGTCGTCGGGGATGCAGCCCATCGGATTCCCCCATGGGGCGCTTTGGGGCTCAATACTGGCGTGCAAGACGTGGACAATCTCGTGTGGAAGTTGAATCTAGCAGTCAGTGGCATCACATCGTCTCTAGACCCTGGTGCAAATCTCAACGCATTGCTCGACACATACGATTCTGAGCGTCGACCAATCGGCCAACGCGTGCGCGACAGCGCATTACACAACCTCCGCTCGCACGGACTGGTCATGGACCACGCCATCGGCGTTTCTCCCTCCAACCCCCAAATTGCGAACGTTGCCAACATGAACTCTTTCCTGAATGCGTCAGCAGATGACCCTGAAGCCGTGGCCCGTCGCGAAGCAGTTGATCGCGCGCTGCAAACTCTCGACGCCGAGTTCCACGCACTAGGTGCGGAGGTCGGCTGGTTCTACCCTGATGTCGACGTCGACGGGGAGGGCAAGGCAACGAATCACGACGGCCAGCTTACCGAAGACGGACAACTAGACTCGGTGTATTATCATCCTTCGACCATTCCGGGACACCACTTGCCGCATGCTTGGCTGGAACAGGACGGGCGGAGGTTATCAACGAGGGATCTTGTCCGGTACGATGGATTCGCACTCTTTACGTCGCGGCCTGGACTGTGGAGCAAGGCCGTAGAGGAGGATGGCCACGGGTTAGTGAGCCTTGTGGAGATTATGGACAAGAATATGGGCTCGTCTGGTGGCCAGTCATCCGGATGGAAGGACGTTGACGGTGAATGGGCTACCGAGTGCGGTATTGGAAGCTCCGGCGCCGTGTTGGTTCGACCGGATGGGATCGTTGTCTGGCGGGCCAAGGAGTTCGACCAAGACAAACATTCTGGCCGCGGATGGCTCAGTAATGTACTCCGCAGGGCTTTGAGGCTTCCATAGATGGTGTAGACATGAAATATAGTTGTGGAAACTCGTCGTTGCCGCCTCCTCTTCACGGATGGCGGGCATGCGATTTGCCGGGTCAGGACGAACCTACGGGCAAGGACCCGCACACTTGGGACGCCGAGGACGTTGTCAGGATGGCCACCGTGCTCTGATGGATGAGAATTTTTAACGCTGGTCGCAAGGCTCGTTCACGTGTTGGCATCGCGGCGGGGACTGTGGTTCTGGTTCAAGCTACCTTAGTACGATCCTCCATCGCGTTGCAGTCTAAGACCGACCAGCCATTGTGCTGATTGATTCGGCTGGTGTATCACCTGTGGTTGAGATCAGAGCTGGTGCTGGAGACGCCGTACCTGCTCATTGTCATTCCTTCACAGCTGCGGCTACACGACGACTAAGCCCATTCGCAATTCATACCAGCAAGCGGCAATGCTTGAGGCAGAAGAACAGGGATACAGGACTGTAGATAACCCCGCACAAGGCTCGTAACTCGTCCTTTCCCCGGACCGATCTCACCGTGTCCGCCCTCCCGCCTTACTAATGCATCCCCGGTGTTCGACATCAGTGTGGGTGAGCACGTCATGACCACAGCAGCTTGGTGGCAGGAGGTTTCTACTTGCATTCAGGTATCTGTTTGTCAGTGCTTCGGCATCACCCAAATGCCTGCCTGACCTCCCGCAAGTACCTGCCTCAAGATGCAACTCGTCAACTACGCAGCTTGGATCCCCTCCGGAAAAGCACCCTTGGTCGTCGCAACAGCCCCATTCCCCGACCTAGCTCCCAACGAGCTGATTCTCAAGAACCACGCCGTGGCAATCAACCCTGTGGACTGGAAGATCCAAGCCTCGGGCGGCTTCGGCCTCTCTTACCCAGCCATCCTGGGAGAAGATGTCGCGGGTGAGGTTCTCGAGGTGGGCAAGGACGCCGAGGCCTTCAAAAAGGGCGATCGCGTCATCGCCCACGCGCTGGGGTTGGGGAGTGGGCCCCCCTACGGCGGCTTTCAACTATACCCCCGGGTGAAGGTGGCCACTGTGGCCCGGATTCCTGATGATCTGGAGTTCAAGCGCGCAGCGGTGTTGCCATTGAGCGTCAGCACCGCGGCGGCGGGGCTGTACCTCAAGGGGACTTTGGGGCTACGGTACCCACAGCTTGGAGGCGGCAGTAGTGCAATTCCTCGCTCCACGCCGCCGCCCCCACAGCCGACGACGAAGAAGAAGAAGATGAACGACGTGCTCCTCCTCTGGGGCGGATCCTCGTCCGTCGGATCCTCGGTGATCCAGCTGGCCGTGGCGTCGGGCTACGACGTCGTCACGACGGCATCACCGGCAAACTATGCCTACTGCAAAACCCTGGGCGCTTCTCTTGTCCTGGATTATCATAACCCCGACATCATACCGATCTTGATAGCGCTTCTGAAAGAGCACGGCAGTGCTGTGGTGGGTGCTTATGACGCCATTGGCGCGGACGCCACGGTCCGCCAGTGCGCCACTGTGCTGCATGCGTTTGGAGGTGGGACTGTCGCCAGCGTTGTCTCTGCGCCGGATGATCTACCCAAGGGAGTCAAGGTCGTGAGGGTAGGGAGCACGAATATCGTGAGCCAGGAAGATGGAACGGTGGCCAAGAAGATCTGGGGCGACTACCTGCCTGCTGCGCTGAAAGATGGGGCATTCAAGGCCGCGCCGGAGGAGCTTGTGGTCGGGAATGCGCTGTATTTCGTGCAGGGTGGGCTGGACAGACAGAGGAGCGGCGTCAGTGCTAGGAAGGTTGTGGTGACGCTCTGAGTTGGACGAAAGCAAATCAAATACTGCGTTGTCAGCGTCGAGGACTTTGTGGGATCCTACTGGTGCCAAAGAATCGGACACTCGCCTGCTCGTGATCCTGCAACGCCCAGATTTTACGGAATCACGGGAATGTACGGAGTACTTGCATGGACAGGGCCCTAGACAGTGAGCAGGGTGCATATGCGGAGTGATCACGAGGATATACTGAAGAATAATTACAGCTATCCGGTCACTGTCCACCACTGTGACTTAAGCCCGATGACGCCCACCAAACTCGTATACTTCCACGGGTTTGGCTTGATGCGTTCCGCATTGGCACGCCTTGATCAGCTCGCTATATGAATGGTACGGGTCGTATCAGTAAGTACAGAGCGATCTACACGAGCTGGAACTCCACATTGGAGATACATGCACCTAGTATACGATGCTAGACCAGCGACGGACGCCTTAGACTCAGACCGGCCATCTTCACGCATATCAGGCGGGGGATATATCTTTCCACAGTCATCCTACGTACACCATTCTTGCAGAGTGCGGTATAAATGGATTGAAATCAACTGAATGACTGAATGACTGACTGATTCACTGACTCACCGAGTCAACCAAGTATCCTCCACCTCTGTCGACGACATGTATCCACTATTGGCTTTCTTCGTCTTTGCGTCTGTTCTCGCATTGGCCTGGCGGTGGTTAACCAGAACAGACATACCCAAGATGAAAAACCTGCCTGAGCTTCCGGGCGTGCCTATCTCCAGGAGTCTGCTTCTCCTGGGCAAACACCACGAGAGGAACTGCGCCAGGCTAGCCAAGACATATGGCGACGTCTTCCAAGTCGTCTGCCGAACCGCGTAAGTGTGCCTTTGATTCTAGAGCCTTACAGAATCTGGCCAAATTGACGTGTAGTGGAGATTCACCTACGCCAACTCCTATGAAGCAGTCAAGGAACTGTGGACCAAGAATCGATCAGCACTGATCTCGCGGCCCAAGACGTGGTCTCCGAGACTCAGGGCGTGTACACGCTCGGCACGTCGCCGTGGAATGAGTCCGTCAAGAGGGTCCGCAAAGCCGCTGCCACAGCCCTGAATAGACAGGCCGTCCAGACGTACTTACCGTTCATCGACCTCGAGTCCACAAGCAGCCTGAACGAGCTGGCTCAGCAGGCGAAGCGAGGTTCCGACATCGACCCTAACGGGTATCTCCAGCGGTTCTCGCTCAACATCAGCTTGACGCTCAACTATGGGATCCGGATCCAGGGCGGCGTGCACGATCAGACGCTGAACGGGGTGGTTGCCGTGTGGAGAGAGCTCGCGAACATCCGCGGCGTCGCGCACGGCTGGCAGGACAATATCCTTCTGTTGCGACTGTGGCCGGGATACAAGAAGAACGCGATCCGCTTCCGAGCCCGACGGGATGAGTATATCTTGCGCTTCTTTGATGCTCTCAAGGAACGCATCGCGGCTGGGGCGGCCCACCCGTGCATTGCGGGTAATGTGCTCAAGGATCCAGAGGCGAGGCTGGCTGAAAGTTAGCATAACGAAGACGAGATACCTTCCCTTCCTCGTGTTTGTCCTCTCTTGGTCTGGTCTTCAACATGCCTATACGGCTTGCTGATACCCTGCAAACGAGTTAAAATCCATTTGTCTGACCATGGTGGCGGCCGGACTCGATACATTGCCCGGAAACATCAACATGACGATTGCGTACCTGTCGTCTCCTCACCGCCGGGAGATCCAGCAGCACATGTACAAGGAGATTATCGAGACCCATGCAAACGAAGATCCGTGGCACGGTTGTCTCCTTGAGGAGAAGTCCGCGTATGTCGTCTCCTTCGTCAAGGTACGTGTGCATTGCTCATCAGCCGAATCTTATTCCGCATTCGAACGGCTGACGAAGTCCAGCAGAGGAGGTACTCCGTTTCTGGTCGACGTTGAACCTGTCCTTCAATCGCCAGAGCGTCAAGGATATCTACTATAAAGCCGCGGTGATTCCGGCCGGGACGCCATTCCTGCTGGTGGGTTACACGTTCGTACCGGATAGTCGCGTCTTGCTATGCCTGAGTGTCTTCGTCACGCTGACCAACGGCTTGAGTGCACTGCGCAGAATATGTGGGCCGCCAACCACGACGAGACTATCTTCAAATCCCCGTTCGAATTCATTCCTGATCGGTTCGTCGGAGTCCCCAAGGCAGGGCGAGAACACAACATTTCGGCTACGGTGCTGGGACGCGCTCGTGCGCCGGTGTCCATCTGGTGAACCGCGAGCTATGCGTCATCTTCACGGGTCTGATCCTGGCGTTCCATATCAAGGAGACACAGTACGTCAACGAGAGGCCCATTTTCGATAGCATCGACTGCAGTTCGATACCGACCAGTATGGTGACTCAGCCCAAGCCGTTCAAGGTACGATTTGTTCCTCGTGATGGCACGGAGCTGGGCCAGTGGCTCCAGGAGAGTTTTGACGGGACAGCCTATCTTTGAGTGATTCGGACTTGCGGAGCGGTGAAGGCCGTTGCAGAGAGTAGAATCCAACTCTATAGCATGCTGAGGGTAGTGTCCCAACGAGCGGAACCAGTACCAAGCGATGGTCCCAGAGATGGCGCTATGCTCGGTCGGGCCACTTCTTTACTTGAGAGGTGGACGTGACATGCGAATTGTTCGGAGCACCGCTTAAGTTCAGCTGGACCCGGGGACAAGGAAGGGCCCGGTACCTGCCTCGGTGGCGCGCAGATGTGATGCATAACATAACTCTGACCATAGTACCCATGTCTGAAATCCGTTGCTGAAGAACGTAGCAATGCGTCAATGCGTACGCCTTGTGGCGTACCGAGGAGAGGGACGGACTCGTGTTTCATGAATCGAGATTGCAGCGTGTTCGGCTATCATACCCACCCGCCGATGAGCTCCTCACGCTGACAAGAGATGGTGCCGGCCATGATACAACGGGCAGCCGGAGACATCCAGCCCGGGCGGTGATTAGAGGCGTACTGCTGAAACACATCCGTAATCTTGCACCTCAACTGGCGGGCACCCAGGCCGGAGTGCACAGGAAGTACCGATGTGTATCTTCTCACGTCCTCCCATCAGCAAGCGAATGCTATGCTCAGTCCAAGCTGTTCCGAACGTTGAGGACCAGAGTACAGTGGCGGGGCTGGACGGATAGAGTCCCAAGATGGTCATCCAACATGCACATTTATATTCCGGTCGTTTCTAGCTCCTGTATCATCGGGATCTTATTTATGAAACGGTATCACAACTATATGGGTCAGGCCCCAATCTGTGCAGGACCGACCATGCCTGCTTTACTTGATGGTCAGACCGCTTCATCCTCTTCGTAATCTGCTCATTGACGGACAGAAGACGCGTGTTCTCTTGCTGCAGCTGTACCGTATCCATCCGGGCCGTAGAGAGCTCCCCTTCTAACCGTCTCGCCTTCGCTTCGGCCCCTTGACGAACCATGCGTTCCCTTCGAGTCTGGTCCTCAGAGAAGGAAATTTGGTCCGCTAGTTTCTCCAGTTCAGATTGAAGCCGACTGATTTGGGAGGTCAGGTCGAGGATTGATCTTAACACTTAGATACGCTGTATATATGTGCCTATTAACTGATAGACCTACCACTGCTGGGGTCTTCTACGGACCTTAAAGCGATGTTCTGGGAGTATACTTTCGAGGCCTGGATGCGGGATAGCTTCGATGGACGTACCGACTTCTCGACAAAGCTGCATGTATACGCTGGTGGAATGCTTACTCAACGGTCGGGTGAAAAGATGTTCCTTGTCCGGCTGTCGTATCCAGACGTACCCGTTATCTTCATGTGGCTATAATCGAACTTCGGCGGGCTCGATAGGTTTCCCTAATTTAGTGGCTCCCGGGCGTCAGTCAGGCACCGTGGGAACCCGGCATCGGCTTACTCAGGTACTGCGCTAAAATCTGCCGACACCATTCGGCACGCTGCACGTTTCCGCGTCGTTGGACGGGGATCCCCTCCATCTCCGAAAGGCTTTGTGCCTTGTAGGGCCCTAGATGACGATCGTAGACGAGAGTGATTGTCTCCGGCTTTAGTATCTCGTATAGTACCTGTTGGTCCGTAGAGACTGAAGGTGCTTGACATCAGCAAATTTACTAAGGTAAAGAAATCGAGAAAGACTGCTTCAATCTAAAAATAGACCCCAAGACTATTTCTGGTACCCCCAGGGTCCTATAACTGGGTCTAGAAGGGCACACATCTGGTCGCCCGGTGACCTTTCCCGAATCTCGCGTCAGCAAAGGATACCCATGCAAAGGTCTTCGAACGTGCTCCCAATCCTGTCTCCAGACTTCAGCATTTCTGCCTTCGAGTTTGATCCTGTCAGCGCAGGAGCAATCGACCGACCACTGCCTGAAGTGGTACGGTCGTGTTCGAACGTGTTCCCCTCCCTTGTACAACTCTTTATTCTTTGACTCTCTGACTTCTCCATCGCCGGTCAGCGGACATTTTCATAAACAAGTGTTGTGGTGCTTGCACCGTAATTTCCCGCACCCCAGTATCACGGGTAATTGTTTCGGTAGGGATCTCTGCAGAAGCTACCCATACAGTGAGAGGTAGTTTCAGCGTTCCTGCAGTAGCGCCTCGGAACTGCTCTCCGCCAGTCGATGTAGCGCGGCGTTCGGCACATGGAGGACAAGTGGTCGATTTTCGCATCCTTTGAGCGCGTGTTTTGGCTGTTCCGCTGCTGTCCCGCTGACTCCAGCGTCGCGGTTATTCAGAAGTGCTCGGAAGTGTTCGAAGCACCCTTTAATGCGCCGAGAACTACTTAGAGCAATGCTCCAGTGACGTTCCGCGTGACCATGACTCGGCAATTGGCATGTGTGATAGCCCGCTCAGAGGTAACATCACAGAGTCAGCGGAGAGACCAATCTCTGCAGCCCTTACTACAGTCGCGAACTCCGCTTATCTCACAGCGAACACTCTAGACCTCCCTATCCTGCAACCGGATCCCCCCTTTGATGTGCTGGGCGCGGAATCGGACTCTGTTCCCACGAGTACAATCACATCAACGTCCACCTTCTTACGCTGCTGACGGAGCCACGCAGGTACAAGAAGCATGCAAGCGACAGGAGGGAGAGGGAGATGTCGGCCATACTCGATTTCTAGCACAGGATCAATACCTGACGACGGCAACGAGCACGAGAATGGATGAAGCTCACACCTTTCCCGAAGACGGTGGTAGCGCCCGAGACTAAGTAAAGAGCGATCAGGGTGGGTGCCTAAGTTGCAGCACGACCATCAACAATATTGATCCACCATCAGGGGCTAGGATTTGCCGTAGTAGACCTTGAACCCATCGAAGCGACGACGGTTACCCACGTCCTGCCAGCTAAACCCGAGATGAGGTCGTGCACGGAGGCAATCTTCGCTCAACATCAATTATTCGAGATAGTCCCGGCCAGTCCCTCTGTCGTTCGAAAAAGCAGAAAGATATAGAGGCAGATTCGGAGATCGTTAAGGTAGAATCACTAAAGTGGCCAGATCTAGATCCCATCACGGGTAAGGTAATGTCCCCCTAAAGAAATTTTCTAATATGCGGAGAATCTACTAGGTAAGTACGCCTCTAAGACGTCTGAGATTCGATATCGGACCCGGCTCTTCTTTCACTTTGGAGGCCGGTGCGCTTTTTAACAGGTCGGGCAAGCCTTCTCCGCGATATGCCGTACGGATGTAACGGATTTCTCGACGACGGGAGCTCGCATTCGAGCGCTCGACCGGATTAACCTTGCTCACCTCGTTGAGCAGCGGGCACTTCTGGTGGCGTTGTAAGGAGAACGCGCTCGTCGATAGAAGCACGTCGGTAACCGGGGCAAACGTTAACCGGCTCGGGCCGCCCTACACGAGATGATGGCTTGCGTATACCCGGAGTTGGTAGTTAAAAGTCACGACTACACGAGCACGAAGAAGCGAGTGTAAAGGATGTTAGACGAAGGTCGTAATTGGTATATAGCGTATGAACGTTGCCCGAGCACACTGTGGATGTTTTATCCTAACATGTTAGAGAGAGCGTAAGTATTTCCTTTTCTTGATATGAGCGATATTGAATGGCTACAGCTTTCGACGGTTATCTAGCGATCTTGTATACGCATTCATTGACCTCCTCTATTAATATCGCGGTGATTTTCTCCGGCGCGTCGACGATTTGCTCGAGCAGCCAGTAGCCGAGTTTGTCGCCGGCAAACGTCCTGTACGGCCCACCCCCTTGGACAAGATGACAATGTCACAGATGAGAAGACAGCCAATGGACCCGGGCTTCTTCGTCAAGTCGGCTAATGGTGAGGAGTATGCGCTAACATGGCTGACTGGACGTCAGACATGTCCGTCCCGACACGACATGATTCGTGAATATGGCCAAGTAGGAAATGGTTGTTCTGCGGATTGTATTCAATAGCATGGCAAGATAGCAATGTTCAGTGGTGGCCATTGAGATGCCAGTAGAGGCTTCAATATGTGGCAGAAAGAAATAAAGGGGGCTGGTCATTCCCGCCTTTGAAAGGTGGGAACTTTGCTTCGTCTATCGCCCTTTGATGTCTTTGAGAACTCGATCATTAAGTTTTCGTCCACTTGCACGGCCCTCATCCTCGAGCTGAATCCACGCATCACCTTAGGGTCCAGTCTCGCTGCACACTGACTCTGAAATACTCCACACAAGACTCGGCCCATTAAGCCTTCCCCCCTGGAGCTACCTACTTCTGCCCATCCTAATCCAGTGAGGTATTCTTGCAAACTGAACAAATTCCCATGCAACGCGAAAGGATCATCCTTCATTCTCGTCAACACATCTAATCATGGCTCCGTCTCCATTCACACAAGCGAAAAGTCCCCGTTACGCGTCATGAGTGAGGCGTAGCTCCCTCCAATACACTATGGACGTCAGAGCACTCCCAGCCCCGATGCCGCTCTGCCAAACCGTATAGTCTTCCGTAGATATCGTGTCTCATGAGCTTGCTAGATACCGCATTCCGATGTGGGAATTACTTTGTGGGGGCAACGATGTCCAGTGGCCCGGTCTTGTTTGACGCGTTTGGAAACTCGGCGATTTCGACCTTGATTGGGGTGGACTTGACCTCGTGATTCATTTCTGCTGCAGGTTCAGCCTCGGCAGGCTTTAGTGAACTAGAGGTGCCCCAATGTTCATCAAGGTGGTCTTGGTTTGATTTGTGTTCATCTTGTTTACGCAGCTCGTCATCGTCAATGAACTTTGCCACGTCGATTGATCCTTCCTCAACCTCCTGAATTTGCAACATCAATTCAGCTGTAATGTATATCTCATACTTACCCAGAAAATGGATGATCTCTCGCCAGAAAGCTTTGAGGCGACCGCGTCTGTCGTAAGGATTGGCACGCTGCATCCAAGACGACCAAGACTGGACGACCCGGTCTGCGGTACTGACGCCAATCTTGAACCATTCGATATGAGATTGGCTATGAAAATTGCACCATCTCATCTCGTACCAACACCTTAACAACTCGAAATGAGTCAAACGCTCAACCCGTTCCGGGTGGCGAGCGTGATGGCGGAGTCGCAGGAGAGGAAGGCCATGGCCGCACTCAGCTAACTCATCCAAACGATGGCTGATGGGTCGGCTAGTGTATCCAATCTTGAGCATTCCCCGGAAGGCCTGGTCCGCGTAAGTGAAGCTGTACACGGACCCTATTGCGTTCTCCGAAGGATCGATCGTCGATAAAAGGGTCGAGACCAAAGTCTCCCCTTCCCAAACTGGATGTTTTTCGAACACCACTGGCCGTGGGAGATGTTGAGTGGGCTCATTGTGGAGCACTTGGTCGGAAGACAGGAGTTTTGTTTGAGAACGGCCGGAACCACAAGTTAGAGACGCCATTTTCTCTAGCTTAGTAGTTTGCACTACCTCGGGGATCGTGACAGATAAGGTCTGCCTTATCTCGCTCTGCCACCGAACCGCCAGACCCTCTGCCAGCCTGGTGCCCCAGATTTTGTTGCGATGATGATGTGTGCAGCAGCAGCGTTCGGCTATTTCAGCTAATGACTGAAGCGACCTTTCCTTGAAAGGGTTCCCCTGGCAGAGCTTTGTCGCGAGCTGGAGGACCAAGTCTCTCTCATTCTCCTGAATGCCAACTCTGCAACATCTCTCTTCGTTTGGCAAATACCAAATGCATCGACACCTTTCCTGTGCGAGCCTAGAGCAGGTCTCAGCAAAAGTGGGAAATTGATGCACGACAGGCAAGGTTGTCACTTGTCGATATGAGCGAGGCATGAAGATGGTGGTCGTCGCGGTGCGATCGATGGTTTGGGATATAGCTTCGAGGCGACTCGCTTCCGATTACGATCAGGCTGGTGTTCGTAAACAGGTACCAACCTGGCGACTTCGAGGAGGCAATAGGAATCTCAATATTGTACCGAGGGCGCAGATTCAAAACCAGTGAAGCAGAAACTTTACTGTAATAACGCACAATCAGGGTGAACGTCGAAGCTTGCGGGTGCAGGCAAGGTGGGTGTGCGGCTGTACCTTAGATGGCGATATAACAGCTTCCATCAGTTGCTGCCTCCGCAACATGTGATAACGACAGACTTTGGGCGCCTTGGCCTGCGGTAAGACTGCAGTCTTATGCATGCTTCGTCTCTGCCACCAGACAATGAGTGGTTCGAAGATCGTAGCCCTCGAAGAGCAGCGCTTCGCTGGACCAATCACCCAAGTTGTCACGGTTTCATTCTGTAGGGTCCTGATGACTTGTCAGATTCCGCTGCCTGACTACACGTCGCATCTGATCTCTTCCGTCCACCTTCACTTTTCATACATCGTCGAGCACCCAAAATGTCGCGGCAGAATCAGGCCCTGATCAACGTCAAGGAAAGTGAATACGTCTGCATTTCATGTGATGAGCGTGAATTTGACTCCGAACTACCGTTGCTCCAGCATTGTCAAAACGCGCGCTGTCACAAAGGTGAATGGTGCGACAGGTGCCAATGGCTGTTTATCTCTGCACAATCCTGCGAACAATCAAACCGTGACTCGCAAAATTATTGGGTCTGTTCGAAATACGGCGTCGACGAAACTGAAGAAAGCAATCTTCGCACTCACATGGAAACGAAGCATTCCTTCTGCTACGACTGTCAAGCAAGTTTTGCTGATATATCGGAACATCGCATCCTGCGGCACAATCGATGCTCCATATGTAACGAGGAATTCGAGAATGAAAATCAATTTCTAAGAATATGCTTGCGGGAAAGGAATATCGGAGCGAGACATGCTTAACTAACGCTCGTGAAGCACGCGAAGTTCTATGCGCCTCGTTAAGAGAAGTGCTATGGCTGCGAACGTAAATTCAACAGCCCCTCCGGCATCCTCATCCACCTCGAGTCGATGACCTGTGATTCAGAGGTTGCCCGAGTCGATATTGATCGATGGGCTTTCAACTGCCACTAACGCTACCTATACACCAACAGCTGGGACGATGAGCTCAGATACCGATGTCCCAGCTGTGATGAGAGCTTCCCAAAAGTCAGTGGATTGCGTCAGCATATTGAGACCGCGGCATGCGGTGCAGGTTATGGTGGCATTCTAGAGAAATTGAGGAGGTACATTAAGCAGCAGGTTCAAAATGTGTTGGAATGATAACGTAAATGAGGCAGGTCAACTGCTCAATGACTCCATCGGTATAGTACCAGTCAACACCTCCTGTGAGCCCGTCCGTCTGAGACTGAATTTGACGTAAGCTGAATCTGGGCTGGGTGGCCAATACGCCTACTTACAGGGGCTTCCAGCCTGCGGGTGCACCTCACACTGAATTCTATATATATTCGCACTCGTGGGCAGCCTTATATTGCTAGGGGTCCGCCGTTAGTCCCCCGGTGGTCGCAGCCTGGCGCAAGTATCCCATCGTTTCCTGTGGCATGCTATGGGCCTGGGAATCTTTCAGATTATGCATGGGAAGCTTGAACAGGGTCTGGAAACCTGTGTATTGGCTCCCAATAGTTATCCTTCACCCCAGGAACTGTTCTGGCTTCCATGTACGCCGAATTGATTCTCAAGGTGCTCAAGACCTGCCCATCGCTTTATATGATGACGGAAGATTAGGGATATTCCAAGAACGAGGAATGGGAGTCCTAGTGGTGGATGTGGAATGTCCCAATCAGGCGCAGCGATATGCAATAAGGGTTGGATCATACAACCAGAGGATCAAAATGGAAAGGTGAAACCGGCACGCCGTGACTGGACCCCAAGCCGTCCCAAGCCGTCCCTAAGTCAGACCACCGTGTAATCCACAACCGCGTACTGCAACAGCCCCGCATTTACGCGTCAAATCGCGTTCTTAATAACCCTCTCTCTTTCATATCACACCAGCACACTACAAACCTCTCTTATCTTGTTTATACTTGGCTAGCATGCCCTCCTATACCGAAGAAACCCTTCAGGAGGCAATCCGGGCCTTCTAGCGCGGCGATTACCCCTCGATTCGATCTGCAGCGATAGTATACCGCGTTAACTTAAGTATTATAAGTTATCGACTAAAAGGAGGCTAAACTCGATAATTAGTAAGAGAAGACTAATAGCTACTATCCTCTATATACGAGGATCTTCTTATTTAATAGATTATCGATCTTAATTACACTAGCGCCCCTTTAACCTTCTCTTAAGTACGCGAGTTTACTAGCCTTATCTTAAAGACCTCGGATAGCCTAACTTTAGTCGGTATAAACTAGGTAACACGCTTTCTTAATTATTATTTAGAAATAAAATTAAAGGTGGGAAGAAAGATTAAGTATCTACACGTTGAAAATACTAGTCTAGATACCTGTCAGGAACGCCTAGATGGGCTTAGCGCTCTAGGCCTATATAGCTTGCTCCTCGCATGCGAACCCTCCTCGTTCCGCATGCTTTGAGTCTTCGTCGATAGCTAGATAGATATTAGCTTATACACCCCTTTTTACATCTCGAGTACCGCCATTCCTGACAATACCCTTTAAACCTTCTTTACCCTTTTCCGCGCTATTATTACTCGTTATTAGATTAAACTAGCTAATATATAGAACTTTAATAAATCCGGACTAGCTATAGAGGTCTATACTAACTAAAGAGTTATTAGTATACCTAATAAGAGATATTTATATTATAAGACGCTTAAAAATCGTAACTAGGTTATTATAATTAAGGCTTACTTAGCGAAGGGTCGTTTTATTAATTCGCTAGTGCTTTTTAAAGGTAAAGACCTTTAGTTAATATAGTTCCCGTATAACTTACCCTTAAATTAGCACTATAAGTATATTAAGAACGCCTTTATAATAAATATAGTTAAGTTAAGCTAGTTATAAGAGATCTTCCTCCCTTAAACCGTAAATAGTATAGCACTTTAATTACTTCTTTATGTTACGAACCGGCCTTCATGCGGCCTGCCGGGCCTGGCACAGAAGGGAAGGTCAAGCGAGGAAGTCAGCCTCGCTGGCAAGGCTGACTCGGGTCACGTGATACCCTAAAAAGGAAATAAGCCGTTGCATATGTTGTATCGTTGCAGGGCATGGGGCCGCAACGGAAGCAACCATGCAACGCCTAGACTTTCCTAGATAGGAAAACTACCTGTGTATATAGTCACAGCTAGATACACTTCTATAGGAGGTGTAGTCAACTTCAGTTAACATTGCGCTCAAGGAGATACAGTATAAGTGCTGTATCCCGTCTGACGATCTGTTCGACATTGACCTCTGCTCTACCCCCGATACTCAAGAACCCCGAGGGTTACCTGTGTGCTCACGTGTCCTTATACACGCTGCGCGGAGGCAATTCTTAACACTTTAACTACCTCTTGACGGTATTATTGGACAATGTCGAAACTCGTTCGATCCCCCTCGCCGACAGGATCCGTCCGATCCTCGGCACCCAACCCAACTCCAGGACCTTCGTTATATAGCATTACTTAGGCAACAGGAGGATAAGGTAATAAGGACTATTATAAGGTTGATGCGTATTATGGAGACTGTACTAAGCTAGGTATATTTATTGCTTAACTTACGGCCTTCTTTAAGCTTCAACACACTAAGTACCCAACCTATAAGGACAAGGTCTTATACGCCGCTCTTAATATAAAGGGACTAGCGTTTTACTGGTTTAAACCTGTTATAATGGACTACCTAACCTCGCTAGACGGATAGAAGGAGGATGAGACTAAGGAGATCTTTAGGAGTTTTCTAACATTCATCGCTAAGCTTAAATAGATCTTTAGTACTCCTAGAGAGGAATAAGCAGCATCCTAAAGGATTTATTAAATTAAATAAACGGGATCCGTAGCGTAATACTTCGCCCTCTTTAAGCGGCTTTAAGTAAAGCTGGACTGGGAGGATAATGCGTTCGCGGTAGTATTCTATAATGGGTTAAAGGACAACATTAAATATGAACTAGGAGTTAAACGACCGACCGACTACTACGAGTTAGTCGACAGAGCCATTAAGATTAATAACTGGTTGTTTAAACGACGGCTGGATAAGTAAGGCTATCGAGGAAAAGCCGGGACTATATACTACTCAGGTAGAAGTGGGTATAGAAGGCAGTCCACTTATTAGCCGTAAGGGGATCCTATAGACCTGGACATGATAACGACTCGGACCTCACGTTATAAAGGAGGGTTCAAACGTTCAGGAGGACATGGAAGGAATAACGAGAAAGAGAGACGTAGACGCGAGAACCTATACTACACTTGCGGAAAAGCCGGATATCGTGTACGAGATTGTAAGTAAACGGCTCACGGACTGTATATAATAATAAGCGACGATATAGCCGGTATAAGAGAAATAAAGGCCGACACTCTTATTAGGGTTATAGTAGTCGCCGAGGACTAGGACTAGATAGTATAGAAGGGCTACTAGAATTCGGATATATAGGGCGTAGGTGAGCTAGGGAAGAAGGAGTTCTAATAACGAGGAACCGATCCTAATGAGGCAGGTTAAGCCTTAGATAAAGAAGCATATTAATAATAAGAAAAACCGATTAATTACGCAGCTGGATTTAAGTATCTAGACGCTGCGTACGAATATATAAAACTATCTTAGACTGCTTATTACGACGACTCTTACACCATCTACCTTTTCGAAAAGGAAGGAGCTAGATGGTTCCCTTAGAGGAAGAAGTCGAAGAATCGAAGGAGCAAGAAGAGTCGGGAATTTCAGGAGATTCTCGCTTAGGATGGGGACTTGCATAACGAACCGGGATTCTGGATGATAAATGCCTAGAACGACGATAAACTACGGTTTATAGTTACTAAATATACAGTAGAAAGGATCTAACTTATTACGCTATACTAGAAAAGTAAGGGTTATAACCCTAGCTATTAGGAAGGAACCTAGTGTACTTATATAGTGTTTAATGTAAACTAAGAAAGGGAAAAGACGCTATATATCCTGACGTTCCTAATCTGTTATAATGTAGAATGTAAAGAAACTAGGATGTATTTCTATTAAGGAAGTGATAAACGAATCGAACTTATCGAGATACCCGATACTAGCCTTAGAATGATGGGTACGGAAGAAGCCCTAGAAGAATAGAAACCGGACTAAAGGATCGAGTCCGAGGACGACGATGACGGCATACCGATGACAGACTAGAACGACTAAGTAAATCGAACAGCGGTCGTGCTGAGATGGTCGCTATACCATCTTATAATTATTACTAACCGGTGGTATAAGGAGTTATACTAACAGGACGATTATAAGGAAGAAACTCAACATTACCACCTTATATTCGATCTCGAAATAGAACCACGAAAGTATATAAAGAAGATCTAGTTTAGTTACTGTATAAATCCGGACTGTGAAGATAAAGAGAACTTTTATATACACTAAAGTGTATAGCTAACCACGGTACGGATTAAGCAACCCCCGGAGTAATTAGAACAGATCCTAGAAAGGCGCCGATAAGGAAATAGCATCAATATGATAGTAGAAACACTAGGCACTGTGGAAACTATAGTCGATGAGCGAGGCAACAACGAATATATTGCGGAATATTTTGCATGCTGCGACACTACTTATAAGCACTACTACACGGCACATACACACTTATTCAACATTAACCCGGAATACCTATATACAGCTATACCATTACATATATATAATAAGATAATATAACGAAACCTGATGTGTAAACGATAAGAATGTATATAGAGACGATATCTACACCTCTATTTCCCTAAGTAAGAACTTAATATAGTTACGGGACTGTTATATAACCCGGATATAGTTAAAGCCGTTGTGGATGAACGATTTACCGTAGACTATATCGCCGAATACTTTACGTGTAGCGATTATAGCTATAAATATAAAGAAGAAGCGCACCTTCACATCTATAATATTGACCTAGATTACAGCGACATCGCGCTGACACCAGATTAACACAGTTTATTACTAAACTGCGAGAATGGAGATTGTTAATAGGACCTATGGCCCCACCGACACCTACCAAAAAACTTATAGGCACTGACCTGAAGAGGCTAGATCAGTTACTAAAGTTGCCTCAGACAACCACTGGATTATACCTAATCCTGTCAGATATCCGGAAAGAGCATCTCGTCTTTAAGGCACAGCTCGCTGGAGTTAATATTAGGGTTATGATCGACAGTAGCGCTAATGGTAACTATACTAGTAGAGAAATTACTGAACGACTAGCCAGGTATTAACGGAAGAAACCACTACTCTATACCCTGTTAATGGCTGATGGTAGGACGGCTAGGATAGTATAAGAAGAGCTTCGAAATATAGCCTTTATAATCGGATAACATAAAGAGACGATTACCCTCGACATCACTAAGATCCTAACGTACGATATCGTGTTAGGTATAATATAGCTTTATAACTATAACCCCTATATCGATTAGCAAAAAAGGAAAATCATATTCTCGTTATACAGTACGAATAAGAAAAAGGGAGATCGATCACCTCTAAAGGCCCCTATCGAGGAAAGAGCGATAATGGTGCGACTGTAGGGAAGAAATACACTAGCTGGCTCTAGTGTTATAGAGATTCCCCCGGAATATAAAGACTTTAAAGATATCTTTAAAGAGCGCGAGGGATTGGCGGCGCTACCGGAACACAAGCCATAGGATCACGAAATACTAATCTAGGAGGGCAAGGAGCCCCGATACACCGGATAGCTAAAAAGGCTATTCTAAAAGGAAGAGGAATTCCTTAAGGATTACGTGGAAAAACTTGAGGCTAAGGGCTTTATACGTAAATTAATATCGCTCATCTCTTATAGAGTGCTTTTCGCATCTAAAAAGGATGGAGGACTACGCCCTTACATCGACTTCCGACTACTTAACGAGATCACGATTAAAAACAGATACTCGCTTCCACGAATTAATAATATATAAGATCGACTCCTTAGAGCTAAATACTTCTCGGCGCTCGATATTAGGGACGCCTACTACCGAGTACGAATAAAGAAAGGAGAGGAATGGAAAACGGCTTTCAAAACTAGATGGGGACTCTAGGAGTATTAGGTAATGCCTTTTAGACTAACTAATGCCCCCGCCTTATTTTAAAGCTTGATTAACGACACGTTAAAGGACTTCTTAGACGACTTCGTGGTAATATACCTCGACAACGTCCTAATCTTCTCGAAAACGTATAAAGAATATGTGGAATATGTATAAAAGGTACTACGACGATTATAGGAGAAATAGCTCCCGATTAAACTCAGTAAATGCGAGTTCTATAAAGATAGTATAGCTTTCCTAGGCTATATAGTATTAACTAGGGGACTATAACTAGACTTAAAGAAGGTCGAGGTAGTACGAGACTGGCTCGAACTAACTAACGTTAAAGAAGTATAAGCAGTACTTAGATTTATGAACTACTACCGAAAGTTTATTAAAGACTTCTTAAAGATAGTAGCACCTTTATCAGTACTAATAAAGAAGGATACTACGTATAACTTTAACTAAGATTATAGGAGAGCTTTTAAGGACATTAAGGACCGACTTATATTAGCACTTATCTTAATAATCTTCGATCTAAATAAAGAAGTTATACTTAAAATAGATGCATCGGACTATACCATCGAAGCCTACCTTATGTAAAAGGATGACGACGGACAAGCGAGACCGATCGCATACTACTCTAGAAAGATGACTAGACTAGAAACAAATTACGATATATACGATAAAGAACTACTAGTGATAGTCGAAGCACTACGCGAATAGAGAGTTTACCTTAAAGGACCTAAGTACCCTGTACAGATTTACTCGGACCATAAAAACTTACTATACTGGACGACCACGAAGCAGTTAACTAGACGATAGGTACGATGGGCCGAAACGCTCTCGGTATACTGGTTTAAGATAAACTATATGCGCGGGACAGAGAATGGAAGGGCAGACGCCCTAAGCAGAAGACTAGACTATAAGGAAAACTTACACCTAAAACCGGCCGCTATCCTTAAGTGGGAAGATAACTAACTCATATACCGAACATTACTTACGGATACGCTGGTAATTATGGACGTCGAGCTTATTAATAAATAAAAGAAAGAAATCATTAAAGGACGACACGAGGATAAGTCAGCAGGATATCTAGGGGTGAATAAGACTATTAAACTAGTCACGAGGGACTTCACCTAGAGGGGACTAAGGAAAGATGTCGAAGAGCACATTAGGGAATGCGATATATATGTAAAAGCGAAATATGCACGATATAGGCTATACGGGCTACTATAAACAGCAGAACTTAAGGACGAGTTATAGGCCCGAATCGCACTAGACTTTATCGTTAAACTACTATAGTCTAAAGAGCCACTTATAAGGACGGACTACGATAGTATTATCGTAATCACGGATACACTTACAAAATACGCTCACTTCATACCCTAGAAGGAATCAAGCATAGTAGAGGAACTAGTATACGCTTTCACGAAGACAATCGTTGCGCAACACGGAACACTAAAGGAAATTATATCCGACAGGGACAAGCTATTCACGTCGCAGTTTTAGCAATCACTAATAGATCTAACGGGAACACACTAAAAACTATCCACGGCATATTATCTACAGATAGACGGATAAATAGAACGGATTAACTAAACACTTAAACAGTACCTACGTTGCTACGTCAACTATTAATAAAACAATTAAGTGGAACTGCTACTAATCGTATAGTTCGTATATAACAACTTAAAGACTATAACGGGAATATTACCATTCTACGTAAACTACGGAAAACACCTAAACATTGAAAAAGACGTAAGAGGACTACAACTAATAGCGGAAAAAGCGAAAATCTCGGTTGAGAAGTTATAATTACTGTATAAAATGATGAAATTAGAACTACATAAAATATTATAAAAAGTAATAAAACACGCGAACAAGAAAAGATCTAAGGGACCAGATTTTCAGGAAGGGGAGAAAGTCTATATCCTACGAAAAAACATTAAAATATAAAGACTAAGTAATAAGCTGGATTATACTAAGATCGGACTATATAAAATTAAAAAGAAACTGGGACTAGTAATATTTAAGATAGAATTGCTAGCGGGTATAAATATCTACCCAGTATTCTACAAATCACTACTTAAAAAAGCACCCTAAAACGCTACGCCAGGACCAGTCCTAATCCACGAGGAAACATAAGAGCCACTGTACGACGTGGAACGAATCGTGGACCACTGAGGAACTAAACGCCGATAATAATACCTAATTAAATGGTTAGGGTATAAGGATAGTGAAAATACGTGGGAACCTAAGGAAAACCTACCTACGGACCTCATTAAACAATACTACCAGAATAGGGGTATGAGAAGCTAGCCAGCCGCTGGCTAGCTGCTACCTTCGAAATTTAGGATCTCATTCCAGTCGACTGACTCGGTTAGGGGCGTATCCTGCTAGACGAAGTTGAGCTCGGCTAGAGCCACCTTAGCCCGGGCTAGTGCCTTATTAAAGGCACTTAGCGCTATTATCTCTCGTTTTAATATATTACTAGACACCTCGTCTAGCTTCGTAATGGAGTCCTGTAAGGAGGAGTCTTCCTCCTCTACCTCGGCCATCTCACACTCCAACGCCGCTAGGGATCGGCGGGCATCCACTAATGTTTTTCGAAGACGCGCGATCTCGCGCCTCTTGGCCCTTGACTTGGCCGATAGTTGTTTCTTTTGCTCTCCTATCTTCCGGAGTTCCTCCACGGAAAATGTTCCGTTATACTCTCTCTAATGCCGAAGACACGCCGCGTACTTTACACTCTACTCCCTTAAGTAGAAACACACTTCATTATAGTTTATATACTCGGTATAAGATACTATAGCTTCGGTCTTTTTAATAAATTCGATATAATTAGCGATCTCATTTTAACGCTGCTGCTAGGGAACGATAGGTTTAGAAGACTTAGGAGGTTTAGGGTTCGACTTATACACCCTAAAGGCCTATATGGTTAGCTATAAGAGAAGAGGAGATAATAGACAATAACAGAGGAGGGCTGTAGCCTACCTTAAGTACGTTACGGACAACGAACAGGCTAAGGAGGGGAGAGTGTTACGAACCGGCCTTCATGCGGCCTGCCGGGCCTGGCACAGAAGGGAAGGTCAAGCGAGGAAGTTAGCCTCGCTGGTAAGGCTGACTCGGGTTACGTGATACCCTAAAAAGGAAATAAGCCGTTGCATATGTTGCATCGTTACAGAGCATGGGGCCGCAACGGAGGCAACTATACAACGCCCAGACTTTCCTAGATAGGAAAACTACCTGTGTATATAGTCACAGCTAGATACACTTCTATAGGAGGTATAGTCAACTTCAGTTAACATTACGCTCAAGGAGATACAGTACAAGTGCTGTGTCCCGTCTGACGATCTGTTCGACATTGACCTCTGCTCTACCCCCGATACTCAAGAACCCCGAGGGTTACCTGTGTGCTCACGTGTCCTCATACACGCTGCGCGGAGGCAATTCTTAACACTTTATAATAACTATAACTCTTATATTACTATTATATTTATATTTAAGTGCTTTACTTATAATATTTAGCTACTTTATATACCTTTATACTTATCGTATATCCTTTAACCTCTTAATATTAGTGTTTTTTTAGTCCTTAAAAGCAACTATTATAAAAGTATTACTAATATTTTAAGATTCGTTAAAACTACACTCGTATAACGCCTTAAGTTTATCGAATTTTATAAGATAGCTAAAGCGATAACTCTAACGCCTTAATATATAAAAGGTAAATAGAAAGGTACTAGTCTATACTTATATAACCCTTATAAAGTCCTTTAATTATTATAGCTAGTATAAACCCTTAAAACCCTTATTATAGCACTATAAATACTACGATCTTATAAGCGTAAACTATTTAAAGAGGTTTATATAGTAACGCCGCGTAACGAGCGTTATTTATAAGTATAAGCGATCGGCCTTATCTCGGATATTACAGCTTAAAAAGGCACTCGGTTATTTATATATAAAGCTGCTAATAAGATTAACTAGCTTTTATTATAATCAGCGTAATAAACCCTCTAAATTTAGTAATTATCGGTTTAAGTTACTTAAAAGACCATTACTAAGCGTACACGAGTTAACATTAACTCGAATAAGTCCTTTGCTTTAATCGTTAAGATAAAAAAGGCGTAAGACCGTGCTATCGCGCGCTAAGAGGAGTAGAAGAGGATCGATAGAGATAAAGAGGCCCGTTTAACCTCTAAGAGGTGCTAACAGACCGAGTTCATAAGCCTCTGTAACGTCTTTCATATTTACAACGTCGCTGGCGCCGATCTTTAAATAGTTACGACGGCGATCATATATGACGTGTAAATGCGGGGCTGTTGCAGTACGCGGTTGTTGCATTACACGGTGGTCTGACTTAAGCCAAGTAGGCAAAGTACACACTTGGCCCGAGTCTGCACTGGGCCACTCCCTCTACTCACGCCGTCCCTCCACTTACGCCTATGAGAGGTACACAGATACGGGACAGTGATGAATATGACCCTGCAACTACGTGAAGAAGGCACCAAGCAACCCCCATTAGAAAGGCTCCTTTGTCTGGAAGCAAACTTTGGGAAATTCGTGTACCTATAGCGCTGCATAGCTACCACTAAGCAGAATATATATCTTAATCCCAGAGCCTGGCTGAGGGAATGGGACGTGGTGAGTCAATCAGTGCCTATGGTGAGCCTAGTATCGGCTCACGCTGGTCCTTGAAAGGCCGTTTTAAAGCCATTTGTCGTTGGCATGCTTGAGGTTTGAAGGTGAAGACTTATGCATTGTGGTAGCAGTATGGAGAACAGTCCTTGTTGAAAGGATACAATTCCAAGCTCCGGTTGGGGATTTTGTTGGTAAAAGCCCCAGCCTTCAACGAGCTGACGAAAGGTGTAACACCTGAGCAGAGACAAAAGGACGAGACCCAGTACTCTCAACACCCCTCCCACTCTTCGAGCAGGTCCTCCTATCGCGACCAAGCTTGTGGGGTCGTAGTATTGCGGCGTAGATCTCCAAGACTTGACTCCAAGTTTTGCCGCAGTTCTTGCAGTTGCTTTCTCTTCGCTACCCTCTCAGACGTCTCACCAGCAATCCTGACCAATTCTTCATCCGAAAGTGCGGCTACTTTCTCGGCAGAAAAAATGGATGGTAAGGGGCGAGTGATGTGGCGCTCCACGACTTGCCTACAAACGTTGTCGACGAACGTTTTCATGGCCACCTAAACCAGGTCAGATCTTGGTTATTTCAAAGCGTAAGTCATACCTTGTAGTAAGCTTGAAGTCCTGACAGGGCCTCAGCACATGCCTGCTCGGTCATATTTACCTGAACCCGGTCCTGCAAAGCAGCTAAGAACCGATCCAAGTCCATCTGGACGTTGCTGATGTGCATCCTTCCATGCCAATCTTGATCTCTGGTCTCGACCACGGCTCGTTTGACAACGTCCCTAGTACCCTGTTCCCGAGCTTTCTGGATGTTGTCGGTGAAATAATGATTGTACGTGACTGGGTGATGCTGTTCATCCTGCCACAATTTGCGGAGCTCTTTTGTGGCGCCGTTCATATTTTCCTGTAGATTTGTTCTGACCAATTCCATGATCTCGCCCGAGACGTTGGTATCAGGGCTGGTGTGGTAGATCACGGCCTCCACAAAATCGCGGACGATATTCCCAATGTTGTGCAGATGGTCTTGGGCGATATTTATCCATTGGGAAGATTGCTCGTGAAACAACTCTGCAAGAAGAACGTAATTGTACGTCCCAGGAAGTTCTTTGCCACGACTGATTTGGTACACCTGGAGATGGTGAGCGTTAGGTTCAAGGAACTTTAGCCGAAGGAAACAGACCTGGCGAATCCAGCTTTTCATCTCCGTCTCAGTCACCAGCATCTGACCATTGTGACTCTCGTTTGATTCAGAGTCATGTGGCGAATCCTCTGAAGCGGTGGTGATTCGCCGTTTCGCCCCACGCTCCCTCATCGCATCCGCAAACTCCGTGTTCAGGTTCTGAACAGTAGCCCGTAGACGGCGGGACATGCGTTCGTTGTCTGGGGCGAAGAAGGTCACGTCGATATCGTCATAAGTCCCATTCAATGTCGACGTAACCAGCTGGTGGAATGCCATAGCTAATCGGGTCAGTAACATTCGCATCTTGGAAGGACTGTCGCGCTCCTCGCCCATAGTTGCGAGATTAGATTCGGTTTTGTCCAGTAATTTGCGCACATCGTTTCGCACTTTGGGTAATTCTTTCTCGATGTGGCGATCCAGAAGCTGCTGAAGATATTTTCGTAATGCAACAATACCGAGTCGTTCAGGATCGAGTGACTGCTCTTTCCATGGAGGGGAGTGAAAGTACTGGATCTCGGCCTTTTGCCTCTGCTCAGGTGTGATACCTTTCGTCAGCTCATTTGGGGCCGGGTTTTTCACCAAGAAAAATCCTAGCTTGAGCTTCGTGCTGTCTTTATTCAGTGCCAACAGCGCAATACGCCTCTCCGATCCTTGGTTGATCAGATCTGGTTTTGTGATGATGCCCACAGTCCTTTCTCCGTCCTTGTCAAACTGACTGGATTTCTTGATAATACTTTGATTGGCGATATCATTTCCAGCCTGCACCACTGCTAGGATAATGGTCCGAGGGTCGGATATGTAGTCATCCACAAGTCTGTGGACGGTCTGCACGTCATCATCGGTCTGCTCCTCATTCGGGACGGAGATCAAGCCTGGAAGATCGACAATACTGAGATGCAAGCCGACGGGTCCTCGGACCTCAATGCGAAGCACGTCGGACCCAAATGCTGGTCCGACTTTGCTATGCGCTCCTCTGATTCCCATCAGCCGACTGACTTCCTCGATCACCATGGGCAGATCTTCGAAGGATGGGAGGCGGCGGTGGAAGCTGGCAAGTCTTCGTCTCTCGTCATCTGTTCGATTTGGCGATGGTATAATGGACGCATTGATGGTTTCATCCCCAGACGAGTGCTCAAGTAGAATCTCAGTAGGGAACCTGGTGCATAAACCGTCTTGCCTCGGAAAGGGGATGCTTGTCACGCCTTCCAGCACAGAGCTTTTTCCAGCGGACTGATCCCCACAAACCACTAACTGCGGTAACCCGATGTGATCTCCGATGCCGCGTGCACGAAGCCTGGCAATCTGCTCCAGTCGCAAAGTCGAGCGGGCGGAGTTGAGGCCCCGTAGGGGGCCTCCCTCGTCTGGTAGTCGGACTTCTTTGGTGGTCATGGGGAAACGGTAGCAGTTGTATATCTTCAAAGGAAAGAATAAAATCACTAAACTCGCCGAGAGGGGGGTAGTTTTGAACCGCCCTCGCGCGGGGTAGAAGCTATCTTCCGGCATTTGACCTCGGCACTCGCTATATATTACCGGGTACGCTCGGATAGTTATGTCTTTCGACTCTTAACAAGACTGCAGCTGGGAAGATGACCCCTTGGATAAAATATTGCAAACAAGAGATGAATCAATGAGTTCTGAGTAGAGGGGTAAAGGGATCAAGTTTACTCCAACGCCTCTCCCAGTATTGCAATTGGCTCTGGATGGAACAGTGTCTCGCCTGTCCAAGACGCACCAGCTTGTTGAACAAATGTGCGGAATTGACATACGAGCGTAGATCAAATGTGAGCCCAGGAGTGGGCCAGCTATTTTTAGTCGCTCGATGGCCGGGTCCCCTTTTTGGGCGCCTTCCAGCAAGCCAGCCAATCTGGTCACGTGTGAGATAATTGGCTGTTCGGCCGATGCAGCCGTGCCTTTGTCTGCTCGACTGACTCTGTAAGGCGCACCTCAGCCTGGTCGAGGAATTTTCCGGCATGCGTTCTTACGTTCATATGGACAGTTCTGTCGATGCGGACATAATTGTCCGCAACTCCTTCAACCAAGTATCTGAGTTTCGGAGTCACGAGAACAGTCCATCCGCGCCAGCAGCCAAACCTCGAACCTACCTCAACCACTAGAGCCACCTCACTGGGTCTACCTTCTGCCACCTAATCCACGTAACCCGGACCAATATGAACAAGATGCGCCTCCTCGAATCCGGTATTCTTGATGAGCTAAGCCAGCCGAAGGATTTGGCCGATCCAATCCGGGACTCTGCGATACTTTCACATACCTGCAGACGATGAAGAGTTGCTTTCGACGATCTGAAAGATTGATCCGGCAAGAATAAGCCTGGACATGCTAAGATCCAATTCTGTGGGCAGTAAGCCTAGCAAAACCTCCTATGATATTTCTGGGTAGACACATGCTGCATCGACCGAAAAAATAGTGCTGAATTGACCGAAGCGATTAACTCCATGTACAGCTGGTACAAAAGGGCAAAATTATGCTACGTCTACCTGGAATATGTGGAGCTAGAACAAGGCGCAGAGTCATTCCGTCGCGGCAAGTCGTTTTCTCGAGGTTGGACGTCGCAAGAGCTCATCGTGCTGTCTGTTGTTCGGTTTCATAATCGAAATTAGCGTCTCCTCGGTGATAAAATAGGCTTGTCGGCTGAGATTTCTTAAATTACAGGTATCGACCCTGGAGCTTTGGAGACCGGGAATATACATAAATATTCTATGTAAAAGATGTCGTGGGTAGTATAACGCCTCACGATCCGTGTCGGAGATATCGCATACTGTCTGATGGTGTGATGGGGCTGAGAGAGAGGCCAGGGGTTGGCAAGGCTGCCACTTCTCTGGACAATGTCCAGAGTAACAACCGAGCGTTCTGATTGGCTGACACTCTAGCGCAAGGCTGCGCTTCTTTTCCTTCTTTTACTTACTTTGCGGATAGCACATAGACAACCCAACAAGCCAGACAGCAACACATGCAATACAGACACTCTACTCAAGACCTTTACGCCGTTCCTTCAAGATGTAGTGTGTGGTATGGTTTGAGAGGCACTGCCAGCCGCCACACGAGAGGCCTACCCGTTTGGCAATGAAGCCTCGCCCCAGTTCAATGGGACTACTCGATATCAATATACCACTCTTATATGGGGAGCGAGAGAAAGCTTTCATACGACTTCAAGAAGAGATTATCCACAAATGACGACAACCATACTATCTTCGCATGGTCAATGGATACGGATAAAGTTTCAGGCTTACTTGCTCCATCTCCAGCCCGTTTTGCCGAATGTGAGCGGACAACATCAGAGCGATCTCCTAAAGGTCGTCAGCCTTTCTCTGTCGCCAATCGAGGACTATTAACAACACTTAAGATTACACCCTAGGCGGCGGATACGTACTTGGCGTACCTAAAATGTTCTAGGCAGCTGCCGCCTCCAAGCCTTTACGGTATCCATATAGACATATTCTTGCGACGCCTGACCGAGGACGACCAGTACGCCCGAGTCAACAATGACGGAGAGAACCTGATGCTGGATGCAAAAGAGTGGTACCGGCGCGATGATCGTCCTCAGGTAGAGAGACAACTGTATGTTCGCCATCACGTGGATTAGGAAGAGGAAAGAGAATGCCTCAGAGACCGAATTTATCGCTTCCGTGACCGTGCCTACTTCGATGGCTGAGGGATAGCACAAATGGGAATTGCTGCCCGATCTGCAGGCGGATTGTGAGAGAAGGTGAAATTCGGCATATCGACCTTGAGCCCGATAGTAGGATCCCCGCTGTACTTGAAGACGATACGGCAACAGAAGTTCTGTCGATCGATAGCGACAGCGAGTAACGGAGTTTTAAAGTTGGTTGCAGTGAGATTGGTAAACCACATATTGAACTGCGTGCTCAAGTGGGATGTTATTGTCGCCTCGAGCCAACGCTTCATGCGAACCTTACGCGGATCATGTGTCACCAGTCACTGTAGTTGTCATTAGCGCCAGTGTCATCCCGTAGTAACCAATTACCTAACTTGCCAGCCTGTCCACCAAGGTCGCCTAGAGTTGCTGCAGCCTGACGGATGTAGGTGATCGGGATGGATCAAATGACAGCGACAGGCTGAAATGACCGGCAGATACTAAAGAGAAGCCTTATCGCTGGCTTCTGTGTACCAGAGCTTTCACACGCAAGTACTGTATGTGGCGTGCGGCGCGCAAGGGTGACCACAAAGTCGCTTACTGATTGGCAAGAGACCTTTTGACACGACACTTCCGATTGCACCATCATGGACCTAAGGGCGATGGACGAGCAGGCGAGTTCAATGCCGACCTGGATCAGGGCAGCTCCAGAAGCGACGATGTTTATGAGTTATGGACCGACGCCGAAGCTGTGATACGACCAGCATTGACAGCAACCAGTATTCAAGAGCACACGTACGAGACCGATCCCTCGAGCCTCCCTTGAAGCGAGTGCCAGTGACTAGTCGATAATATTTTCGACGATGTTGCGACTCCTTCACAACTTGCTCCTGGGGTAGGAGCAGACATGACAAGCACCGACACCGGCGACTCTTTCCCTGATCTCGTTTCTGGCTTTTCCAATGGAATGCCCAGCGAACTCGGCTCATTCGCTCCTGTCTTCGCAAACGACTTCTCGGCTCTTTTACGATTAGCGCATATCCGTCTCAACATGGATTTTGGGCCGGTAAGATGATTGAGAAGCTGGGATCCGTATGTTGTCGCCCACTCGTTGCATCAGAGTGCGAAAGCCGAACGGAACAAAAAGCTTACAAGAGCTGCTCTCCATTGTGCTCATGCCCTAGTATCCCGGTTAAGCTGGGCATCGACTATGTTGCCCAGACGCAATTGATACATTGGTCAAATCAGCATGCCCTGTGCTCTCTAGAATGCGCACTCCTGCTGGCGAAATGGCTCCAAGAGGTTACAACGGGTGAGCCGAATCCGCCTCTTACCGCCTCCGAACATCGAGTCTTGGAGTATGTTGTGCAACTGGTGGCGGAAACCGAATACAAAGTGAGCTGCAAGCAGATACTGCAGGAAAAGACTCGCTCGAGCTCCATGACCGTCCGGTTATGGGCCAAACCATACCAATCAAGCAGTGTCTGGGAGACTGTCAACCTCATTGGTAGGTCATTGCATATCTATCCAGAGCTGTGGAAGCCGACAGTAGCTAAAGGTGCGCGTCGCAAGAGAGGTATATAGCCTAGATTGTGTGCCATAGCAGAAAAGGGTCCGTTCCGTCACGGACATCTGATGATAACCCACCATTACAGCCCGCGTACTTACCATAGCGTTCGCAGAGCAGAATGTCTATCTGGGCCTGGGTTTGCGCGTTCGGACCACAGCCAGAATTCAAGCCTTGCAGGCCAGCGGTACCAACAAGCCACCCGTTGCTGCGCCAATATGTGAGTCAGTGCAACAGTGAACGGGAGACGGGGAGACGGGAAATGCTCCAGATACCATCGCCGTGTTCGAAGGCACAAGCTCTTCCTGTTGTTGTGCTCTATTCGGGTATTTGTCATTCAATTGCCCAGATGATGACAGTAGTCGAGGGTAACTCGATAGGACAATGATGACCACTGCGAGCCCAAGCTGGTTGGATCGGGTTGGCTAGGATGTCGCGATGTGTTGACACCTTCTATCAATTCTTCTTCCTGCTCTGCATCTCGTTGGTGTTCTTGGTCCAGGACTGGCCGAGCCACCACGATCACAATAAATCTATGATCTATCTGGAAAGTTGATGCTTCGGTTCCGATGTCACATCCATCTACATCTGATCGCCTCGGTCCAGCATCCCTACTTTCTATGCCCGGCCTGCTACAACGTGTAAATAAAGTCCGGCCTGTTGTCACCCGCCACCCAGACCTGCTCAGGCGTCTTTCCCTCGTGCATACGGTCCCGCTTGCCGCTCTTGCGCTTCGCATTCTCCACCCTCAGCATGACGTGCATGAAAATAGTGCCTCCCAACAGACAAATGACCTGATAAGCCAGCACGACGCCATGGCCCGTCCAGAACCGCGGCGCCTCGCCAGTAATGTAGATATTTGAACTCACCACGCCATTGAGATTGCCCCAGCCGACGACGATCCCGATGACCACCCCGCGCTTATACACGCCCTCGATGTTATTCGCCGCCCAGGACAAGGTATTCGCAATGGTCGGATAGATGCCTACCGCGCCCAAGAACGTGCCGGCATACTGGACGCGCGGACTCGCCGTCGAAATGAGCATGACGAAACCGACGATCCCGCAGCTCACAACCGCCATGTTGCAGTAGCCGCGCCAGCGCGTGCGGTCGGCGAACCAGCCGATGAAGATCGTCATGGCGGCCGCGACGGCGTAGGGCGGGACGGACAACAACTGGGCCCTCGTGCCCGCGTACCCCATCCCGCGCAGGATGGTCGGCAAGAACAGCGAGAACGCATACAACGGACACAGACACCCCATGTAGATGAACGCGTAGCCCCAGGTCTTCCAGTCGCGCAGCGCCGCGAAAATGTGCCGCCGATCGTACTCCTCGGCCGAACTGCTCTGCTTGTCGGCCGCGAGGCGGCGGCGCACGCGGATGCGCTCGTCGGGGCTCAGGAAGCGCGCCGTGTCAGGCCAGTCAAACACCATCCACCAGCAAAACCCGCCGACGAACATGGTCGCCAGCCCCTCGATGATGAAGATCCACGCCCACCCGGGCTTGCCGCCGATGCCGTCCATCTGCGCGATCGCCGCCGCCAGGAGCCCGCCGAAGGAGCCCGCCAGCGCGGCCGCGGAGAAAAATGTCGCGGCCCGGATGCCCAGCTCGGTGCGCTTGTACCAGCATGAGAGGTAGTAGTTGACGCCGGGGAAGAGGCCGGCCTCGGCGAGGCCTAAAAACCAGCGGCACGCGAGCAGACCGCTGTAGTTTTGTACCAGGCCCATCAGGGTCATGATCAGGCCCCAGAGGAAGATGATGGCCGTGAAGAAGATGCGCGGCGTCAGGCGCTTGAGGAGGATGTTGGTGATTGGTTCGGCGAGGGCGTAGGAGATCTGTAGAGCGGAAGGGGTGTTAGTTGGGTGTTACGTAGAAGCGTGAATACGACTCCCAGATGGGTCTTGTCTGGCTCGTCGCCGCCAGCATCCACCTCCGGCCGGAGCTTCAACCACTTCATCATCCTTAGCCGGGAGGAAAAGGGGGAACCCACGAAGAAAATAGTCAACGTGTTGTTGTAATCATGGCCGGCCATGCCGAGGTCGTCTTCCATGCCTGCCAGTCTGGCGTTGCCGATGTTCGTCCGGTCCAGGAACGAGAGCAAATACAGCAGACACAGCCAGGGGATCAGCCAGCGGTCGACCTTCCACATGAGGGCGCGGTCCTGGGAAAATGAAGGAAGAGGTCAGTCGGCGCATGCTCAATTCGTGAAAGCGAATGGTATCAGAGGAGGGCAGGGAAGGCGAGAACGCAGCATTCCGAGCTGAATAGATAGGGCAAGGACGCACAATTTTCTTCCTCTCTTCATCACTCTTCCCGGCGTCCGGGTCAGGGAGGCCATCCAGGCTTTCGGACCGTTCGATACGGACTTCCTGGTCCTTGTCGTGGGAAAATCGACCCTCGTCCTTGACCTCGACGTCATGGGGGAGGGAGGACATAGTGAATGGCGAGGAGACGACAGGCGAGAGGTGACGTCGTGATGGTTAGTGTACAGGGTAGGTAGGGCAGAGTAAGGTAGGCCAGGTCGGATAGAGTCCGCGACAGAGAGGCCTCGGAAGGCACAGAAGAGATGTCAGGGAAGCAGGACGCCAGAGAAGCGTGAGCGCGGTACTGTAGTTGCCCGCAGGTCCGGTCTTCTTATGTAGGAAGCACGCTGGGCCGTAATCTGTGAACTGTGCCCGGTGGACTGTCGCATCCCCCGCCATGCCAGGATCACAATCCACAAATGTATGCGTGCATGGAGCGGCAAGTTCAGCATTTCCACCAAGATCCGGGGTATCTCGTGCACGCGAAGGCGAAAGGACAATCAGATCGGCTCGCGGCTCGTGGTATTGCACGCCCATGACGTCCTCTCTGCCGTTGGACTCGCCCACCCGCTGGCCATGGGAGAGCAAGTCGAAGATGCAATGGAACGTCTTGGTGGTCTTGGTCAAGGAGTTAAGACCGCGGCACTACGAGGAGGCGGAATGCGGGCACCATGATTGGGCCGTAAGGCTCTCAAAAGGCATTCTACCCCGTCAGCCGTGTCTTGGTGTCCGCAGCTTTGAGGGCTTGGCTTTTCTTGGGCGGCGAGGGGTGTGTGGTTGCGGAGGATCGCTAGGGGCTTGGAGGCCAAGACGAGGAGGGATGATGCCCAGCGCCCAGCCTGCGATAGTCGGTGATGGATGCCGGATTTGACGATTTCGGCACTTGAGGCCGCAACGTGCAATGCGCGTGGCGATCGAGGAGGGTTCAAGGGAAGGCTTGCATATGATATTGGCAAAGTGCCGATATTGTCTCTGTTCATCACGACACACTATCTGCATATAATTGTGCGTGCGCATTCGCATATCCAGACTGTGCTAAGGATATAGACGACGTACGGGGTCAGTACGGTAGATGACATTGCCAGTTGTCGGCGATATCAGGGTCTCCTGCGCCCGTGTACTTTGCCTGCATTGGATACATACAGATCGGCCGCTGGCGACGTACTCCGGCCGTGATAGTGTCATTGTTGAACCTGGTCGCGATGATCGACTCGGGCGCCGTCCCCTTTTCTCGCCATTCCAAGAGAGCCATTAAAGCATCGTGCTTAGGATCACTATACCCGGGTACACTCCACACCTCTGGGCCCAGCGCGAAGGGTTGCCCACTCGCGGCGATGTACCACGGCGCATCCACGGCTGTGCCTGCACAGTGTTGCATGCCTGGAATCAAGAATAGACGATACCAGTCGCCTAGAGCGATACCTGCAGTGCCCATGGTTTTCCAGATATTCTTGTAGAGAACCCTCGAGCTTCCAGTCGGTATCAGACCGTCCGAAAAGCCGTGATATTGGATGATCTTGCCCCCACGGGAGTAGAAGCCGGTCAGGTCGAAGCCGACGTTGGCTTTGCCTGGATTGATTCGGTCCGCGTCGAGGATCACTTGGTAGGAGAAATCGTGCCAATCCCAGGTGGTGTCGTTGTAGAGAAAGTTCTGGATCCAAGCAATTCCAGGCTGGGTGGGGGTCCCTGAATCGGCTATACGCGCAAAATACAGGTCAGTGAACCAGGAAGCGAAGATACAGGGCCCTCGGCCTTCTCGTAACAATTGACGAAGCCAGCGGACTTACTGTTCAGAAGGAAGCCGTACTGGGCTTCAGAGCCCAGCTCGTAGTGCGGAAAAACAAACGTCTGGTTGGCCTCCCACCAATCATTGTAGATGTGGTACAGAGTGTTTATCTGAGGTGCAGTAAGGCATGCACTTTGGTTCGAGGTCGGGGTACAGAGAAGCATTTCTGGCACGAAGTTGCAGCCTTCGGGGTCCGAAACGATGCCATCTTTGAAGCCGTCCTGAGGATCGCATTGTCGGATGACCTCTGCTCCGATCACTGGGAACAACGAAGTCGGAATAGGCGACGAAGCATTGGCTGGCAGGTTGGATAATCCGACAGCGACGGCGTCAGGTTGAAGATGAGTCGTCCACCATGCAGGTGCTCCCGCCAAGATGGCGTCAAAGTCCTCTGGATACAACTCAATGTCTCTGAAACCTTGTCGACCACCTGTGGAACAACCGGAGTAGTAGGAGTAACTGATGTTTGTGTCATAGTATGCATTGGTAATCATCTTTGCAACAACCACAGAGCCGTGCATTGCGCGATAACCCCAGTCCAATTGAGATTCGGGGTTGTTGAGTGCCCAGCTTGCGTCGAATGAACCTGAAATGTGGCCAGTGTCTGTCGACATGGAGGCGAATCCGTATCGAGAGTTCGTCCCCATGTCGTTCCAGTTGATCCCACCTGCATATCCACCATTTCCCGAGGCTATAAAGCGATTGTTCCACTGGTTCGGTAGGAACAGGCCGAAGTTGTAAGACGAGGTGCTGGATGATTTGATGTTGACCGTCACCACGCACAAGGCTGGTAGACCTGTGTCATTCATGGGAAACTCAAGATCGGCCTCGCCGCCACCGAAGGTGGCGTTCTGCTGTAGAACCTCTGCCAGCGTAACTGTTGCGCCCCCATAACCTGTAACGAACTGCTGCATGGACGCAATATCGCAATCAGATAACGCGGCCATGGCGCACATGGCATGCAGGCCAAGGAAATACCAAGAGAAAGCTTGCATTGTAACCAAGGTGCGTGCCGACACGGTTGGACGCAGGTACTATCATGGCTGGGCGGCGCTTTTTGTATGCGAATAACGTTCGCAGCTGTCCTACTCAGCAAGCTGGGACCACTCCGCAGATGCTTTCCCCATGGTGCTTCCCCAGATTTCCAGATTCATGTAGCGCCCGAATCATGCAGCAGTAGTGTGATATCCAAACACCCAATGTGGAAGGTGTGTAATATGTGGCTCCATCGCAACGGCTGAACATGCCGACTGTTTGCGCACCGGCTAATTTGTCGCCAAACCTGACTGGCCGATATGCGACCAGGAACTCGATGCGCGAGAATCGACATCAGAGCGGTGAGGTTCAGCGGGTATATGTCGGTGGGAAACTTGTCCACCGGAAGTGGGGTAGAAAGCGGGCATGCTGTAAATGTGTCACAAGCCAATCTCCGCCAGATCAGACCGGCAAAACATCCGAGGGCCACTGGGATAAGCTCTACAGCCTCTTGCAGTTGTTGGCAAGACATGAAGGTGGAGATTTTGCTGGCGAAAAGATGAGATGCCGAATGGTTCAGTAGTGTCAAAGAAGCGGAACACAACATCTAGCAGTGGCACAGGTGTCGTCATTCCTGGATCTTTTGACTTGGTGTCGCTTCATGTTGCGATGGTAGAAGAGGCCAAAAATAGATCGGCAGTCGTAGGAATGGCTGGGAAGTTGAGGAAGTCTGTTAACAGAGACATTGAGTTCCTAGACCTCCGGGTAGGCCCAGCAAGTACCAATCGTCCCCCTCCTTATTGCTCATGACCCTCGATATCTTCCATATCCTCATCCTTATGTGGCCATAGAATCTGCCCTCGCCACACAGCCTTGATGTTCAACGCTGCCACCCACAACCAGACCACGCAGAGTAGGATTGTCATGGCCGAGCAGACAGCCTTGATTGCATTACTTGACAACACGTTGCCAATGTGTATCAGGGCTATGGTTAGTCCAGCATTCGGAAAAATAAGAGCCCACCAATTCAATGTGAAATGCGCGTATTTATAGCCATGAACGAACCCGACCAAGGAGATGGCGAAGAACCAAAAGCCCACAAGCCAGAGGAAACAACCACCTGCCACCCCAACTGCTTTCCATATGTCCCCTACTGGGATAGTGGTGATACCGAGAAAGTCGGATGGGAGAATGACCTGGGCTTGGCTGCCGAGATTGATCAGGGCCTGAGACGTGTACGCTGCGGGTCCGACGGCCACGAACATACCCGGTCGTTTGGGTTCATCCGGTAATAGTCCACTTGTAAGCCTCGTGATGTACAAGGTGTATTGCATGAAAGCAAAGCACCATCCCAAGCCTTGGAAAGCAATGCCGCCAATCAGAATTGGTAATGCAGCGGACGGCCGTGGCTGACTGTACAGTAAGGTGCCCGCCAGTGGGCCAAGAATGAGAAACGGATAGACTGGAAGAATCCAAGCCGGCATCATCTCGTGCACGGGCAATTGCTCGAGATCGAAGATGACATGATACTGGAAGATAGAGACCAGCATGACGCAGGCAGCGTATAACCAGAAGAGGACTTCCAGCGTTGTTACGAGCCAGTGCCCACAGGACGGGACGCCATATGCTTGGATCGAATAGATGATGAGGGCAAGACTGACCCAAAAGGTGCCGAAGAAGAAACTCTCATTTCCGTGGTGTAATGACTTGGTCAATGCTCCCCTGTTGAGGCAGAAACGCAGTGTGATAAGTGCGGTAAACGTGGCGAACAAAACGAGGTCAAGAATGAAGACAACCTTTCCGATCGTTTTCAGGCCGTGGAAGCTGTACGGTTGCTGAGAGAGGAGGGTCGCCATCGCGCCAGTCGACATTGTACATTCGAACCATGACCATGTGAAGTGTGATATTCGTTCTCTCCATGTAACGCGGTGACCTTGGTAATTAGCCGAAACGGAGTCGAGGAACTTCCGGGGCATTGTGCCGGTAATGGAGGTTTGGGCAAGACGAGGCCGAGAACGCCGTCTAGAAGCGCGTAACAAGCAGGAAAAGAAGCCGAGTTTCGCTTTGAAAGACGAGAATGAAAGTTGAATGCACAGGCAAATTTCAAGTGAATGCGATGAGAGGCAGTGGTAGAAGCCTTGGGAAAGTGAGGAAACCCCTTCACTTACCTTCGTCACTTGGCCATCGTGAAATCCGCACCAGCATGACATCGTGAACCTGGATGGGGGCTGGCCCAGCTCCACACAACAAAATTCTCCTTGTTCCACAAGGCTGAGACGCGCCAACATAGTAGACACGAAGAAAGAAGTCGTGACGATGCGCATCCCCATCGTAGCTTGGCATTTATCATGGTCTTGTCGTCATGAAGCCGGATTTCTCTTTCCCAGCTTCACGGGTCACGCCGACGTTAGCGTGACGCAACAGCCGAGAAATTGGCAAACCTTCTTGCGAGGTAAGACAAGGTGACAATGTCTCGCGTTCTTATGCCGTCGAATCGGGAGAATCGTCGTGGTGTGAAGTGTTGAGCTGGTGGAGCTGATCGAGAAGTGAGTCTGAGATTTTCCTCATGACGAAAGTAAGATTAATTAAGCATAAACAGTGGAAATTGCAGACCACGTGACCGAGCCGCACCGATCACCTCCCATCCTGCTTTGTCGCTCCTTCATTTCTTGATCAATGCCGCCGCCTCCTTCAACATGACTACTGCGAGGACGGCCTCGAGGCGAAGTAGAAATCACTGAGGTATTAATCATTCTCCGCACTTTCGGGACAAGCTCGTTTACTGGCAGAGCTCCAACATCATGTACCCGTACGAGTACAGATCGTCACGGCCCGGGCCAACTCCGCCTTTTCTCCAAGTCTTCGGAGACGTAGGATGAAACTGCCACGACTGATCCATGTGGATGGCACCGATGAGGCGATGCTGCCTGACTGGATGCCACATCGACAAGTCAATCAACGAAGTGCGGTACGTTGGGCGGGCTTGCAACAACGTCTGATGCCCTTCCAGATGAGCGGGAGCGATCAAGATGCCGCCATCCCAGTCTCCCGCCGACAATCATGATCGCACAGTCCTTGTACCTCCACACCTCGGGCCCAATGTTCTCTCCAACAACCCATTCTTCAGCAAACTCCTGCGCCATGCTCGCCGGGACCGTCTTGCCGTCCGAGATGTCGACCTCGGCGTGGAGAAGACGTACACGGACATTCTGTCCGACGCTCTCTCCTTCCGAGCTGTTCTGCAGGAGTCGCTTCCCTCAGAAACTCTGAAAGCGCTCAAGGACGGTGATGAGGTCTATGTCGGCGTTTTAGCTGCTGGTGGCTACGAGTTCACCGTCGCAGTGCTGGCAGTGCTGGCGATCGGGGCAGCCGTGGTCCCAATTTCCACGTCTGCCCCAGTCAAGGAGGCTTCCTACTTTGTCAACAAGTCAAGACAGGTTCTCCTCCTGGTAAGCGAGGATGCCGTTCACCTCGGGCGCGATATTCAACACGATCTCCAGACCACCACAAATCTGAAGCTCCCCGTCATCCCGATCTTGTCCAACCTTCCCAAACAACCCAAATATACGGCCTTCGACATGGTCATATCTTCAACCCATTTCCTCTCCGATACCGCTGCAGGCGTCGTCATCTTCACCTCCGGAACCACAGGGTTGCCAAAAGGCGCTGTAATGCGCCGCTCCTACGTCCACGAAACGGCCCTAGCAATCGGCGAGGGCTACGACGTATCCCACAATGATGTCCTTCTCCATGTCCTCCCAGTCCATCACACCACAGGGTTGCAGACGTCTTTCTTCGTCTTCCTGGTTGCGGGCGCGTGTATAGAATTCAAGCGTGGGGGCTTTGACCCCGCCTGGGTCTGGAATCGCTGGCTACAAGGGGCCTTGACGATTTTCTCAGCCGTGCCTACGATCCTGCTCCGCCTGAAGTGGCATTACGAGAAGCACATCGCCGTGTTGCCTCCCCAGGAACGACGCCAGTACGACGACGCAGTGAACCAGTTCCGCGAGATCATGTGCGGGTCTTCCGCTTTGCAGGACAACGTGCAGGAGTTCTGGACCGATCTACGCCGAGGACGCGCCATTCTGACGAGATACGGCGCGACCGAGTTCCCGGGCTGTTTAAAAGTCCCGGCCAACGCGCCCGATGATCTACCCAAGGGTTGCGTGGGCTTGCCCGTGCCAGGCGTCGAGGTGCGGCTCTCCGAAGGGGATCACGGCGAACTGTTGGTCCGCTCGCCGTACATGTTCAGCAAGTACCTGTTCGACGTGGAGGCCACACTGAAAGCGCACGACGGCGACGGCTTCTTCAAGACGGGCGACATCCTCCGACGAGAGGGGAACTATTACTTCGTCGTCGGACGGGAGAGTGTAGACATCATCAAATCGGGCGGGTACAAGGTCAGTGCGATTGACGTTGAAAAGGCGTGTCAAAAATTGCCCTACGTCAACGAAGTCGCAGTGGTTGGTGTGGACGATGAGGAGTTTGGCCAGAGGGTCGGCGCCATCATTGGCGTCAAGTCGTCCGCGGAGGTCCGGGACGTTACTATCGAGCGACTCCGCAAGGACTTGAGAAGCAGCTTGACGGCGTATAAGCTTCCCACGATACTGAGAGTCGTGCAAGGCGAGTTACCCAAGGGCGGCACGGGGAAGGTGCAGAAGAAGATGCTGGGCCCTGCAATGTTCCCCGCGGACTGGCGGTCACGGAAGGAGGTCCAGTACTGGGACCGTGACAGCAAGAAGAAAGGGGCGAAGTTGTAATCCAGGCCTTTTCAGAGCCGACGTCGACGTCGACGTTGACGCTGCGAAATCCTCCGATGGTCAGGTCCCACCAATGCTTCATTCAATCCTAATGCCTCTCCTTCCTTCAACAGCATTAAATGCCACACCTCTTAAGTTCCATTCGCCCTCCGGCTTTTCCACGTCCATGGTGTTCCCGCCCTTGTCCGTCGCTTTCGACCAGATACTTGTTCCCTCCTGCGGCATATTTCCGTCAACAGGAACGCAGCATTCCCAAACCACCCACGCGAACTGGCCCCTCTGCGTAGTGTCTCCGTTGTTCACGGAGGAAGACACGGTATTCTCATCCCCTTTATCGAGAATCGAGGCTTCATGCCACGTCCCGCCGCGGTCGATGGATACCTCTACCTTGACGACCGGGCCATCCTTGCCCTTTGGGATCGCATAGCCTCGCAGATAGATCCTTCCCTGACCATCCCTGTGAAGCACATCCCCGTCCTGCCCCGGTACCGCAACGACCGAGTTGATAGGATTATCCATCAGAGGCTCTGCCTCCTCTTTGATCCGTCCCTTCTCTTCCTCGTCCTCGGCCGCCTCGATCCGCTGGGCAATCTCCCTGGACAGGATCTTGTAATCTTGCTGTTGATAATGATTTCTCGATTGCTCGGCCGAGATGGTAATCGAGTCGAGCCACTTGACGGATCGAGCGCCGATGATCCCCGGGACAATCACTCTCAATGGGTATCCATGTTTTGCCGTGAGAGGTTTGCCATTCACATGCGTCGCAAGGAGACACTGTCTTTCCGGATCCAGGGCCGTCGAGAGAGGGATGCTAGCGCCGTAGTATGTATCCTCCTGCGTTTCTTGCGCGGAGGCGAATTGGACGTGCATTCCCTGGTATTGCTGGTAGTTATGTGTCGACGGTGGCGACGGAGCCGTCACCCCGGCCGAAAGTAGCACATCGCGTAGTAGTACGCCTCCCCACTCGGCGTTCATGACGGCGCCGTCGCCCCAATCGATTCCCTGCACTTCAGCTACTCGCTCGCGCATCTCGTGACGACGGTTCCCCGCGCATTGCAACGCCGCGGTGATACTACTGTATTTGAAGCGGGATTTCAAATCGTCCATTGAGAAGACCACATCGATGGGGTTGGGCAGGATTTCGCTCGACGTTAGTGACGAGTCGGCCTTGATTTTCAACTTGTGCTGTGTGGCGTCGAGATGTCGGATGGAGCCGTGATTGCGTTCATACGCTATAGCCTGTGGATGCGATGTCGATTCAGAAGGCGTTAGGAAGCTGGAAAAGATGAGGTCAGTCAGTCCGTTGGAACAGATTCCTACAGCGGCTCCTTCTCCCTTCTGTAATGTCACGATAATCTCGGGTCCAGGAGGGTCATTACCTTTCTGTGAGCTTTCCAGCATCAGGTTCCCTGTTGACTGGCTTTTTGACGGAACCGTCTTCGCTTGAACTCATAGTGAGAAGTCTCCGGTTAGACACAAGCGCGGGGGTAGACGTTCGTCTGTTCACCAGCGTAGATTGTAATGTTAGTGTAAGAACTAGTGCACCGGAGCCTCAACATGAAGCTGAGTTCCCAAGTCGTTCCTCTCCAAAGCACTGATATCTTCAAGTCAGCATAGAGTGATCAATGGTATTCCGAAGCATTGAAACACGCGCTGAGTGCAACTCCGCATCAATTGTGCTTGACGTCACTGGTCACCCACGAACTTTGATAGGTTGACAATTTTATCATTTCGAGGGAAATGGTTCACCGCAGCCCTCAACGGTAGAGCAAACCCCCGGGCGGTGAACCGTGTGGCTCACAGCTATATTTTCCAGAAAACAAACCCAATGCGCGCAAGATTATTTCCAACATTGAAAATGCTATTTCTTCCCCTTCTTTCCTTTGCCCTTCGCCTTTTCGTCGGTGGTTCCCAAGATCGCGTCGAAAGTGATGTTCGGATTGAGGATGGGCGGCGGTCTTGAGCTGCTGCGCACCGACGGCGGAGCCTCTGTGGCCTCGAGACCCAGGTTGACCGAAAATCGATCCCGGCTTAGAGGACGGGACCCTGGAGAGCCTGGCGGCGATGTTGGCCGCAAAACTGGGGAATGGAGAGGACTGGCATACGGCGATTGCGCAGGGCTGGCAGACGGCAACGGCACATGGGCGCTGACGGGCCGGGGTTGCAACCCATCCGTATCGACACGGTGGAACGTATCGACCAGGGCATGTTGGGATGACTGTTCGGCCCATTTCGAGGCTTCCGTCCAGCAGTGACTGCGTCGATAGATTCCCTCCACGCTATGGTCGATTAGGTCCGCAGGGAGACTCACGTAGCCACCACCGTTGCTCACGTTGTACCACGCTCGCGAAACTGACTGGTCCTCTTTCAGCCACGGCCTACCTCCCCGCGGCGCCACGCAGAGGAAGTATTCCACACCTTCGGTATGCTTGAGATCTCTCGCGTCCACCACAGTCATGGGAAGCGCCTGAAGCACCGCATAGACGAAAAGCCACTGCCCGCATCGTGCGTCTACGACCTGTGCCAATGTTTTTCCCTTTCCCAGTTGACGCTCATAGTTGAAGAAGTCTTGAATGAAGGTGCTTGCATTGATCGACTCGCGATTGTACGAACCCAAGAGCACTTCATTGATTTCATTCTCTTTCAGCTTTTTGTTCGAGGCAGCTGACTTATCAGACATCAGAACGTGCCGGCGATTGAAACTGTTGGAGAATTGTGGAACCAGAGGCGTGTCGAACGGAATTGGAGGCAAGACTGGCGGAGTTGCTCGGTCATACTCGCTTTCGATGCGTCTGATGGCATGCTGAATGGTTTCATTCTGGTCGCTTGTCTCTGCGTCTTCGTCCATGGGCGGCATGTCTGCTGTACGGGTTGTGAAAGACAAGCGGTCGACGAGGATGTCGTACAAGTCTGTAAGGTCCTTGTACAGCTCTCGCAACAGGATGCGGTTCAGGCCGCTTTCTTCAAAGTTGTTCTTCTTCGAGGATGCCTTGGGTGGCCAAGCACCGTATCTCCGCCGCAGATACGATAGCATGAAGCGCCGGAAATCTAGAAAAGCGGCTTTCCACTCCTTGAAGCGAACCAATTTGGCCTCTGTAGCAGTCTGCGAGTTAGCAATTCCCGCAAACATTGAGGGAAAGTCAAAGTCCTCCAGCTTGCCTCTGACCACCAGTAACCTCTGCTCGAGATCGATCTGTGCACGCTCCAATCGGTTCCTGGTGACTGGAGACATCATTTCATACTTCGGGCTCTTGATTGATTTGAGATCGGCCAGCCTCCCAACAGCGTGGCAGAACCCCTCGTTGTACAAGGGCCAAGATTTGAGATGTTCACCCAGCACGATTGCCTCGATCGTCTTCTCTCGACTTGATCGTACATCTGCCAATCTCAGCTCCTCACAATACCGTGAGAAGCTGTTATAAGGCACATCGCCCCATGTGGAGCCGTCTGTATTTGAGAATCCAAATCGCTTCAGAATGGTACTGATCCCCATGAAGATGGAAAAGAGGGACAGCTGCCTGTGCGTCGACACCAGGGCTCCTCCGACAAAGAAGGCAAAGAAGTTACGGTACAGTACGATAAGCTCAAAGTCGTCGCCTTGTGGTTCTGATCCCGGCTGAGACAGGTCAGCGTCAAAGGCCAGCGGCAGGTAGACATGCTTCTCCTCGGTGAACGAGGCGACAATGTTCGGTACCGAGAAGTTGGTGGTGCGGTAGGTTGAGGTCGAATCCTGAGATGGAGGACGAATCGGGCCAGGGCCCACAGAAAGGGCTGAGAGGGGTGTCTGAATTTCTGGGATGTCACCATTTTGGTCAACCGCAGAGGCAGGAGACTGCCTGCGCAGATTTATGAGCGAACACGAGTCAGCAAGGAGGGCCGAGTCGATCCGGAAGCAAGGGCCTTTGCCAGACGAAGGTGGGTAGAGATAGATAACAGTATCTCCACGGTCACTCCACAAGTCAGGGACTCTCTCGCCCTTGGACAGAGGCGCCAGATCATATGGCATATGATCACGGATACCCGCTATCCAAGCCTTAGATGATGTTGAACCATCCTCGAATTTGTGTTTGTCCGATTTTCCTGGAAGCCAACTCTTCTTCTTGGTGATCTTGGCCACCGGAGATGTCGCCGGAAGCCCTGGCGAGTGGGTATTGCCAGGTGGTATCAGTAAGTTGGGTGTCTGCGGCCGACTCCTGCTCCCGTCTCGACTATGTATACTGCTATTCCTACTAGTCGGTCGACTGTCGGGCCCGCTTCGATGGCTGCTTGGAGGGCGCACCGAGCCAGATTCTGTCAAGCGAGGGGGAGGAGCTAGAGGAGGAAGGCCATCGTTGAGATCAATTTGCGAAGATGAGGTAAAGCGGGATTTGTGTAGCTTGTGAGGTGACTGGGGCGCGATTGGAGGGGAGCTGGCAGTCGTTGAAGGTGTCGCTTCTGGGTGCTGGCGCTGACTATGCTGGTCGCTGTCCCGCGACAAAGTGAACAACGACGATAGTCTTTTCGACATTGTGTCTGCCGTAGATTTTTCAGGTAGCTGATGTCTCTGACTTTCCAACTTCAAAGAACCAACGTGGTGTGAAGCTCAGACAGCCCGCAGCCAGAGGCTACTGCAGCATGTTATTTGCGCTGCGAAGCGTTAAGCGGCTCATGCGGCTCCATGAAACGCTCACTTTGGTGCCATTATCGTGTCACCAGGTTTTGCAATGAGGACTAAATATAGCATTAGATATCCGACGTACTCTCGAATGCCCCGGTCCAGCGCAGGTTATATGCTGCGCCGCATCGAGAGGTTCGGCAGGAAGGATACCGCACGTAGTGGTGCAGTGGATATGAATACACAGTAGGTGGTAGGTAATACAGGAGATGCAGTTGTGCTGTTGTTGATGCTTGAGAACCACTCGAGGAGATTGTTGCACAAGACTCTCAAGGAATGTCCACCGCAGGCCCGGCCATCTTCATCTCCCTCGCTCGCTTGTGGCCCTTAGGAATTTTGTGCCTGCGTCACCCAAGCCTTCCCTTCCCCTCGCTGACGTCGCTTTCCCCAGTCTTGCCCAGAGTTCATGCTTAGCTTGCCCGTTATCGTCTAGTTCCAGGGGCCGACACTGCCGCTAAAGTCAAGCTCCAAGCCTAGCGAGCGTTGGACTCCCCCACAAAAGACCTTGATTCTAGTGGAGCAGGAGCGAGGTAGCGGCCAAGAAAATTTCCTTCCGACGGATCTCCCAAGGAATACTCAATACTCCTACCGTGCATTTGTGAACAACTCGGATACGGAAAGAGCATATGTCTGGTATATGCAGAAATACATGCGGATCGGCCGTCCAGCGCTTCTGTCACCCTTGACTGCTCTGACATGTCGGCAGGCTTCCTTGCGCAGGATGACTCGACTTGCGCCAGTGACAGGTGCCCCTCGAAAAAAATATACCAGTAGCATACCTCAATCGAGGCATATCGATCTCCTCAAAGGGTGGCCTCATCCGAGTCTTCTGCCGCCTCAACAGTTAGACCAGGCTTCCTCTCGCATTCTATCTGACCCTTCAAATACAGATGTCTTGTTCTACGGTCCGGACGAAGGATACGAACCACTGAGGGAAGCGATAGCTAAATGGCTTCATCAATTTTACAACTCAAACAAACTCATCACAAGCGAGAGGATATGCATCAGTGGGGGTGCCAGCCAGAACTTGGCTTGCATTTTGCAGACCTTCACTGATCCCATATACACTCGAAACGTCTGGATGGTAGCTCCTACTTACTATCTGGCATGTAGGATTTTCACCGACGCTGGCTTCGACAATCGGCTCAGGGGAGTCCCCGAGGACGAGGAAGGCATCGACCTCGGGTATCTTGAGCAGGGCCTTCAGCAGAGTGAGCAACAAGCATTAGCGGAGGACAACACACAACCCAGGATAAAGACGCCGAAGGCATGGAGGAAGATTTATAAGCACATCATCTACGCGGTGCCTACCTTCGCCAATCCTTCGGGTCGAATCATGAGCCTACACCATAGACAACAGTTGGTACGTCTGGCGCGCAAGTACGATGCCCTGGTCGTCACAGACGATGTGTACGACATGCTACTGTGGCCATCGGACCCAGAGAACGGAAACCGTGCGATACGTAGAGCAGTATTGCCGCGGATTGTGGACATTGACCGAGAACTTGATGGTGGGCCGATTGATGATTTTGGGAATGCAATAAGCAATGGTAGTTTCAGCAAGATTATCGCTCCCGGTTGCCGAACAGGCTGGGCAGAAGGCACCCCAGCAATGGCTTATGGCATGTCCCAGACAGGTTCCAGTCGATCAGGAGGAGCTCCTTCGCATCTGGTGGCATCCTTCATCTACCAAATGCTGGCTACAGGTACCTTAACTGACCACATCTACAAAGAATTGCAGCCTGCATACGCGGCGCGGTACCACACAATGATGGAAGCAGTCAAGGGCCATCTTCTCCCACTAGGTTTGACCATGCCGCAGGCAGATAGAGATGTTGCGGGTGGATATTTCATTTGGTTGACTCTGCCAGGGTCGGTGGACTCGACCCGGATCTACAAGAGGGCATTGGAAGAAGAGAATGTAACAATCATCTCGGGACCGTTATTTAAAGTCGACGGCGACGAACACAACAAGCAAACCCGGTTTGAGAAAGATCTCCGGCTGTGCTATGCATGGGAAGACGAGGATGTGCTCGAGGAAGGCGTCATCCGGCTGGCCCGTGTGATCAGACGCGAAATGGAAGATGATCAAATCAGATGAGCGCTGGAAATGGCCCATGGGAAACATGCAGGTGGTGTTGACCACCGATATGACTTGTCGCCACCACCTTGCTTGTCAACTGGGTATTAATCACAGCATCTGGCCTAGCCTTGCTGGCTCTCTTGTTCTCGCAAGTTTCACAGAGCAGGGTTGTATTGCATGATCGGCTAAATTCTGCCGTGTAGCCACAGTTCAAGCCTCGATGCGCCACCAACGTGACCCGATCGCTTCCTTGTCAAACCTTGGGTGTTTCGAAGCCGTTTCATGGCAGATGACTACGCACCCAATCGGATGTTTCGCAGCTGCCAGCTCAGCAGTATTCCGAAGCCCACTCTGTGTCCTCTTTCACTCTCTTCCTTCGCTTCCACAGCATATTTCCTGTTTTGCATCCCTTCATTCTCGTCACCATCCTTGGGATATGTAGTGGGGCTGTGCCAGCTGCGTCCGGGTGAAAGTGTGTTCTGGGTGCGAATGTCCCACGAATGAGGAGCTGGAGACCACGGTTTCCAGCGTGTTCCTGACTCGACCTTGCCACGCGGCTGCTTCCCAACGGGGCGGCGCGAAAATACAAGCTTCCTCGGAACATCTGATCCAGGGCATGCGCTCGGTAGGGAAAGACTGGAAACAGCTAGTAGTGGTGATAGGACTGCTCTTCTTTGTTAACGATGCATGACGGAGATAAAAAAGGATGGTGGAGAGCCCGCTACGGTAATGCCTGTGATGCTCGACGCTGAGATTGAAGGAAGTCGGAGAGCCACCAAACAGGTCGTCCCTGTTGTGCAAGTACGTATACCTGTCCGTCTTCTGTGCAAGCTGATTGCAACTTGAGATTGCGACCACATATCCAGGAAACAAGCGTACTGGTTCTTGTCAGACCTCACCTCACTGTGCTGCGATTGTGCGGTTGTGGGTTCGAACGCTTGCCAGCGCACATATCACCTCGCTGTGACTTTCTCTCTGACTTCATCCATCTCTTCCACTTCCAAGACCATCAAGTTCCTGTTCCTTGTTTTTCTCTTTGTCGTTCTCACGCTGGTTGTCGTGAGCTGTTTGTCTTTCTCATTCGTTTGAAGAAGAGAGGAGAAAGAACTGGCACAAAAGTCTTTCATTGCGTCTATCGACTGCCGGACCGACATCGACCGCCTTTGAAAAATTCGCCGATGAACCATTGTTTACTTTCTTGTCTCGAAAGCAGCTGGGATCGTTGTCTATTCTTCTGACTCTCATTGATCCGTCACTTCCAACTCACTCACTCTGTACCCCACGCGACTGGGCTCGTGGTTTCCCTATTCAACTTTTTCCTCATTCATCGCAATCACTAAAAGTCTCTTTCTGGAGTCGCGTGCTACGCGCTGGTCACAAGGCATCTCTTCCGCCGACAACTTCCTCCGAAACTTCAATCCACTACCAATATCAGCTCAGAAGACATAGGCAGCCGGTATCACTGCCTTTATCACTGCCCAACCTTTGTTTGTCTCGGTGCTAGTCGCTCGAAGACTAAAGCCTCTTCCTTCTATACTTCGACTCCATTCTCTTCCAGAGTATCCGTCAGCAAAATTTGACACACCCCAGACCGACGACTCGGTATCGTCAACTTCGACAATCCAAGACGCATAACACACTTCTAACCTCAATATGAGGCTCTTCAGCTCCCTCCTGCTCGCTCTGCCCTGGCTGGCAAGTGCGGCTCCGAGACCCAAACCTCTCGAACTAGACACTCGGCAGGCCACTTCCTCATACTGGCTAAGTCAGATCCAGCGTCAAGGCACGGTCGCATACGGCTCAGACACCACGTACAAGGTCTTTCGCAATGTCAAGGACTACGGTGCTGTCGGTGATGGGTCCAATGACGATACTGTTGCAATCAACAATGCCATTACTGATGGAGGCCGCTGTGGCCTGGGCTGTGACAGCTCGACAACCGTGCCGGCAATCATCTACTTCCCTCCTGGTACCTACGCCGTCTCTGCTCCGATCGTTCAGCTGTACTATACCCAATTCATCGGAGACGCTGTCAACCTGCCTACGATCTCTGCCTTGCCTGGCTTCGAAGGGATTGCAGTTCTCGACACCGATCCTTACATTCCCGGAGGTAATGGCGCACAATTCTATACAAATCAGAACAACTTCTACCGCCAGATGCGCAACTTGATCATCGACTTATCGCAGATGCCCGAGGACAAAGGTGCTGGTATCCACTGGCAAGTTGCGCAGGCGACCAGCTTGCAGAATATTGTCTTCAACATGCGCCCCAAATCTCCCACCAACAAACAACAAGGCATTTTTATGGATAACGGCTCAGGCGGCTTCATGTCTGATCTCACCTTCAATGGAGGCAAGTTTGGTATGTTCCTCGGGAACCAACAGTTTACTACACGCAATCTGACTTTCAACAATTGCGAAACTGCCATCCTCATGAACTGGAATTGGCTGTGGACATTCAAATCCGTCAGTGTGAACAACTGTGATGTTGGAATCGATATGTCAAATCTCCAGGATGGTGTCAACCAGACCGTGGGCTCTCTCATTCTACTTGACAGCGTCATGACCGGCACTCCGGTTGGCATCAAGACCTCCTACAACTTGACCAGCGCACCTGCGACTGGCGGTACAATGGCCTTGCAGAATGTTGATTTCACTGGCACCCAGAATGCCATTGTCGGAGCGGATGGCGTTACACCCATTCTTGCTGGCGGACAACTTGTCGCTGCTTGGGGTCAGGGTGACACCTATACTCCTGCTGGCGTTTCAGGAGGCCAGCCTGTCAAGCGACAGCCCCAAGCCCAGCCTCCATCTCCCCAAGCTCCGCGACAGTCATTCTCGTCCACAACCACAACCACCCTCACCGTCTCGGCTGTTCCTCCGCCATCCGGCGTAGCATTGACCACAACGACCGTCTTTGTCACCGCAGCCCCAACCCCGGATGGCGCCGCTTCTCCTTTCACCATTGCACCCATTCCACCTTCGGGAATCAGTGGCTCTCCCAACTCGCCTTCTAACGCCACCACGATAGCGAGCGCATCCCCAACTCGGTCCACCCTGCCGGCCGCAGCCGCTCCAGCTGCCTGTTCTGCTTCTCCTGCTGCCCTTCAATCCGCACGGGTTCAGCAAGGGTTGACCGCACCGAATATGCCGGCATCGCTCATGAACGGCAGCAAGGTCTTTGAGCGTTCTAAGCCACAGTACGAGAATGTACCAGTATCATCCTTTGTCAGTGTCAAGTCTCAGGGCGCGAAGGGCGACGGGGTCACAGACGACACTGTCGCGATTCAGAACATCCTGGATTCTGCTACACCTGGCCAGATCGTGTATTTTGACCACGGTGCCTACGTCATCTCCGACACGGTTCGAGTACCGTCCAATATCAAGATCACCGGTGAAATCTGGCCCCTTATCATGATACAAGGGTCGGCATTCGGAGACATCAACAACCCCAAGCCTGCTTTCCAGATTGGTCAACCTGGCGATATCGGCTCAGTCGAGATGTCGGACCTTGTCTTTGAGACCATTGGCCCCGCTCCAGGTGCCATTATCATGGAATGGAATGTCGCTCAAGAGTCTCAGGGCTCTGCTGGAATGTGGGATGTCAATTTCCGCATTGGTGGATCCGCAGGAACTCAGCTCCAGCAGGATACGTGCCAGGCTAACATAACCGGTTCCTTTGAGTTCAAGCCCGAATGCGCTGGTGCATTCCTCCTGATGCACATCACTCAACAGGCCTCAGGCTATTTCGAAAACTGTTGGTTCTGGGTCGCGGACCACGAGCTCGACATTACTACCCACAACCAGACTAATATCTACAATGGCCGAGGCCTACTTGTCGAGAGTCAGGGCCCTGTCTGGCTGTATGGAACATCCTCCGAGCACAACCAGCTCTACAACTACCAGTTTGCCAACTCCCGCGACATTTTTATGGGTGCTATTCAAACCGAAACGCCATACATGCAAGCTTCACCAGATGCGCTGCAAGGTGGTTTCCCACCTAACCCGTCATTCACCGACCCCACATTTGCAGACTGCACAACCGAGTCCTGCAAGAAGTCCTGGGGTCTGCGAATTGTTGACTCGTCCGATGTCCATATGTATGGCGGTGGCCTGTACAGCTTCTTCGACAACTACATCCAGACATGCCTGGAGACAGAGTCTTGCCAAGAGAATATGGTTGATATTCAGTGTTCGCAGAATATCTCCCTTATCGGCTTAACTACCAAGGCTTCCGTCAACATGGTCAATGTCAACGGACAACCAGAAGCAATCGGTGCTGACCACGAAAATCTGTTCGGGCAGACAGTAATGCTCTTTGAGACTTGATATGACAGTACAAGGAAGGGCGGGCGGGCAGGTCTCAAGAGCACGAATTTAAGCTAGGAAAAATTCAAGGACAAAATTCCAATGAAACAGGTAAATAATATTGGAATTGCGGAACGTGAATGCGAGGGCTCGATCAGCGCAAACAGGCTGGCTGGTACATGATTATGAAAATATCACATATCACGGGACATACTGTTACGATGGCCTGTATTCGGCTGCACAGGTGTTGGTTGGAATTGTCATATGCATAGTGATACCCAGGTGGCTGAGAGGTGAGTTTTCATTGCTGGAGTCGATATTGGCTGTGCTATTGCTTTGGTTGTAGCTTTGGTGACAACAGTACAAAGACAATGAACAAATGAAGAAAACATTCAAGTGACAAGCCGCAGGAGCTGGGTGTAGGCTCCGTGAAGTTCGTCCTCGTCTCGTAATAGCCTGCGGTCAATGAGCGAAGCTGAGCGGCCGAAGCTCTTCAATCAATGGTTCAATTGTACTGATGTCGCATTCTCTAAGCACGCTGAAGTGAAGCCCTTGGCGTGTGGCTCGGGGAGCGTCGATAATACTGACGCGTCTATTCATGTCTATTCATGTCTGTGATATATGTTCCCACTCTACCCCCGTCCGCCATCCGCAACACCCTCATTTACAACCTCACAACCAACTTCCGCCCAGACACCTTGCCCTCCGCAAGCTTGTCCATCGCCGGCTGCACAACTTCCAGCCCGTCTCCAATGACGTCCTTCTCAGGCGCACACTTGATCCTCCCATCCGCCAGAGCTGTCTCCAACCATGGCGCGATCCGTGCCGTAGTGCTGTTGAACTGCTCCATGCCCTGCGTCAGATTCACAATGACTTCGACCTCGTGTTTCGCGTGCGCTTCCGCCCCGGGAAACACCGCCGCGATGAACTTCCGGGTCGATTTGCCCGTGTCCGTGGCCAACCGATGCAGAATATCGCACAAGGGAGGAACCGTCAATGCGGTGGAAATCGCGTCATACGCGCCCACGACTTTCAGTTCTGTCCCCTTCACGTACGAGACAACATCGTCGACCACGTTGGGCGAAGCATGGTCGAAACACTTGACCGCGCCGAGAGAGGTGACCATGTCGAAGTTGCGGGGAGAGCACATGCCTATCACGCTGTATCCTGCCTGCGTGGCGAGTTGGACGCCGCTGGATCCGACGCTGGAGCTGGCGCCCCACACCAGAAGGATCTTGTCCTTCTGTTCGGCATTCCGGTCGGGGGGCGGGAAGTCCAGGTTCAGCAGCGTTGCGGGGAAGAGGCACGACGCTGCGGTCGCGATTCCCAACGGCAACACCACTGCGTCTTCGTAGTTTACAGAGTCGGGGATGCGCGCGATCAAGGAGCCGCGCAGGACGACGTACGTTTGGAACGCGGCGTAGGCGTAGATCTTCTTGCCTTGCCAGAGGGCGGCAGCAGAGTCGGAGCTCGTATCCGTGTCCTTGTCCACGTCCGTGTCTTTCCAGTGCTTCGTGTCAATGGGTCCGGTCTGCGCGATCACGCGGTCTCCTTTCTTGAAGTGAGACATCGAGTCCCCCAGCTCGACCACTTCGCCGGCGACGTCGCAGCCCAGGATGCAGGGGTATGCGTCTTCGGGAACGAGGACGCCCATGCGCTGGACTCCGTAGTCGACTGGGTTGATTGCTACGGCGTGGGTTTTGATCACGATTTCGTTGGTGGAAGGGTGGCTGTAGGGGGCTGGGGAGATGGTCTGGGTGTGCGACTTGGGCGCCATGAGGACGAGGGCTTTGTTTGTGGGGGCCATTGTGGGTGGACAGAGGGTGATGAAGGATGAAGTGCTTGAATGGGGGAGGGATTGACAGAGGATGAATACTGAGGGCCAGCAGAGGGATGATATACTTGCCACGGTCGTGCCAGTTGGTAATCAATGTGTTTCTCCCGCACAGAAAGCCCGGTGGTGCGGCTACTGCTCCTGAGCCGGGCGGACATAGTCTTAATTCCTCATCACACAGGAAGGTCCGCTAGCAGTCCGGTGTGTGTAGGTCCGATTATGACGCTGGTGAGATATGTCAGAAGACGAAGGACAGAAGGATGCAGCAGGGTTGCTTCCCTTCGAGCTTGGTCGGTGTGTGGGAGGTTTATTGACCGAGTCGGGGAAGACTCGACAATCGACTACGAACCGAAGTTGGCTGGCCCTATGTGGAGAATCCATATTGTGTCCATTGAGGGTTCGTTATGGGCAGGAGGCACGATGGGCCTTATGTCCCGGGTCGGTGTACAGTAGCATCCAGTGTAGTCAACTCCACATGAATACGAGGCGCAGCTAGCTTCCTCGAGGTATACGAATGGAGGTTAGAACATCGGAGACGACAGGGACAGGGGTCGAGAGGAACTTGCCTCGTCTCAACATCTATGACGGCATCAGGCTGAGGATCGCACGTATAAAGGTGGGCTGCGCAGGCTTGCCCTGTCAAACATAGGTAATTAATACGGCCCTGTTAGATGCGAATTCCTGCCAAAAACAGCCCACCCAGGGCCATCTGAGTGTGGCAGAGTGTCAGAGGTACTGCTCATGTCCATCGACTTTGAGAGTGCTTTGAGCATCAAGTCATACACGCTGGCCTTTCCAGGCCGCCAAAAGTAGCAAGATCAAGACGGGCTTGCGGTGCTCGAGACGCGGGAGCTCATGCCATTCCTCGTCTTTCTATGGCGGCTTGCCGAGCGTTTGCAGGGTCGTACGAGGGAACGGCAGCCCAGAAGTCCAAAAGGTATCTCAAGATCCAGGTTGCTTCAGGGGACGTGCTGTTTATGCTTGCGGCATCTTGAATGGACAGCTCTTGAAGCAGCTGGATGCGCTGCCAGATTGGCTCTGGTCGGAGCTTGGTTACCTAAGTTCGATAGAAGCGACCGAGGGTCTCACTTCGGTGTTGCAGTGCGGACCTACTCACTTTAGATAATGGTCAAGCTCGATCATACCACCGGAACCGTTGGTGCCGAGTTCGGTGTTGCAGAGCACGCAGCATTGGGTTGGCACGGCTCGGCTAATCACCTGGGGATGATGAGTTCAAAGAGCCTACTTATGAAGCCATCAAGTGCATATCGTTCTTGGCGCAACTGATTCTTTACTTCGGGAAGTTTGGAAATTTGCTTGGAGTGAGATAGGTCGTGACATTGTAGCGACTCTGCCTCGTTCGAAAATTTGTCGCCGTGACATTCGACTTCGGCAGCTGTTTTCACCTTCCGGTAGCGCTTGCAAAAATTGTACGGAGTACGGAGTGCAAGCTCGTAATTGACTATCGCTTGTTTGAATCCGCGTAACCAGGGAGGATCTCCAAGCTTGGAGCACGGGCCCCCGGTGCCACGTGCTCGACGCGGTAGCGGACGGTCTCCTAATCGAAGCCACTATTATCCGTGCCGAAGTGCCACCGGCGCTAAGTGGGCGGGCGATCATCAGTGGCCTTTCTGTGCCTTTTTGTTGGAGAAACTCGAGATTCTGCTTCTGCCTTGATACATTCAACGCGCCGACAGTGCAGCCATGACTCTCCGACACGCTGCACGATTGTACGGCGAGCCGGAAGACGACGACGACAACGACAATGAGAATAATCTCGTCTTCTCCTCTGACGAGGACAACCCTGTCACACTTCACCCTCAAGTTCTACCTGATGCCTCGCCGGCCCAAAACACAAACCCCAACACCGAACTCGATCCTCTTCGTCAACCTCCATCCCGATTTCCTACAGCCTGGCAGTCACGAGGGGAGTCGTCCCTGTTCAAAGATGCCACCGAAGTCCCCCCGCTTCATCCGTTCCAGACAGCCTTCAGTCCGGAGACGCTGATCGCGTTCATGCGGGAAGAGATGGACAAGATCAGTCGCGACCGTGAGGCTTCTAGGGCTAACGGCAAGGGAAAACAGAGAGAGACTGCTGCCCCACCCGCCATGGGCTTGCCAGACTCAACTCTATCATCTCTCTTGCCTTCAGCTCCTCCACTGTCGGACCAGTCCAACCGCGGTCAGTTAGCTTCAGGTTCGGGGACCCGCCGCTCACTGCGTCTGTCCCAGAAAGACTCGTCTCCTCTCACCTCGCTCAGCCCTATCGATCCGCCATGTAGGGTAGTCTTTCCAACAGAACCTTCCTTTCAGATGAACGACTTCATCCCGTCCACGCGGACAACCACCTTCGAAGAGCACACCAAGAACAAGAGAAACGCTGTTAGAAACAATACGCAGGAGTCTTCGACCAGCCCGGTGCGCGCAAAGCTGCGTAAGCCTGGTCTCTCTAAGGGTGCGACCACCTCTGACGCTTCGGCTGCTGAAAACACGGGTTTTGGGGGAGTGGCTTCGGGCATGCGCGACTTGTCAGACTTGACCCTGCAGGACGACCATGCGCGACTACCCGAACATGGCAGTCCTCGTACTGGATTCCTGGCTCGCGCTGCAAATATCATTATTCGAAAGAAGGTCGGCGGTAACCTTCTAGGACGGACTCTGGGCTTGTCGACCGCGTCCATTCCGCGCGGTGTGGACAATGTTGATACCATTCTTCCCGAAGACGCTATAGAAGGCGATCCCAGCACCCCTGCTGGTGTGGACGAGCAGCAGCGCAGATCTAGGTTTTCTTTCAATTATGCTAAGATCATTCCTGAAAGTATCCCGTCAAAGGACAAAAAGAGCTTCCTCGACAAAATCGCCCGGGCCAAGCGCCCTCAATCATCGGATCCTGGGCACGAAGCACAGCCTTCCAGCGGCAGATCTAGATTCAGACTGTCTAGCAAGCCAAATAAGAAAGAGGAGTACGCGGCGACTTGTGCAAAGCAATATCCACGCCTCTGGGAGCCCTCAAATACTTCCGGTATACCTGCAAACCCTCCGAAACCCGGCATATCTAGACCGCCTCAAAATGAGTCCGTACCCTTGAGCGAACCTGCTGCAATCTGGTTGATCGACGAGATTTTGTGGACTGCAATCTCTCAATTCCTCTCAACCCAAGACGTCAAGAACCTCCGTCTCGTCAGCAGATTGCATGCCCAAATATTGGCGCCGGTCCAGCTCAGAAATGTCGTGGTCAAATTTGACCAGAATTTCTTCAACGACACAATATTCAACACTCATGGTCCTAGCATTAATCGTTTTGGTGTCTCTTTTGAATACAACCTGCAAGGTCTGGCGTACGCGAGCGCAAAGATCATCGAGAAGGAACAGGATGCTTGGTTCGGAAAGTTCGTTTGGCCCACCGAGAACTATCCTCGCTTCCCAGAGTTGCAAGCTATCGAAGATCTAGTTGACAACAATCGCCCTCTCCTCAAACAGGCTCTCGCTAAAATCACCCATGCCTCGGAGCTTGGCTTGTGCATGGATAGCGGCCATGGCTGGATTGAGGGTCCCGACATCTCCGACATGGCCCTCTTTGACAAACGAATCAACGAAGGCGGCAAAGTATTCGGCAAGACCTTCAAAACCGAAGATGTGTGGACCACCTTTGCGCGCAACGAGCTATTTCGATGGGGCCAACAGAACACCATCAACACGACACTCAAATCTATTCTCGCCAGGCAGCCAGCACCGATGTCCGATGCTAAAGAGGTCCGCTTCTTAGATGGGCTCAAGGTCCGGGACATGAAAAGCTTCACATGTCAGCGCGAACAGTATGATTTCGACCCAGAGTGCCATACGGGAGGTGTCGCCACCTTCGTCGACCTCGACCCAGCAGCCGCCGCCCAACCACAAGTGGATCCGACTGATGCAGCAATGGAGAATCTCCTGAATTGGCATCCGGGTGCAGCTGAGAGTCACCCTCGGGCTCTGAACCATGCCAAAAGTGCCAACCGCAAGTTGCCCCAATGGCCTGTGATCTTTAACGGCCACAATCTTGCTGCGGAGCACGGTGGTCATCTGTCATTCATCCAAAGCAAAATCGCGAACCCTTTTGTATCGCCGCTTACTCCAGGGATACTCAGCGAAGCACAGGCTCAATGGCTGATGGAAACTGTGTGGGCCCAGCGAGCGTTTCTGGGCGCATACACCACAGCCATCATCACGAACAAGAACAACTTCCGCCATGTTCACACTCTCCGCATCAGCAAGTTGTCCTCAGGCTTGCTGCCGTCTCTAGAGCAGCAAGAGTTCTGGAAGTCGTTGTCTGGACTAAAGCGGCTGGAGATCTACCTCAGTCCCGACTGGCACCAAGAACATGTCATCGGCGACAAGGCCTTTATGCACAACATGCCTATCCCTCCCGCACAGGCTGCTGAGCGATTCACCAACTTCTTGAGGCGGTATATCACGAAGCTTGAAAACCTGCACAGCCTGAGTATTGGCTATGTCGGTGGTGGCGAACATGGCGTGGGCATGTACGCCCGCAATCAGCATGTCTTGCCCGCTCCCGTCGTTGACGATCCGGACGCATGGCTGCTCAAACATACCAGCAAGACGGCCCCATCTCTGCTCAAGTTTGATCACGTGAGAGATCTCAAGTTCGAGAATTGTTGGTTCACCCCGTGGATGCTCAAAGGATTCATGGAGGCCAGTCGCGACAGCAGTCTTCATTCTTTGACTCTCGACTCGGTCAGCATGACCACCATACACGAGGAGAATTTGGAAATGCCTTTAGCCACCGAACTTCACGGCCTCCGGTGTCTCCATCCAAGAGAGGATTGGCCTCGGGAGAACCTGCCCAAAGGCGCTGCATGGGCTCGCACTCTTGACGCCCTCACTCCAGGGAAACCACTCTGTGAATACAAGTATGAAGCTGGCTTACTCGACAAAGACGACAAGCCCGTACCAGCGCGATGTTTCCGGGGCCACGTTCAACAGATCACCCTCAAAAGCTGCGGTTACGTTAAGATCTCTCTGCCCGCCGGTCGGGCCTCGACATACAACCAGAACTCGGCTGTCATCCAGGGGGATTGTCCTATGGACCCCGGCCTTCAGGTTCGTAGGGCTCGTTTCAGCGGCTTGGTCGCAACCTCTAACGCCAACGCTGACGGTCGCCTACGTGAGCGCGTTCCCTATGTGAGCGAACTTCACGACAAGACAAATCGGATCATGATCAGCAGCGATGGATTTCCTTGGCTGGGAACACTGACTCAGTGTGTCCATCCGATTGAGAAGCGCGTTCTCGAAGAGGCCTGGCAGATGAATTTTGGCTGGGGCGATGATTTGAGTAGGTGGGCTGCGGTTGAGGATGGCATGTTCGAAGGGGGTACCGGACGGTTCAGTGGTGTGATCAAAAAGGACGATGCTGCTGTTCAGTCCCCCGCGTGATTTGAGAAGGACCTTGACTGTTTTCGAGCAATGTGATGGAGCTAGTGGGATGATGATGTTGGTGGTTGGTCAAGCGACCGTCGTCTGGATGCTCAGCACACCAGCAGCTGCCCGCTTGACAAGGATTTCATTCCCTCCCAAGACAACTCAGCACCTCACATCCATGAAGACGCACCATTGTTGGCCTGTTTGCCTTCAATCATGCGCTGTGTTAGGCCCGAGAAGGAGATGTGCGCAGGAGACGGGACACCACGAACCTGGGATAGCCACGCAGAATCAGAGCTTAGCACGGTTTGGATTGTCCACGACTGGCAAGTACCAAGTTCTCCGTGACTAAAAGGCAGTGTCGGTGGCCTTCTTTCTATTCGAACCTTGATTGGATCGAGGTCAATTGTCACATCGCCGGATCTTTTATGGTTGTACTTTGACCACTGATGTGGAATGTGGTCTTCAGACAGAAGAATGACAGCACATCTGCCCCTTTCCTCTAACTGATCGATGTTCCTATCTGTTTTCCACGTGAATACTCCTTCAGAAGAGTCCTTTGTTCTAGCTCTTGGCGGAAAGCAATCGTGGGTTGGTGTTTGTTGGTGAGAGTTTGTCGGTAGGTATTTGTGAGTGAGAGTTTGTTAGTGTTTGTCGTTCTAAGCTGATATAAGGCAGCTCTGTCTCGTCGGAAGCCTTTAACGACTGTTCTGTTCCCTCATTGAACCTCAACAACTGTTCTTTTCCCTGACTGAACCTCAACAACTGTTCTTTTCCCTCACTGAGCCTCGCGGGTGACACCGAGGAAGAACAATGAAGTCCTTGCGGCACGAAGCTTCACATGCAACTGCGTCCATGACCAAGCCACTGGCGAGCATGACAGTACCAACACAAACACATGGTGACAGTGGCGGCAGTGGCAGTGACAGCGACGCCCAGTGGCCGTGAATGCGTACTGCCTGCCTGGTCACTCCGTATGCTACTCCCTTGGACGATTATATATAGGTATCGGCCGCGCCGGGATCAGCACTCCATCCTCTTCATGCTCAGCAGATAAGAATCGATACCATGGATCGTATCGCAGAACCGTTGTCGACCACGTTCGAAGACCTCCCTGGGGATTGTCTCCGGCTCATCATTGACGAAGTCGTCAAGATCGAAGGCGGAAGTCCTGATGATAGCACCAAGAACATCAAGAACCTGTCCTGCGTCAACAGACACCTCCGCGAGCTCTGCATTCCTCTGCTGTTTCCGATCTATAATCTTTACCTTGAAAAGCGCCCGGAACCATCGCTTGAGACGTTCAGAGCTCTTTTGAAGGCACCCTTTGTGACGACGTCGTTATGGTAAGCGGCTTTGCGACCCTCTCGATGTCATGAATCCACCCATACTAACCCAGCTCAGGACCCTGACTATCCATCTCTTGAACAGCACTCAGCTGTCTGACCAAGCCTTCTGTGATAGCTTTGTCGGGGTGCTGGCGGCAATGACAAGCCTTTCCGAGCTCAGCCTCGTTCTGAACAATGACGATGCTGTTGTCCTGGGCTCCAAGCTGGACACATCGCTCAGCACGTCAGGAGCCTGGTTCCCATCGATCCAGATCCTCGAACTAGTGAGAGCTCCAGATGTGCCCGAAATCGTCATGGCGTGTCCTTCCGTCGAGTTACTTAAGCTGTCAGACTCATACATGGGCGACACGCGGGAGAAAATGTTTCAAGTCTTGCCATCCGTCAAGACCCTGCGCCGGCTCGATGTCGACTTTTGGTGACAACTGCGAGCTTGAGCGCGCGGAAGGTATGACTTCTCACAGAAGTATCAAGACAGAGAAATCATTGACTCGTGGATCCCAGAGATCATCCCTTACATCCAGGACATCACCGACCTGAGCATTGCAGGCACGGTGGACGCATGTCGGATCATGGTGAGTACCGAGACTTGTCCCGGGGATCTCGCCTGTTTTGCCCTTTCAAAGTTTCAATGCTAATAAAGCGCACGCAGGACTACGCCGCCTACTTTGCCGGTCTCCCAAAACTCGAGTCTCTATCCATACTCGCAAGGGAGAGACGCCATCCTCCCGAACGGTACCGCGCTCTCGATCCCCGTGCTCGAGGGATTTCAGTGATAGATAGCATGGACGTGGCGCGTGCGTTTTTCTCAGCATGTCCTTCCCTGGTGACGTTCCGGCCCAGGATCTCACGTTACGGCAGTCGATATGAGTGTGAGCGCGAGGCCCCAGGTGGCGGGAATGGGATCGCACGCGTTCGGCGACGGTCGGACTTCGATGACTGGAAGCTGCGCTGACTGGAAGAGGATTCCCTTGCCCACCGTATCGTGATATATGCCAGAGCCAGAGCCAGGGTGGCGGTGGGGCGCCAATATAGGTTCTGAATGAACGGTACTTAAGGATCGGTGCAATGTTGGGGATGATTGGAGCAATGGCTCTGAGTGGATCAATGACAGGCTGGGTTCGGAATCTAGAGTCTGTACCTACTACCCTCTGACATCCACGCTCTCAACGATTGCAATTTGCGCGGGAGAGACGTACCATGCATGTATGTAGCTCAAGGTCGTCGAAGGACGAGAGCAGCAGGGTATTTGAACTTGAAGTCACATTATGGCGTAGAGATGGTGTCTAAAAGGCACAAGCGGTGCAATTATCTTCAAGGACCAGACTAGGGCGTGGGTTCATAAGAAGTTGTTATCATTGTCGGCAAAGGACAATCGCGCATAGATGGATAGGTGCGGGCTACAGCCTGGATTCCAGAGATGTCGTGTCGCATCAAGGACGGCATCATAAGTGAGAGTGACTACTAGTACTGATAGCGGATTACAATTTGGCTTTGGCTTCCCTCCTATATCTATTGCAGAGCGCTGCAGGACAATTCTCGTCGCGTCTCCTCGATGTCTTCGGCAGTTGCAGGTGCGTCGTCAGCCAAGCCTTGCCCCTTTCCGTGGGAGCCTTGTGCCCTTTATGCACGGTATTGTCGTTACCAAAGATGTCCACCACTGAATTTATCAGAAATAAAACGACGAGGCAACTGGCCAGAGCTACCAAGTACGAGCGGAATAGGATGCGCATTCTGAATGGGCAACTAGAGTCCAGGGAGGTGAAGCCACCGTGCTTTCCCAGGACCGGGACGTGCCACAGACTGCCTCACTGTGGCGATGGCTCGGCGTTCTGACGGCGCTGGCCTCACCTTGTGTATTGGCACCGGATGGTGACCTTCTTTTCGCTTCGTCGCAACCCTGAATCTCTTGTCATTGTTGATCCTGGGCGCTGCTTGACCAAGTCCCTGCTGCCGCCCCGCTACCTCAGTGGCGTTGACGTCTTCAACAACTCGGTTGGCTTCGTGTTCTTCATCCACTTCCTCGCCAGACAGCACATGGAGCCATGGTATCATCGACTTGACTGAGTTGCCCAGCACTGGTGCTTAGGTAAGTTGCATCGACGTAAAGCATTCGTCCCGTTCGATATTCTCCAGCAGTATTGACTTCTGATTTGTTGGAACATTTGATATCCTCTTGACCGTGAACGTCTTGGGGAGACGCTTGAGCCGCTTGAGCCTCGCTCAGGAGTGGTGAATTGTACCGGTTGCACTCAAACTGAGAAATATGGCATTTGAGTTGGGATTGATGAAACGGAAGTGGAGGTCGACTAAAGCGGACCTCGTTGGTCTGATATCCGGAGGTGAGAGCATATGTCGCCCGATTTCAGAATTGCATGTAACTCTCCTATTCCGCTGGGGCACAGAGCTTGGTGAAGCAGCTGCTTGTAGGTCCATTAAGTCGCCTTGGTTCCGTGTGACTTTGACTATTTAGTACCTAAAAGACTTCGTCTTGCCGCCATTGCACCAAGACGCGAAAGAGCTGTGCCTCAACCACAGCTCGAAGGGTGGAAGAATTTGCGGGTTTGATCAGCAAAAGGAACCCGGAGCCGCGAGTCTATATGTTCCCGGACGTCATGGCTGTCTGTGTGGTGGACGCTGCCCTACGAACCTTGGAAGCCAGCTGAAGTTGAATAAAAGAACATTGAATGCGTGTCCGTCACTCTGCTGTGTAAAAACAAAGGCAGCAGAAGCGTCATAGACAAGGCACCACCTCATCCTGTCTATTTCACTGTCATCCCGTGGGTACCCACCGACATGTCTGATTTCGGGTTTGAGTAGTGATGTATACTCTGTCGTGCGTTCTCACCTGGCAGCTATTAAGGTATCAAGAGTCAGGAACGACACAGCGGTCATAGCCACAGAAAAAGGCCTACAGACAACGGGTCAGGTAGAGGGATAAAGAAAGCTCAGAGGGAGAGTGTATATTCAAGTAGACAACGTTAGCAGCGCTACACACGTAAGATCACAAGACCTGTTGATTGCAGTAGTTGATCCCTGCCACGGTAAAGACACTACCTGCCTCTGACCAGCGACCGCGATTAGCATATCCAAGTCAGTCAGTTGACCGTGAGATCCAGCAGGCATGACTCTTCATCCACAAACGGAAGGTGCTGAGCTTGTTGTCTGTCTGGATCAGCTCTGATGAGCACTTTCCGCGCCCCTCTTTCTCCATGTCTGCCCCAGACCTTTCATCCAGCTAGCATTTCATGCCGGTAGCGACAGTACAGGCGCAAATGGTTGGTGGGTTTCTTGGAGCTTGACTGTATTTACACACACAGGCTTGCGGTATCATCCATTGCATGCATCCTCTTTAACCTTGTCCAATTTGAACGTCGAACACCCTCCTGGCAATCTCCGCAAGCACAACCCAGAGGATCAGGAACAGGTACTCTGGCCGTGTTATGGTGTTGATAAGGCCCTTTGCTCTCTCGTCCTTCTTTTCTTCTCCCTCGTCTTCCTCTATTGCATTCTGTTCTTGATGAGGTACCGCCGTCGAAGGCCCAGACGCTTTGTCATGACGGTCCGACGCGACCGCGACGCATAGACCCTCAGGCGCCTTAATGTCGGCGCGACGCTTCTTGGGCTTCTTTGTCTTCCGGTTCTTCTTCTTGTTGGTTGTGGTCGCGGTCGTATTGTTTGGTTCTATTACAGGCAGTGGTGAAGTGTCAGACCCTGTCCCCTCGGAAACCACGTCCTCCGCGTCTAGTCCTAGTTCTTCAATTAGAAGGACGTTGTACCTAGAGCCGGAGCCGGTGGTATGGTCTGGTGCCTGCGCCCGCTTCTCCTGCAGGTTTTGCTTGGGCTGGGGTGCTGGTGCTGACTGGGTGGATCGTCGCCGAACAATGGTGAAGCCTGCAGATTGCATGTTCTTGTGGAAGGCACTGTCTGGTGAGTTTGTAGTATGGCTTGAGCCATTGGCCTTTTCAACGTCGGGTGATGGAAGACGGGAAATGGTGCCATGATTTGGACGCGTCGATCTGCGACTTGGACGTGGCGTTGAGCTGCTTGCAGTGCTCGAGCTTGACTTCTGGGGATATGCAGGAGACCCGTCAGGAGATGCGACAACGGTCTTGTCCTTGTGAGTGACCATCGGCTGTGACTTTGTGTCTGCTTTGTTGAAGGACGAGGATTTGGTTCGTTTGAGTGGTATCGCCGCCAGATCAGGCAGTGCCGGCTGTATCATCTTCAGCATGGCTGCAGTGCGCAAGATGGAACAAAGGAGTATGGTATTGAAACAGGGGACGAAGGCAAGGGGGTATAAAAGAATACGATATCAGAGCAGGGATTGAGGTGGATGATACTGTATTTGCAGAAGAGCCAGACAAACAGGTCAATGTACAGGACGGAAGACGGGATGGATATAATGTTTACGCAGCGCAGGGCGACACGGCACGCGCTCTCTCTGACTGTGAAGATACAATGCCTTGGAAGGGCACTTCCATGGGACGTCCCGGGGTGATAAGTGACTGGAAATAATCGGGCGTCTTCACTTCAATTGTCTGTCTTCGACGACTGTCGGTGGGAGCACACTAGATGGAACTGCTGGGATACTGCCAGACAGGCTTGAAAGTGCAGCAATCACTTCTTCAGTCTTGGGAATTGACAGAACCAATGCCACTCCCGACACGACCATGCTATCCCAATCTCTGCAGCCTTCTTCGTGTACAACTCAGTAGTACTGTCGCCCGTCTATGTCATATGTGGGCTTCCTGGTCTTGATACAACCGTTACTGCCCGAAGCCCATTGTCCTCAGGAAACCAATCCATGGATCTTCAGCAAAGTTGACAACATGTCTCTTCAAACACCAACAAATCAGCCTTTCCATACGAGTAACGCCAGCCCCAGGACGTTGAGATGAAGTCTTCTTCCTCCATCGCCCTCAATAACTAGCACCTCCTGTTCGTCTCCACAAATAAACACCAGCAAGCATCCATAGATTAGCCGGCCTCACACTTATCAATCAGGAGAAGAGCCATTTCGAGAGCCCAATCCCACCAGCCACATAAGAGACTCCCAGGAGCGCCAGGCTGAAGTATATGTGGGGACTATTAACAGGGGTCATTGTTTGCCCAGTGCTCAACCGCTTCGGACAAATCATCTGGTGTACCTGGGTCGCTTCCGCCTCCGTCTCGGTACCGCCGCGAGACCGCATCCAGCAAAGAGTCATGCGTCGAACGAAGTCGTCTCCTGAGAGATAATTTGCCCATTCTTCCTCTGTGGGCTTCACGCTCGATCTCAGGGCGAGCATGACTATGGCACGGCTGCGTTCGAGCTGGGTGTCAGTATCGCCCCTCGGCTCGTTCAGTAAACTGCTGAGGCTCGACGGTAGCGAGAGGAAGTCGGGGAAACTTGTACCTTCCATTGTTTCGTGGGGGACGATGTTAGTCGAGGGTGATTCATCCTTAACCCCGTCGTGGGAGACCTTGGTTTTGTGCTCTGCGGCTCGAGGTGGTGAACTGGCTGCGGGTGCAGGTACATATGTTTGGCTTCGGAGAGAACTCTCTTTAGGCAACATAACTGCGGTCGCTACTCGTCTGGGTAGGGATCTGGGGTTTCAGGTGGGTATCTTCAGTGAGAAGAAGAGATGAGCGTTCGTGCCCGGAGACTGTTTGAGAAAAAAAGTTCGCCAGATAGGAAATACAGGCATATCCAGTCAGCAGGAGTGCCTTTTGTGGTAGCACGTACAAGCAGTCGCAGTGTTCCCAGCCGCAGCAGTGACTTGACAGTCATTCGCCCCTCAGACAATAGTCTTTCGTTGTCCTTCCTTTGACAAAGCATTCCCGTGACAGGACGCCGGCCCTGACAATGAAGCCCAATTGAATGTCCATCAGCAGTTCGTAGGACAGTGAAATCCAACCGAATATCCACCAGCAGTCCGTAGCAGTTTTGAGCAGCGGACACCGGAGTCGCCAGCACCTGAGAGTCGCCGACACCTAAGAGTCAGTGGCACCTAGCGCAGCACCTAGTCCATGATGCTCATCCATGTCTAGCTCGTCCATGTCCAGTCCGGGTATGAACTCTGTATCAGACGACGGAACGCCATTCCAATGCTCCCCACTCTCGATGTGATGAATGGCTTTGACACTACCGTCCGCCTCACGGTCACAATCGTATTCTCGCTCCATCGCTGTTGAAGGACGCGTAGCACCTTCAGATGTGGACACGTGGCAAAGAACTTTGCCGCAACCTCAGCCGGGTCTTCGGTCGCATCATCGTGATGTTTGTCGTCTCTATGGAGCAAGTAATACCACCGTACTTCAGGGTCCATGTCGGCATAGGATTCTGTCGCGGAAGTGGAACTTTGTTTGCGCCATTGTGTCGATGTGATGGACAGGAGTGAGAGGCGCGATAAATCCTGGAACTCCGAGGCAAGAGTCTGTATTTTGTCAGATTCGAAGTTGAGTCCGGTTGGGGGGCTGTATACATACGCTTGGTTGAACTCGGTAGAGCCGTCCTTCGATGTGCAGTCCTGGGACGTTTTGGATGTAGGGCACCATCTCTGTTTCATGTTAGCATGATATCCTAAGCAATCAGAACCGGGGAAACCTACCTCGAATGGCTCGGGCCGTCCAATTGGTCGTATTCTTCCTCACCTGGAGGTGGCGGAGACTTCGTAGCGTCGGCATGGCTCTCAATGCCGACTTCCAACCCAGCGTCATATCGTCTGCGACCAAGCTCGTCAATTGGGGACAGACCAGGAGGAGGGCGCCAGCGTCAGGTGCTGTGGTGAGATGTAAGACCTGGACTGTGGGAAGTTTGGCCTCCGTTCTCTTGAGCTCCATACGCAAGCGGGAAGCCACAATGACATTATTGTCCAAGGTGACCTTTAGTTGACGTAGCTGGGTCATATTTGTGAGTGCCTTGACAAAGCTGTTGTAGAAGTCCGGATAGTCGTTCTGCAAGAGTGTGATCTGGAAAGCGCTGTTTTCGGTTAGTTAACCCATCCCAGTCTGGACACCAGGGCGCACTTACTTTATCCTGGATGAGAAAAAGGTCGGCTTGGATAGTCCCTTCAATATGCCGGCATCTACTTTGTCGCTGGTCCGAGGCATCGCAACTGGGCCACCCGGTAGTCCTTGAACAGGACAGGCTCACACAGGTGACGCAGGCGCTTACTCACAAGAGAGAGATTCTTGACATCCGTGGGGAGATCGTAGTACCAACCGTTGGGTTCAGCAAGCTCCTCGACGATGAGCAAGATACACTCGTTGGGGAGATCTGTGAAAGACGTTGGGTGTGAGGCCTCAGTCGATGCCATGGCTGATCAAAGCCCTTGGAAGACAAGAAGACGTTGTGTATGGCAGACTGAATGAAATCGAAAGGGCAGAAAGCAGAGTGTTGACATCCGCCTGGAGAAAGCGACGCGCAGTGCACGTGAAGAAAAGGACATGCAGTAGACGTGAAGCAAAGGACACGCAGTAGACGTGAAGAAAAGGACACGCAGTTGCGTGATAAGTGAATGTCCTTCATTTCACCAAGATCCCCATCAGCGACGTGGAATCCTCAGTCAGCCTCAATGGAGGTGCTTGGATGGACAGGGAGATGTAAGTGCCAGTACCTACATGTGGTTGGGAGGAGGACTGCAATAAGACTTGGCATGGCAAGCACATCCTCCGCACCATCAGAGGACGGTCGCTCGCGCAAAGAAAATACCATGATCCTGGTTTGTTCGTATTGATCGGTTCGACTTTTTGGAATGATATTCGATGGCGGCGCCGTATTGGAATCGGTCGCAGGAGATATTGGCCACCGACGTCAATACTAGATGTGTAGTCAATACGCAGGAATTCCACTCCGCATCACCTAAGCCTTCCCTTGAACCATAGGCAGGCGCAACTCGAGACCGCCTTGATGCGTATAGACTCCCTTCAGATCTCCCACACTCCGTCGCAAAATCCACTCCTGACTCGTCAACTCCAACTCCTCCTTCTGCGACTCCGGTTGCTTGTCGATGAGCCCGCCCTTGAGCCGCCGCAGAACCACTGCGTCTTCAGGTCGGGAGAAGAACACCAGGCTGTGCCGATCGATCTTGTCTTGTGGCGGAAGTGGAGGGACGACGCGATGAACGTTGGATCGCAACAACCCGGCCGTGAACCTAACGAGGGCATCCCCAAGATTGACTACCGCCGAGCCAGGAACAGGGCGTACGTAGACCCATTCGTTCGTTTCCGGGAGTCGGATCTGCAGTCCACCCAGCCAATTGAAGAGAATGGTGAGGGAGCCAAAGTCAGTATGCTCGCCTAGCTTGGCTTTCTCCTCGCTGAATTTTCCCGGCGCTGTCCTATTGAACCTTATGTGGTCTCCTGATCGCTCCTCAATTCGATGCAATTTCGCGAGGGTTCCTATAGGTAGCTCCAGGTTACGCTCAAGGTGCGTGAACATGAGGTCGATGGCGGCTCGGCAATTCCGGGCGTAACTCGCTAACAGATCCCAGTTTCGCTTGATCAGGTCCGGGCACGGAAGTGGCGTGCAATTGCCGACGAGGTCGTCTTTGCGCATCTAGAGTGACAATCAGCAAGGACGCCAGCCGAAGCAGATGGCAGGTGGGCATATTGACATTATAAGTCTCGTTTCGCTTCACTGAGCCATCCTCCAGCTCTGTTGTACCTAGATGGCGATACCCGAAGAAGGGGTCGATCTTTTCTCGAGCAACTTTGTCCTTCTCCGCATCGGGAAGGTTGTGAAACTCCTTTTGTAGACGGTGCAGTTGTTCGGCTTGTGATACCAGCTTTTCGCCCAGTGAGGAACCTTCCATGCTCAGGTAGAAGAAGCCGAGCTCTTTCGAAGCCTTGAAGAAGGTACGCGACTCGACATCATCGTTGGTTTCGAGCTTACTAAGGGAAATCGAGACCAGTGGTGCGGTTGTCACTCCTTCAGCAAAGGGTGGGTACTGATGGTGTGAGGTCGTGAGAACCATGGCTGTCGCGTGTGTTCGCTTAAGTCTTGGATATGTAGAACTCGTTGGGTATCGTAGCGATGCATGTGCTCATCATGGGAGATGGAATATATGTGAATCTCCTCATCTCTGACGGGTCGCCCCCGCGGATCGAAGACCCCGCTTCAGTCGGCTCAAGATCCGGTGAGCCGGCGAACGCACGACGATCGACGTTGGCGGGCAACTTGCCGAAGCTCCCTCGTATATTATCAGTTGACATCAACGTTGTGGCCTGGTTCTCGTCGGAGCATGAAATGGTATGGACTCCGCATGCTCACCAGTGAAGGACAACGACGGCGGCAACGGATGAACTATTTTGCAGAGTCGATAGCATGTCGGCGCATCTTCGGCACAGAGGTCGTGTCTCAAGGCAGAATTTCTCATCCTCAAGGCATCATATCCAGCTTCAAAAGTGTCGGGTGGATCCGCAAGCGACAGGCACGTGGTCAAGGGCTCGACTGCACCGCATTGTACTGTTCCAGCACCTGGATGCCAGTGTTCGGCTCCAGGCTTGACTTTCCACTCACAGTCGCGGCCGCAGCGAAGGTGGACTTTGTCCGCAACAGCAACATCGCTGGCGATGACATTGTAGTGTCCGGAGCTGAATTCAAGCCTTCTCGAGCACGAAGCGCCCGAGCAGCCCGAGCAATCTTAAACCAGATCCAGGACTAATTATTGTACGACAAGGTCCCGAAAACGTGTCTCGATCAGATGCGAATCTGAACAACGGCAGGAGTGGATTAGCCTAACACGCGAGCGAGCCAATGGCACTTTGTCGTGCTCGGGTCCGAGTATCAACGCCGGCCGAGTTCGCGACAGCCCGACGCCTTACCTCTTACGGTACCCTTTGGTGTCTACGCAGAAACGCAGAGACGGCAGTGGATGCGCGCCACGCAGAACTTGAAGCGCCGCCTGAACGGTAAGTAAAGCCGGAAAAGCATATTCAATGACGCCGTTGACAGCGGGAACATGGCATGGGCGCATGTGACGATAGTGAGTCCGGACCTTTGCCCTGTGTCGCGTGGGTGCCGCGAGCCAAGATACAGTGCTCCCTTCCCTCCACTGTCCCGTTGTTCTTCTCATGTATATAGATGGCTCGGCGCGCCCTCTTGAACCACATATCATCAGTCATCATCGGCTCGCTTTCTATACGCACTTGGCTTTCGAATCTAACAGAAGCCCAATAATTACCAAGGGTCCGATTGATATCGCCGCAGACATACTCTTTCAGAAAACTAGCTAGGAAACACCCGCCCAGCCACTATGTCCGCCGCGGCACAGCTGAAGGTGCTCGTCTCCGGAGCCGGCATCGCGGGCCCGTGTTTCGCATACTGGCTCGCCCGGACACGGCTGCGCACATCCATCACGGTCGTCGAACGCTCACCCACGCCCAGAGTCACGGGCCAGGCGATCGACATCCACGGCCCGGCCATCGAAATCGTCAGGCGCATGCAGCTGCTCGAGGCCATCCGCGCGCGCTACACCACCGAGCAAGGGACCGTGTTTTTGAACTCCGCGGGAAAACCCGTCGTGCAGTTCGACGCCGGCGAGACGTTCACGGCCGAGTACGAGATCTTGAGAGCGGACTTGTCGGAACTGTTTCTCGACGCGACGAAACCGTTCGACAATATCCGGTACAAGTACGGCGACAGTATCGCGTCGGTGGACCAAACCAGCGACGAGAGTTGCGTCAGGGTGAAATTTGCCAGCGGGGAGGAAGATATCTTTGATGTAATCGTCGCGGCGGACGGGGCCGCGTCGAGGACGCGGCCGATGATTATGAATGCGCAATCAGTCAAGCATAAGCGTCAACAACTACATTATGGCAGTGACGCAAAGGTAAACCAGTCTGTGACCAAGGACAAGCAAGACGATACCAACACGGAATTTGAAAAGTCCAAGGGCGCCTCGTTCAACTTCCTGGGCATGTATACTGCGTTTTTCAGCATCTCCAGCCTCCCCAACGATTCGCGAATGTGGCAGATCTACAGCCTGCCCAAGGGGTTGTCCATGATGATCCGCCCGCACCGGAACCCGGCCACCATGGGCGCGTACTTGTCCATCACGATGCCGCAGCGCGGGGTCCGCTCGCCCGAAATCGACGCCGCCATGGACGAGGGCGTGGCGGAGACCAAGAAGATGCTGCACAGGTACTTTGACGGTTGCGGGTGGGAGGCCGAGCGTGTGATGGAGGGCATGGACCGCGCGGACGACTTCTACGCGTCCGGCGCCGTGCAGGTCAAGCTGCCGAAATGGACGAACGGGCGGGGCGTGTTGCTTGGCGACACGGCCTGGGCGACTTTTGGGGCTGGGACCACGCTGGCCATTGGGGGCGCTTACATCCTCGCTGGCGAACTGGCGAAGATTCAGAGCAGTGCAGATATACCTCGGGCGCTGGAGAGATACGAAGAGGTCTTTCGTCCCATCTACGCAAAGATGGATGACTTGATTCCCGGGTTTCCTCAGATCATGTTCCCGCAGACTAATTGGGGTATCTGGACCCGGGACTCGGTATTGTGGTTCTGCAGCAAGACGAAGATGTACAAGCTGCTTGCCATGGGGCCGGGGGTACATTGGGACCTGCCTTCTTACGACTGGGTGGATACTGAGGAGTCAGGAATGGTGAAGGTGAAGTCATTGGGATAAGCAGTGTTTGTACCAGCATGGCCAAGGCGCTAGGGCAGGAATCCATCCCAGAAGACTTACGCGAGATGCGAGGCTCCAGAGGACAGGGGTGTATTCATAGACATGACTCCAGTCCGGGTAGGATAGGACGGTAATCGATCTGTTTCAACTTACGTTCTGATCCCTTGTATCTGCTGAAAGCTCTGCAAAAGACAACCGCTTTGAGGACATCGGGATCCAGTAGCTGACAGGAAGACGACCGCCTTCGGAATTTCTGCCAAGGATCCTGGCATGCCTGGGCCGCTCGATAGGTCTGTGTTTTTGACTCCGCAGGAAGTTCCAGGGCTGTAAGAACGGTGTATCTAAATATCATCAGCAAAGACGGTGCGTGTGCAGAGACGCAGGCATGATATCGCAAAGTCGAGAAGAGAGCGATCTGTCTAACTTCTTCATGAGGTGCTTGACGAGGTGACAAAGAGTGTTGGCATAATCATGGGATCTTTATAACCGGTAGTTCATCTCTTGGACCCAGCTACTTTACATCCCTATCTTTCTTTGTTTCCCTACACGGTACCGAACACCCTGCAAAGCGTGGCCTGGACAGATATCACCGAAAGCTAGTTGACATCTACTCCTTGGCACCGTGAATGAAGACTCTCTCCTCTAGAGGCTTGAAGGTCTTGGGGTAGGTGTCGGCGGCAGGCTTGCCGAATACCAGTTGAGCCTTCAAGCTCCAGTTCTGCGGGACGTTCCAGGTCGAGGCAATCTTCTCGTCGATCAAGGGGTTGTAATGTTGCAGGTTGGCGCCGAAGCCTTCCTTCTCAAGAGCAGTCCACACTATGACGCTTAGTCAGCATCCTTCTCGACCACGGATGGGCAGCGGTATCATAGAACGACGCCCGTCAAACGGTTGGGGATGAATACTTACAGACATACTGGTGCATGGCGTTGGTGTGCTCGCTCCATTGCGGGAACTTATCGGCATATAGCGGATATTGTTCCTGCAACTTGGCGACGTCCTTTGGCTCTTCGTAGAACAGGATTGTGCCATAACCCGCCTTGAAGCCATTGAGCTTCTGCTCGGACGTTGGCCATGCCTCTGGAGGTGCGACGGATTTAATGATGGGGATGACGATATCGCCCCACAATTTCTTGTGCTCTTCATTCAACAGGACAACCACGCGGGTGGATTGCGAGTTGAAAGAGCTGGGCACGTGTGTGACGGCAGCGTCAACAATCTCGTGAATCCTCTTGTCTGAGATGGGAGATTCACCAGAGAGCTGATAATATGTGCGGCGCGACTTGACGGCGTCGAAGAAACTGTCTGACGACATCTTGCTGGTTGATGACGTGAATTGACGGGTTTGTGGAATGTTCGTCTGTACGCTGGCGAGTGGTGTTGTTGATTTTGTCAAGGGTCGTGAAAGAGGTGAGAGTGAGGTGCAGGTGAGATGCGCAGATCGGGATCTTAAGTATTTGTACGTCTGAGGCGCTGGCAAACGCATTTTTTCTGCCGAATTTTTCAATGTCTATCGAAATCGAATTATAGTGCAATGTAGATGGCAGCGATATGCGGGTCAAATGTGGCCGATGTCTGGCATGATCGAATAGACTGTCGCAGATGATTCTCGAACTTGGGTTGTACCACAGCCGGGGCTCATTACAGGTGGAGCGCATCGGCGAGGCTGGAGCCAGTTCCGCGATTTGTCATTTGTGGTTGGTGATGATGTCGTAAGCATCATGGTTGCGTCAAGCGAGGGAAGAAAGTGCTGGGCATCGAGGATAAAGCAAGCGACAGCATCTCGCGCTGCGTGCCCGGGCCTCACCCTACGCTGAGCGTCTGCTGAGTTGTGATCGATCCGAGAGCCACAATGTGGAGCCGTGCGAGGCTCCTTCCTCGTCGCGCTTCGGCAGTTGCTGGTCTGTGATCCTCCGTCTCCTACCGAACATGCTGCCAATCCTCGTTGTCGATGCCGACTGCTGGTCACGCCGCAGAGCTTCTTGTCGTCCCTTCGATAGTCGATGTCGCTGTCGACCTTGATGTTTGGGGTCCATATCAATGTACTGCGTAGATAGATTGTGACCGGCGAGACGCCAAAGTCAGTGGCCACCGAAATTTGTGTGTGACTGGAAAGAGATGCCCTGGATAGATTGAGTCCACCTTTCAAGCAAACTGCATTCTCCCTGTCATAGAAGTGACTTCTCGAAAACATAAGAATGAGCGCGAATAGAGAGAGAGGCCGCTACTGTGGTACACCATAGCAGATCGAGATTATATATTTCCGGATCTCATCTTTTTATATTTGGCTCACTCGGTCAAATTTCGTGGCAATTCCTGCACCGACGAACAAAACAGGGAAATGTGAGACGTCAGATTTTGCTTGGAGGTAGCCTGTCGCTGCTGCAAGTAAAAGAACTTCTCGAAGAATGGTCTCTATTTTCAACCGTGAAAGAATATAGACACTGCAAGCTGCTACACTAGCTTTACCTATCCACAATCTCATCATGCAAGGCTGGAGCTCAGCGGGCAACGGCTGTGGCAGAAGACAATCTACTCGCGTCCGCGTCGTTCTGACCTGTTGAAGTCGAGGTTGCAAGACTCCAACCGGCAGCATCTGGATTATCTCCACTCGCTGGCTGCATATCATCAGCTGCTGTTTCATGCTATGAACTCTTCTCTGGGTCCGCCGCTGCGGGATTGCTGGGCGTAGTCGCCAAGCTCCCGTTCGTTCGACTTCTCCTGCTTCGGACCTCCAGATCATGGTGTGCCCGACTCCTTGTTGCATGCAGCGCGGCCATATTTGCTTCGTGGTCGCTGTCATCGCTGGTGTTCTCCTCGTCCACGGGTTTCTTAATCTGCATGGTAGGGGCGAACTTGGATTTCTGTCGGAGCCTTTTGCCAAAGAAGTAAAACAAGACCGGAATCGGAACACAGAGCGCAGCAATACAGCCAAGAAGTGTCCCTGCCCATTCGATTCCGAGGTTGTTGAACATCTGTCGGGAAAATAGTGGGAAGCCGGCGGCGAGGCACGATCGAAGGAACGTGTTTGCTGCGATGGCGGAGGCCGCGCTGGAACAGAGTTAATTGATACCACAGGGAAGAACGGGGTCAAACTTACAACATGAGATAGGAGTCGATCAAGTAGTTGAAGCAGCAGATGAAGATGGCCAACAGCCCGAAGCCTGTAAATAGACCAGACAGAGTAGGGACAATCCAGTGGATTGACTCCTTGTACCCGGTCCAGCCAAACCAAAATAGACCCGCTGCGAATAAGACGCCGCCAATCATGACGGGTGGGAGTCGCCATTCCGGCACGGGGATCCCTCCGTTCGCTGCAAGCTTTTTGTTGTAGTTCTTCGAGTCCCAAATGATATAGCCCGCCACTATAAAGATACCACAGACCATCCCAAAGAAAGGGAGACCTGCCACACCGGGTGTAATATGATGGACACCCTGAAAGACCAGCGGGTACGCCGTCAAGAAGCAGTACAGCAGACCGTAGATGAAGGACATGTAGCATGTGATGGCCAGAATAATGGGTTCAGAGATGAGAAGTCGGAGGGGGCGGGAAAAATTCTTAGTCACCAGTTCCCCAAAGTCCACTTCGACTTCCTCTTGTTTCGCATGAATGCCCCAGTTCTTCGTTCGACGACGTAGTTCGGCGGCCTTATTGACCAAGACAACGGGCGCATAGGATTCATGAATGAAAACGGCGTGCAGAACGACTGCCACTGAGCCCATAATGCCTGGAATATACAAGTTCCAGCGCCATCCTAGGGCTGATGATTTGTTGATGAAGCCTCCGATGAAAGGGCCAAGCATGGGACCCATGAAGACCATTGAAGAAAATATCACAATGGCGGTGCCTCTCTGAGTATTGTCAAACATGTCGGCGAACACGGCAGCAACCACGGCCAACGGGCATGATCCGAAGAAGCCCGTGAAGAACCGGCAGATCATGACTGTCTGAAGATCCTTTGCTGCCGCGCAACCGAAGCAGAAGACGGAAAAGCCAAACATTGCGATCATGATTGGTAGTTTTCGGCCTGAATACCGCTTGTCAGCAAGCCCCTTTGTGACGGATCTGAGAGACCGTACCTTGCAATTCTGAGAAAGGTCCCCAAATCAGAGGTCCAAATGCATATCCCAGTACATACAGAGACGTGCTCAAGGTGGCTACCTCAGCAGAAACTCCGAAGTGGGCCGCTACGCTGTAGGTAGAGGCGGAAAAGATGGAGGAGGTGAAGGTACTGCACAGACACACGTATGCCAGAATCGCGCCCATGTAGAATCTGTGATACGGTTAGCGCTTAGCCAATCCCATTATCTCTTCGGTCCACTCACTTTCTCTTCAATGGCCAATTTTGAGGATGTAGAGGGTCATCTTTCCCATCGAACTCGACTACGTACGCCTCCTGTGGTGGGAGATCCGGCGGATATGGTTTACCACCTCCAAACTCAGGCAAAGGCCTCGTGTCCGTCTTTGACTTCACACTAGCACCCACTGTCTGGATATGCTGCAAACGATGTGTTTCCGTTCTAAGGTCTTCAATTGGATGTGTCCTTGTCCTTGCAGCCCGATATGGAGGCATATTCGCACTTGAGGTGCCCGCCGTAGCTATCCTATCCATATCAGGCGTCGAGTCGGTACTGGATGTAGACGAGCTGGATCCTATTGATCGTTGAGATCTTTGACTGCGCAATGACCGGCGCTCCTTGCTCTCGTGGGACCATTGTCGCGTGGCCTGGACCTCCGCCCTCTCCATCTCTCGATCGACGATGTCCATGATTGCAAGCTGCTAAAATTGTTGCTCTTGCTCCTTGACCCAGATATTGGGCTGTTTGTACTGCCTGGGAGGCTCGTTGGGGCTCGCGGTCGACGACGGCAGGCGGCCGCCGTTCTACTCCGTGGCGCTGTGTAAGGGGAACCGTGCGGTAGGATCCTCGTGCACACAGTAAGCCGACAGTGAGGTGACGGACCCGGAGCCAAATCCGCTGGTGGGACAGAAGCGAGGGTAAGAGTCACACGAGCGACGGGTGAACGATACGCAAGGTTGAGGTTGTACGATTGGAAGAGAGGCGCAAACGAAGGGAATTCGAGTTTTATCCAAGCCTGGAGTTGATCGACTTAGGTGCGTAACAGAAAGTTGCCAATGGATGTAATGGGAAAAGAGTGTCTATGATGCTTCACGGCCGCAACATTGCAGCGTGGTAAAGCTTTCAGTCGAAGCAGAAAGCGGAGCCCGTGATGACAACACGGATGGGATGGGCATCCCATTGCCGAACTATGACATCGCACCCGCTCGCGCCCCGCATAAGCCCGTGCTCTCCCAATCGAGGTGCCCAGAAAACAAGCAACAGCCAGCGCGGATTTAAACCACGAGATTGCCGGGTGCCTTGGGGATTCGCGCTCTCCCAACAGATATGATTTGCGCGTGCGAGTACGGCCATCCATAATGGCGCCCTGCACATCTGCGGAAAAACTCTCAACATCGCCAATGTTTTGCCGAGTTAATCGACAGAAAGGCCAACTACTGCGCCCCAAATGCATGCTGAATCATCTGGTGTAACCGCTTGCTGCTGTAGGATTGCGGCGTGCGCTGACTTCTATCTCCCTCTCATGGACTAGCCGCTGACAAAGCTACATGTGGACCAGAACAACTGAAGAGCACGGAACGATCGCAGGACATTTGCATAGTTCACCAGAACTCTGAACTAAACCCCTGTTCGCGTAACCATGCGGCCGGGCGCCTGCGGCATTGAACGATAGTGTCCAAAAGAAGCACGATCTAAAGCGACATTCGTTGGTTGAGTTACCTCAACACACCCTGCACAAATTCTAGAGCCCTTCAACCTCTCGAAGCTCCGTTGTCAAATGGTTCCGACGTCGAATCTCTGACCACCGGCTGTAAGTGCCTGCTTCAAGTGTGTTTATCTTGCGGGTGAATCCGCTTGGAAGACCCAGGATTACAGGTTCCCAACCCTCCGCACTCTCCTCCCTGGTACGATCCCGACCAACAGGAATCATCTGGACACTCTTCCATTTGTACAGTACCACGGTGAGAGCAAGCGTGAGTGCCATCAGAACACCAGCGACGATGCCAGCGGACTGTTCTGCACCATATCTTCGTTCCACGCGACCACCAATTCCTGTGGCGACGGCGCCAAATACAAACATGAGGAACTGAGTCACTGCAACGCCAGCACTAACTCGTGGATAGCAGGAAAAGTTGGTTCTTTGCTCTCGGATGCGCCCCGTGATGGATTTTCGAGCCGGACGACCAGTCATGCCCGGTTGCAAGTCTGATGTATCGAACGTACCCATCAGTAAAGCAAAACACTCTGCGATTGCTAGGTTCGCGCCGAAACCAACAAGACCCGCAAAAATGCACGGCACTGCGATTGGAAACGGCGGGTCTCTGGAGGAGAGTGCGTATCCGATTGCTGTGAGCGGCAGGAACAGTGTGTACAACAATCGTCGTACAGTATGCGAAGACCAGACCATTGCCTTTTGGAATGTCATGCTGTCGGTCCGAGATGGGTGGTAACGAGAACGACTGAACCAGGAACCAGTCTGAAAAGGTATTGCAGATACTGACCCGAGAGCGAGAGAGAAGACGCAGACACCGACTTCGTTTGCGTGCAACCGGTACTGAGTCGAGGCCAGGGCGCCCAGCAACTGCTGATATTAGTGAGAGCCATATTCAACAATGCGCGTAACTGACCATGATCACTAGGATGAATTGCGCATAGACCCAAGCGCCATAGATTGACAGCACCAAAAAGCCTGGCTGCTTGACCATGCGCCAGCTCAACCGGATACCTGCAAGAACCTCCTCGCCCCACCAGTAGGGCCCATTCCCGGTGAGATGGAACTTAATCTCGCCACGAGCAACCCTGCTGAAGCTGCCTCCTTCTCCAGTGATCTCCGCAATGGTTCGACGGAAGGCAGATCGACGCACTTCCGGTGCCATGACGTTGAGCAGGGTTACAAGCATCAGCAGCAGCGACGAAACCCAGAAGCCCCAGTCCACAGACGTGCCGTTGATGATAGTCGCCCCTAACAAGAAGCCAATACTGATTGTGCCAAGAGAGCAGGAGGACCAGAATCCTAGCCACAACCCCATCCCTCCACCATGTCTGCGAACATCGTACGGGTTGCCTTGTTCCTGCGACTCGTCACTCTGCAGGGACGCGCCAAAGACATCCAACAACGTCGCGAAATTATTGATGTTGGCAAATCCGAGAGCAAAGCCCGATATACCACGGGACAAAAGCAGTACGATGCGGTACCGCCCTACGTGCGGATCTCTGAAAGAGAGTACCATGATCCCCTGAGGTATCTGTAAGCACAATGCTGATGCCAGGGAAACGAGCGTGTACAGTTTCCTTCCGTGCAGGAGAGGCAGGGGCCAGAAGATCAAGGTGGAAATGGCCAAGCCGATGTAAAGGCACACATTCCCAAGGATTACCTGTCGGTTGACGTCGACAATCACGTATTGGATTGCGGGTACTTCTCCTGCATATATGCCGAGGAGTATACCGATGCAGGCGGTGTTGATGCAGCTCATCCATGCAGCGAAACGCTTCCGCGAGCCCGGCCAGTTTCGTGCTACAGGAGCATGATGACAAGTACTGTGAACGTTCAAGTCGTCTGGGCTCTTAGCTATATCGACATGGCGTGCACCCTTGAGGTCGATCTTGTAATCTGGGGATGCCGCTGGATGCGCCATGTTGATGCTCACATGTCGGGAAGGGACTCCAAACATATCGCTGAAGTGTCTTTCATGACCCGATCGGGGTGTTGAGAGCAGCGGCTCCTTGTCTTCCTCGAAGTGAACCTTCAGCTTGTCGCTATTCAACTGAATGGCAGGTGTGGGCAGTGGCATATGAGGTCGGCTCTCGTCATCGGGTCTTGCAGAAGTGGTCCGAGGTCCGATTTGAGGAGGTGAGAGAAAGAGGCTCTTTGCTCCAGGGGAACTCGGGCTCGCCTCAATTGATGTTCTGCTTCGTACCAGTTTTGGCCTTTTGTCGTACATGGGCTCCGCGACCGGTTCGGGTGGTAGGACGAGCAAATCATCAGCGCTACAGGGACCCTGACAGCGAACTGTCTCGACTTCCTTCTCCTTCTGGTCCTGAGGGTACGGCGACTTGGGCGAAGATGGTTTCGAACTCGGCGATTCGCTGTTCGATGTGGGATCTGGCTCGGTCGCTTTCGAAGAAACTTCCTCGAGGTACTGGCTAATCTTCTTTGCAAGACCCAAAGTTGGACGACGCGCCAAATTCTGGCGTGTCTCGTCCGGTAAGGATTGGTCGACAGGAGCCCCTGCTGTTTCAGCAAGCTCGACGGCTTCTGCCACAAGACGTTCTAGATCACGAATAGTTCGAGCCATGCTCTGGGACAGAATCACACCAGCATCGTCGTCAGATTCTTCTCCTCTGGCGCCATCTTCATGACCGAGGCGTGTGCTTTTAGAGCGAGTGGTCGAAGCAGCATTCCCACTGGGACGCTTAGCCGGTCTGCTGTTGGCGGAAGTCATGGACATCAACGGAGTACGTGTCAATGAGCGAGGGTAGAAGCTTCTTCGTTATGCGGGATGAAAGAAGAGTGTTGTTAGGCCGGTTTCAAAGCGGTGGTAAAAAGATACATGCGAGGTATCGGGGTAGAAAAGGAACCTTTGAAGGAAGAAAGAATAACAGCATAGTCAGTGAGAGAACATCTCGAGACGCTGAGAAGACCTCAGGTAATTGCCTCAACGAACAGTGGCTGCGCCTACCATTATTAAGACTGCCATATAAATGCACTTCCTGCCTGTATTAAACACGGTGATTGCGGCTGCGTTGCTCCTGACCTCTGCTTACCCATTTATCGGGCAAAGCTTGGAAGAGCTTGACTTTGGACAGCGACATAGGCATGAAGCTGCTTTCTCGGCGCGTGACGAACCCGGATTCAATAATTCTCATTCTGATCTGGTATTGAATGCAGGATGCATCTATTGTGCTGCGGATAGAGAAGTTGCGAGCCGTGTCCAGTGTACTCAGAAGAGCACAAGAGACCATGGCCAGAGTCTGCACTGGTGTGTCCAGCGACGGCATGACGAGAATCAAGTGCCACAACCCAGCCACTCACCCACCACCCCGTTCACCCCTCATTGTCGGAATGCTCTTTTCTCAACTTTCTTCTCAACTGCATTGTGATTTTCAGTACTCGTCCGCTGTAAGATTCACATGGTAATTGTCACTCAGACGCAAGAGTGTGCAGAGACTTCCCCCACCCACAGGAGCCTCCGTGTCAGGAGCCTCGAGTTTTCGGCCAGCCGCCAAAAGATGAGAGCAACGTCAATTCCTTTGTCTCGAATTGAAGCATTCTTACTTCGACACCAACAATGTCTTCGACCAACACCCGTCCATTACCACGGAGACTCTCTTTGTGTATGGCAGAATGGCCGCATTGTTTGTCAACGCTGTCTATTGTTTCCTACGATCCCATCGTCATTCCCGAGGACAAAGCACCGTCTTCCTTTCCTGAGTGCCTTTCCCCCTCGACTGACTGCTTATAAGCAATGTCCTCCTCTTCAGTGTTCGAGTGTGGTAGCATTGGCTGATCTTGATTTCCAGAGGAACTTACATTGCGAGACCACTAACCATGCCTTATCGGAGAGAGGCCAGGGTTCCGGACAGCGGTTCTGCTGAGCCAGGCACCGGTGGACCGACGATGTCTTACAGTCTCCCACTTAGCTCGATTGCGGACCTTGCTGAGCAACTCCGTGCTCGAAGCGAGTCCGAGGATGAAGCTGAAGATCTCGCGCTCGTATCTGGCAGGGACAGCTGCGCTCTTTTCGACGATGGTGATGGCTCGCCGACTTCCTCTGGTCTCTCCCCCTCGTCGTCCTCTTCAAGTTCAGAACGTGAAGGTGAGTGGGAGGATGAGTGGAACAGCTTCCAAGCGGCTTACGCTGATCACGCCCTCTCTTTCTGGAACAATGATGACCCTTTCTACTTTGTCAGTTCCGTTCCAGGGGATGTCGGCAGCACTTATGACTCCGGAACACCAGTTGTCGGTCCAGGCACTGGACCTGGATATCTGAACAATGCTGCATTCAACACGAATGCGGGCGTATCTCTCAACACCTCCCCTTATGCCGGTTCCTTGTATGTCGACTCTGCTGATCAAAACTCCGACCAAGAGCAAGCACACGTTGGTACTCTCTGGCCAACCATAACCCCATTTCCGCCACGATCAACAATCCAACGGCAACGCAGAGGCAGACAGCTAAAGGAGGCCTGTGACGGTGGACTCCAAATGCGGATTCTTGCGCATTGGAATCAGCACCAACACAATGAGTTGCTGGCTGCCAGAGCACGCGCTCAGAAGGGAAAGGCAGCAAGGGCAGAGGAGTTGAAGCAGAGAGTCATGGTGGTCGAGTATCTCCACCAAGACACAAAGAAAACAGATGGCCTTCATCTAGGTAAGCCCGAGGACAAAACAGTTGGAGGGTACGGTACAGTCATCCGCGAGACCTTTGAGATGATCAAGCACTTGTCAACCGCAAAGCGAGGTATGACAGATCAAGCGGGATAAGCCCTCAGGTCGGCCACATTCCACCACCCCCTGATTAGAGGTACTGTAACGCCATGCAAGCCATGCGGCAGGGCCCGAACCCTCGTGATAGTTGAGACAAGAATGAGATATTATTATTGCCAATTCAGACATAATCATCTGCTGATTGTATGGTGGCGCTGCTGCTGGAGTCTACGCCGTCTAGCTGGAACCACCGGTAATCCCATGCTGTCACAGGTAGCATGTGCTACGAACATTGAATCCACGTAGCCCGCTTCGGTCCGCAAATAGGGCCGGGCGAGAGCCACTCCAAACGTTACTCGTACATGGCCACCAGCCCTAAGCGGCCACGCGGCTTAGACGAGAGCGCTAGTGGTTACACAATCCGCTTACCTCGTACTGTGTATTCACACATGATGGGTGCGTGGAGATGACAACACCGGATGCGCCTTCCGCAAACCGACGGAATGCTGCCCCGTGTGACGAGAAGGAAGTTCGTTCCGACAGTTCGGTTCTGTCATCAGACGTCACAATGGAATCCGAGCGCAATCACTCCGTAGCGAGACTCAATCACTTCAGCTTGCGTTCAAGGAGAGTTTATCGTTAACATCAGTAAAGGCAGCAGTCCTTGCATACTCTTTCCGAATATGGCGTCCAGCATCAATGACTTCGGCTCGGTTTCCAACGGGCTCGACCGGGCGCAGATCGATGTGGGACCTCGGAACGATGATACGACCGACCCGCGACCCGCGCCCGAGGCGATGGATTACCAAAAACCGTCAATCCGCCAAGCGGTCAAAGATAATCTCCTCTCAGCGGTTGTGCACCCGCGTTACGGTATCAGCAAAATCAAAGCCGCAATCGATGAGAAGCATGAGGCATCGAACAGTCAAACGTACGAGCACCACCACGACCATGCGCCTACACTTGCACCGCCCCCACCAGATAGCTCCGTGGAAAACCAGAGACTAGACAACACCTTCAAAGATAAACCAAAGTTCCCTCCAATCAAGGAGTTTATACACCAGCCAGTCCAGTCTGTCATTTCGACGGTGCAAGACCAACGCGGAAATGACTTCGCCGAGAGTATAGGCAAGGCCGAAATCGCTCACGGCGTAGATGTACAACTTCTACAACAGGCCGACAAGGTCCAGGATGCCTCGAACGAGACCCAGGAAGAAGCCGAATATGAGACCTTCATCCAGATGAAACAGCTCAGGCAAGATTTCTTCGTGCGGTGGACAATTGATCGACACGTGAGGATACTAGGGAGGATAAGAACCTCACCACCACCACCTCCTGCTCGACCGCTGCTGTTCGGCAAGAATAGCACAGAGGACAAGCGACTCGCCTGGACCACATATATTCAGCAGGCAAGTACCCGGCCAAAGGACAATATCATCTTCGACTGACAATTTGCAGCTCCTGAAGTATCAGTGGGAAACAAATGCGCAGAACTATATCGACCCCGAGTTTAAGATGCCTATGCCTGACCGCAAATTGCTGGCATCCAGCGTCGAGCGGCTTATCGTCGACTCCACACCACTGCAGACATATGTAATGAAGCTCCGGAACATATCCCACTGGGAGGACCCACGCGAAAGCTTCGGCTACATGATTCTGTATTTCTTCCTGCTGTTCTACAGTTACATCACTCGCGCTTTGGTACGTATCGATACTGTATTTTCCCGTTGTGGCTAACCGGAGCAGATCCTCTACGTCCTGCTGAAAGTCCTGTACCGACGTTGGCATCCTCCGACTCTGAGACAGATGCGAAAAGCAACCGCCCACTCTGAAGATCAAGATTCTATCGCGCAGAACTTGGGCGAGCTAATCACGCAGTACGGCACTCGTGGCTGGGTCGACCGCGTCATCGAACAAGCCGGGCCGGCGGTATTTGACTGGTTGGAGCGCCTTGCGGACATTCTGGAGATGACACAGAAGTACGTGTGGTTCCACCCTGCTCCGATCCGCTCATGGTGGCGTCTCTGAGCCCTTGCACTGATCCCTTCTCCCAGTTTCTACGAATGGCGGAATCCGCGCTACACGGCTGTGACACTAAGCTTTCTGTTTACCGGCCTCGTTATCATTACCCTGACGCCAACTTGGCTCCTGGTCCAGATGAGTTTTCTTGGCTGTGGAGTAATGTTCTTCATCTTGACACCAATCGGCGTCCGGTATCCTCGGTATCGACTGCTTGCCAGCCCAATAACTTGGCTGTTATGGAAGAGCCCTACTCACGGTAAGCCGGTTTCACCCCTTATTTGTTGACCCGCAAGGTCCAGTCACGGCTGACCCTAGATGATCAGCGGAATGGGCCGTCTCTCGTCTTCAGAGCGAAGCCCACCAGTACCTCACGTCGGACAAAACCCTCAGTACAATCGACAAGAACACCCATCTCATAGGCACCTACACGTGTAAAGACCACAATGACGTCCAAGGGAAGCTCGTCGTCATGATGACGTCCGTTTCTTTCGCGCCAAAACGCTCGGGGAATCGCCTCAATTTGACCCAGAGCTCGCGTTCTGCAAACAAGGACAAGGACACCCATGGATGGAGCCTATTATTCGACGACATCAAGGAGATTCACAAGATCACCGAGCAGAACAGCCATGGCGGAGAGGAGGCAGGGCTGCAGTTTGTGCTGTACGAAGGAGAGAAGAGAACGGTCATGCACTTGGCGCGTAGGGATGAGGTCTTCAGCCAGATCGTGGGCTTCAGCGAACTGGAATGGAAGAGGTGTGGCTGAAGAGTGACGGCGGCGAGTCGACAGACAGAGAATCGCGAGCTGTTTTGGGTCATGGGTAGGAGTTCTGGACCGCCGAGCGCCTTGGGGCCTGAGCAAGGAGTTCTGGACGATTGATACTGCATACCGACGCAGCATGTACGAATCACAACTGGCAACCCTGTACGAGTATGACTACTGGAAAGTTGAATAGCCGTCGGGAGCTGGGGCATTACTCATATCCTTATGAATCACGAATTCCATTCACTTTGTTACTACAGTACTTCCAGCTCTCAATTTTGTTCAGTCTTCACGACGCGTGATAAAGCTAGAACTTGAAAGGGAGCGGCGTTCAGCTACAGCATCGAAGCATTTCTCGTGCTCCCATCCTCCGCCCTCTCTCTCTTACTGTCACTGTTCACCGCCTCAGCCTCACCCATATGGGTGTTTCACCGCAAACGCTGCGCTCTTATTGGCCGGATGACGACTTGCACAACAAACGCCTAAACTGCGCCGAGGGCACTCTTTCCATACAGTTAGACATCTCTGTCTTGGAATTCATGCACTATCGTACTGTACTACAACATTAACAGTTGGCTCCACCAGCTCTGCCAATAACGCGCCGTGATACTTACACACTCACTAATTAATCACCTCTCGAAGAGAGGTGGAGTTGGCCGTCCCGCTGTTGGGCAGAACGTAGGATTAGGAGAGGGTAGCCCCACTATTTTTCCGAAGTCAAACCCACGTGTAGTAATCAGGCGCTTTTGGTATCGTGAACCTTTACAGTCTCTTTCTTACAGCCTCGGTACCTGTCCGACGCGGAGCGGAAGTTGGTCCCCCTTGTTGGGCTGGAGACAAGCTTAGGCTAGGGTAGCTCTACTATTTCCTGCCATTTCGGATACGTGCAATGATCAAGTGTATGGGTATCGTGTGCCTTATACAATGTAGTATTCGCTTGCCTGGCCCGCCAGCCACCGGCACGGAACCCAAGTTCGGGGCATAAAATCAGAAGGGACGGACGAATGTAGGATCCCGAACTAATTAGTCCAGTCTAAAACCCAACTCCTGTCCGAAAGAAAGATCTTTGGCTAGTGAGAAGCAGAGAGAATTTCTCGAGCAAAAAGCTGCAAGTTCATACGAGACTGTCGAAGAACGATCATGGCATGTTCCTGTACGTGTAGGCCCCCCGTAAGCGCTATCTGGCGGTTAATCAGAACAAGTCCTACGAATGAGGATGCTCCAAACGTGCAGAAGAGGTTTAGACCAGCAAAATCTCCTCGACTACAAACCGCGGCAGCGGACACGTCCTTCCCCACTCATATGCGCCTCTCCACTCCCATCCTAACGCGTCATGAGATCCACAGACCACCAGCACATGGTTGTTGGAGCCCTGATACGGCAGGGGGACGTTGTTGGGCCCTCTCGTCGGACAGACCTGGAGTAACATACCGTGAGCGAAGTCCGGAATGTAGCGGTTCGCAATTGCGGCCAGCTTTTCATCAGTACTGTTGTTCTTCCCTAGATGTAGCTCTTCTTGGACATTAGCACCTGCTATTGTGAAACGGCATGTCAACCATTTGGCGCGTAAGCCGTCAGTAGTGATCTCTCCGTCCCTTGCGTCGCCGCCGTCATATGCGAGTAATGTCTTCTCATGCGCAGTCGTGGTCGCGGTATTGGTCGTAGACCTGCGAGGCAAAGTCGGACGGGACGGTGCCCAGTGGAAACCTGCGACATTGCGCAGTCGCGGGGCGCTCGATACCAGAGCGCCTGTCGAGATCTTCGTGCCTAGTTGACGTCTCCACATTTCTGCGGCATCTTGCTCTGCGGTATCGCCGATCAACAGGTTCCAGATGAGCACGTCGTCTTCGTCCCGAGTTGCGTGCCGATGGCTGAGCAGGACGGCGGCCTCGCCGACGCTGATGAATCCTTCTGCGAGCTGCTGATCTTCGGCTGTGGCAACGGAGCCGCTCCCCTCGAACAGCTCCATATCCATTATGTCGTCTGGAGGAAAGAGATACGACCGAGTTAGGTACGGGACCAGTACGTCAAGGCTCCCCCCTTGAAACACTGTTTGCAGCACGTCGTATAGTTTGATGGTTCTGTCGTCGGCACAGAGCAAGTAGAGGGAGCTCCTTCCGCGCATGGACTCGAGCAACGTCCAGGCCCTCATGTTCCAATCGCAGACGAGAAGGGTTGAAAGCAGGTTCTCGCACGCGTCCACGCTTGAGTCGGCGATATCGATCGACATTAGATCTCTGTCGCAGACCAGCGTAACCATGCTCGTCGTAAATATTTTGTGGATATGGGCGATGCAGTCCCATCTCAGGCCTTTCTCGCTGGGGATGCATGGCGTATCCATCCAATAAGACGAGCAGCCGAGCGAGACGGCAATCTCAGAGTAACGTTGGTGCAGGCACAGGTTGAATCCGGTACCTTCGGGCCCGTCACGATCGGGTCGTCCTCCTTGACCATGACTCCAGACGTGTGATATTGCAAGCGTCTTCGATGTGACCTGGCAATAGCGTAGGGCGCTTGCACTTGTAGTGGTAACGTCGATCGCTTTCGGTCCGGATACTGCTACAAATGACTCTCGCGACCAAAATAGCCGGGGGCAGTTTCCCGAACACTTCCGCATGTGCATAGACTGGTTAATAACGGTCGTGTTCTCGAAGCGGCCGCAGGAGACCGATGATAGACCACTGCACTGCACGTGTCCAGCGTTGCAGACAGCTTCTCTCCCACCAAAGCAATCGTGAAGATTCTGCGCTACGTGGCGGAGATCCGATGAAATACATGCGCGGTCTTCGATGAGGTTTCGATAAGCCCATGCACAAAGATAGGGAGTGGCCTCCAGGTCAGCTTGCTGCACCTTACCACGATACTCGAATATCTCGGGCACAAGATCTTGAGCTCGGATTGAGTTCAAACCCCTGCTATTGTAGTCGAAACCATGGAGTTGTCGGCCAACAACAGACCGCAAGCGTATCATCAGGATCCTCTGCCACGAGGTCCACAGGAATACGCAAACCACAGACCATCTCTGCGCATTACCACGGCCTTGAGATGCCAGATCAAGGCTGACCCTCAGAAGGTAGATGGTGGCATTGAGGAGGCGCACGGAATGTGGTGGGCCGGATTCGCGGGATAAATCCGCTTGGGCAATGCCCAAGACAAGCCGAAGAACGATTGTGTCCACGTGGTTGACTGCCAGTAATGTTTCCCATGCAGTCCCTGAGACCATATCGGGACGACAGTCGGTCACAGTTGGCAACAAGTACCCATCGTCAAACGGGCCCTGAAATGGAAGGGCCCCCAGGATTGTAGGTGATGTGACAGGTAGCTGACAGAGAATCTCCGTCGCCCGATCGAAGATCTTTGCACGTACGGCGTCAGCCACCTGTCAAACCGTGCTATAGTCATTATGATGAAAACGGCAAACATGCCTGCTGCTCGACTGTGGCCGCCCTCCCCAGGTTCCCTAGCCAGTACGTGTCGCTATAGCTTTTGTCCAGCTGCGCAACATGGAGGTGAGGATCGGCAGTGTCTTGGTACAGCTTGAGACAAAGCCTTTTCGCTTGTCCTGCGTTTGGAAGCCCGTGTTCTGAATCGTGGTTGATGATGGTATGAAGGTCATACTCGCTACCTCGCCGGCCGTTTTTGGGGTCGTTCCACACGGCGCATAGACGGTCACGGCAGAACGATTTTCGCCAGGTCGAGGCGGCATTATCAGTGGTCATGAAGTCTGAGGCTCGGAGAAAGAAGTTAGCTCGAGGCGTGGCTGTCTGATGCCCTTGATTTGTGAAGTAAGATGAGACAAGGAGGAACCCAGAGAGGGGAAGAGTCAGATCCCGGAGCGAGAAGTGAGCGCTTGCTTTACCGTATCTCTACATCCCTATACTGTACCGTAATTGTGCTCGGCCTCAATCGGTGTACCTTGTTCCTAGGTTCTTCACAAGAAACCAGTTCAATAGTCGATTCGGGCATGGGAGAGTAACTGCTGGTAGGTCTCTTGAGAAGCCATCACAGCCGTGCCTGCCCGACCGGCCTTATCACGAACCCGATCCGAGGAAAGTGTACCCTCACATCTCCCACCCTCGGCCCTGCCCCGTCCGTCTTCTGAGGCCTGATAACAACCTCCTCGGGCCCGATAGCCAGTAGGGTCCCCACCGTCGGACTATCTCTTCCAGTATCATCAGGCGCAATAGTAACCTCCGTACCCGTCACAAGCCCATTTCGCCTGTCGAGCTCCCGATGAGGTCCAGCAGGCGTGGGCAACACCGGCACCCGCTCCGCCACTTCCGTGTCCCTCAGCGTTTGGAGCGTCTTTTTGATACCCGCATCGTCGGACCGCTCGACCCTCGTCTCCGTGCCCGGCAGATCGTGGATATAATCCTTGAAACGCTCAAACCATCCGACCAGCCCGGGATACCTCTCCCTATTGAACACGCTACCCATGCCTTCTCCATCTCCATCCCTCGCTCGTCCACCTGTCAAGTCACTGATGCCCTCGCCTCGCGAGATCTTCTCCCCCCAATCCAGCTGATACCACACCGCCACATCTGCGGCACTGGGCTTGTCGCCCTCAAATATCCACTTCCTGCCGTCCCCCACGAACAAAGGCTCCAACAAGCTCAATTGTAGGTCCAACCCGCTCAAATTCTGCGGCACCTTGCGCGCGAGTTTCTCCGCGTCAAGAGTGTGTCCGATGAGATTGGCGCGGTCAACGCCAAAGTGCGTACGCCAGACAGTGGCTGGGATGAGGCCGGTTGTCACGCGGAAAAGCGGACGGTCCGTCCAGTAGGAGGCGAACCCCCGAATGAGGGAGCGGTATGTCGCAGCGTGGCCGGCCGGATAGAGAGAGCCGTAGCCCTGAGCGGGCGGGAAGTGGTGTTCAAGGGCTTCCAGGATGAGCGACGTGTCGATGTAGATCTACAGTGACACGTATGGTCTTCAACCGTGTGTCACGTGAAATCGTCGCCCCGATCGGACTCACCTCTCTCCCGATAGCCAGGACAGGAATCTTCCTATACGTGACGTTGAAGTTGTCCTTCAAGATCGGCCGCGGCATCATGGATGGGACGACAACAAAAGCTGTTCTGTCAGCGGGGGGCCCAGCAAGACGAGCAGCGGCTTCCTTCCAAAGAACCCTCCTGCACCCAGAGGAGGCCAGTCCATCCGTGAAATAATTATCCGCCAGCTGCTCTGGATGCCCTTCCCCCAAGCAGTGGGTGGGACTCGGTACTCACTGTAAGGGATATGTTTCAGCCGAAGCGCCAATTTGACCTTTTGTGTAAACGGAGACGCTGCAGGACCCCATCTGGTTAGCTGGGGTTGTATTTAATTACGGGGCTGTCCACTCGTTCGCGACAGATACACTATACTCACAGTCATATCCGAATAGCACAACCGGCAGCGCCTCGCTGGAATGAGCACCTGCCATCTTGAAGCCTCAAGAATCGATGAGACCGGGGGGTAAGAAATCACGTCGGCAGAAGTCAAGGTTTCAGGAAGGCAAGAAAACTATAGTTAAGACATATAACGGTTGTGGACAGGGTCACCAAGACCGGTATTTGCGCGTACACTCGGGAGTTCCCCTACACGCGCCGAGGCGTGAATACGCGCCTCACAATAGAACGACAGGCTGATATGATATGGATGTCGGACGGACGGATGGTCTGCGTATACGAAGGGGGGAGAACCGAAAGAACCTCGGCACGCTGGTCAAATATCCGGCGATCTCCGTTTCTTTCGTTGCCCTCATACTCGTACCATATTATATTACCTAGGTATATATGTGTTCGCTATGCCACAGGGCGCACGCCTCGCTCGGTACCCGTGCTGTCCGCATTCATCTGCCTGTACCGGGGCTAGACGAGACTAATCTTGGTCGCATTGTTCAGCAGAGGCACCCTGTACAGCGCGTAGGGTTTAACCCGCCTATCCACACCACCTTGCTGTGATGGGCCCCGCCACAGCTCGTTTTCCGTAAAGTACAGATAACTCCCCGAGACAGAGAAGGTATCGGGCCATCCAATCCTGGAGTCTCTCACGTAAGTCTGGACTGTTCCATTTTGCGGGTTGAAAGTGACGATTGAGTCTGTCTCCACACTTCCTGCATAGACAATGCCGTTTGAATCGCTCTCGAGCCCGTCGCTCACGCCTTTCTGCCCAAGGTCCATGACCGAGCCTGTAGCGAACAGCTCAGAAGACAGACCGCGATCGCGAAGGCGAGACGTAGGAACACCGTATAGATGGCGACCCGAAACAACCGAAAAGTAGAGTGTTTCGCCGTCATTGGATAACGTGATGCCGTCCGCGCCGAATGCGAGTCTGGAGACCGGCATGCCGTTCCCGGGGTTCATATAGACTGACTCACCCCAGACGTTGGCGTAGAAGCCGGGCTCGGGACGGACTTGTGGAATATTATTCAGATGACGCCAAGACTCTCCGGTCCCGAGATCAACTACAATGATTCCATTGCGTCCTTCACTGGATGAGTCCGTAAGATACGCGATGCCTTGACCAGAGGAAGTGACTGATGGGCGCAGGTCAAAACGAACGTCGTTGGGATAAGAGTCGGCGAATGCGACCGTCGGCGGAAAGAGAATTGTCTGGAAGATTGAATTGTTTGTCAGGTCGATGCCGACAAGCTTCGGTCCGCCAGGGTTCGACGTCGTCAGAGTGCCATTACTCAGCAGTGCCCGGCCGGTATCCAGGACCCATAGCCGGTCTTTCGGATCGACCACGACACTTTGAACAGAGATAAAATAGTTTGAGAGACCTTTGGATTGTGGCGGATTCGTCGAATAGTCGACAGCACCGCCTGGCGGCGTATTGATCTGAGCATTTGGGAACGGGCTCTCGGTGTTGTTTGACCCAAGCTCCGCGACTTGGTACCTGGTATTTGTGGCGTCGAGTCCGAGCGGGTAACAGGAAAAGATACGTCCAGATGAAGAAACAGCGACACCTGTGAGAGAATGAGCCGGCTCCGAGGGTAACCCAGTCTTGGTCTTACCTGTCGGCCACTGGTCGAAATACAAGTGCACAAGTTCGAGTGACGGACCTGTGCCGATCGGATCACGAGCTGGCTGTTGGGCCGCTACAGTCCCAAAGGCTGCAAGAACAGCGAGAGTGCCGGTCGCCAGCTTCATCTTTGAATGGGCTTGACAATTGAACGACAGTTGGATAAACTTGGAAGGCCTTGCCAGAGGAACTGCTGTCGAGCTTCGTATATGATGCAGTAGCTCGTACAAGTAGAGGCTGCCGAAGCTTCGTTCTTAGTCGGTCTTTCTGCATGAGAGTCATGATCTCATGGCGGAGACAGTATCCGAGTCTCCCAATCACGGTGGTACAAGGGAGCCCCGCCCGTAATGTGGAAAAGCTGGAGGAGCATCTGGCCACAACGATGATTGGTGTGCCTGTCCACTTTGTTTTCGAGCTCCCAGATGCGGCTTGGTGCGCGCGGAGAACGTTGCATGATCGACGTCATGGTGACTTCTGGGCGATCCGAGGGGGACGAGGCTGAAGGACAGCCTTTGCGAAAGTGTGCTAACATGAAAGCGGCTCAGAGTATCCGCAGCCCGCAGCATTCAATTGATGCTGGCCGCACAACTGCCTTCCGCAGCCACCAGAGCTGCACCAGTTCTTCCACGAACTTCTTGTCAGATGCACTCCAGCTATCCAGGCACATCTCAATCATATCTTCGTGATTGATCTCGACCTCGGCCTTCACACTCTGGTCAGCCAGGAGTGCTTGGTTTTCCTCCTGCGTAGTATCCGCCACCGGGCTCGTACTGCCCTCCTCCTCTTCCTCATCCCGGTAACGCTCCGAGTCTTGTTCGTTACCGTCCACTCTTGCAATTGCGGAAGCCAGTGTGTTGAAGATGGTGGCCGTCATGCGCTGAAAGAACCCCACCACTGCAACCTCCCGAGTTTTATTTTCTTCCTCTGGGCTGTGCAAGAGCGCTTGGTCTCGTTCGCTTTCACTCTCCTCGCCTTCGGCAAAACCAGTGCGCCTGTCCCCCGCGGACGCCCACCAAATCATCGAATTATAAGCGACCCGAGACCAGGATGACGGTTCTATCACCTCCTTGTTCAGCGAATATGAGGACGAAGCCGATAAGACCGAGGAGACATCGCTGTCAGTCGCCGTGACGTCATTGTGCTCCAAGAAGCGTAGGGTCGTCAGCAGATGCGAGAGCCGATGAGCATCCCGCTGGGTAGCTCTGATGCCAGCCTTTGGAAAAGCCTTGGTCAACTCTGGGCTCGAAAGAACGATGCGAGGAAATGCTTTCGTCGCAGCTTGGTGTGCCTCTGATTTGGGCAGGAGCACAAGGACATCGTAGAGGTCAGGTTTTGAAGCCAATACATCGTCCGTCGTGCAGGCGATAAAGCTTCCATTTGGCCCTGCGGCCTTCTCCTGCTCCAATTTCGCAATATCCATAACTCCAATCGTGAACAAGGGACGGAGCCTGCTGATGAGAATATCGGCCTCTGGCAAGGCCGATAGCACCGGTTTGGAAATGGATGACAAGATGGAAAGGTTATAAACTGTATCTATGGTTAGCGCGGGTCCCCCTACTCGAAAATCTCGTCCTCACCAAGGTTGCAGGCGAATTCGACTGGCGCGTCCGTCACAATCAGAATGCGCTTGCGCAGTAGCGCCGCCCGGTACAGTGGGAACATGAGAGGACCGAAGAGCTTTAACGAGTCCATCAGAGTTAGGGCCGGATGATGGGGAGTCAAAGAATGGTGTGTGGAGATGTAGGTCGTTCCGGTAGACATGCTCCTAGAATTAGTGTATCCATTCGGTCGCTGCGATGGGTCATCTCCTTCAGGATCCCGAGGTGTTTGAGAAGAGCGCTCCTCGGGCTTCAGCCTGTATTTGTCCCAGTACTCTTCAAGTGCGGCTGTGTTTGTTACATTGTCGATCTGTGCCCTGTTTGCGTTCAGACGTGCCCATGTAGCGGGAATCTTTTGTGTGTACCTTGCGAGCTCCTTCAGGATCTCAGCATGACGCCAGCTCCGACCTATGCGACCACGTTCCAATGGGACCAAAATGCCCACGGCTAACATTCGGGCAGCGCGATCAGACTCCTGGTCGGGTCTATTGATGAATGCGCTGAGGCCGGCGTATTCATCGTGGATAAAATATCTTTAATGTTTCAGCCGAGTAACCCGTGGGACAGTGTGTGCCACTCACACGAGATCTTCTTCGACATTGTGTAGGCCGGAGGGCAGGGATTTGAACTCGACGATGCCCTCAAGTGGGACTGTGACGGAGGTTTAATTCGCAGTTCGGCAAACATGGAGAGCTGGAGAACTGACGGTCGTCAACGGACTTGTGCCATCCTAACGTATACCTGCCACCATTTAGTAGACGTCGGAAGCAGGGTCGCGTGTGCGCACCCTTTGCGATGGTCAAAGTTGACCAGAAATACCGCGGCAATAGAAGGGACAGGAGGCTCATTGCTTGTGTCGATCTTCAGTTGATTTGCGACCTGCTCTGCCATAACTTGGATTCGATCTCATGCTGCCAGCATACGCTGACATGCCTTTAATCCGAGGGTATATAAATGGCGTATAGGGTAGTTGGCCGGAGACTGCGGTCGATTCAGTTAGTACCTAGGTATAGTTGCCCGCAGCGCTGTAAGAGAGCGTTAAATGACAGTATCGTCGACATTAAATGACGATGTAGCTTGACTTGACTTGACCTCGCTCTTAACTTCACTTCTTCCCCCTTAGTCTATTTAGCTTCACTGCTGGTATTACTACTTAGCTACCTTCCTCCCATTAAAAGAAGGATCTAGGTTCAAGCCACAAAAAAAGTAAAAACTGAAGATTGAAGAAGTCTCTTAAGGTTCCCTGGCCCAACCATCAGAAACTCGCTCCTTTCGAAGTTGGTTTTTTCCTGCCACATTGTTATCATCCCATCCCACGATGACATCTCAGCTACCGCCGCTACGCTCTGATTGCTTGCTACGGTTGCTACGGCCTACGACCTACGATCGAGGTGCTTGATGCCTGCTAACCGGTGTTAGTTTGTCCTGTCAAGACCTGGATCGGAGGGATACTTCGCTCAGATTTCAGATCTCAATCGGGTTCCTGACGCCCCTACCCCGGTGGTAGTTCGACCCGAGCAGGAGCCAGATTGGATCCGGCGGCGGCGTGGTTCGAATCGCCCATTCCATTGATGCCTCTGGGGAGAGGACGACACAATGGGTATGGGGGTCTTTGCGTGATTTGATTCCTTTTTTTGCAGGTATAATATAACAAGACTAGGGTTTTGTGACCGGACCTTGTCATGTGACAGCGGCGACGAAGGTGAATTGCAGGTGAGTGCGTGAGCACTACCTATGGACAGGCCCTGCAGCGAAACACTATCGCATGACAGAACACCATTGCGGAAGTCGATAACTTTAATCTTCATCGCATTTTGTGTCTCTCGGGGCTTGTCCAAATGGCATCAGAGGGATGTACATCTACGGTGAGCGGAAGAGCGTTATAGGAACATCAGACTACATGAGGCGCTGTCATTCTGCATATCGCGAAACCGAAGCTGAACATCATCTTCCCGGAAATTTCGCAACGAAGCAAACACACTAATATGGTTACCAGTCTTGGCCATTCAAGCCACAGGTCAATCTGGCTTGCCATACCACAGGAACCAGTGTTTGATTTCCAGCTTACAGTGACAGAGCATGACAGTGGTCCTGGGTCAACCATGCATTGGGCCTCATATTCGTTTCCAGCTTCAATGCCTGCACGGCTGCTATGAGCGAAGTCCTACACTTTCCCCATAACTGCAAGATCGAGGTTCCGGCGCAGTTGTAAACCTCGGTCCTTTACTAGGCCTCACAGGTTTCTCTGAAGTGCCTATCTGCA